>NC_090929.1:793821711-794429952 GCF_040938575.1 Ambystoma mexicanum
TTTGGCGGGAGTCGCCAGAAAAGCTTCAGGGTTGGTGGAAGAAGAGCAAAGGGAGGCTCTGCTGGACGGATCCTCCAAGAAGCGCAATAGATCCACCAAAGGAAAAATGCTGGCTTGCTGCGACCCCAGCACATTTAGACACAGGATCATAGTGCTAGGGCTCATGTGTTTTATGGGTTCAATAGGTTTCGAGAGCGGGTCTCCCGCAACCCGTAAAGTCGCCCAACCAGATGTGGTTGCTGACCAGCTGCAGTCCGTCATGCCCACTCTGGTGCCTATTGTTGAATTGTAATCCGTGCCCCCACGCCTTCCAGCTGCGATGAACTGTTCTCCAAGGGTGATGCCCTGCACAACTATTTCTTCTGATTATTGGCACACAACTGCTCAGACACCTCTAATGTTACATCAAGAAGATGTGTTTGCCAGCACTGGTGACAAATAGGGTTTTTATGAAGTGCTGAGATCTACTACCACAGGGTCACCCCTATATACTTAAGAGCCAGTGCTTGAGAAATCGAGGGGACCGTGGGGGACTTTGACTTTGCTTGCATAGCTCTGTGCAGTGATAATTCTGCTGCTGTGACACTGAAACTCCTTCTCTCCATTAGCCCCTTCCCCCTTTCCACGTCATGGGCCACGTAGTCCAGTGTCCCGTCTTAAAGAGACACGGGCATGGTAACAACACCCATGGACAAATGTCCTTGCTTCCCTTCAACATTCTTCGAACAGGCGGAGTGGCTTCCTGTTCGTTGCGGATGGGTACCGATGTCTCAATTCAGAGCCACATCGGCGCCGTCGTTGGGCTCTCCCGAGTGATGACCAGATGGTCCGGGAGGAATCCAAAGGTCATCCCTGGGTTTGTGGGGTTGTGGCCCAGGATCAGGAGGTCTTTCATCCTCTCTTTGAACAATGTTTGAACAATGAAATCTTATTTCGTGTTATCTCTTTCTCGGAATCTGCGGCTGTCACCATAGTCCCTTTTACGGTGGTGACCTGAAGAGGGTTTGGGGCAAACCAGGAGCCTGTCTTTCTGCACATGGCTTGCTGCACCAGCACTTCATCCACTAGAGGAAACTCCTTTGGACATGCTCCCCTCCTTTCGTCTGTCTCCACCTAAGCTTTTTCCTTCTGCTGAGCGTCTCTACTGATGACTTTTTCGTCTGCTTCTGGCTGGCCCAATGGGTGCCTCACAATGCGGGTGCAAACTTGATATTTCATCATCAGCTCCGCACGAGTCTTGTTGGTGGCCTCGTGAGGTGTGTTGCGGTAGTCCCGCAGCAGAAGACAATGCTTGATGAGGGTCCGTGCCTTCGATGAAGGCTCTTTTTAGAGTCTTTTTGATAGAGGCCATGAACCTCTCGGCCATTCCATTGGCCTGGGGCCAGCGAAGTGTGATCTTCCGATGAGCAAAACCCATGTGTTTCGCAAAAGAACAACAAACTTGTGTCCACTGAATGACGGGCCATTGTCAGACTTGATGGTGTCTGGTATTCCCCATTCGCTTACGACTTCATCGCTGCCACCTGAGCAAACACCGTGGATGATGACCTCTTCACTATTGGGAATCTCGAGTATTCATCTATGAAGAGTAGCAGATATTCTCCCGACTCAAGGGGTCCATAGAAATCCACAGCCACCTTTTCCCAGGTGTGTTCGGGGATCTGCGTTGGTTGGAGAGTGATCGGAGCTTCGGTCCTCGCTGTGCACTGGCACGCTATGCAGTTTTTCACCCACTGGTCAACCATGGCGTCCAGGAATGGGAACCAGACATGGCACATGAGTCGCCGTTTTGTGTTGTCTGCGCCTCGGTGACCTTCGTGGGCTTTCTTGATAACTTCGGCCCGAAGGGTCACTGGGATGCCGAGTTGGCACCCTCTCAGGAGTATCGTTTTGTCTTTCACGGCCAGTTCCGTGTGTACTTTGGCTAGCCTTTCCAATTCGTCTCTGCACACCCCTGGATGGTTTAAAACTGCCCAGCGGTAGTGCCTGCACCTATTGTTTGCTGTCAGACTGATCGCCAAGGCCATGGATGGATCTGCGGCTGAGGCCGAGGCGACAGTCTCAAGCGAGACAGCCGGTGGGAGTGTGTTTGAGGTTACGTAATTAATGTATTTGGTATTACCCGGCTTCGGCAGGTGTTTGCCCACTGGATGTCTCAATAGATAGTCTGCTGGGTTGTTCTCACCCCCAGGCCTTTGGATGATTTTGAAGTCTTATTCTTGGAGTCTGATGCCCCACCGCTCAATCCTGAGAGGCATCTTGGTCCTGGGGTTTCCGAATAGTGACAGCAAGGCTTGGTGATCTGTGATGAGGGTGAACTTTTTCCCTATTACGAAGTTGTGAAAGTGCTCACACGCCCAAACGGCTGTCAGACTCTCCTTTTCGGTCTGTGAGTAGGCCGATTCGGACGGGACCAATGCTCTGCTGGCATAGGCCACGATGTGCCTGGGGTGAGTGTCTATCCCATTTGTCTGAGCCAATATGGCTCCCAGCCCCAGCAGACTTGCGTCTACTACGATTTTGGTGTGCCAGTCCGGGTCAAAGTAAGCAAGTCTTTGGGCTTCCGCCAGGGCCTGTTTGATGGTGTCAAAGGCCTCTTGGCATTCAGCTGACCATGTGATCAGGACGTCTTTTTTTTAACAGTCGTCGCAGTGCCTCTGTGATAGAGGCGTAGTGTGGGATATATCTGGCACAGTAGTCTGCCATTCCAAGAAATTATTGCACGTCGGCAACTTGGCTTGGCTCGTGCAGGTTGACAATGGTGGAGACTTTGTCGGGATCTGGCGTCATGCCATTTGCAGAGAAGATATGCCCTAAGAACTTCAATTTGGATTTGCTTCATCGACACTTGATGATATTGAGTGTAAGACCTGCTCTTTGGATGGCGCCACAAGTTGCACGCAGGGCTGTGTCGTGCTCCTCCTGTGACCTTCCAAAAACGAGGATATCATCACTGTAGTTTAGTGCCCCATGCACTGGACGGATGACTTGTCTGATGGCCTCATGGAAAATCTCAGTTGCCGAAGAGATGCCGAAGTTTAGGCGTTTGTAACGGAAAAGGCCATCATGGGTTGCAAAGGTGGTAATGCCTCTTGATTAGGGATGGAGCACCATCTGATGGTACCCCTGATTGAGGTCAAGCTTGGAGAAGAGCACAGCCTTGTTTAACTGGATGATCATGTCCTCAATGCGTGGCCCTCGGTGTCGCTCTCTCTGGATGGCGGTGTTGGCCATCCTCATGTCCACACAGAGTAAAAGGCGTCCCCCTTCCTTTGGAACGATTACCAACGGTGAGACCCACGTGGTCGGGCCTGTGGCCGGTACAGTAATGCCATTTTCAAGTAGCTGATTGAGCTTGTTTGACACAGCGACTTGTAAGTGAAAACCTACTCTCCTCGGGTGTTGGGGAACAGGTCGGAACAACGTATCTATGTGCAGTTTGATAGGGGGACCTTTCATCTTGCCTAGACATCTGAACATGAGCGGGAATTCTTTCAAGATCATGTCTTTCATGATGGGGCATCCGAGTGCCGGACTACCTCGCATGTAGCAGACCTGGTCCTTCACATCACTGGTGGGAGCAGTCGAACTGCTGGAGTCGCCTTCTTGGACGTGAATGTCAGTGAGTCCCAGGCAGGACGCTGTGCGATAACGGAGGAGACATCTTCCTTTGGTCGGGCTTCGGATCACGTGAATGATTGTGGTGGTTGACAGTTCTTTGTGGATGAGCCGGCGCCTGAAATATCCAATGAAGTGTATGGGGAGGTCAGCTCCCCATTGGAAAATTTTGGACACGGTTTGGGCCAGTGCCGGCTTGTCAGGGATTTGGAGGAATTCTTTCTCTCCCATGATGTTCACAGTGGCCCCTGAGTCGACCAGAAAGCAGAACTGTCTGCCACATATCTCCACTGGGATTCTAGGTACCTCTCTTGCTTCTCTCTCATCCATAATGAGGTTTACGATTTCGTCTTGAGTATACTAGTCATACTGGTTATTCTCGTATTCCAGACCTTGGGGTGCTGTCACATAATGGCTTTGGTGTGGCGGTCCGTCATATTCGCCTCGAATCTGCGCGTTCTGTTCATACATCTGTTCATACATCTCGAGTTCTTGAGGGTCGTCTTCAGGGTAGTGGTCCTCTACTACTCTCACGTAATGCTTCGGCCCTTGCTGCTATGGGGGTATCTGGTAAGTCGTGGTTTGCGGGGTCCGGTTGTACGCCCTGTATTGTGGCGGCTGTGGCATGCATGGTGTGGGGAAGGGTCTGCCTTCCCTACAGACTGATTGGAAATGGCCTTCTCTGCCACAGTTTCCACACCTCTGTGTGAATGCAGGTCATGTTCCTGAGTGGGGAAATACCATCCCGCAGCAGTAAGATTGCCTCTGTATTCTGGGGGCTGTTTGGTACCCCTCTCCGGCGTGCTTATCCCCAGGTCTTGGGTTGCTTGGCTGGACTGCTGCTATAAGCTTGCCCTTGTCTTTCCTGGATGCTGTGTTTCCAGACATGTGGGTTGCTTGAATGTCCTCCCTCTCGAAGATTCTGGCCATTTCGCTGACTTCTTCGATGGAAAGCGGTTTCATCCAGCGAAAAGGCGTGGAACTGGCAGTGTGCCCCTTAAGTCTCCTCCGCTCTCTGAGTACACTGATTAAACATGTATCTTTCACAAATCTCTGTTGGGCTCAATTATAAGTCTTTTGTTGAGGGCTGTGATTAGTGCTGCAAAATCGGGCTGCTCCTCCATGGGGATAGTCTTAATGAGTATCTTGATTTCACTGCCAGCTATGTTGAGGAGCATACTGCGTAGCTTTGGAGAGTTTTCCTCACCCGCTGCCGTAATAAAGTTATTTAAATCTTCTAACCATTCCACCCACCGCGGGCCTTTGTCTACCTGCAGGGCCATACAAAATTGGGGTGGCATGCACCATGCAGTGGCTGTAGGTCTCGTAGGAGGGTCTGGTATGGCCTGCGGTTGCAGGGCAGGAGCAGGTGGTGAGCTCATGTTGGAACACAGGGTGGGCGGGTATCTGTGTTACTTGGTGTATAGCTCTCCGTAGGTTGTGGATGCTAGCACCCACTCCTAGTGGAAGCTGGCAGTTGGTAAGCCGTTGGTGGAGAAAACTACATGGAGGCTGAGGCCTGGGCCGGGGAGCCAGTGGGCAGGACCCAGTCTTGAGGCCCTGGAAGGGAGGAGCTGGCTAGGCCCTGCTTGTAACGGTAGGCAGTGTGCGCCTTTGGGCCTGTGACTGCTTTGGGAGGCCTTGCAGGATGAGAAGAGTGGGGTCCACCCACCTGGAGGATACACATGCTCCAGCACGTGTGAGGGCTTTGGCCGGTGGCAGAAAATGCTGTGCGGCAACAGAGAAGGCGTCTTCCTTCGTCTGTGCCGTCTGATGGAGGAGGCTCATGCCGCCTGCATGAGGAGGAGGAGGAGGAGGAACGCAAGGGACCCAGGGGCGAGTCTCGCCGTAACGCGGGATCGCAGGACCGGGGGGGGGGGATGCGGCTTGTGGATGACCGCTGGATCAGGCACGGAGTAGCAGGAGTGTTCGCGTATCACTGGAGGAGGACCCTGGTGTGCAACGGAACGGCCTCGTCGGCAGTTGTTAAGGCCCTAGGGCCTTCAGGAATAAGGACACGCAGCAAGGAGAAATATGCACATCTTACTTTATTTGCTTACTAACTGAAACTGAAACTCCTTCTCTATGTTGGCCCCTTCCCCCTTCCCACGTCATGGGCCACGTGGTCCAGTCTCCCGTCTTAAAGAGACACAAGCATAGTCACAGCGTCCCATGGTTTCCTCAAGGTAGAGCCCAATGGGCGTGTGCTCCTCCTGTGCATTTTAGTACTGCTGTGGCGGGTACACATAATCTAAATCGGATTCGCTCCAGCGATACATTTTAAATTCTAATCGTTGCTGGCTTGTTATGGCATGCATTTCCTTGTGAGCTATTTCATAGAAAATTGCATACATTTTTCCATCTGGCCACTTATTTGGCCATGATGTAAGCAATAAAAACAGTGTTTATGAGTGGCATGTCCACATCCTGTCCTCTCTCTCCTCCTATCCCTTCCCTCCCCCACTCCCTGCTCTTCCTCTGACCTTTCTGCAGCCACCTCTCCTCCCTCCTTCTCTGCCTTTCCCCTGTTCTCTGCAGATGAGGTTTCTAGACAAGTCTCATCTATGAAAGTCTCATCGAAACAGGTTCACCCCTGTTCCTCCAAAACTATCAAGGACCACATTGACTCCCTGGCTCCTGCCCTGGCTGATTTCTGCAATCACTCCTTCGCCACTGGAGTCTTTCCATCCCACCTGAAGCACTCCCTTGTGCACCCCCTTCTTAAGAAACCCTCTGCCGACCCCTCTTGCTGGCTAACTATCGCCCAATCTCCATCACTCCCTTCCTGAGCAAGCTCCTGGAGTACTGGCCATCTCCCAGCTTAATCTCCACACTGAATCTGTTGGTTGTCTTCATGACCATCAGTCTGGCTTCAGAGCGGCCAGCAGCACGGAAACTGCTCTCTTGAACATCTGTGAAGACCTGCTCTCCAACCTTGACTCTAACACCCTTGCGTCCTCATCCTGCTTGATCGCTCTTCTGCCTTTGACACTGTCAACCATGCCATCCTGCTCAACCATCACCGTGATAACCTTGGTATCACTGGTCAGGCTCTGGCGTGGCTGACTTCTTTCCTCTCCGACCGACCCTCCCAGGTCCAACTGCGGTCCTTCCTCTCTGCTATATTTATTTCTACCTGTGGTGTCCCCCAGGGGTCTAACCTCGCTCCCTGGCTGTTCAACCAATACCTGGCACTCCTGGCCCACAGCATAGCCGCTCTCTGCCCCAACTTTCAGTGCTATGCGGATGACACCCAGGTCATCTTCAGGCTACCCTCGGCCTCCTACTCTACTTCCCTCATCTCTGACCGCCTGTCTGCTATCCAGGAGTGGTGTGCCGCCAATGACTTCTGCCTTAATGCCAGTAAGACTGAGATTCTCCTCATCTATACACCCGCTCCCTCCTTTCCTGTAGCTCTCTGGCCGGCCTCTCTTGGCCCTCTTCCTGTTCGCACCTGCAAGGCTAAAAACCTTGGGGTCATCTTTGACTCTACACTCTCCTTCTCTCCTCACATCTCTGACGTCTCTAAGAAGTCGCACTACCAGCTGCACCTCCTCAGAGGTATTCTTCCTTTCCTCTCCTTCCCCCAGAAGCTCACTGTCTCCAGAGCTCTGGTTCTCTCTAGGCTGGACTATTGCAACAGCCTCTTTCTAAATCTGCCTGCTTCTACTCTCGCCCTCTGCAACTTATTCAGAACAGGACTACAAGACTTGTCCTTGGCCTCAAGCCCAGGGATCGTATCTCTCCAGGACTGAAATCTCTGTACTGGCTCCCAGTCGCTGCAAGGATAAAGTTCAAAACCCTCTGCATCGTCCACAAGGCCTTCTGGGGCCTGGGGCCTCAATACTTTCAAATCTCTCTTCCTAAATACCTTCCTTCTCGAGTTCTTCGCTCATCTGCCTCAAACTCCCTCAGGGTCAGTCGCTTCTCCAAGCAACAAGCTGGTGGTAGATCCCTTTCTTCGGCTGGGGCCACCCTCTGGAACAGCCTCCCTGAAACTTGAGGAGAATCATCTTCGGTCCCAGAAGCACCTCAAAACCTTTCTCTTTGTGTCTGCTTTTTCTCCTCCTCTCCCTTGTTCACTTCCTGGCTGACACTGAAACTACACTGGTTACCTGGCCACCCTCTGATCTCGGGCCCAGGTTCCCTCCCCCACCAGTCGTACTCCTGCACTGCCTTCCTGGCACCCCCCGCTCTTGGGGATTGTTTTCTGTAACCCTACAGTCCCACTACCAGCACTTGACACCCGATGTCTGCACTTACCCTTGCGCTTGCCACCTGCTGGCCGTACTTTTACCGATTGTTATTTATTTTCTTATCCCATGTACGGCACTGTCCTCTCACCCTTACCCCCACACTTTTCCTCCTTCCCCTTCCCATGCACTTGCGCGATCTGAATGACACCTGGCCTAGTAGGATTGTTGTCTGTCTTCCCTCTGTTCCCCCTCCCTTGCCTCGTCGCGCCTTGAAACACTTGTGTATAGGCGCATTATAAATGCCATATCATATCATATCTTGCGTGTGACACTGAGTGGCAGTTTATTGGGCCTGCCTTTACCCTCCCTACTGCAGCTTTGTGTTTCAATGATCTACTTGGTTATGCTACTCTGTATAGTCCCACCATAATGCTTTACCCAGCAAATATGCAACCACGATCTCTGCATCACCTTACTTTGATTCCTACCATCATATTCATCACTGACGTACCCTCCAACCGCCTGGGTGCGGCTCTTCCAGTGTGTCACTCTTATTGTTGCTTTATTACCTGGCTGTGCTTTGCTACACTACCACACTTCGTGGGTCCCAGCGGAAAGGGCCTATCTCTCTTTCAACTTGAGATAAGCTAGCACAATGTCCTGCAATAATGTACCTGCAACTGTACACCTGATGTAGCCCCTGTAAGAAAGACATGGCATCAAAATAAGACAGACACAAGTGATCACAGTTCAAGGGTGTAAACTGTAAAATGGGTAAGATAAACGCCTAATATAAACCTAAATCTAAGATGGGAGCAAGCTATGGCCATCAAATAATAATAATACAGTCCTAGTGGAGTCTAGTCGAATAAAAAGTGTTGATACTAAAAAAAACTATTGCCAATCCTTACAGCTATGATACACAATAGGGTGGGATAATGTTCACAAGAAAAGAAAGAAGTGTTCACAAAAGAATAAGTTAAGATGTTACAGCTGGGATCTCCCTTCCCTATGCTTTTAGCACGGGACAAGACGGGACTCTTGAGCACAGCACATTCCTGGGCTTCTCCAGCACAAGGTTATTGTTCCTTTCATGAATATCAGGGCCTTCTGTTCACAAGTCTCTTTCATGCAAAGTCTCTTGCTTCAGAGGGCCTGATGTGTCATAAACAATAAAACTAAAGTTCCTTCTATTTATCTTCACATCGGGCGATTACTCTCCACCCTTGGATCCCCCTCAGCTGGGCTCTGATCCTTCTTTCAACGTTAGCCTCCCTCAGTCAGGCTCAGGCCAATCGCTCATTGTGGCCATCCCTCAGTCGGGTTAACCCAGGACTCAACACTAGAATAACGTTCTAATCTAAGCACATGCTATAGTATCTATCATAATGCCTACTTATACTGATGACTCTATGAACTTATTTTACCGCTAGCTCCCCTTTCATTACCTGTTATCTACTTATACCGTAAATCTTGTATCGTTAAATACTTCTCACACTGTAGCATTCAAACATTGTGACTGTTAACGACTGTCACTTGCTGCAAAATGTGTAATTGTATACATCGTACCCTGTAATATTGTGAATTGCAAATTTCTCTAACACTGTTAACCTCTGTAACATAAGTCTAACGCCTACTTGTACTGCTTGCGCCCAGTTACCTTTGGGTTTGGTGCGCCATACAAATAAATAAACAAACAAACTTGTCATCACAATATTCACGGGTGTATTACTGCTCAACATAATTTGAAGGCAACCCTCAACCGGGTTCACATCGGCCAAAATACACAGTTCACTTTGCTTAGCTTTCTCTTGGCATCCCTCTGTCAGGTTCAGATTTGACTCCACTACGTGCCAAAGACTTTTGACTGTACAAGGGGTTTGGCTTGACCCTCGTATGACCACTTAGACACCTCATGCCGGCCGCCCTAAGGCCTCCTGGTACTCGTAGTTTCTACAACAACCGAAGACTTTCGTTTATGCACGGGATTCAACATAACCCTCTGGAGGACCACTTCGATATCCAAGTTCAACCAATTCTCCTTGTTCAGGAGCAGACACTAGCCACAGTCCTTCAAATGAGCGCCCATGTGGCGCCGGACAACTCTAACTCTGATACCAATTTTGCGCACAAAAGACCTTAGTACTTTAGTCTTCTTTCTTCATACAATGTTGCTCTTCGCAACTTTAAGCCCAACACAGTCCGGTCTATTATCAGCTCTTTCTGACTCACCGGCTGTCCCAAACTCTGTTGGCGTCTCTTGCCTCTGGAGTCAAGGATGGTACCACGATGGCAACCGCTTCTCCCCACCCTGGCTACCAGTGCGGGAGGGTCCCATGTACCGCTAACATCCTTCGCACCATTCGCTAGGCTGCATTTCCTGGCCTTACGTTTCCCTTCTCGGAAGCTCTGCGGAACTGGGTTGAAAAGGGCAAGGGCAATCCCGTCCTTTTCATCCTTTCAGGTCTCGCCGTCTTTCTTCTCTGCTTGAAATGCTGTCCTGGAATAGCTTCTTCCTCATGCGTTTGTCCTTGCTCTTCGTGTGCTCTTGTGCCCTGCCTTTTATCCCTATCGGGCAGTGAAAGGGAAGTCAGTGTGAGTAGTTATCAGCAATTGCTCAACTCTGGCTGACCCTTGTGTTGGAACATGTCAGGTATACGGCTCTGGTGTTAGTCTGTTGTCTTTCACAGTAATCTGTCTGTGAGAAAGTTTTTGTGCCAAGAAAGGTGGGGTGAGGGGGTTGATTTTCTAGATATCCTACTGGGAAGGATGGGGAAAAGGTATTTGTATTTTATTTATTTGTAAAGCGCACAAGGCCCACAGGTGTCATAAGGAAGGGGATACAGCGTCTCACCCTTCGGTGTCCCGCTTCCACTCCCTGAAATCCACTCATCCAGGTGATCCTCCCGCACTGGCCCACCCTCAGGAACTGGATCCAATGGCGGTGGCCATGTCTTGGCCAGGCCACCTGGATGACAGATCCCCTGGGAGAAGCAAGGGAGACACCTTCAGGTTTCTCGCATACCCTTCTTCCATGCGATATAGCTGCATCGGTTTCACAGAGGAACCGAGAAAGGAAATCTACATTCCCCTGGTCTTTACCTTTTTGGTTTTCCACAGTGAAACAGTAGGGTTGCAGGTCTTTGAACCATCGCATGACACAAGGGTTGGAGTCCTTTAGTTGACTAATCCAAACTAGGGTAGCATGGTCTGTGACAAGTGTGAACTTCCTTCCTAAGAGGTAGTATCTAAGGTGGATAATGACCACTTGATGGGCAGTGCCTCCAATTCCAGCACAGAGTAATTTTTTTTCATGTGGGAAAAGTTTGCGACTTCTAAATAAGATGGAATGTTCTAGTCCATCGAAAACTTGTGAAAGGACTGCTCCTAAGGGAGGCGTCCGTTTGCAATATGAAATCTTTAGAGAAATCTACTACCTTTAGGATCGGATCCTGGCACAAGGTTTGCTTTAAGGTGTTTTAACATATATCATCCTTGTCAGTCCAATGGAGTTTCTGGGGTTCGGCATTCTTGAGCTCATCGGTCAGCCTACCTGTTTTGTCTGAAAAGTTTCGCATAAACCTACAGTAATATCCTATTAACCATAGAAGGGCTCTGAGATCTCTTTTAGTTTTAGGTGTAGGTGTATCTAGGATGGCTTTCACTTTCTCATGTTGGGGCTGTACATTCCCATTCCCTACAAAGAAGCCAAGGTATTTCACGGCTGATTGGGCCAGTCTGCATTTGGAGGGATTAGCTATTAGGCCGGCCTCTCTGAGGACTTTCATTATAGTATAAAGATGGAAAAGATGATCCGCCCAGGTTTTACTATAAATGACAATATCGTCAAAATAAGCTCTACAGAAACCAGAATAGGGTTGCAAGATTTTATCCATGAGGCGTTGGAAAGTGGCTGGCGGGCTGTGTAAGCCAAAAGGGGGAACTTTTTATTGAAACAGTCCTAGGGGTGTTGAAAAAGCTGTCTTTTCCTTACCAGGCCCATATAATGGGACTTGCGAGTACCCTTTTGTTAAGTCTAGGGTGGATAGAAAGGTGGCGGTTCTGAGTTTATCAATTAGGTCATCGATGCATGGGATAAGCATTGAAGTCAGAAATTGCATTAACTTGACGGAAATGTATGCAAAATCTCAAGGAATGGTCAGGTTTAGTGACCAATACAATAGTGAAAGACCATGGGCTCGTTAAAGCTCGATAATATTTGCTTTCAAAATGTTATTTACTTCCTCAACTACTATCTGCTTCCGTGCGTCTATATGATTTTAGAAGAACCACCTTTTCCTTAGGTGTTCTAATATAATTGTATGTGCGTTTTATTCTTCCTGGTTTTTCTGAAAAATACATCAGGAAACGATGTAACTACATCTTTTAGATCTTCTTGTTGTTGAATCGATAGTACGGAGGAATTAATTGAAAGCTTTCTATCTATTCTGGAACCAAACTGGATAATACTTTGGCATGGGTGGCTGACAGGTTCTCTTTCCACTCTTAAGAGATTTACGTGATATAAATGGACCTTCTGTTTCCTGTCCGGTTTGGCTACTTTATAAGTACAGGTGCCCGTTTTTCGAATATTTCATAGGGCCCATGTCACTTAGAGACAATTTTGTTTTCTGAGGTGGGTAAGAGGATCAGTACTTTAAGTTCTATGGAGAACGATCTTAAGCTCACCTTCCTGTCTTAAGTGGATTTTTGGTGGCTCTGGGCTTTTTCCATATGGGTGCAGACTAGATCTCGAACAAGTCTCATATGCTCTCGCATTATAGTAGCAGGTTGCAAGATGGGAATGGGTGCCACTTCTCGTTCTTCACAGGTTTCCCAGAGCATGTCCAGGACATCTTTAGGCTCTCTACCATAAAGCAGTTCAAAAGGAGAGAATCCTGTGGAGGTATGAGGCGGTTTCTTTACTGCAAATAGTGTGGGATCATTCAGTCCCAGTCTTTCCCGTCCTTAGCTACCAATTTACGTAGGATTAATTTCAGAGTTTTATTGAATCTTTCTGCCAAGCCATCGGTTTGGGGATGGTACACAGAAGTTCGTAGGGTGGTAATATGGAGTAGTGTTAAGATGGATTACAAAACTCTGACCTGGTGGGCAGAAGTTTAGGAGGCCACTCTCGGTTTAGTGAAACAGGGGAACCTTCTGGACAAGCTAGACCATTCTAGGTAGCTTGGCAGGAGGTCAAGACTAAGTCTCAGGAGGGGTGAGAGTGATCGGAAGCCCACAATGAGCACACACAGCACTGAACCACAAATTACTCTTAGACAAGTGTATATGAAAAATATCTATGCATTTATTGTCAGCCGTACCAAATATACATAAGTAACTTTAACTATGAGGAAAACAATGATCATACAAATACGTAATCTACACAGTATATATACACAACACATTTCCTAATGCAGTTCAGTTGAAATATAACCAGAACCTGTGAATAGATGGTTAAGCTAGCACAGGAATGGCATTAGGTAATCCTTCAGAGTTCGTTCCCTAACTTTTCAAGTCCAACCCTAAGAAGAGGGGAGCCTTGTGCTCAACAGTACACTGCATGATCGCTCAGATGAACAAAAAGCAGGTCTTCTTTGCAGGACTGTAGCAAGTCAGGAAGGTGCTTGAGACAATGAAGAATAAGTTCCCACTATTCGAGTAGGCTATGCCCTCGGCGGCAAACCAGCATTCAAGTGGTGAGAATAACAAGGGAGCGCAGGCTAGCCCAGCCAAGTTCGAATACCTTTAAGGGATACTTGTGCGTAAAAACGATCGGCTGTGCCAGGGGACCACTGGTAAGTTATGCAAGTACTCACTGACCCTCGGCACAGTCTGGACCAAACTTTGCCAGTTTAGTGTTACGCTCACCTGGTATCCACAGGGACGCCACCCAGCCGGGTTACTTGCTGGTATGCTTCTCAGCTTTGTCCAGATGTGGTCTGCGGGGGAGGTTCTGCCTGAAAATACAGGAGGACTGTGTTCAAGACTGACCGACCGGGGTAAGTATCCTCCCTCCACCCCCGTATGATTTCAGCCCCTCTGGGCCCTCTCCTAACCTGGTGGTAGAATTAGGCGTGCTCTCCGTCCTGCCTTCTTTGCAGGGGCACGTTGTCTTTCTTGGGCGTGTGCGGTCAAGTTACTTCACTGACGCCGGCCCGTTTGATATTGTTCACATAGGAATTATTGCTGTTCTTTAGTTTTGTTGCTATCCTGCATGACTTTCTTTGTTTAGAATGTCTCTTTTTCCTCCCTTAGGTATGCGGAGCTTCAGCGCGGCGAACTGGCTTGGTTGAGCCCCGCTGGTAAACGATGGCGCATTAAGAGCGCTATGATGCGGTAAGCAAGCGCTATGCGCAGCGCTGCGAAGTCTTGCCTTTGCTAACCTGTATTTTCCTTCCTTGTAGGTCGCGGTGTTCTTCAGCGTGAGTAGAATGTCCGGAATGGTGCCAGCCGTGATGCGATCAGCCAGGTAAGTCTTTTGAGCAGTTTGTAATTTACAAATGTCTCTACTGTTTTCTTTAATGTTGCCTGTATCTTCCTCTTTCAGGTCGTACTGTCCGGGAGGCGTGCTGATTCAAGGAAGCTGTTCTCAGAAGCTGCGAGTGGTTAAAGATGAAGACTGCAGGTAAGATGCTGCTGCTAATGATGTTTCTTTTGTCTCCTTGCAGGTTCTGCTTCTCTGAGGTTCGAGGGAATAGCTGGACACGGTGAGCGTCACGCTGCAAGCTGAAAAGTAACGCAAAGCGTGTTGTCTTGCTCGGGTGTGGTTTAAATAGCCCCAACAAAATAGTCCAGGTAAAGTAGTCCCTAGGCTACCACACCCAAAACACTAGACCGCATAGCTTGGTTCCTGGGAACCAAGCTATGTGGATGCCTCCATGTTGGCTGGCAACACAATAAGTAGTGCCCAAGCACATGTTTCTCATGGTGTATGAGCCTGGCACCATAGGCGCCAGGAGTGGCCCCAAGAGGGCTTTGGAAAAGGATGCCTGGCTCTAGAGGCCAGAGTCCTGACTCCACCTGGCCAATGGGTTTGCCAGAGGGGGTTTTGGGTGAGGGTCGTGACATTTAGTCGAGGTCGCTAGTAGGTTTGAGTCCTGCAGTTTCACGGTGCTCCGGCTTTCAGCGGCTGCGGTGGAGAACAATCATCCGTGATGGGACAGTTGCCTTTTCTCAGCTTCAGGTATGAAGAAAGTTCCGGTGCAGCTGGCTTCAGGGCACAGGAGAGCAGAACAGCAAGAGAACTATAGTGACCCTTACATCCAGGTAGTGACGCAGGAATAAAGGATGCGGGCAGCGTTACGCACTCTCCTAATTCCAGACCCAGAGGAGCTAGGCCTGCAAAATTTGGCGGGAGAATGCACAGGACCAAAAACAAGCGATGTCCCACTCATGTCTGCACTCGAAACAGTGACAGAGCTGTGGGTTACCCTGAGGTAGAGCTGGACAGTTCACTGGATGGCTCAGGAACACTTCCGAAGGGGATTGTTTGGTGGGTAAGGAGGGGGTGTAGAGAGTCGTTGTTCCCACTACTCGAAAGGGGCGAAGAACCTTGGCAGGCCTTCTTGATCAAAGAAGAAAGCAAGGGTCCAACGGGACAGCAGAGGGCAAAGGGTGCCAAAACCTTCCAAAGAGTCTCTGGCGGTTTCACAAGTCTGTTTCTTTGTGCAGGAAACTTGGCTCCTTCTGTAGTTCGGTGAGAACACAGGTGATCGACCTGGTATGGCTGCAGAGCCCCTTCCCTTATCCAAGATTAGCTTTGCGCCGACTAGACAGTCCCAGTCCTCTTCCTGGGCACACATATATGACAGGCAGAAGCCTACGAAGTCAAGAGGGGTCCATACCCGCCAAGGGAGATCCAGGGGTGAAGCTATCACCAAAAAGTTAATTGAGAAAAGAACAGTCATATAATTTGGGAAATGAGATATGTAAGAAGGATCAGCTCCCAGAAGATGGGGACCCAGGGGTGAACCCATCACCCAGTGAACATTTGAAAAGAACTTTCATTTGTTAAAGGAACTTTATTTTGGAACCGGAGAGGCCCTCGAAAGCGAGAAAACAGCTATCTGGGGTCCTGATATCATTAAAGAACTTTCCAGGGATTTGCACCCAGAAGAGGGGAATCCCAGGGTGAAAGTCGTCACCCAAAGCCTATGGAAAGGAGACTGTGTATTTGTTTTGTTAGTTGAATATGTCAGGTCCTCGAAGGCAAGAGACTTTCAAGAAAACTAGACTTAGCCATCGACGGTCCTGAGAGCTGCCATTAGAACTGTCGTCTTGTGCTGGAGATGCCCGACACTGTACTGTGCTCCAAGATCCCACCTTACACTGTGCTCAAAACGTGGGGAAGGTGTCAAATGAGAAATTATATCGTGCCTCCTATTGCAATGAATATCTGTATATTGGCCTACGCCAAGCTGCTTGTAAGCCACTTGCAAAGAAATCCGCGTTGCAAGGTCCTGACCTTAGAATCAATGTAAGCTCCCATTTTAGGTCAATCCGCCATTTTAGGTTCGCTTTGTAAAGTCACCCTGTGAGTTAAAATGGTGGACGATGTCATTCCGAAATACAACATGGCCGTCTTGACCTCTGTGTGCAGCTAATATGTAACTTGCCTGCAGGCCACTTGTTGAGGTCGTGAACTGAGACCTTGTCCTTCATTGACCTGTGTGTAAAGGATTACTCGCATCAATGAAACTAATCCGCGAGCATATGTTAAGAACAATGTATTCAAATACTGAACTGAGAACACTTCTTTAACTACATTGTATTAATGTTTGAGAAGACCTGCATGGGAAATCCCAAAATACACAGTTGCCGTGTAGGCTTGTAGACGTATGTATTAAAGGCAAACTAGTTACATATGGATATGCGAACTCGGCATGAACCCTAGATCAGTAATGTATAAGAGGAATATTAACCCGAAGTAGGGTTGGACATTGTGTTCACAAATGGTATAAAAGAGCAACGAATTCTAGTGTACAGCGTCTCTCACTGAATACACCGAACCAC
The DNA here is from genome assembly GCF_040938575.1 of Ambystoma mexicanum. Classification (NCBI taxonomy): domain Eukaryota; kingdom Metazoa; phylum Chordata; class Amphibia; order Caudata; family Ambystomatidae; genus Ambystoma; species Ambystoma mexicanum. The sequence goes on from NC_090929.1 coordinate 793,838,544, forward strand.
GCTGGAGTTCGCTGTGTTGCACTGAGGGCCGATAGCTATCTGCTTTTGCTTTGTTCTTTGTAACTGATTCAGTATAAATTAAAGATCTTTGTATGTTCCTTTTGGGGTACTCAGCCTCGATATTTTGATTTTGTTTTCACAAAGGGAGACCCAGGGTACTGCATCCTGACATATTTGAGAACACTTCTTTCTTTTCTTGAGATTAATCCCACACCCTTTTTGAATTAGTTGTAAGGTTTGGCAATAGGTTTCTTAGTATTTGACATGACGCCACAAGGACTGCCTTATTTTCATTTGATGATCGACGCCTGCTCCCATCTTAGATTTAGCTTTAGAATAGCCGTTTTTCCAACGGGCATACAGAATTCATTGTTCAATAAACACCCTTGAACTGTGATCACTTGTGTCTGTCTTACTTGTAGCCACCATGAGTTCCTCACACCACCGCTTTGAGCTAAACACGGTAAACGTGGTTTAACTCACTAAAAAGAAGTAAAACATTATGAAAAGTAACTGCTGCCACCAGTTCATCCCAGGCACACTTGTACAATCACCAAAAAATCCTTTGAAGGTGTCCAGGGCCATAAAACAAAAAGATATCCCAGCGCACTGGACTGGAAGGTACATTGTGCACTGTTAAAAAGTTACCAAGAAATGGCAACGTGGTCGTTGACTAAGGGAAACAATGTTTCCCAGTACTGACAGTCTGAAGGATGTGTCAGTTTCCCCATAACAAGCGAGCAAAATCCCAGGGGAATTCAGCTGAAGAATGTGCGCCACTGGAAAAAATCAGATTAGGATAGCCAAGCAAAAAGTTTGAGGGGTCCATAAATGGATAGAAAATTGCACATCAATGAAATCTTTCCTAACAAGTAGCTCTTTGACTTCTGGCATAAGCTTGCTTATAAAATGTGAACCTTGATTGGTTAGTAGTTCCTCGGGAAAGCTGACCCTGGAATAATACGGTAGGAGGTGTTTAAGGATTTGCTGTGTGGTGTAATTTGTTTATTAGTGTTTCGGTTCAGACATCACCGTATAAACCTTTCACTACTACACAAAAAAGGTAAAAAGAATCAGAAGAATTGCAAAAGAAAACAGAACATTTGTCAGCAAGATTACAAAATATTATTTCCTTTTTTTTCAAACCTAATAAATGTCATAAAATGACATTATTCAACATCAAATGAACAGGGAAATTCGCAGAGTGGTCTTTGGAAGTCAAGGTTTCTGGTCCTGAAGCCCCAGCTCTTCCAGTTTTTTTGTTATCAAAGCAAGGAGACCACACAAAGCCAATATTTAGAGCTCTGTAGTTGGCCACCCATCAAGCCAGACCACATGAATTTGTTGATCATTTCCGTCCTCATGTGTCTTTTCCTTTCGTGGTGCAATGTCGGCCAATCTGCTACTAAATGGTTGATGGTTTCTTTGGCTTCCATGTTGTTAGAGTCTACATGACTGATCACCCAAGCCCTGCCCCCACTACTTGTCCTCTCCAGGGTAGGAATTTGATTTAACCTAGATCACACATAGAATTTTCGCAGCTTTGGGCAAGGGAACATTTTCGCAGCTTTGGGCAAGGGAAAATCGAGATGTACTTGGAAGCTCCTCTCTTTTAGAGAGGAACTTACTATATTCGCCACATGAAATGTTCAGTGCCACCTGATCAGAGGACACTGCCTAATCCTGTTTATATAACTTGTTCTTTACTTTGACCAAGCTGTAGGAGAGCTCTTCCTTCATTGATCCTATCAGGGAGAGTGTTTCGTTCATTTGCTCTTTAAAGTTTGTGATGGTGACCCCTGATTTTCTCATCTGTTCCACACCCCAACTCTGGTGGAGAGACATAGAAGGCGGATTTAGTCGTTTTGCATACTCCGCCATCTTTCTCCACTTAGCTCTGGCACCCAATGATATTAACCCGAGCTCCTGCCTAATGACGGAGTTCGGGATTGAGTTAGACAGCCCCAGAGTTTTCTTCAAGAGCATTCCCTGAATGGAACTGAGAAAGTCCCCCAAGTCCAGCATGGAGATGTCCAGGCAAAAAAGCAATGTAGCCTCCACACTGCAGAGATAGTAATGGAGCAGAGGCCTGAGTGAAAAGTGACATAGCTGGGAGTACACACTCTTCATTTTTGCTAGTAATGGGAGGCATTTTCCCATGATCAAAGGTTTCCAGCTTTCCCTGGAGTTCATGTTGATGATATGGTAACCTATATACCTGAGGGATTCCACCCTTTCTAGAGGATTATCACCCACACACCACATCATAGTTTTGAGCCATCTCTTGGTGGAGAACCCAATAAACTTGGATTTTTGGCAGTTTATCCTAAGGTTATGTTTTACTGCATAGTCAAAGAAAAAGTTCAGCTTCCTCTGAAGCCCCATCAGTGTCAAGCCTAACAGAACGATGTCATCAGCAAACACAATACAATCTAGTGACACAGAGCTCAGATTAGCAGAATTGTTGGTACCTCCATCCCAGACGTGCTTGAGGTCTGCAAGATAGAGGTTGAACAGGGTGGGAGCCACAACACACCCATGCTGCAAACTCACGTGCGTAGCAATGGGGTTCATCATGACTCCCTCCCTGCTCAACCTCACCCTAAATGTTGTGTCGGTATGCAGCAGGGCCAACAACTGCACCAATGTTATTGGGAGATTCGTGCCCAGAGGTTTGTTGCAGAGCCTGCGATATGCTTACTGTGTCAAAGGCATTGGACATATATATCGATGCCATATAGACCATCCCTACCTTTTGTTTTTTCATGGCCGCTAGAAGATGTGACATGACAAAGGCATTTAGATAGGTTCCCATACCTGTTTGAAACCCTATTTGGAACTGTGAGTACAGACCTCGAGATGTAATTTGCCCCTTAAGCTCCCTTAAGAGGAGGGTTCCGAAATTCTTGCTGGAAGAATCCAGCAAAGCTATCGGTTCAAGTTTTTTGGTTCCCTCTGTTAGGGAGAATTCTCGTTCTATGGCTAATTTCCCTCACCTAGTGAGTCCCGCAGCAGCTTTGCTGGATTTCTGGAGTTTATTTTTTCCCCTTGGTAAGAGTGTGAGCCTTTTACCCACTCTTACATGTGTTTTGACATGTGTATTTCTACTGTTTGTGTGATCTTGGGCTCTGGAGCACACCACTCCATGAGCCCACCTTTTTGTGTGTGTTACACAGCACCCTCAGTGCAGTAACACAGGGTTGTCTTTGAGACTTCCCTCTGACTCCATTTTTCTGGGGCTGACTACTGTCCCCCAGAAATAGGTAAAGTTGCCATTAACTTTACATAGTCATTTTAAAACTACAGACCCAGTACACCCCATCTTACATGGAGTACTGGAAAGGGTTAATGCCTACCCCTTTTTGTCTGTGCCTCTCTGAGCTTTGTTTTGCTCTTTTAACATTTAGACTTGGCTGGTGGCAGTGGTATCTACCCTAACTTTTCTACCGCGATTATACTATATAAACGTGGTATTGTTTTAGGCTATTATATTAGCCTCGAAGATAGACCTGCTTGACCAAATACTTTTTAGTTTGGCTCCGGTCGGGTGTATTCGCCATTTCCTTTTGTTAAAGTCCTTCTTGTGTTTTACTTTGCGCGGCAAACCAGGTTTGCCTTCTTTGTTCACCGTCTTTTGGCGAGCTTCTGCCAAGAAACCCTCCTCTTGGTGCCTGGGTGTCAGGTGGGCTGAATGTGAGGGAGGGGTGTAGTCACCCCCTGCACAAGGTATCCTAGGAAACCCAAGTCACACTTTGCCATGAATGGCTGAGGTGGTTGTCCGGGCCGGACATCCCCCCTGCTGTGTGATTAACAGCCAGGCTGTGTGAATGGGGGATTTTCGCATTAAAAGGCAGGACTCTTGGGCTGGAAGTCAGAGTCGCCACTGGAACTACAAGGAACCGAAGAGAAGCGCAGAAGACGACGGTTGCTGCAACTACCCCGTCCCGCTGAAGCCCTGCTGCAGTCCTGAGATATCTACCCTTCAACAACCAGAGAAGATCCAGTCTGGAGTCTTCGTCCCTTGAGCTTGGTGGGGTCAACCAGCGCACCTTCCACAGCTAGAGGATCCTCTTCGTGGTCGAAATCGCTGCACACTGCTGTAGTGGTCCGGACAGCCATCTGAAGAGCCTCTCCTGTTTTAAAGGAGTGCACCTTTTATTCGCCGTCGCTGCTGCTGGCCTCATCCCTGAGTAGTGCAGATCCCTCCAGACATCATCTTCCTGTCTCCACGACCGAAGCTCCAGGAACCGTGGGTCTGCAGGAAACTACCAGGAACAACTGCTGTGGCACCAGCTTCTTCATTGAATAAGGTACTGTGTCCAGCTTCGAGGAACTAGGGTGAATCCCTTTTCTCCTCATCCAAGGCTTGCCCTTGTCTTCCTTCCCTCTTATAACTTTTGCTTCCTCTGTTGACAATATCCAAGTACTCCTGGCACCCTTGAATCTTGAACTGTCTGACGGTGTGACCCTCGACAACAGGACACCCGGTTCCACTTGACACTGGCACCAGCCTACTGACTTTTGCTTTCCTATCAGCAAGTGTTCTCTGATTCTGTCTGCCTTGACAAAAGTATTGCCTATGATTTTTGCCCCCAACTCTCTTTGGTTAACTCAAGTGCTAAGTGTGTTTTTGCCTCGGTAACATTTCTTTCCGCGGGTACGCGCATCTTTCGTAAGACCGAACTGTCATTACTGTCAAAAAGTGATCGCATCTGTATTCCCGGTAACGTCTTTCGTTTCACAACGGTCCGTTAAAACATAGGGTACTTACCTTGAGTTGTTCAGTGCCAAGAGCATTGGTTGTGTGTAGTGTATTTTTCGTGTGGTTTTAATTTAATAGAAGTTAAGTGTTTTACCAACAGATGGATTCGAAATAAATGTACTTTTACTTTTCAACCAAAAACCTTGAGTCAGTGTTTGCTTGAGTCACAGTAATTGCTGTCCTTTGTGTAATTTCTACTACTGCTCATTTGCTCTTGAGATAAGTCTGGCTGCTCCGCTACTGCTACCACTTTTAACGGTGTAGTACAGGCTTGTACCAAAGGTGAACTTGTATTACCACTTGAAGTCTTAATTGTGTGTAGTGGTCCCTAAGGGCACTGCACAGGATTCTGCCTAACACTGGTGTACAGCGGTGAGGATTTTTAAGTATAGTGATTACACTTGGAGTGCTGCTATTACCTTGGGTCAACTAACCCCAAGGCTAAACACCACTAATTCTGTTAACTGAAAAATCATGTCAAATATGGAAAACTACAGTGAAGAGGGTCTCTTAAACTATACTGCTGAGGTTCTGAGAACAATGTGTAGAGAAAAGAATCTCTCTGGTAAAGGAAAGAAATCTAAACTGGTTGCAAAGTTAATGGGAAAACAAAGTCTGGAGAGTGGGTCAGAAGGGCCTACCCCTCCAGCAAATGTGGATACTTATGTTTCTGATTCTGAGAGTGTTGGATTAGAAGAAGTAGATGATTCCTTGTTAGGAAACCCTACCACTCCCTTACCTGCTCAGAAATCACGACCTCTGCCCACAGGGACCCCCACAGGTCCTACACTCACCCCTGAGTTTATTGCACTTGAGAAAATGAGATTTGAATTGGAAGTGAAACGTATTGATGCACAAACTCCCATGAAACATCAAGAGTTAAGGCTCAGAGAAACGGAGCTGAACCACAAACTAGAAATGAAGAAATTGTCTTTAGAAAATGCTTCTCTCCCAGAGTCTTCTAGGTCTTCCATCCCTAAGAGACCCCGTATGCCAAAGGAAATGATTGGTATGTATGAGACTAAACTTGATGTTTTGGATTGGTTAGCAATGTTTGAGTACTATCATGGGATTCAGGGTATCTCAGGGAATCAGTTGATTCCTTGGCTTTTCTCTAGGCTTCCCCCTGTTGCAAGTGATGCTGTAATGGAGTTGGGGGAGAAGGATAAGCAGGAGTATGAGTGTGTGAAGCTAGCTTTGATAGCTAGATTTGGGAAGACCCCTTCCCAGTACCTTAAGAGGTTTAGGACCCTCAAAAAGCATGATGGTACCCCTTGGGCTAACTGGGTGTGTGAATGTTTGAAGAATTTAGATGGTTGGGCTAAGGGTTACAAAGTGAACACTTATGAAGGTTTGAGGAATCTTGTAATGTTGGAGTCAATCTATGATGCCTGCTCTCCTGAGCTTAGACAGCACTTGGCTGATTCAAAGGAGATAAATCCTACGAAGTTAGCTAAGGCTGCTGACGTGTGGGTTGCCAACAGGGCTACTCACAAGGATTCTGGGGCAACTCAGAAGAAGGATGAGGGAAAGCAGTCAAAGAAAGACACCAAAAAGAAATCCAATCCAAAATGGGGCCCCAAACATAACCAGGGTAAGCCGCAAGGGAAACTTAATCAGTTCAGTGTACCATCTGGTCCCAAACCAGATGGAGGTCAGAACAAACCCTCATTCCAGTAAGCATTTGGAAAATGTTTTGCTTGTGGGTCAACTGACCATGTGAAAGGGGTTCCCAGATGTAAGGGTAAAACTTCAGGGGTCCACACTGTCTCCTTAGCCTTCTCCCAGGTGGATGAAGTACCTATAGCCAGTGCAAACTTGCAGTTACTAGCTGATGAGCCCATGAGACTCTCAGCTAGTGTTTCTTTAGTGTCCTTGGGACTTTGGGAACAACAGAACTTAGATGTCTATAACTCAATCCCAGATAATACTAAAGAGTATTACAAAGATAGTGTTCTTGTGAATGGTCAGGAGACCCCTGCCATCAGAGACACTGGAACCAGCATACCTGTGGTTGATGAATGTTTTTTCAAGGTAGAGGATGTTGCTAAGGCACCCAAACACCTAACCAAGTTGGCTGGAGGCCCTGTGCAAATGGTTCCCCAGTTACCAGCTCTCATCCAGTGCAATGACATGACTGTCAGAATACCTGTAAGTGTGCAAAGTGACGTACCTGGGAGAGTCTTGTTGGGTAATGACCTTAAAACTCTTGTAGTTGTGTCTAGTACCCCCCAGGCCTCTCAGCAAAAGTAAGCAGGAGCTCACAAGGTCTGCTAGGGAGAGAACCTTGAGAGGCTCTCCTGGGGAATTGATAGAAGAAACTATCACCCCAAGTCCACAGGACTTACTTACAGCTATTGCAGGACAGAAACCCAAGTCTGCCAGCAAGAAACCAACAAGCACCCCTGTGCCCAGAAGGACATCTCCAAGACTGTCCAAAGTCACCTCTGTGACTCCTCCACCAGCTGTCATGAACCGTCGCCTGCATCCCTTCTGGACTTCGTGGGCCCTGACCCATAGGGGATTGAATGCAGTGATCCTTCCAACATGGCCGCTTGATACAGAACGCTGCTTGCCAGTCTCTGCGCTCCACGCTCTGCGTTCTACAAAACAGACACGCCCCTGCGGCTCTGCGCGTCTCAACGCTACCACTTGCTGTAGTTGGACGTGTGTTGCCGGAGTTCGCTCGGGGCTTTCTTCTGCATCCTGGTTCCCCGTTCCGTGTCTCCGAGTTTAGACATCGTTCCTTCCTGGTCTCCGTCGTGGATATCTGAACGTATCCTGTAGCTGGATTGTTATCCTCACGCTGGAATCCGAAGACCAGCACACAGGTTTATACAAATCCCGGACCGTGCGAAAGACGACGCCACAGAAGGTCGCAAGCAAACAACAAAAACAGGTGAGAAGGGGAGAGACTTGTGACAGATTGAGATGCCTAAAAAATGATACAGATACAGAGATGGAAGCCGCGGTTCAAGACCTCATGAGAGGCATGCAGGAACTAACCACAGAAGGCTGAAAGCAGCTAGTCTTGTCACGTGACTCTGCAACTAAGGAAAGCGTGACATTGGGAGGAGTAGTGTACAAATATGATGGTTCTTCAAAGACCCTCCGTGCCTTCCTTGATTTATGTTTGGTACACTTCACCTTCAAGCCCTTCTACTTTTCCACTCCTAGAGCAAAGGTGGGGTTTATGATCTCACACCTCACTGGTAATGCCTTGACCTGGGCAACACCCCTAGTCAATTTGGCCGACGCCCTCCTGGATGATTATGATGGGTTTGTGGAAGCCCTAAAGGCCATGTTTGATCGCCCAGAGCTGGTTTACAGTGCTCAAGAACGTTTACTTGAATTTCAACAAGGATCCCAGGATATGCTTACCTATGTGACCCGCTTTAAACAACTTGTGAAGGAAGCTGATTGGTCTCAAGAAGCCAGCTTCACCCTCTTCCGAAGAGGCCTGAATGAAGAAATAAAGGACGAGTTAGCCAGGGTAGCTCACCCAAATTCCTTCCAGGCTCTCATGGTCCTTTCCTTGCAAATCGACTTTTGAATCCAGGAAAGAAAAGCGGAAAAAAAGAAGTCTAAGTCAACTTTCCAAAAGGCTGCCACAGACCAACCATCCAGACCAGAGCCCACAGCTTCTCCGACCTCAGACCCAGAACCCATGCAAGTGGGGGCCTTCCGTGGACCCATTACCCCACAAGAAAGGATGCGCTGGATTCACACTGGTCTGTTCATGTATTGTGCCTACGACAAACATCTCGTGAGAGAGTGCCCTACTGCTCCTCCACGGCGTTCAGGAAACGCCAGCTCCCGATCCTATATGGGGCACAGTTTCGGGAGAAAGATGTCTGCTCCACATCAATTCCTTCCTTGAACTCTCCTGGACAAAATAATCTTGTGATTCTACAGGCATTTCTATCGCCTTCCAAGAAAGAATCTTACCCCATCCTGACATTAGTGGATTACGGAGCCATGGGCATATTCATAGATCATGATTGGGTTACTACTTACAACATTCCACACGAAACCCGAGAGACAATGCAACCTGTAGAAGCTATTGATGGGAGACCCTGACGTTGGGACCCATAACCCTTCAAACTAAAGAGAACCTACTTTCTATAAACCACCATCAAGAGAGGATGAAATTCGACATTATAAGATCTGCCCACTATCCAATGGTTCTAGGCATGCCCTGGTTACAAAAGCATTACCCCTACATTAATTGGGCAGCAGGCTCCTTGTTTCTTGGTTCTGAACATTGTATGTCCCACTGTTTATCGCTAGACACCTTACCAAAGTCCTCTGAAGACTCTCAAGAACCTCAGCATATTCCAGTCACCGTCTCTAACAACATCTGGATTCCCAGGGCCTATCAGGCTTACACAGATGTATTCTCGACCACCATTGTTCAAGCTCTTCCACCTCACAGACCTGAGGATTGTGCCATCGATACTGAACCTTCAGCAGTAATCCCTTTTGGGAGGATGATTATTTTGCCAGAACCTGAAAAAAGGGCCCTCTGGGAATACCTGGATACCAACTTGGAAAATGGAACCATACGCCCATCCAAGTCCCCGGCAGGTGCTTCCCTATTTTTCGTCCCCAAGAAGGATTCCAAGGAGCTTAGAGCATGTCTAGATTACCGTGGCCTAAACCAGTGTACCCTCAAGGACCGTTACCCATTGCCTCTCATCTCGGACATCCTGGAAGCAGTCAGAGGTGCAGTCGTCTTCACAAAATTAGATCTATGGGGTGCCTACCATCTTATTCGTATAAAGGAAGGTGATGAATGGAAAACAGCCTTTAGAATACCCTAAGGCCATTTTGAATACTTGGTTATGGCCTTTGGACTTGCTAATGCCTTAGCGGTCTTCCAACGATTTATGGATCGGGTGTTTTCGGATATGCTGTTCCTCTTCCTCATTGTATATCTGGACGACATACTGATCTACTCCAAGGACCATCTAAAACATGAAGAGCACGTAAAGGCAGTCTTACGTCTACGTGAACATAAGCTCCTGGCCAAACCCAAGAAGTGTCTTTTCCATGTATCAACTGTTCACTATCTCGGATTCGTTCTTAGCCCAAAGGGGATTGGAATGGACTCCTCAAAGGTAGATTCCATTCTATCCTGGCCTGTTCCAACCACTGTAAAACAAATTCAATCCTTCCTAGGGCTTGCTAACTTCTACCGGAAATTTATACCAGCTTTATATGAGATTGTGCATCCTATTGTTAAAGAAGGATACCCCCTTTCAGTGGACCTCAGCCCAAGATTCAGCGTTCCAGCGGTTGAAGTCGGAGTTCACACCAGCTCCCATCCTAGCTCAACCCAACATTGATTGACCTTTTCTTGTTGAAACTGATGCCTCCGACTACGCCATTGGGGCAGTCCTAAAACAGGAACTTGGCGACAAGTTAGAACACCCCATCGCCTATCTTTCTCGCACCTTGACTCCCAGTAAAACTCATTATTCCGTCCTGGAAAAGGAATTGCTAGCCATCCGCCAAGCCTTCACTGACTGGCGTCATCTTCTTCTGGGAGCCAAACATCCGGTACAAGTCCACACGGACCATCAGAATCTTCAAGTCCTGCAATCCCTAGAATGTAGGAACAGTCGTCAAGCCCGTTGGGCCTACTTTTTTGCCCAATACCATTTTCAAATCCATCATGTCCCTGGAACACATAACATTATAGCCAATGCCTTATCCAGACGTCCTGATTATGAACCTCTTGAAGATCGGACCTTCCCCAAGATGTTTCCTCACACAATATTTGTTGCCCAAGCAATTACCCTCCTGGAGGATATTCAAATTCAAACTCAGTCCTCTGAACCCTGGAAAGAGTTTAAGAGAAACAATCGATGAAATCTCAAAACAAAGGACGGATATCTGTGCAAGGACAATCGCTTGGTCATCCCCACTCCTGGATTGAGACAGAAAATCACAAGCCTATGTCATGATACTTTCCATTCAGGACACCGTGGCATCACCAACACCCTCCATCTAATACAAAGACAGTTTTGGTGGCCCAAGTTGAAGGATGATATTAGGATCCATATTCAGACATGTGCAGTCTGCAAATCAGAACAAACATGATAACAAGAAACCAGTAGGTCTCCTGCTCCAACCAGCAATACCAACAAGACCCTGGGAAATCATTGCCACGGATTTTATCGTGGAACTTCCGTCTTCCAGGGGCTACACAACTATCATGGTTACCATTGATTTGTTCACTCATATGGCTCATTTTACACCTTTATACAAACTGTCATCCTCATCTGAACTTGCTGGTATTTTCCTGGAACACATATTCCGGCTTCATGGGCTACCTTCCAAAATTATTTCTGACCGAGGACCACAGTACATATCCCAGTTCTGGAAACAGTTATGTCGTATACTGGGAATCCAACGTGCCTTGTCTTCAGGTTATAACCCAAAGACCAACGGAGTCACTGAACGTGTAAACCAAACCCTGGAACAGTATCTTCGTTGCTTCACCACCAAGGTCCAGGATGATTGGTCACTCTTAATACCTGTGGCCGAATTCGCTTCTAACAATTCGGATCATTCAGCTATCAAAACCAGTCCTTCTGTACTCAAGGATTTCATCCTTCAGTCCTACCATCCATTCTTCCACACCCTACCCCAGTTCCTGCGGTTGATTCCTGGATTGAAACACTTATTAATGTGCACAAAGAAGCAAAGGAACACTTAGAAAAGGCCTGAAGAGACGTTAAACATTATGCTCACTCCAAAAGACGACCTGGGCCTTCCTATTCAGTAAGCGATAAAGTCTGGTTATCCTCGAAACTCCTTCCCCATCATCTACGACCAAATAAATTGGATACCAGGTATTATGTGCCCTTTTCTATAAAAGAAATCGTCAATCCAGTGGCCTTTCGACTCTGACTACCAAAATCATGGAAAAGGATCCATCCAGTCTTCCACACCTCTCTATTAAAACCATATGTTCAGCCCTCTCGAACTGCTCCAAGATCTACCGCAGTGATTCTCAATGACCAACTTGAATATGAGGTTTCCAGAATCTGTGACTCTAGGTACCGACGTGGTTAATTACAATATTTGGTCGAGTGGAAAGGTTATCCTCCCAGTGAGCGCACCTGGGAACCCGTGTCGAACATGAATGACCCCAGGCTGGTTCGAAGATACCATCTTATTCATCCGGGCAAACCCGGAGGAGCTGGGCTTCAGAGGAGGCATGCTGTCATGAACAGTCGCCTGCGTCCCTTCTGGACTTCGTGGTCCCTGACCCATAGGGGATTGAATGCAGTGATCCTTCCAACATGGCCGCTTGATACAGAACGCTGCTTGCCAGTCTCTGCGCTCCACAAAACAGACACGCCCCCGCGGCTCTGCACGTCTCAACACTACCGCTTGCTGTAGTTGGACGCATGTTGCTGGCGTTCGCTATGGGCTTTCTTCTGCATCCTGGTTCCTTGAGTCCCCCTACCTTCCTTCCTTTCTTCAAACTTACCTTCGAACTTCCTGGATTTTTGCCTGTGCTCAGATCACGGCGTTCCGTATCTCCGAGCTCAGACATCGTTCCTTCCTTGTCTCCGTCCTGGACATCTGAACGTATCCTGTAGCTGGATTGTCATCCTCACGCTGGAATCCGAAGACCAGCACACGGGTTTATACAAATCCCAGACCGTGCGAAAGAAGATGCCACAGAAGGTCGCAAGCAAACAACAAAAACAGGTGAGAAGGGGAGAGACTTGTGACACCGGCTGAGGCTGAGTGTGAGGTTCAACCCTGTATGGTTCAACTAGATACTGAGGAATCAGATCTAGAAGAAGATCTTACTCTGGTTGGAGATCTTGACCCTGTTGACCATCCTGAAATGCAGTCTTTACTGGCAGAAGGTGGACCCAACAGGGCAGACTTCAGCAGAGGACAAAGAGAGTGTCCTACTCTTGAAGGTCTTCGCCTACAGGCAGCTTCTCAGCTCGATGGGAAAGAGCCTGGAAAGTATAGGTTACACTGGGAAGATGGCCTCTTCTACAGTGAACCGACTGAGTCAACCCCTGGAGACTGCAAAAGACTTGTAGTACCTCTAGTACCTCTAGTGAACTGACTCCAGTTCCTGTAGTTAGCCCACGAGATACCCTTGGCTGGTCACTTAAGTCTTAAGAAGACCAAGGAAAGGCTCTCCCTTTACTTCTACTGGCCTAAAATGGGTTCTGAAGTAGACAAATTCTGCAGGAGCTGTCACACTTGCCAAACCTCTGGCAAGAGTGGAGCCAAGAATGTGGCACCCTTGGTGCCTCTCCCAGTGGTGGGAGTTCCTTTTGAGAGGGTAGGGATTGACATTGTTGGTCCTCTTGATCCTCTCACATCTTCAGGTAACAGGTCTATCCTTGTAGTAGTAGACCATGCTACTAGGTATCCTGAAGCCATACCTATGAGGACTGTTACTGCTCAGGCTAAGGCCCTACTTGGTATTTTTACCAGAGTAGGTTTTCCTAAGGAGGTGATATCTGACAGGGGATCCAATTTTATATCCCACTACATGCAAGCCATGTGGAAAACCTGTGGGGTCACCTACAAGTTCTCAACTGCCTACCATCCCCAAACCAATGGGTTGGTGGAGAGGTTTAACAGAACTATGAAGAGCATGATAGGTGCTTTAGAAGAACCCCTTAAAGGAAAGTGGGACCTTCTACTGCCATGCCTTCTCTTTGCATATAGAGCAGTCCCTCAGGAGGGAGTAGGTTACAGTCCCTTTGAATGGTTGTAGGTCAAAGTATCGAAAACAAAAGGCTTGAATGCCTTTTTTCGACAAAAAAGGGTCGATATTTTTTTATGGGGGTTTTCCCCCGACCCCCTGTTTTGTTTTTATAAAAAAACCTTTTATGCACACTAAACTTAAAAACATATAAATAAAAAAACATTCAACCCTTTTTTTGGTCCTTTTGGATTCGAACAAAAGGACATTCAATCCTTTTGATTCGATCCTTTGATCGGACACCCCTTTGAACTTCTCTATGGCCATCCGGTCAGAGGTCCATTGGCCCTGATCAAGGAGGGGTTGGAGAGTGCTCCTTCCCCCAAGCCAGTCAGGGTGACTGACTATGTGATAGGTCTCTGGAGGAGAATGTCACACATGATGGCAGAAGCAAGTGAGAACTTGAAAGCTGGTCAAGCTCTGGTCAAGCATTGGCATGACCAGAAAGCAAACATGGTTGAGTTCACTCAAGACCAGCTTGTTCTTGTTATAGTACCTACACGGCAGAGGGCCTTAGAGGACAAATTGATAGGACCCTTCAAAGTTGTGGATAAACTTGGAGAGGTGAACTATCTGGTGGACTTAGGCAATCCTAAGGAGGATCCTAGAGTCTTTCACACCAACCGTTTGAAGGCTTATGTCTCTAGACCAGAAATAGGAGCTTTGCTTCTAGCTTCAGCTCAGGAGGAGGAGGAGAGTGAACCTCTACCTGACCTCCTCAGAGGTTTACCTTTGGATGAGCAAGTGGAAGGAGTCAATCTCTCTTCCAGTCTAACCTCTGACCAGCAGGCTGAGTGCAAATTACTGTTAAATCAGTTTGCCTCCCTGCTCTCACTTTCACCAGGCTTGACCCCTTGGGGCCAGCATGATATCCTCACTGGTGACTGTTTGCCTGTAACAAGCAGGGGGTACAGAATGTCAGACCATGTAAGAACCCATATAAGGAATGAGGTCAACAAGATGCTTGATCTCGGGGTTAAAGAACCCTCTACTAGTCCATGGTCTAGCCCAGTTGCGCTTGTACCAAAGGCAGGATCCAAGCAGTTGAGATTCTGCGTGGACTATAGAGCTCTAAATGCAGTCCCAAAGATTGATGCCCATCCTTTGCCTAGGACAGATGAGCTGGTGGACAAACTTGGTGCGGCCAAGTACCTCAGCACATTTGACCTAACGTCAGGCTATTCGCAAATAGCCCTAACAGACCATGCCAAGGAGAAAACTGCATTTTCAGCCCCAGCTGGCCTCTACCAATTTAAGGTAATTCCTTTTGGACTAAAGAATGCACCTGCTACATTTCAGAGGATGGTCAATCAAGTTCTGAATGGGATGGAGGACTTCTGCATGGCATACATGGATGACATTGCAGTGTTCAGCCCTACATGGAAAGAACATATTGATCACCTAGGATATGTTTTGCAGGCTCTTGAACAGGCTCAGCTGACCATAAATGCAAGTAAGTGTCAAATTGGTCAGAGCACAGTGGTCTACCTTGGACATGAGTTAGGAGGAGGTGAAATAAGGCCATTGCCTAGCAAAGTACACGCTGTACAAAACTGGGACACCCCTACTACTCAAACCCAAGTGAGAGCCTTCCTAGGTCTCACTGGGTATTACAGGAACTTCATAGGGAACTATGGGACCATAGCATCTCCCTTGAATGTCACCTCCTCTCCCAAATTTCCTAAAAAGGTCAAGTGGAATGAGGAGTGCAATCAAGGCTTTGAAGGTCTAAAGAAAGCCCTTTGTCAAGCTCCAGTCCTAAGAGCTCCTGACTACCACTAACCCTTCATTGTACAAACTGATGCTTCTAATGTAGGTATAGGTGCAGTCCTTAGTCAACTGGATGAGAAAGGTAGGGAACACCCCATTTGTTTCATCAGCAGGAAGTCCTGAGACAAGGTGGGCAACAATAGAATGTGAATGTTTTGCTATTGTGTGGTCACTGAAGAGGTTTAGGCCATACTTGTATGGATCTACCTTCATTATTCAGACTGATCACCAACCCTTGAGATGGCTGATGCAAATGAAAGGGGACAACCCTAAACTACTCAGATGGTCAATCTGTCTGCAAGGATTTGATTTTTCCATTGAGCACAGAGCAGGAAGTCACCACCAAAATGCTGATGGTCTCTCTAGGATGTTTATAACCGACTAGAGGTATGGGATCCATCCAGGAGTGGATTAAATCCTCCTGTCCCTTAGTCGGGGGGGGGGGGGGGCGAGTGTTAGGAAGAATTCTCATTCTATAGTTAATTTCCCTCACTTAGTGAGTCCCCCAGCAGCTTTGCTGGATTTCTGGAGTTTATTGTTTCCACTTGGTAAGAGTGTGAGCCTTTTTCCCACTCTTACATGTGTTTTGCCATGTGTATTTCTACTGTTTGTGTGATCTTTGGCTCTGGAGCACACCACTCCATGAGCCCACCTTTTTGTGTGTGTTACACAGCACCCTCAGTGCAGTAACACAGGGTTGTCTTTGAGACTTCCCTCGGACTCAATTTTTCTGGGGCTAACTACTGTCCCCCAGAAATAGGTAAAGTTGCCATTAACTTTACATAGTCACTTTAAAACTACAGTCCCAGTACACCCCATCTTACATGGAGTACTGGAAAGGGTTAATGCCTACCCCTTTTTGTCTGTGCCTCTGAGCTTTGTTTTGCTCTTTTAACATTTAGACTTGGCTGGTGGCAGTGGTATCTACGCTAACTTTTCTACTGCGATTATACTACATAAACGTGGTATTGTTTTAGGCTATTATATTAGCCTCGAACATAGACCCGCTTGACCAAATACTTTTTAGTTTGGCTCCGGTCAGGTTTATTCGCCATTTCTTTTTGTTAAAATCCTTTTTGTGTTATACTTTGCGTGGCAAACCAGGTTTGCCTTCTTTGTTCACCGTCTTTTGGCGGGCTTCTGCCAAGAAGCCCTCCTCTTGGCGCCTGGGTGTCTAGGTGGGCTGAATGTGAGGGAGGGGTGTAGTCAACCCCTGCACAAGGTATCCTAGGAAACCCAAGTCACACTTTGCCATGATTGGCTGAAGTGGTTGTCTGGGCCGGACAACCCCCCCTGCTGCGTGATTGACAGCCAGGCTGTGTGAATGGGGGATTATTTTTGCATAAAAGGCAGGACTCTTGGGCTGGAAGTCAGAGTCGCCACTGGAACTTAAAGGAACCAAAGAGAAGCGGAGAAGACGACGGCTTTTGCAACTACCCCGTCCGGGTGAAGCCCTGCTGCAGTCCTGAGCCATCTACCCTTCAACAACCAGAGAAGATCCAGTCGGGAGTCATCTTCCCTTGAGCTTGGGGGGGTCAACCAGCTCACCTTTCACAGCCAGAGGATCTTCTTCGTGGTCAAAGTCGCTGCACTCTGCTGTAGTGGTCCAGATAGCCATCTGAAGAGCCTCTCCTGTTTTAAAGGAGTGCACCTTTTTTAACCGTCACTGCTGCTGGCCTCCTCCCTGAGTAGTACAGACCCCTCCAGACGTCCTCTTCTTGTCTCCACAACCGAAGCTCCAGGAACCGTGGGTCTGCAGGAAACTACCAGGAACAGACTGCGGTGGCACCAGCTTCTTCATTGAATAAGGTACTGTGTCCAGCTTCGAGGAACTAGGGTGAATCCCTTTTCTCCTCATCCAAGGCTTGCCCTTGTCTTCCTTCCCTCTTATAACTGTTGCTTCCTCTGTTGAGAATATCCAAGTACTCCTGGCACCCTTGAATCTTGAACTGTCTGACGGTGTGATCCTCAACAACAGGAACCCGGTTTCACTTGACACTGGCACCGGCCTATTGACTTTTTTTTTCCTATCAGCAAGTGTTCTCTGATTCTGTCTGCCTTAACAAGAGTAATGCCTATGATTTTGGCCCCAACTCTCTTTGGTTAACTCAGGTGCAAAGTGTGTTTTTGCCACGGTAACATTTCTTTCCGCGGATACACGTATCTTTCGTAAGACCGAACTGTCATTACTGTCAAAAAGTGATCGCATCTGTATTCCCGATAACATCTTTTGTTTCACAACACTGGTCCGTTAAAACATAGGGCACTTACCTTAAGTTGTTCAGTGCCAAGAGAATTGGTTGTGTGTAGTGTATTTTTTCGTGTGGTTTTAATTTGATAGAAGTGAAGTGTTTTACCAACAGATGGATTAGAAATATGTATTTTTACTTTTGAACCAAAAACCTTGAGTCAATGTTTGCTTGAGTCATAGTAATTGTGGTCCTTTGTGTAATTTCGACTACTGCTCATTTGCTCTTGAGATAAGTCTGGCTGCTCCGCTACTGCTATCACTTTAACGGTGTAGTACAAGTTTGTACCAAAGGTGAACTTGTATTACCACTTGTAGTCTTAATTGTGTGTAGTGGTCCCTAAGGGCACTGCACAAGAATCTGCCTAACACCCTCCTATCTCTATGTTTATAAATTGGGATAATTGTGGATTCCCTCCACGTTCTGGGAACTGTCAGGGTTTGACTCACATGATTAAATAGATCTTGCCAAGGAGCAGCCCAAAGGTCTGGATTAGATTTAATTAGGGCTGGAGGTATATTATCGGGGCCCGGGGACCTCGATGATTTGGCCCTACCAATTGCCCAAAGAATGTCATTGATTGCCCATTGGAGAGCCCTTTGGTTCGGCCCATGGGCCCTTAGTTGGATCTCGCCCGCCTCCTCTTGTGGCCTCGAATACTTGTTGCCAATGTGGCGTTCCCACTCCTGTGCCGTGATTTTACATTCCAAGCAATTTTGGGCCCCTTTGGTAACTTCCCCCATTTCTTTCCAGAAATGTACAGCATCTTTCTGGATAAGAGTCTTGACCACCTCTTGGTTCTGTTCGATTATGTTTTCCCTGCTAATGCATCTAAGGGAGAGTTTGTAGTTGCCAACAATTCTTTCTCTTGACCACTAGAAAGGAGGCTCTGTCGGACTATGTTTTAAGGGAGGTTCTAATGGCCTCCCTCTTCACCCGTTTCGCCTGCTTTACCTTTGAATCAAAAGTGATGAGTATGTGCCTTCCCTCCACTAATTTGGCCCCTGTTGTTAAGACACTTGATGCATTCCAGTAGGGTGCAGGCGTTGGCAGTTAACTTAAGACCTTTCAGTTCCATATTCAGTATTTCTTTTTCCTATATTGTGCTGAAGGTCCTGTATGCTATGGCATTCCACTTCACAGGTTATCCCCCTTCTTTCTAGTGAGATGCAGGCTGCTCCATGCTGGATATGGCGAGGTGTGAAGGGAAGGCGTATAGTCAAGGTTATCGGGTAATGATCGCTACCAGAGGTGTCCCCCTTCTCCAGTGGCTCACACAATTGAGCCAAGTCCTCAGTCACAAAGAAATTATCAATCCATGACCTTTTCCCCCGTCCACGTATAGAAGTCTCTCCCCTCCTTTTCCCCTGGTAAGGATACCCGAAAGTCCCATCCTTCAAAAAATTGACTCCATGCCGCTCCCTGTTGTGCAGATTGAGTAGTGAAGTTGTTAGCAGTGTTTGTTAGTCCCCCTGTGGATTGTGATGGTACACAGGCAGCATTCATGTCCCCACCCACAACAATGTATTCATTTTCAACCCTCCCAGACCAATCTGTAAACAGGATATATAGCTCCTGTTGTATGTCTGCTATCTTATTATTAGAATGATTGTAATAGAGATGAATAAGTAGCAGGTTTGCATTTATGCTAGAAAGATGAAGGTTAACAGCCATGAGGTCCTTTGAGTTCACTTTTATCTCATGGTGTGTGGAGTCGTGATTTAAGTCCACTGCAATTGCCAGCCCACCTGAAGATTGGCCTTCTGGTCCCTGATAGCAGGTTTGCAGTAGGTGTAAAATCCCTCCATATCAATTGCTGCTGTAGCCATGGTCTCTTGTAACATAATTGCTCCTGCCTTCTTTAAGTCTAGGGCACATTTGCCCTCCAGCTTGTGATAGCCACAGATGTTCCAAGACTTCTGAGTTAGTACCCCTTCCTCAAAGGCTCAGCTGTTTTGCCTTTGACTTTTTAAACATTTCAAGTGCGGACTCTAACAAGGCCCATTCCTCTAAATCTGTCTTTTTCTGTTTTCTGTGCCGGGACCAGGAACACCTCAGTTTCCTCAGTTGTATTTAATTGGCCTAATTGGTAGTCAATAGAATTGAGGTTTTTACAGTTGTTTCAAACAGCCTGTGCAATGAAGTTGGAAGTCTAGTAACATACAGATCTTTCCGTGCCTTTATTAGGGAATCCAACCCTCTGTCCTCTGATCTCAGAGCCCTCAGCTGTGGAATTGCCTGAAAGCTTTTTATTATTTGGCCTCTGTTTATATTAATGGGTCCGCAAATTTGAGCGTTGATCTTCCAGCTCATTATAGTGCCACTGAAGGATTCTGCTTCTGCTTTCTGTGGCACAGCATCCTCCAGCTCATCCACTGTATCCTGGATAGGTTCCATCTCGGTGGTGTTAGGCAAAATTGCATGCAGTATCCTCTGGGACCACCACATACAATTAGGACTACAGGTGTAAGCAAAACCAACCTTTGGTATAAGTCTGTACTACACAGTTTTTGGTAGCGAGCTGAGCAGCCAGGCTTATCTCTTTATCATCTTTATTTGTTTCAAACAGATACATGAAAGGTAATACAAGAAAATGAATACAATGAAAACCTGTAAACTATATCATGAAAATATTATACTTCAATCATATGTCCCCCCAAAAAAAAAATGAAATAAAATATTATACATTTTGGTAATTAAAGCTTGACCCTATTAAGAAACCTTATTCATCATGCCCTTCACTTGGAGCGCCACTACCATACAAATCAATGAATGACTTCCATAAGGACCAATAGGTTCCCTCCTTACCCTGCTTCCTAAACAGAATTAATTCAAAATCAGACAATAGAATCACATCATTAATCCAATCTTCCACAGTTGTTTTTTTCCTGGACTTCCACACCTTCAAGATCTGTTTTTTTAAAAAAAAACAATTTTTATTGATTTTATTTCAACAACTAACAGAAACCAAATTTACAGTGCATGTGATAATGGTTCAGTTAACATCACTTTATCTGTATCCACTGTTTCAACCCCTTCCCACCCACCCATCCGAGCCTATTCTTCTTCCTGTCCTGTTTCTTCGTCTTGCAGTAGGGATCCCTTATCACTGGTACCTGTTAGATCCCGGTCACTTGACTCATCATGTGTGGGCCCAAATAATTCAGCTATCAGGTGTCTCCAAGCTAACAAGGTGCCAGCCTCTTCCTCCCCCTCACCCTTGCTTGCCTCCTGCCATACCGCCGTTTCCGCCTCTGCCCATTTCTGTAGATCTCTCCACCATGCTTCTATTCTTGGTCTATGACATGCCTTTCACCCTATAGCAATTTTCCTCTTCGCTAATATATATATACTCCAAGTCTTTCAATTTGCTCATATGCTTGAGCTTACGTGGTCTAGGGAACCCTCCTATCAGACAAGCCCACACTGTATACACCTCTATTTTGATCCCTTTGTCTTCCATCCTATGTGCAATTTCTCCCCAGAATCTTTGTATTATTGGGCATGGCCAAAACATGTGTACCATTCCGGCGTTTTCATCGTCACATTTGGGGCATGATTGTCGTCCTGCATTTTTGAATTTAGCTATCCTTTGGGGTGTCATATACGCTCTGTGAGTAATATATAATTGTATCTGTTGTAATGTGGCGTTTCTTGACACTTTTCTGTGATATCCCTAGGCACACTCCCACATCCCATCACTCATTGAGGCACCCACTTCCTCTTCCCAATCTTGTCGGAGTTGTACCACTTCCTTCCCCACTTTGGTCCTCATCAGCTCATATATTCTAGATATTTTGTGCCCCCTTTCTGCTATGTCATATATTGTGTCTGTGGTGGCATCCAGTTCATCTGCTAATATTGCTTTGGACCATGTCTCTTTAGTTTGCTGCACCACCCTATGATATGTGATGTACTGCCCTGTGTGTAACCCTGTTTCCTCCACCAGCCCCTCAAAGTCCCTTATACTCCCCTCTTGCCATATATCTCCCATCATAACTATCCCCTCCGGCTCCCAGTGCTTCCTGATCATTAGTCTTAGTTGCTTTTCTTTCCCCGCCAGAGCGACTAATGGAACCTGCGGGGAGCACGGGGACAGGCTACCCATTATCTGACAGGCTCTCCGCCATATCTCCCACCCAAGTATCAGCATTCTCAGACGCCCTTCCATATCCGATCTAGGCAACCACATCATTTCTCTTAGGAAAAATGGGGCACAGTCCAGTTGTAACAGCCTGGATTCAGAGGTCAGCTCCTCAGAGAGCCATTTGGCTACATATTGTAGTTGACTTGCCATATAATAAATTTCATAGTTTGGTAGATTTATACCCCCTTTCTTGTATGGGTTTTGCAGCTTCCAAAGGGCCACTCTGTTCTTTGTCCCCTGCCAGAGGAATTCCCTGCATATGCTATTCAACCTAGCGAAGAATCGCCTGGGTATCAGATATGCGATGTTCCCAAAGAAGTTCAACTGTCTCGGGATAACCACCATTTTAAGCATTGCGCCTCGCCCCATCATCGCCAAAGGGAGCTTCACCCAGAACCTCATACCTTTTTCAATATTCCGGACAGCTTTCTCAGTATTGTGTTGATGTTCTGCCTCCACTGTATGATATATGTCTATCTCAAGATATCGGAACGTGCTGACCTCCCATGGTATCTGCAGGATCGGTAACTGCTCTAGTGGAATCCCTTTATGCCTGCCTAGTGGAAACACGCAAGATTTTTTGGGATTCACAGCTATGCCTGAAAGCCTTGCAAATCGCTCCATCACTTCCAGGATGTACTGGAGGTATTCTTCCGGGTAGCATAGGTACAGCAACATATCATCAGCGTACAAGGAAATTAGATGCGGCTCCCCTTTTATGGTGATGCCTATTATATCATACTGCTGCCTCAGGTATATCGGCAAGGGCTCTAAAGCCAAAATGTATAGCATGGGGGACCACGGGCATCCCTGCCTAGTGCCTCTACTAAGCTGCCACCTCTCCGATATAACTGCTCTTGTCTTCACTCTGGCCAGCGGTGCACTATATAGTAGTTTGGCCCATCTAAGATACCCTGGCCCTATTCTGTAATTGGTCAGAGTCGCAATCAGCCATGGCCATTTGACCGAGTCGAAGGCCTTTATTGCGTCCAGAGAAACTATTGCCATCTCTCCCGCCTCCCCGTTGGCATGTTCAATAACTCAGTGGAGTCGCCTAAGATTGTTGGATATGTTCCTGTTGGGGACATAACCTTTCTGGTCGAGGTGTATTCATTTATTAATGACTCTCTTCATTCTATTCGCCAGGACCGCCGTCAATACTTTACTATCCGGATTCAACATCGACAGGGGTCTATAGGAGCCAAACTCACAGTCAGGCTTATTAGGTTTGGGGAGAGGTATGTACATCTTATAAAATTTGCTGGGGAGTCCATCAGACCCCGGGTTCTTGCTAGTGGGTAACTGCCTCACCACTTCTTCCAGTTCCTCTAGGGTGATCGGTGCGTCTAGCTCCTCTCGCTCCTCAGCGCTAATCTGCGGCAATCCGATATCCTCTAGTGATTCACTTATTTCCTTGCTGTCACTTCCCTCCGCATCTCCATACAGGATGCGGTAATAGTCTGCGAATTCTTGGTTAACTCCCTCCTGAGTGTCTACTATACTTCCAATTGTCTTTCGCTATCGTTCTGATTGTTGGTCTGGGAGTCTCGCTTTTATATAGCCATGCCAAAACTCTGCCTCGTTTGTCCCCCCTGCACGCTGCCTCTCTCTGTATTTTTTGTAGTTTAGGTTGCACAGCCTTTCCCAATATCCAGCACATTTTTGCTGCAGCCCGATTATTGCTTCATTATCATCTTTAGTATCACCTCCCCTTTTCGATGCCATTTCCAGTTCCATTTCTGCACCTTGTAGGTCCGCCAAGATCCCGCCTAGCAGCCCCTTGGACTTGGCTATAGCTATCCCCCTCACTACTACTTCAAAGGCTTCCCAGAGCACTCCCGCCGACTCCACGCTGCAAGTATTGGTCTCAAAGTAGCTTATTATTTCCTCTCTCATGTCCTCCCTAAAAATGTTAACCTTGAATGCCTCTGCTTGGAGACGCCATGTCGGTATCTTCACTCTCGGGTGTCGGTATTGCCATACTACTATCAGTGGCGAATGGTCCAAAAGGACCCTTGCTTTGAATTCTGTCTGGGCTATTTCAGTCATCAGTTCATGTGTGACGAACATATAATCCAGTCTAGTGTGTAGGTCCTGAATAATGCAAGTATTGTCTATCTTGTGAATGGTGTGTCCTCCATGCATCCTCTAATCCGAAATCCGCTAACAGAGACTGCAGTGTCCTGTCCGCTGGGGTTGGTCTGTCTATTTTGGTGTCCGATCTATCCAATTTTGGGTTTAGTGCACAGTTAAAATCTCCTCCCCAGATCACCGCCTCTCCCAGGCTCACGCTAAGTTTGCTATATAGGGTTCTGAAGTATGCCGCCGTATCCTGATTCGGGGCGTATGTATTTATAATACGTATTTCCTTGTTTTCCACCAACCCCTTTATTATTACCATCCTCCCATCTGGTTTGTCCATTGAGTGCAGCAACTGGAACGGTACATGCAGTGCGACCCAGATAATCACCCCTCTAGCATAAACTGAATACGCTGCGCCCACAACAGTCCCTCTCCACTTCTTCCGGACTACCTCCAGTTTTTCTTGTGTTAGGTGAGTCTCTTGCAGCAAGGATTTGTCTATTTTCTGTCTGCGCAGATACATCATAACCTTATTTCTTTTTAAGTAGCTATTGAGCCCTCTAATATTCCAGGTAACTACTTTAAGGTCTCCCATGGCATTTCCGGGTCCCACTCCTACCTCTGCAAGTACAGGCCAAGTCTAGATTTGTCCATACTTTCATATAGGCTCGTTCCCCAATACAAACTTCTCCAAACTGTTAACTCTTCCCCTACACCCCACTCCCCCCACTCACCTCCCTTCCCAACCCCATCACTCCCCAACTCCCCCCTCTCCCCTACCTTCCTTGCCCCAATATACCCCGCCTTCCCAACTGTTGCCCAGCTCCATCCCTGGATCTCAGGCACCCCCGCATCTAGCCCTTTTCCGTCAGTTGCCTTACTTGCGGCTCAGCAGGGAGATGTCGCCCTAGTGGCAGTCCTATTCTAACTCCCGTGGGTAGGTTGTCTTCATCCCGTTACTCCATTTTTGAAAAAAACCAAGCTAAGCGCACCTTCCGCTATTCTTGTTACGTTACACATTCTATATTCCGGTCCGACGTGTTCAAATGTTTCATGTTACGGTTACCCATTGCCCTGCGCCCTTCTCTTAGCATGCATAGTTGGTTGATCACTTATCGTGTCCCTCCCGACCCTGCTCCTCATCTCATTCCGGGCAGCCATGCGCATCTAGCCACTTCGCTGCCTCCTCCGGGGAGTCAAAAAAGTGCGTTTTGCAGGGTACAGCAACATATATTTAAATACGGATGTGCGAAATCTTCTCTTGATCGCCACATAGCTATAGCGCTGTCTCTGAACTAGCATACTGTAATCAGGGTATGCAGTGATAGTCGCAGATGCCCTCTTTATCGTCCCTCCTTTCCTGAAGAACTCCAAGATCTTTTCCCGGTCCCTATATTTCAGGATCTTTGCTAGAATTGCTCTCGGGGGGCTCCAGGTTGCGGCCTTCTCATCAAGGCCCTGTGCGCACGTTCAACCGCGAACCCTTGAGAGAGCTTATTTGCACCTATCTCTTGTATGATCATGTTTTCCACATAGTTTGTGGGGTCTTGGCCTTCTTCCCCCTCCGGGAGACCAACCACGCGTATGTTTCGTCTTGCTCTTCCTTCGGCCTCCTCCGCTCGGTTCTCAGGTTGGCTACCTGCTGTTTCATGCTGGTATCTGTATTGATTTTCACTGCACTCTCCAGGCCACTGGTCCTCTCAGCCAGTGCTCTCACATCTTGCCTCAACGGGTTAACCCCTATTCCAACTGCATCTATCTTTGTTTCTAACGCTGTTCTCAATTCAGTCATCGCTGTCCCCCACGAGGTTTTCAATTCAGGATCATATGGTTTTCACTTGGCGATGCCGTCACTGCGGATGCAGTAGCCACACTTTGCGTTGGAGTGGTGGGGGACTGCTGCGGTTTAGCAAAAATATCCATTGTGGGCTGCTTGCCCTTGGCCTTGCCTCCTCTCACCGACATTTCCACCTCGTTATTCACTCTCAGGTTTAGTACAACAGCAGTATTGATGGCTGAGTTGCCGTTGAGCTGGATTAGGTGTGTCTGGCGTTGATACCGCTGGTGCGCCAACCCAATGTGCAGTGCGTTCATTTTTGTGTTCTTCACAGGGGCTTGTTTCCCAATTTCGTGTTTCTGCTAGCTGTCCTTATGTCATTCATAAGAGATGTCCTATGCACCGTCTGTATTCCAGCAGCACCTCTTATGTCCTTGCCCTTGTATTGGGGCTTTGTTGGTGCTTAATAGTTTCTGTGTCCCATGGCTACAGAGCTCCTTTAGATATGCTCTGCATGTGCAGCCTGCCTCATAGCCCGCTCCTTGTGCCCTCAGGCTTCCAGCATCTGAGGACCGTGCCTGTTTGCACCTGTCTCCCAGTAGCTATTTCTGCCCGTGTTTGGATGCACTGCTGAGCGTATGGATTTCAACCATGACGTTGCTACAAAGTGTCTATTTTGCTCCACGCGGCGGCATCACAGGTTCCGCCTTGCAACATGTATCGACCTGGCTTCCATTTCACAATCACTTTCTTTCGCACGGTCCGCCGGGAGCCGCTCTCCCTCCTTCGCTCCAGCGCGTCCTGCGTGAGCAGCAGTCTTGCGCCGGATCAGCCGCTCCGGGCCAATCCCGCCATCCGCACCGCTTATCTGCAAACTCTGCGGAGCATTACCTTGGCCGGCCCGGGTCGCCGCATGTCCCGTCCTCGCCTTGGGGCTTCGGGCCCCTCTCTCTCTATGGGCCCGCAGACGTCCACCGCGGCTTGCTTCCCGGATCACGATATGCCACCTCTGCATATATTATTAGTACCCGGGGGCCTGTCACTCACCGGTGTACTCGCCGGGCGCGCACCTCGTATTCCATCACAGGCATCACTGCCACTGAAGCCACCAGTTCTCGGGCGCTACGCTTCTGTAGTCCAGCCCTACCATTTCACTTGGTGTCTCCTTTGTTTCGGGGCCAGCGTCCATTTTGTTTGCGAGCCGGCGGCTATTGTCCGAGACTTCAACGTTCCGTAGCTGTTGATTCCGTTGGATATTCAGCTCGCAGTAACTTTCAACGGGGTCCGCTCTGTTTCATACTGCGTTCCCCTGCTTTTTACGTCGGTATGCAATATTTAGCGGCTTGCGCCTTCCTCGGATCCCTGGACGGATGCAGGAGCTCGGAAGGAGAGCGGCCTATTCCATGGCTGCCAAGCCACGCCCCTCAAGATCTGTTTTACTGCTATTACTGAAATGTTATCTATCCAAGCTCCATTCAAATGAGCCATCAAACAGCGTCCACTTTTCACTAGTAACAAAACCTGTAGAGGTTCTCTTGGAAACGAAATTGACAAAGTGATATCTAACCTATCTAGCACCTCACGCCAAAAACTCAGCACTCATGGACAATACCACAACATTTGGATCAATGTCCCTTTCTCTTTCCAACATCCCCAACAAAAATCTTCAGTTATTAATCCCAAAGTACACATTCGTACTAGTGTCCAGTATAATCGCCCCAGAACCTTCTGATGAACAAGCCGTAGCTTAAGATCCATCTTACTATTGTACCCAATCCGCCACACATTTCCAGGCATCATCACTGACTGCACAGCCCAAATCTATCTACTATTTCTGTTTCAATTTATTCAAAGACTCCAACACTGAATCACTCTCTCGCATAAGTTTCAGATATGTAGATGCATTACGTGGCAATAAGCAAAACATGGTCCAACCTGGCGGTTCCTTCTTTAGTGGTGTAGACAACATATTGAAAACATGGGACAATAGACTTTCTAATTCCCTATACCTATTCCTTTCTCTCCCACCTAAATGAAAGGCAGTAAATCTCCCAATGTAAATATGCCCTTCGAGATCCAGCTTCACCAGTACAAACCCCTATTTCCTATTTGTAACGCAGGGTTATACCAAATTGACAAATTATGGTTCAAGAATACATTGCCATTAAAATTAAGTATCCACCATGACATTGAATCTTTAGCCACCTTAACAGTTGGTAACTTAGTAATCCATTTAGGAAATTTCCCCATTGAAAAGATTATTTTCTAATCGGAATGGCAACAAGGCATCCCTTTCTATAGTCAACCAGATTTGTTCTTCTATCTCTACCTTTGCATATAGGGCTGCTTTCTTCAAAATAAAACCTCTATAATACTTTTCCAAATTCAGATATCCAAACCCCCCTTCCTTAGTATCCCGTTGCAAAACGTATTTAGGAATCTTAGGAGCCTTTTTCTCACCCCAAAGGAAATCCTGGAAGACCCGATCAATTTCTTTAATCAAAACTAAGAGGAATTGACTGCATAACATAAGATCTTAGGTAAAAGTGACATTTTAACCATATTAATCTTTGCCCAAATCCCCAAACCCAATCTTGACCATTTTCTAATATCTCTCCTAAGGGTATCTAATAACTTAGTTACATTAAAATGAACCATTTTCCGTACATCTTTTATCAGAAAAATCCCCAAATATTTCACATACATCTCAGACCACTTACAATTCCATCCTGCAAAATCCCCTCTTCTAACTGCCATCGCGAGCGGGAATACCTCAGTTTTATCCCAATTGATTTTATACCTTGAAAACTTGCCCACTTTTTCAAGTACCTCCTTAAGAACCATACTTTCCCTCTCAGGGTCTGCGAGCACCAGCACCACCATATAATCCGCATAAGAGAGTACTTTAACTTCTTTTGTTCCAAAGTTCAACCCACATAGTCTCTGTTCATTTCGTATCAATGCTACCAAGGGCTCCAGAGCGATGTTAAATAAGAACGGCGATAAGGGACATCCCTGTCTTGTACCTCTGCTAAGACTAAAAGCTTCAGACATTTCACTATTGACCCAGACACGCGCCGTTGCTGAGTTTTGAAGACAACAAACCATCCCTCTGAACCTATTCCCAAATCCCATTTTCTCCATAATAAATTCAAGAAAGTCCCAGTTCACTCTGTCAAATGATTTCTCAGCATCCATGAAGACCAAAGCAGCATTGACACGTTCATTACTATAAAGACTTATTATGTCTATCAATGTACTTATGTTGTCATAGCCTGACCTACCCCTCATGAATCCCACTTGAGACTCATGGATGATTTTCCCACTGCAACCACCCAATCTATTTGCCAATATCTTTGTAAAATGTTTGACATCTACGTTTAACAGAGATAGGTCTATAGTGCTTACATTTTTTACTATCCCTCCCTTCTTTAGGTATCACAGTAATCATGGCCTCGGCCATTGATTGACACAAACCTTCCCCAAAAAAAAGTAAACAAATCACATAATATTGGAGCCAAAAAAGTATCAAACTTCCTATAGAACTCAATGGGAAGCCCATCTAAACCTGGAGATTTCCCTAATTGTAGTTGCTGAATTGCCAAGAGAACCTCATCAGTTTCAATGTCTGCTTCTAACAAGTTAGTATCATCAAGTGACAATTTTTTAATAGGAATATCTTCACATAAACTCTCCAAATCTTGTCTGGCTATTGATTCTTCTTCTGTATATAACGTTTTGTAGTAATTTCTAAAACTTGAACAAATATCAGTATTCTTCCACACAATTTGCTCATTCTCATCCTTAATTCCCTGAACAAAGGTCCCTGCCTGTATATCCCTCAGTCTACTCACCAATAACCACTTCTGTCACCAGCCTCCCAATATTTTTGTCGTGAAAAGAAAAGACCCCTTTCTGCCATCAAGTTGTTTGTGTTTTCCAATTTTTCCCTAATCTGGTTCATTTTAGACCTATCCTTTATCTTTCCTTGTCAGGTGTATTTTTGCTGTAGCTTTGACAACTGCACTTCCATTAAATTCAGATCCTTCATGTATTTTTTCCATAGACGAGAAGTCTAATCAATCATAAAACCCCTAATTGTCGCTTTAAAACTATCCCATATAATCCCTTTTCTAGCAGAACCTTCATTTATTTCCAAGAATTGAGTAATTTGTGACAACAGAGCCATAGTTACCTCCTTTTCATCTAATATTCCGGTTTTATCTCAAGAGGGAATGTGAGCAGTAAAAGGATGTTACACAGAGGTCTTACAATCACAGTGGCTCAAGTAGACACTTCCACTCAAGGTTTCTTGGTAAAACACTTATTAATTTTTTACACAGTCATTTTGAAAACATTCACTAGACAGAGGCAACTTGATATTATGCACAAACACACTTCAGTACTAAACCAATACGTTTCTGAGTAAATTAGGATCCCCTGAAATAGGAGTAAAATGGCATTTCAATTACTTTAAATGGGAGTAAAAGGCACAAGTTAATAAAATAGATCACAAATACATTTTTAGGCAGTGCAAATAGTTTTAGTTCACTAGAGAACTCGATTCAGTTCAATAGGCCTGGGCCAAAGTCAATGGGCTAGTGTCTTGGATAGGAAAGAGTAGTTCTTGTAGTAAACGGTAAAGTCTTTACCGAAGTTCTCAGAAGTATTTTGTACGAAAAAGAATCATATGTTGGGTCACAAGCTGATTAGGTCTGCAAGTTGGGAAAGTTTCACAAACTTTCACTGCGAGAGGCAAGTTCTCTTAATCGGGTTGGCACAGTACCTTAGTATGAAGAAAAGATGCAGCTGAAGCCTTTGGTTCATGGCAGGTCCTGCAGATTTCACTGTTCCTCAGCCTCAGTCATGGGGACAAGAGGATGTCGGGGGACTTGTGCACTGCACAGGGACTGGCCAAACAAGCTGGCAAATGGAAGATCTTCGGTTTGAGTAGCTGTAGTCAAGCACACAAGTTGGTGTCCTTCCCCCTGGTTAAACCTAACAAGCTCTGAGAATGGTATCCAGGTGGCTTACAAGTTGATTGGTCCCACCGACTCAAAGGAAGACGTCGTCCTTGAAAGGGCTTCTCTGTCGAGATGAACTTGGCAATTCGGACCTGCAACAGGGCTTCACCGAGCAAACCAACGGTCCAGGAGTTGAAAGCAGCCGTCCTCTTCCAGCTTGTCTTTGGTTCTTTCGTTCCAGTGGTCGACTCTGCCTTCCAAGCCAAGAGACTCGCCTTTTTTAACAGTTTTCTCCCATTCATTCCAGCCTAGCTGTCACTCACACAGCAGGGTGGCTGTCCTTGCCGGACAGTCAGCCAGCCAATCACGCCAGAGTACATCTGGGTCTCCTAGGAGACTAAGCGCAGGGAGTTTCGGGTACCTCCCTCACTTCCTGCCCACCCCAGACACTCAGGCACCAGAGGCGGTCTTCAGTCCTGAAGCTCGCTATAGGCGTACGAACAAAGGAACCAAACCTGGTTTGGCGCGCAGAGACAAACTCAAGAAGGACCTTTCCAAAAAGAAACGGCGAAAAAAGAAGCCCGGGACCTGTTTAAACGAAGGGGCTTAAGGCACCATCTTGAAAAACTGTCATGATGCCTACCTCCAAGGTGCCAGACAAGACCCAGCTACCCCAGAGGCAGACATCATGTCTTCAAGGGAAGTCACAACAGCCTCAAGTAGGGGTTCTTTGGACTCAGTCCTGGCGCCTTTGGCGCCAGGCTCATATCGGGCCACAGTCCTGGCGCCATAGGCGCCAGGCTCATAAAAGGGGACTGTGGGCCTCATTACGACCCAGGCGGTAAGGGGTTTACGGCGGCGTAAACAGCGCCGACCCTTACCGCCTGATTCCGAGGTCCCTTAGCGCCAAGGAGGATTTAACACCTGCTTTTAGCAGGTGTTAAAATCCATGGCGCTAAGGGACCTTGTTGTTAATTACGCCACCGTAATTTACGTTGGCGTAATTAACGCCTTCCCCACTCCCATTATGCCCTATGGGGCAAAAATGGGGAAGGGTAAATGGGTTAATGGGGACTTACCGCCCCGCCAACCTCGGAATGGGGCGGTAAGTCCGCCAACCACCATGGCGTAAACGTAGTTTACGCCATGGTGGTAAAGGTACGACCCAGGCGGTAACTTACTGCCTGGGTCGTAATGAGGCCCTTTGTGTTAAAGGTGCTTAGTGTTAACTTACCTGATGCAGACCATGCTGCAACATCCAGGCCTTCTGAGGCCTGAATGGGACTACTTTATCTTTGGAACTACTTAACCACACGGGTGTGATCAGGGGAGGAATACATACCTGAGAGGAAGGATACATACCTGGAACTACTTTGAAGGCTATTTAAACCACGCCCAAGCAGCAACTCACGCTTCGCGTTGTTCTGCATCTAGCAGCTGGACGCTCACCGTGTTTGCTCCTGCATTCTGTCTTCTGCCACTCCTGCCAGCATCCTGGAACACCTGCAAAGAGAGAAGAGAAGAGAAAAGGGTAAAGAAGAGTCATTACCTGCTAAATCCGCTTTCCGGAGACAACTCGCCGACGGTCCTGAAAAGGAAGACATCCATTTAAAAGCACATCGCATCGATCGCTTCAGTGCCGCATCAAACTCACCTGTACAAGGTACCACCGCGTTCTACTGCGACATCTCGACTCGTAGCCACATCACCGCGCCTAGGGAGAAAAAGACAAGAATAAAGGTGAGAGGGGAAAGAAAACAAGGAAACCTTAATTGCCATTACAAGGCTTACCTGTTGGGTTATTCCAACTTCATTTCGGGTCGGTGCCGCATCCTGGCATTTCCGGACCCCGGCCCCTAAGGGGAAAAAGAGACATCAGCGTTAGTGGGCGCATGAAAAGACGTTACCCAACGCCCATTAAAGACTTACCTGATTTCTTCTGGATTGATCTTTGTTTCAGGTCGGTGCCGCATCCAGGCATTTCCGGACCCCGGCCCCTATGGGGAAAAAAAGACATCAGCGTTAGTGAGCGCATTGATACAAGGACACTGAGAGAACTCTCATCAAGCTCACCAGAGTCTCATTCTTCGGTCCACAGCTCTTCTCGGAATAGTTTCCGCACCTGAAAAAGAGACAACGAACAATTATTATTGCGGAATCATACTCATTAACAGAATCCTTACAGTACTATACCGGGAAAACAAAACTTGAACCCTCTGCAATCAAAATCCCAGTGAAGTAACTGGATACAACGTGCCCCTGCATGAGAAGCAGGATGGAGAGCTCAACCTTTCAAACCCTAAGGTGAGACTTCACGTGGGGGTCGCAGGAGGGTTTCGTAGAGGGGTGAGAAGGGAGCGGGAGGCTTATACTTTCTCCCGCAGATTGTTAATGCTCCCTTTTCACATACAGAAAGATATTCCTGCGAGCCAGACAAGCCAGATTCGAAGGTCCGGTCCAGTCCATCTTCCGGGTCCTGCACTTCACCATAGAAGAAGCAACAACACTCCAAACCAGACCTGCGCCTCCGTGGGAGTCAGGTGAGCGTAACAAAAACATGGCTCCCACGATTTTTAGCTACCGATGTTTGCGGTCGAGAAAAATCATGGTAGTTTGTTGTAAAACCAATGCCACCAGCCATTTCGATGAGAAAGGGTAGCATTTGACTGCTACATGAATATTTAGACACAGGGGATACTATGTAACCCCTCCCGCACTCTATTGTAAGATAGGGTATGCTAGGTCTAGGAATTTGGAAAGTCTAGTAAAGTCAATTTCACTTTACATTCTCTGGGAAACAGTAGTTTATCCCAGAGAAGGTATTTAAACCTGTTGGAAGTCTAAAAGACATCCCTGTGTCACTGCACTGAAGGTGTTGTGTAACGCACATGAAAAGATGATGCCTATGGAGTTATCTAAAACTCCATAATCAAAGAACACAAGAGTAAAACACACATCAAAACACATGAAAGTGTGGGGGGAAAGGCTCACACTCTTTCCAGGTAAAAAAATCAAGTCCTCAAAAATCCAGCAAAGTTGCTGGGGGTCTCTAAGGTGAAGGGAATTAGCACATTTATGAGAATTCTCCCTAACTCTCCCCAAACTAAGGGACAGGAGGATTTAATCCACCCCTGGATGAATACCTTACTCCAGTCGGTCAAACATTGTGGAGAGACCATCAGCATTTTGGTGATTACACCCTGACCTGTGTTCAATGGTAAAATCAAACCCCTGTAGGGTGATTGACCATCTTAACAATTTAGGATTTCCCCCCTTCAACTGCATTAACCATTTCAAGGGTTGGTGGTCAGTCTGAATCACAAAAGTAGATCCATACAAGTATGGTTTTAACTTCTTCAGTGACCACACAATAGCAAAACATTCTCTTTCAATGGTTGCCCTCCTTGTTTCTGGTTCCTTCAGTGTTCTGCTGATGAAGCAGATGGGGTGCTCCCTGCCTTTCTCGTCCAGCTGACTCAGAACTGTACCTATACCTGTATTGTAAGCATCTGTTTGCACAATGAAGGTTTGGCTGTAGTCAGGAGCTCTTAAGACTGGAGCTTGACAAAGGGCTTTCTTAAGTCCTTCAAATGCCTTGGTGCACTCCTCATTCCACCTGACCTTTTTAGGAAATTTGGGAGATGAGACTACATTCAAGGGAGAAGCTATGGACCCATAGTTCTCTATGAAGTTCCTATAATAATCAGTGAGACCTAAGAAGGCTCGCACTTGGGTTTGAGTAGTAGGGATGGCCCATTCTTGAACAGCTTGTACTTTGCTAGGCAATGGCCTTATTTCACCTCCTCCTACCTCATGTCCAAGGTCGACCACTTTGCTCTGACCAATTTGACATTTACTTGCCTTTATGGTCAGATGGACCTGCTTAAGAGCCTGCAAAACATATCCTAAGTGGTCAACATGTTCTTTCCAAGTAGGGCTGAACACTGCAATGTCATCCAAGTATGCCATGCAGAAGTCCTCCATCCCATTCAGAACTTGATTAACCATCCTTTGGAATGTTGCAGGTGCATTCTTTAATCCAAAAGGCATTACCTTAAACTGGTAGAGTCCTGCTGGGGTTGAAAATGCAGTTTTCTCCTTGGCCTGGTCTGTTAGAGCTATTTGCCAATAGCCTGACGTTAGGTCAAATGTACTGAGGTACTTGGCTGAACCAAGTTTTTCCACAAGCTCATCTGTCCTAGATAAAAGATGGGCATCAGTCTTAGTGACTCTCATTCAGAGCTCTATAGTCCACACAGAATCTCAACTTCTTGGATCCCGCCTTTGACATTAGTACAACTGGACTAGACCATGGACTGGTAGAGGGTTATTTTACCCCGAGATCAAGCATCTTGTTGACCTCTTCCTTTATGTGGTTCTTACATGATCTGACATCCTGTAACCTCTGCTTTTAACAGGTAAACAGTCACCAGTGAGAATATCATGCTGGCCCCAAGGGGTCAAGCCTGGTGATAGTTAAAACAGGGAGGCAAACTAATTCAACAGAAACTTGCACTCCTCCTGTTGTTCCAGTGTCACATTAAAAGAGAGATTAACTCCTATTTTCTCATCTAAAGGCTGGCCTCTGAGTAGGTCCGGTAGAGGTTCACTCTCTTCCTCCTCTTGAGCTGAAGCTAGAAGCAAAGCTTCCACTTCTGGTCTTGAGACATTGGCTTTTAGATGGTTGCTGTGAAAGACCCTGGGGGCCTCCTTAGGATAAGTCCACCAGATAATTGACCTCTCCAAGTTTTCCCACAACCTTGAAGGGTCCAATCCATTTGTCCTGTAAGGCCCTCTGCCTTGTAGGTACCATAACTAAAACGTGCTGGTCTTGAGTAAACTCAACCATGTTAGCCTTCTGGTCATGCCAATGCTTCACCAGAGCCTGACCTGATTTTAAGTTATCAGATGCTTCTGCCATCATGTGTGTAATTCTCCTCCGGAGATCTAACACATAGTCAGAAACTCTCACTGGCTTGGGAGAAGGAGCACTCTCTAACCCCTCCTTAATCAGGGCCAATGGACCTCTTACTGGATGACCATTGGAGAAGCTCAAAGGGACTAAATCCAACTCCCTCCTGAGAGACTTCTCTATAGGCAAATAGAAGGCATGGCAGTAGAAGGTCCCACTTCTTCTAAGGGGTTCCTCTAAAGCACCTATCATGCTCTTCATAGTATGGTTAAACCTCTCTACCAATCCATTGGTCTGGGGATGGTAGGCAGTTGAGAACTTGTAAGTCACTTCACTGTTTTTCCACATGGCCTGCATGTAGTGGGACATAAAATGTGATCCCTTATCAGAGAGGACTTCCGTAGGAAAACCTACCCTGGTAAAAATACTAAGTAGGGCTTTAGCAACAGCCTGAGCTGTAACAGTCCTCATAGGTATAGCATCAGGATACCTGGTAGCATGGTCTACTACAACCAATATAAATCGATTTCCTGAAGAGGTTGGGGAGTCTAAGGGACCAACAATGTTCATTCCTACCCTCTCAAAAGGGACTCCCACAACTGGGAGAGGCACCAAAGGTGCCACATTCTTGGCTCCACTCTTGCCAGATGTCTGACAAGTGTGACAGCTCCTACATTATTTATTTACATCAGACCACAACTTAGGCCTGTAGAAATACAGAGAAAGCCTTTCCTTGGTCTTCTTGAAGCTCAAATGACCAGCCAAAGGGATCTCATGGGCTAACTGTAGGAACTGGTGCCTTGTCTCTAGAGGCACTACAAGTCTTATGTAGTCCCCTGGGCTAGACTCAGTTGGTTCACTGTAGAAGAGGCCATCTTCCCAGTACAACCTATGCTTCCCTGGCTCTTGCCCATCTAGCTGGGAAGCTCCCTGTTGGCGAAGTCCTTCAAGAGTAGGACACTCTCTTTGGCCTCTGCCGAAGTCTGCCCTACAGGGGCCATCTTCTGCCAGTAACTACTGCAGCTCAGGATGGTCTTTAGGATCCAGATCTCCAACAGCGGAAGTTCTTCTTCCAGCTCTGAATCTTCAGCAGCTGATTCAACCTTTCCTGGTTGTTCCTCACACTCAGCCTTAGCTGGTGGAGCAGTCACAGGTGTGACTTTGGACAGTACTCTTGGGGATGTCCTTGTTGGTAGCACAGGAGTGCTTTCTGGCTTTTTCTTTGAGACCTTGGGTTTCCCCTTTGTCCTTTTCTTCTTAGAAATAGCAGTTAGTAATTCCTGTGGACTGGGTGTTATAGATTCCTCTGCAACAACCTCTGGAGAGTCAGTTAAGGTACTCTCTCTGGCCTTCCTTGTCTGCTCCCGATTCCTTTTACTGGGAGGCCTGGGGGTGTTTGATACAACTCCAAGAGTTTTTAAGTCATTCCCCAACAGGACTCTCCCAGGCACCTAACTTTCTACACTAACAGGTATCTTGACAGTCATGTTGTTGCACTGGATGAGAGCAACAACATGTAGTTGCACTGGATGAGAGCAACAACAGTCTAGGAAGCATTTGGACATGGCCTCCAGCAAGTTTAGTGAGGCCTTTGGGTGCCTTAGCAACATCCTCAGGTTTGAAAAAAGATTCATCCACCACTGTAATTCTGGCCCCCGTGTCTCTAATGGCAGGGGTCTCTTGACCATTTCCAAGTACACTGTCCTTGTAATATTCTTTATGTTATCTGGATTTAAATCATAGACATCTAAATTCTGCTGTTCCCACAGACCCAGCAACACTAAAGAAACACTGGCAGAGATTCCAATGGGGTCTTCAGCCAGCAGTTGAAAGTTTCTACTTGCCATTTGTACTTCTCCCTCTAGGGAAAAGGATAAGCAGACAGTGTGGACCCCTGAAGGTTAATCCTTGCATCTAGGATTCCCTTTCACATGGTCAGTAGACCCACAAGCATAACATTTTCCAAAATGTTTTGACAAATGGGGCTTTCTCCTGACCTCCCGCTGGTTTAGCACCAGAGGTTTCACTAGCCTGATTTGGTTTCCCTTGTGGCTTACCCTTTTTCTGTTTGGGGCCCTATTTTGGATTGTGGGTATTAGAGTTCTCTTTGCCATCTGTCTTTTGCTGCTTCCAATCATCCTTCTTCTGAGTTGCCCCAGAATCCTTGTGAGGAGCCCAGTTGGCAACCCACAAGTCAGCAGCCTTTGCTAACTTCTTTGGATCAATTTCCTTGGAGTCAGCCAAGTGCTGTGTTAGCTCAGGAGAGCAGGCATCAAAAATAGATTCTATCAAAAATAGATTTCTCATTCCTTCAAAAGTGTTAACTCTGTAACCCTTTACCCAACCATCCAAGTTCTTCAAACATTCACACAACTAGGTGTCAAGGAGTTCCCCCCTTCTCACCCGAGTTCGATCTTTGCTGGATTTCTTGATCAATGCCTTCTTGCATACTGCTAGAGTCTTGAATAAGGCTCCATGAGTCTCTTCCGACTCCAGCGTGCGTTCAAGTACTGGGATGCAGGGATCCAGGAATCCAGGAAATCACAGGGTGCACAACTAGCACACGAGTCCAGGAATCAAGAAAGGAAGGAAAGGGACTAGAATTGGGTTAGAGTGGAAGAAGCAAGGGAAACAATACCGCGGGCTACGGAGCACACGTCTGGTCGCTACTTCGCAATAGCATTGAGACGCGCGGGGCCGCGGGACCGTGGAGTATTTATGGAACGTACTACTTCCGCCGTGAAGGCTGGTGCGAGGCGTGTCACGTGATATGGCCATGTTGGGAGAAACATGGAATGCAAGCCCCGCCGTGACAAGGACCAGGAAGTCCAGAAGGGGCGCGTTCTGTGGGTCATGACAGCATGCCTCCTCCGAAAACCTGTTCCACCAGGTTTGCCCGGGTGTATAAGGTGAAATATTCCGAGTAGTCGAGGGGCCTCGAGATTAGAAAGTGGTTCCCAGGTTCTTTCACTAGGAGGATATCCTTTCCATTCAACCAGGTATTGAAGCTGACCCAGTTTATACCTGGAGTCACATATTCGAGAAACTTCATATTCCAATTGGTTGTCGACCAGTAGAGGAGGAGGTTGGTAGGATTTCCGGGAGGATTGGTGGTAGGGTTTTAATAAGGATGTGTGGAATACTGGGTGAATTTTCTTCCAAGAGTCTGGTAGACTAATCCGGTATGAAACTGGATTGATAATTTCCTTGATGGGAAATGGACCATAGTACCGAGGGGCCAACTTGTTTGGCCATAGATGCCAGGGTAGTAATTTCGAGGACAACCAGACTTGATCACCGATTGCATAAGAAGGACCTGGTCTCCTTTTTAAATCTGCATACCTCTTAGTCTGTGTTCTGGCCTTCTCTAAATTTTCTTTGGCCTCTTGGTGTACGTTGAGGAGGGTTTCAATCCAGGAGTCGACAGTAGGTACTGGTGTAGGATGAGGGAGAACAGAGGGTAGAACTGATGGATGGAAACCTTGGCTACAATAAAAGGGGCTGGTCTTAATTGCTGAATGGTCAGAATTGTTGTAGGCGAATTCAGCCACGGGCATCAGGAGCGACCAGTCATCCTGAACCTTGGTGGCGAAATATCAAAGATACTTTTCCAGGGTCTGATTAGCACGTTCTGTGGCCCCGTTGGTCTGAGGATGATAACCAGATGAGAGGGCGTGTTGGATTCCCAAAATGCGACAGATGTTTCCAGAATTGAGAGATGTACTGAGGTCCTCGATCAGATATGATCTTGGAAGGGAGTCCATGCAAACGAAATATGTGTTCCAGGAAGATTCCAGCAAGTTCGGACGAGGATGGTAACTTACACAGGGGTGTAAAATGAGCCATATGAGTGAACAAATCTATGGTAACCATGATGGTCGTGTACCCTCGGGAAGGTGCTAATTCCACAATGAAGTCTGTAGCAATGAATTCCCATGGCCTTGTTGGCAGCGATGGTTGCATTAGAAGACCCGCCGGTCTCTTGTTATCATGTTTGTTTTGACTGCAGACAGCACAAGCTTTGATGTACTGCTGTACGTCGATCTTCATTCCAGGCCACCAAAACTGTCTTTGTATAAGACGGAGGGTGTTGGTTATGCCACGATGTCCGGAGTGAAGGGTATCATGACAGAGGTTTATCATTCTTTGTTGTAATTTCTGTGTAGGAATGACCAGTGCATTGTCCTTGAATAAGTATCCTTCCTTAAGTCTTAGGTTCCATGGATTCTTCCTTGAAATATCCTTCCAGAGGTCAGTGGATTCCAGGAGGTTGACTGCTTGAGCTACAAAGATCGTGTGGGGAAACATCTTAGGATAGGCCTTGTCTTCAGTAGTTACATAGTCAGGATGTCGAGATAAGGCGTCAGCAATCATGTTTTGTGATCCGGGAACATGAGTGATTTGGAATTGGTATTGGGCAAAGAAGTAGGCCCAACGCGCCTGACGACTGTTCCTGCACTCCAATGATTGTAGAATTTGAAGATTCCGATGGTCCGTGCGGACCTGAACTGGATATCTAGCACCCAGAAGTAGATGTCGCCATTCAGTGAAGGCCTGGCGGATGGCTAACAGTTCCTTTTCCAGGACGGAATAGTGCGTCTCACTGGGAGTCAGGGTTCATGAGAGGTAAGCAATGGGGTGTTCCAGTTTATCCTCAAGTTCCTGTTTCAAGACCGCTCCTATGGCATAGTTAGAGGCATCAGTTTCCACTAGGAATGGGCTATTTATGTCTGGTTGGGCCAGGATGGGGGCTTGCGTGAACTCTGTCTTCAATCGTTGGAATGCTTTGTCTTGCGGTGTAGACCAGATAAAGGGAGTGTCTTTCTTCAAGAGAGCAACAATCGGCTGGACGATCTCGGAAAAGGTAGAAATGAACTTCCGGTAGAAGTTGGCAAGCCCCAGGAAGGATTGAACTGGAGCAGGCCATACCAGTATGGCCTTTACCTTTGAAGGGTCCATAGCAATTCCTTCTGGGCTAAGGATGAATCCCAGGTAGTGAACAGAAGTAAAGTGAAACAAGCATTTTTTCGGGTTTGGCTAAAGGTTTGTGTTCACGGAGTCGTTGCAGTACTGCCTTTACATGCTCTTCATGCTTTAGAGGATCCTTGGAAAAGATCAATATGTCATCCAGATAGACAATGACAAAAAGGAATAACATATCAGAAAACATCATATCCATAAAACGTTGAAAAACCGCAGGGGCATTAGCTAGTCCAAAGGGCATGACTAGATATTCATAGTGACCAAAGGGTGTTCTAAAGGCTGTTTTCCATTCGTCTCCTTCCCGGACACGGATCAAATGATAGGCACCCCGGAGATCCAACTTCGTGAATACTACGGCGCCTCTCACAGCTTCCAGGATATCCGAGATCAGGGGTAGTGGGTACCGATCTTTGAGGGTGCATTGATTTAAGCCACGATAGTCGAGGCAAGGTCCGAGTTCCTTGGTGTCCTTCTTGGGAACAAAGAACAATGAAGCACCCGCTGGAGATTTTGAGGGTCTTATGGTGCCGTTTTCAAGGTTGGTATCCAGGTATTCTCTGAGGGCCTTTTTCTCAGGTTCAGAAAGAATGAACATTCTGCCAAAAGGAATCACTGCTGAGGGTTCTGTATCTATGGCACAGTCTTCAGGTCTGTGAGGGGGTAAGGCCTGGACTATGGCAGTTGAAAATACATCAGCATATCCGTGATAGGCCTCTGGGACTTGTATGATATTAGAAACCATGAGTGGTGTTTTCAGGTCTCTTGGTGGTTCTTTAGGGGGTGTCGAGGAGGGATCCAGGATTAGACAGTGGGACATACAAAACTCTGAGCCTAGGAATAGTGATCCTGCTTTCCAATTGATGTACGGATTGTGCTTCTGTAACCAGGGCATACCCAATACCATGGGATAATGGGCTGACTTAATGATGTCGAATGTAATCCACTCTTGGTGATGGTTTATGTAAAGTTGGATCTCTTTTGTCTGCAGGCTTATGGGTCCCGAGAGAGGGGTCTTCCGTCAATTGCTTCCACCGGCTGCATGGTGCTTCATGTCTCGTACGGAATATGATGACTAACGACCCAGTCTTGATCAATGAAAATTCCCATAGCTCCACAGTCCACCAAGGCCAGAATGGGATAGGTCTTATTCTTGGAGGGCGACAGGAAGGCTTGTATCATCACCAAATTGTTTTGTCCAGGAGAGTTCAAGGATGGAATTGATGTGGAGCAAACATCTCTCTCCCGAAGCTCTGCTCCATCTAGGATCCGGAGCTGGCGTTTCCCGAACACCGAGGAGGGGCCAGAGGACACTCCCTAACCAGGTGTTTGTCTGAGGCACAATACATGCACAACCCCGTATGAATCCTTCTCATTCTTTCTTGCGGGGATATAGGTCCACGGAAGGCTCCTATCTGCATGAGTTCTGGTTCAGAGATTGAGCCTGGGTTTGTGTCCACCTTGGTGGTACTATCAAAGGACGGCTTCCGAGGATTAGCTTTGTATTTCTTCTTCTCATTCAGTCATCTCCTGAAAAGGGTAAAACTCGCCTCCGGGGACCAATCAGCTTCCTTGACTAACTGCTTGAATCGGGTAACATAGGTGAGCATATCCTGGGATCCTTGCTGAAAGTCTAACGGGCGTCCCTGGGCACTATAGACCTGTTCTGGACGGTCAAACATGGTCTTAAGGGCTTGTATGAAGCCATCATAGTCATCTAGAAGAACGTTGCCGGAATTAACGAGGGGCGTGGCCCAGGTTAAGGCGTTTCCTGAAAGGTGGGAAATTATGAAGCCCACTTTAGCCCTGGGAGTTGAAAAGTAGTAGGGTTTAAAAGTAAAAGTGAAACAAACATGAATCCAGGAATCCTCGAAGGGTTTTTGGTGAGCCATCCTATTTGTCCACTGTACCGCCCAGCAATACACTTTCTTTTGTGGCAGAATCGCGGGATAGAACTAGTTGTTTGAGAGCAGCGTTTTCCGCCTTTAGATTCTGCACCTCGGTTGATAGCTCTTGCATGCCACGCATCAGGTCCTGGACGGCCGCTTCCATGTCCATATCGAGTTCGGTCGGTTGGCGTCTCAAACTGTCAAGGAGTTCCCCCCTTCTCACCTGAGTTCGATCCTTGCTGGATTTCTTGATCGATGCCTTCTTGCGTGCTGCTCGAGTCTTGAATAAGGCTGCACGAGTCTCTTCCAACTCCAGCGTGCGTTCAAGTACCGGGATGCAGGGATCCAGGAATCCAGGAAATAACAGGGTGCGCAACTAGCACACAAGTCCAAGAATCAAGAAAGGAAGGAAAGGGACTAGAATTAAATTAGAGTGGAAGAAGCAGGGGAAACAATACCACGGGCTACGGAGCACACGTCTGGTCGCTACTTCGCAATAGCATTGAGACGCGCAGGGCCGCGGCATATTTATGGAACGTACTACGTCCGCCGTGAAGGCTGGTGCGAGGCGTGTCACGTGATACGGCCATGTTGGGAGAAACAATTAATGCAAGCCCCGCCGTGACAAGGACCAGGAAGTCCAGAAGGGGCGCGTTCTGTGGGTCATGACACTACGTACCACCAGGTCATGACACGGGGTACCATCATGCTTTTTGAAAATCCTAAACCTCTTAATGTACTGGGAAGTAGTTTTCCCAAATCTAGCTATCAATGCTAGCTCCACATTTTCATACTCCAATCTTTCAAGTTCCCCCACCTCCATTACAGCATCAGTTGCAACCTGGGGGAGGCTAGACAAAAGCCAATGAATCAACTGATTCCCTGTGAAACCCTGAATCCCATAGTAATACTCAAAAGCAGCCAACCAATCCAAAATATCAAGTCTCACCTCATACATACTCACAGCTTCTTTAGGCATGCAAGGTCTCTTAGGACTGGAAGACCTAGAAGACTCTGGCATAGAACCATTTTCAAGAGACAATTTCTTCATTTCAAGAGCATGATGTATTTCCATTTCTCTGAGTTTGATTTTTTTATGTTTACTTTCAGTTTGCATTTGGAGCCTTTTGAACTCTAACTCAAGTCTCATCTTTTCCAGAGAGACAAATTCTGGGCTCAGTAGTGGACCGGTTAGGGGGACCGGTTTTGTGGCTATAGGTGGAGGGCCTAGAGCAGGTAGAGGTGCAGTGGGGCTCATATCCTGAGACTCCTCTGACTCTTCTGGCTCCTCAATAACATTAGAGCTAGACTCTGAATCATTCTCATCCTCATCAACACTATCCACATTTGCTGAGGGGGTAGGGGTTATAGCTCTACCTCCCAGTCTTTGATGATTCAACAATTTCTCAATCAATTCATTTTTCTTGCCTTTAACAGAGAGAGAGACCTGACCTTACACATATCTTTCAGTTGATCTACTGTTAGAATGATCAGGGCTTCCGGTTTGAAGTTATCCATATTTGGAATTATAAAACAATTGCTTTTCTAGTGATGCTTAGCCTTGTGAAGGTTATTTGAACAAAAGTAAGAGCAACACTCTCAATGTAACAACTATACTTTATACTCACCGCTTGCCGCCAGTGTTAGGCAGAATTGCATGCCGTACCCTCTGGGACCACCACATACAATTAGGACTACAGGTGTAAGCAAAACCGACCTTTGGTATAAGTCTGTATTACACAGTTTTTGGTAGCGAGCCGAGCAGCCAGGCTTCTCTCAAGAGGGAATGTGAGCATTAAAAGGATGTTACACAGAGGTCTTACAATCACAGTCGTTCAGGTAGACACTTACACTCAAGGTTTCTTGGTAAAACACTCATTAATTTATTACACAGTCATTTTGAAGACATTCACTAGAAGGAGGCAACTTAATATTATACACAAACACACTTCAGTACTAAACCAATACGTTTCTGAGTAAATTAGGCTCCCCTGAAATAGGAGCAAAATGGCATTTCAGTTACTTTAAATGGGAGTAAAAGGCATAAGATAATAAAATAGATCACAAATACTTTCTTAGACAGTGCAAATAGTTTTAGTTCACTAGAGGACTCGATTCAGTTCAAAAGGCCTAGGCCAAAGTCAATGGGCTAGTGTCTTGGACAGG
Source organism: Ambystoma mexicanum (assembly GCF_040938575.1). Classification (NCBI taxonomy): domain Eukaryota; kingdom Metazoa; phylum Chordata; class Amphibia; order Caudata; family Ambystomatidae; genus Ambystoma; species Ambystoma mexicanum. Next base: position 793,882,997 of record NC_090929.1, read on the forward strand.
AAAGAGCAGTTCTTGTATTAAACAGTAAAGTCTTTGCCAAAGTTCTCAGAAGTAGTTTGTACGAAAAAGAATCATATGTTGGGTCACAAGCTGATTACGCCTGCAAGTTGGGAAAGTTTCACGAACTTTCACTGCAAGATGTAAGTTCTCTCAGTCGGGTTGGCACATTACCTTAGTATGAAGAAAAGATGCAGCTGAAGACGTTGGTTCCTGGCAGTTCCTGCAGATCTCACTGTTCCTCAGCCTCAGTCGTGTGGACAGGAGGGAGGACGTCGGGGACTCCTGCACTGCACAGGGACTGGTCAAACAAGCTGGCAAATGGAAGATCTTCGCTTTGAGTAGCTGTAGTCAAGCACACAAGCTGGTGTCCTTCCCTCTGGTTAAACCTAACCAGCTCCGAGAATGGTATCCAGGTGGCTTACGAGTTGATTGGTCCCACCAACTCAAAGGAAGAAGTCGTCCTTGAAGGGGCTTCTCTGTCGAGATGAACTTGGCAATTCGGACCTGCAGCAGGGCTTCACTGGGCAAACCAATGGTCCAGGAGTTGCAGCAGCTGTCCTCTTTCAGCTCATCTTCGGTTCTTTTGTTCCAGTGGTCGACTCTGACTTCCAAGCGAAGAGACTCGCCTTTTAAACAGTTTTCTCCCTTTCATTCCAGCCTAACTGTCACTCACCCAGCAGGGTGGCTGTCCATGCCGGACAGTCAGCCGGCCAATCACGCCAGAGTGCATTTGGGTCTCCTAGGAGACTAAGCATAGGGAGTTTCAGGCAACTTCCTCACTTCCTACCCACCCCAGACAGAGGCGGTCTTTAGTCCTGAAGCCCACCAAAGGCGTACCAACAAAAGGACCAAACCTGGCTTGGCGCACAGAGACAAACTCTAGAAGGACCTTTCCAAAAAGAAACTAAAAAAGAAGACCGGAACCTGTTTAAACAAAGGGGCTTAAGGCGCCATCTTGAAAAACATGGCTACCGCCATTTTTAGCTACCTGTGTCTGCGGTCGGGAAAAATCATGGTAGTTTGTTGTAAAACCACTGCCACCAGCCATTTCGATAGGAAAGGGTAGAATTTGACCGCCACATGAGTATTTAGACACAGGGGATACTATGTAACCCATCCAGCACTCTATTGTAAGATGGGGTGTGCTGGCTCTAGGAACTTGGAAAGACTAGTAAAGTCAATTTCACTTTACATTATCTGGGAAACAGTAGTTTATCCCAGAGAAGGTATTTAAACCTTTTGGAAGTCTAAAAGTCATCCCTGTGTCACTGCACTGAAGGTGCTGTGTAACACACATGAACATTTGATGCCTATGGAGTTATCTAAAACTGCATAATCAAAGAACACAAGAGTAAAGCACACATCAAAATACATGAAAGAGTGGGAAAAACGGATCACATTCTTTCTGGGTAAAAAAAATCAAGTCCTTAAAAATCCAGCAAAGTTGCTGGGGGTCTCTAATGTGAAGGGAATTAGCACATTTATAAGAATTTTCCCTAACAGGTGGCAACACCATAAGCAGGTGCACGGGAGGAAGTGCATTGTCCTCTAACAGCACACTTAGGTTGACATGTTCCTCTGCCAAGATGCTTGCGTTGACCACTTCTTGGGATGGGTTATCCACATCGGGGGTCACAGGATTCTCCAAGAATGCTGTTATTTTAGGTTTATTTTAATTTTATTTTTGACTGTCCCCTTTTTGCTACCTAAGCCACTTGGTTCTTGTTTTGGCTGTGGTGCAATTGTGCCTGAGGCCCCTCCTGGGCATGGATAAAATGTCTAGAATTGCTCCGCTTGTTTCCATTAGGGGCTGGCATGTTTTTTAGACTTTTTTCTCCGTTGTGGTTTCCCTTTCCTTTTTGTCTGCTTACTTTTACCCAGCCTTCTCGATCCGACTCTTCTTCTGGTGAGTCGTTGATAATGTGTGTTTCAGTCGCTGGGCAAGTGTCCTCTAACAGAGTTTCCCGTTCCCTCAGACAAATATCAACAAGCGGTGAGGGGCTATCTGGTGTAACCATAGAAGTCATGGGTGGTTGTTGATGTTTTACGCCGTCCTCCTCTCAGCATGTGCCTCCTCTATTTGTTGGACCTTGTTATGGCTTGTTGTCAGATTCCCCCTCCTTCTCTGTTGCCAGGATTCCCACACGCCGCCTTGCACTGGCACGTGTTTTCCTGATTGACAAGTAGCTTGGTTAAACCCTGATCCAGAGGGTTTAGTTTTTTGTCATTGGCTTGAACCAGATCGTTTACATTGTCTTAATAGCCAAAGGTGTCCATTTGCGGCATAAGATTAGCATCTCTCCTTAATGTTATGTTTCTTCGAGTGTAATCATTTTCATGTGGGCGGGCAGTCTCGATTACACAAGGTTCTAGTAGGCCCTGATGCTCTATTAATTAGCTATTTAGTGGGCTAAGAGCATAGTTGTAGGATCTTCCTGTTCTTTGATTACCAGCTGCACTGGAGAAGCCAGTCTTCCCAATGGTACGATGGGAACGTGCCCTTATTCCCTCCATGTCGTAACAGAGTTCCTCAAATGACGGCTCCAACACAGACTCCTGGTCATTAGTTAGAGAACACTGAGCCTGTGAGTGCTTTTCACCCCTGGTCTTCCTGTTCGTCAGTGTTATTCCCTGTTGAGGCTCAGAGTTGCCATTATTTACGTTTATTGTGTGTTATTGGGAATTGCGAAGGGTTACATGGTTGGTCTGTGGGGGTAAAACTCCTTTGTCCAAAAGAGTTAACACTGCACTACCCGTCCGGCTTATAAACTTTCCTTGTGCCCCCCCCCCGACCGTGTTCCTCTCCATTAATCTCACAAAACAGAATGGGCATAGGATCCACTCCACATCTGGGTCCATTTCATCGTTAAGTGTCACTTCGCCCCAGCCCTCTTTTCTGATGGTTTTGAGTTCAGTTGGTTTAGGTCAATCCCCTCAGGAACTATGTCAAGTTCTTTGTTTAACTGACCCGGGTCAGCCGGAATTGGAGTAGGTCTGCATTAAGCTGCAGGCTGTGTGTGTCACATACACTTTCTAGCTCCTGATGGGCTTGCAAAGCGAGTGTAAAGATGCCTGAGGGGGGGTGGTCTGTACTTCCGCTATCTATATGGTAGAGGAGAGGCACAGAGGACCCCTGCCAAGATTCTCTATTGTGGTAGCAATGGACGAGCAATCAAGGCCTAGCTTCTTGGGAGGTGATGCTGGCTGGTTCTTAAGTATAGTGTAGTCCCCAAGCACCCACAAAGGAATGTCCGCACACTGGATCGGTTAAAACACAGTCTTTATATAATCAATATTCAAAGTTATGTACAGTATCACGATAACTCACTTTGTACTCAGAAAATCAGCAATGGTAAATATATACAGTTCTAACATGGTACCACAAACGTTATTAGATCTCATTAAAATGCATACGGTCAGAATGGCACACAGATCAAATAAAGGAAACCAACAATAGAAAGAGGAAGGAAAGCAAGATGGTAGAACAATTGGCAGAATACTGGTCACTACCGTTAAACACAGTTCTGTGTGGAGATCCCCCCACCTGGACAACCTGTAGGATAAAGATACAAGCCCAGTCCATATATTGTTCCCACTAGACTTTCCAATAGTTCTGCAACCACAAAGTACCTGGCGTTGTAGTGTTCCACATCGGGAAAATCGACAACCCTTCTTGAGTGCCCTCCCTTAAAGGCAAGAGTCACGTATCGAACGTCCGACGGAGAACAGGTCGAGCTATGACAGTGAGGTGGCCGTGTCGTTCCCAGCGGTGCTCGTTGGCGGGGAAGCACAAACGCCCTGCAAGGAAGAGGCGTGCGGGGCACCTCAGTGTCGATAGTTCTGGACCGCAAAGATTTGAAGAACTGTGGCCCAGCATGGGCGTCGAGTCGTCGGCATCTCTGTGGTCTTCGGGTGGCGGGAAACCCACTGGTGGATGCTCCTCGGAGCGTCAACGGTCAGGTCTTCTCCAGCAGAATACAGCGGCGACGATGCAGATGAGAGCATCCTTGGATCAATGAAAGTTCTTAGGCAAAATGGGAGCACGGAGGCTCCAGTCGGCGACAGCAGTCGGGAACAGTGGCGGACAACAGTCCGGGCGCTTCTCCTTGGAGTTCCGCAGCAGTCCCCGTATCGGGTCGGCAGCCTGTCAAAGGTCTGTCTACCAGGGAGCTTAGGCAAAGATCAGCTGTGCACGATGGTCCCTCGTAGCTCGGGAAGAGGGCGCCTTACCAGGTCCTCTCTGGGTCAGTTCGTGAAGGCACAGCAGCTTTCAGATTGTGAAGGAGAGCAACAGCAATTCTTCTCCTCCAGCAGGGCTTCAGGGTCAAGCTTCAGTTACTCCAGTTACTGTAACGCTCACCTGATTCTCGCAGAGGCGCCGGTCTTGACTGGGCGACTACCGTATCTTCAAAGGTGATGTGTAACACACGGTTGGCTCTTTGGGCTGGACCTCTGTGCACTGTATGCCTGACTCGAAGAGTAAGATGTCTGCAGATAGAAAATATGGGATTAATGAACTGGGGTTATTGGGTGTCCCTCTCTCCTTCCTTTTCTCCTCTCCAGTAGAACCCCAAAGGTTAACGCTCTCACCTTAGGTAAGTGAACGCCGAGCTCTCCATCTGCCTCGGGGCAGGGTGCCGTAACCAGTTTCTTCACTGGATAGGGTGCGCAGGCCTCTTGACTTCAGAGGACTGCTGTCCGTCGTTTACTGCACGAACGGTGAGTTCCGAGTATTTCAAATGTCTTTAAAAGTCTTTTGTAATGATGTCTCTTATTTTGCAGGGTTCCGGCGATGGCGGTTGACGGGCTGAAGTGAGTTGAGGAAGGACCCATATGCGGGGTAGAAGCACCTGGAAGCGCGTAAGTAAGCGCTTGTTGCTTGCTGCACGATGTGCACTAACTGTCCTTTTATGTTGCAGGTACCAGTTCGGAGCTGCTGAAGGATGCCGGAATACCCACTGAGTTCGGCGTGGATGGAGTAATGGCACGTGAGTATTAAAGTTACCCAATGTCTTTAAACGCACCTTCTTTTGTCTTTCAGATGCGGAATGCAGCGCCGAAGGCCTCCTGGGCGTGCGAAGAGTTGGTAAGCTTTTGTCTTTCAGATGCCGGAATGCAGTGCGAAGACCTCCGGAGCACGTGAAGAGTAGGTAAGCCTTTGTCTTTCAGATGCCGGAATGCAGCGCGAGGCGTTGGTGACAGCCAATGGACCAGGTAAGAGATGCGCTGTCACTGAAGACCGTAGTGCTAACCTGTTCTTTCTTGTCTTTATAGATGTTGCTGAAGACTGGATTCAGAATGGTAAGCCTTTTTTCCCTTAGGCCCAGGATCAGATGCAGAAGACACGATGAGCGTTCTGCTGCATAGGATGCAGAATAACGCAAAGCAAGATTCATCCATCGGGTGTGGTTTAAATAGCTTCCTGTAGTGCTTAGGTGTCTTCTTCCACAGCCACGCCTAGGTAAGAAAAGAGTTCCTGCTTTCCAGAAGAGTTCCAGTGTTCTGAACCTAGGTAGTGGCTCCTGCCCCACCCAACAGGAAAAGTAGTCCCAAACAGAAGAGGATCAGAGGCTCATACTGGCAGGTCAGTAAGCAGCATGGTCTGCTGCAGGTAAGTCCACCCAAGCATTATGAGCCCGGCGCTTGCAGCGCTGGGACTGGGCATATTTATGAGCCTGGCGCCACTGGCGCCAGGACAGGGTCCAAAAGGTCCCAATTGGGACTGATTGGCACTCGGAACCTGGGTTATGGTTCTGCTTCCAAGGGAGTTGGGTAAGTCCTGACCTTTTGGAAGCAGAGATCATGACAGCACCCCCCCTCAAGGCCCCTCCCAAACCGGGCTTCCCCGGGGTTTTGGGTTTGTCAGGAAATGTTCGATGAAATCTTTTGATTAGACGAGGAGCGTGGACATATTCTGCAGGTTCCCAGGATCTTTCTTGGGGGCCATAGCCTTTCCAGTCAATTAGGTAAAATAGCTTAGATTTGGAGATCTTGGAGTCCAGGATGCTTTTGACTTCAAACTCGAGTTCTCCATCAACTAGGATAGGTTTTGGAGATTTAGTTAGTCGGGTTTGAGGTTGCACGGGTTTTAAAAGAGAGACGTGGAAGACCGGATGTATCTTCATGTGAGGGGGCAAGTCCAACTTGACCGCTACTAGGTTTACTATGGTAGTGATGGAATAGGGACCAAGGTATCTTGGGTTGAATGTGCGTGGTCCTTTTAGAGGTAGATATTTGGTGGATAACCAGACTTGATCTCCTACTTGATATTGGGGGGCTTCCTTCCGATGTTGATCTGCTCCTTTCTTGTATTGTTCCTTAGCCCTTTGAAGGTGAGAAACGGCTTCCTTAAAAGCTTGGGTGATGGTAGAATGCAGGTAGTCTACTGCTGGTGTTCCAAGATCTTGGGGTGGATCCAACTCTGAGGTTCGAGGGTGACAGCCGTATAAAAGAAAAAACGGGGTTTTCCCAGTTCCTGAGTGGACAGAGTTGTTGTAGGCATATTCGGCTATCCAAAGGATATCTTTCCAAGTTTTTTCAGTTTGTTGCAGCATGCAGCGTAAATACTGTTCCAGAGTTTGATTGGTCCTCTCGGTTTGTCCGTCGGTTTGAGGGTGGTGACTGGTCGATAATCTCACATCAATTTGGGCCGACCGACAACAACTTCGCCAAAAATGAGAAATAAATTGACTAACTCGATCCGAAATTAGAACTGAAGGAAAACCGTGCAGTCGGACGATGTTTTCGAGAAATTCTCGGGCCAGAGTGGTTGCTGTTGGCAAGCCTTTGAGTGGAATGAAATGCGCCATCTTGGAGAATAAGTCCACGATTACCAGGATCGTATTGTATCCGGAGCATGGAGGTAGATCGGTGATGAAGTCCATAGAAAGCGTATGCCAAGGGCGAGGTGGAATGTCCATAGGGCGTAAGAGGCCAGCTGGTCTTTCCTTTTGACTCTTGTTTTGGGCGCATATTCCACAGGACATTATAAAGTCTCTGATATCTTTTTTCCAAGACGGCCACCAGAAGTAGCGCTTGATCTTTTCTGAGGTTTTGGCCATACCGGGATGTCCTTCCATTAAAGACTCGTGATAACAAGAGATTACCTTTTTCTGTAAATCTGTGCTGGGCAGGTATAATCGTTCTTGGAAATACAATAAGTTGTCCTTCACTGCAAAGTCCTTTCCCTGCAGATGCCAATTCTGTATTTCTGCTGGAGTTACAAGTTGCCTGGCTTTATCCTTAATTTCCTCTATGGATTGTGTGGTTATTACACCCAGAATTCTTTGTTCGGGAATGATAGGTACAGGTTTAGGGTTGGTCAAGTGTTCTTCCACTCCCATCCGAGAAAGGGCATCAGCTTTACCGTTTTTTGTACCAGGTCGATAGGTAATTATGAAGTCAAACTCGGCAAAGAATAGTGCCCAACGGAGTTGTCTAGAGGATTGGGCTTTTGCGGTTTTCAAATATTGCAGGTTTCGGTGATCCGTAATCACAGTAACGGTGTGTCGGGCCCCCAGAAGATAATGCTGCCAAGCCTTAAAGGCAGACTTGATAGCCAGAAGTTCCTTATCAGTAATAGTGTAATTGATCTCAGGAGGCAAGAATTTGCGGGACCAGAATGCCACGGGATGTAACTGATTGGTTACTGGGTCCTTCTGTGATAGAACTGCCCCCATGGCAAGGCTCGAAGCATCAGTTTCAACGATGTAGGGGAGTTCGGGGCGAGGATGTTTTAGAATTGGTGCAGAGATAAATTTTGTCTTCAAATTCTGGAAAGCTTGTTCCGCCTCGGTAGACCATTCAAAACGTTTGTTTTTCTTTAACAAGGCGGTGATGGGCTGGACTATTCGAGAGAATTCGGGGATAAACCTGCGGTAAAAGTTAGCGAAGCCTAACATGCTTTGAACACCTTTTACAGAGGATGGTGATGGCCATTTGAGGATTGCATCGACCTTCCTTGAATCCATACGCACTCCGCTAGGTGATAATATGAATCCCAAGAATTCAACTTCAGTCACGTTGAAAACACATTTTTCCAACTTAGCGAAAAGTTTGTGTTGACGCAACCTCTCGAGGACCATTTTCACGTGTTTCCGATGTTCAGATTCCGATGAAGAATAAACGAGGATGTCGTCAATGTAAACGACAACACATACATCTATGAGCTCTCTGAGGACATCGTTCATAAAATATTGAAAGGCGGCCGGGGCATTGCAAAGTCCGAAGGGCATGACCTGATATTCAAATAGCCCATACTTGGTGCGGAAGGCCGTCTTCCATTCATCGCCCTCTTTTACTCGTACCAAGTGGTAGGCTCCCCTAAGATCCAGCTTTGTATATATGCATGCTCTTCTGACTTGGTCCAGGAGTTCAGGGATTAAAGGTAACGGATATCTATTCTTAACGGTGATCTGGTTCAGGGCGCGGTAATCTATACAAGTTCTAAGGTCCCCTTCTTTTTTTGGAACGAAGAACAAAGCTGAAGAAGCAGGGGACTTGGAAGGACGTATAAACCCATTCGCTAGGTATTGATCCAGGTATTGTCGGAGGTGAAGGTTCTCAGGCTCGGTGAGGGCATAAATTCTACTACAAGGAGGCGTAGATCCAGGTATCAGGTCTATCTAGCAGTCATAGGACCTATGAGGAGGTAGAGAGTTAGCCTGATCCTTCCGGAAAACATCTTGGAATTCTAGGTATTCGGGAGGTAACTGGGGAGTCTCCGAAGAAATTGCTGCCAGTGCAACACCAGGTAGAGGGTGACAAGTAGAGACACATTATGGGAACTGAACCGTTCTTGCTCGCCAATCGATCCGAGGATTGTGTTTCTCTAACCAAGGTATCCCTAGAATAATCTGGAACTGAGGGGCCTTGATCACATCGAACACGATCTTCTCATGGTGTCCATCTTGACTTACTAGCGTCACTTCTTGAGTGGTATGCGTTACAGGTCCGGAGGCTATCTCCGTACCATCCACCATAGTAATGACGTCCTTTACAGCCTTGGGACAAAGAGTTAGATTCATCCTCAAAACCATTTCATGATCCACATAATTGCCGATGGCACCGCTGTCGACGTAAGCTTCAATCACATGTAATCGATCCGGATGATCAGGGCTAATGAGGACCATAGGTATCACGAAATGCGAGGTCACGGAACTGGTTTTAACGCTCGGCAAGAGGACCTCTATTCTTGTCGGGCGAGGTCGTTTCCCTGTTCAGAGTTTGTGACCTTGGTAACTGCAGCTCCTACCGCCTTCTTGGCTGGTTTCACCGGACAGTCTCGAAGAAAGTGCCCTGAGTTTCCGCAATAGAGGCATAATTGCAACTGTTTTCTCCTTTCCCGCTCCTTTTGTGTTAGTGGTCCTTTCAGGCCCCCTATTTGCATGGGTTCCCCGGAGTCTACTCCTTTGGAAGGAGTTGGTAGTTTGGAAAATGCTCGAGCATCAAACTTGGAACGATCGGCCTTCCTGTTCTGCAGTCTGTGATCTATTTGAACGACTAAGTCTATATAGTCCGAACAGTCTTGTGGGGGATTCACTACTTGGGCTAAAACGTCTTTGAGCTCTCCACGTAGACCTCTATAAAACAGCGTAATCCTTTTGTCCTCAGGCCATTGAGTTTCCACTATTAGTCTGTTGAAAGACGCAATATAAGCCAAAAGGTCTTGATTACCCTGTCGCAACGAAAGAAGCTCATTGTCCAAGGCCTGCCCCTGTGAATGTCTTGCGAACAGTTTTTCCATACTAAGCTGAAAGGCTTGAAAATCATGGAGAACCGGATCATCTTGATTAACTAGAGGGATCGACCAGTCTGCCACATTGCCACTAAGGTACGAAAGCACAAAAGCTACCTTAGCTTGATCAGTTGGAAAGGCTGCTGGCCGGCATAAAAAAATGCAACCGGCACTGATTGATAAATACTGCAAACCTCTTTGGGTCACCAGAAAATCGTTCGGGCGGAGCCAGAGGTACATTCCCAGGTAGGTTGATCTGTACTGGATTCATAGAGGATGTTGAAGGAAGATTTGTCCCTGATGCGGGTAATGGGGTCTGGCCAGCTTGTGACTGTAGCAATTGTCTAGCGAGATCGTCTGTTCGCTCCTTGGAAATAATTAGTTCCCTTCTTAGAGGATTTGTTTCCTGACGAGCTGCATGCACTTCTGCTCTTAGTTCCCCAAGTAACCGGGCTAGGTGGTCGGTATCCGAGGTTTCCATAGCGCCTGGGCGAGAGTTTTGCGGTCGGCTTTGCGTTCTGTAACGCTCACCTGATTCTCGCAGAGGCGCCGGTCTTGACTGGGCGACTACCGTATCTTCAAAGGTGATGTGTAACACACGGTTGGCTCTTTGGGCTGGACCTCTGTGCACTGTATGCCTGACTCGAAGAGTAAGATGTCTGCAGATAGAAAATATGGGATTAATGAACTGGGGTTATTGGGTGTACCTCTCTACTTCCTTTTCTCCTCTCCTGTAGAACCCCAAAGATTAACGCTCTCACCTTAGGTAAGTGAACGCCGAGCTCTCCATCTGCCTCGGGTCAGGGTGCCGTAACCAGTTTCTTCACTGGATAGGGTGCGCAGGCCTCTTGACTTCAGAGGACTGCTGTCCGTCGTTTACTGCACGAACGGTGAGTTCCGAGTATTTCAAATGTCTTTAAAAGTCTTTTGTAATGATGTCTCTTATTTTGCAGGGTTCCGGCGATGGCGGTTGACGGGCTGAAGTGAGTTGAGGAAGGACCCGTATGCGGGGTAGAAGCGCCTGGAAGCGCGTAAGTAAGCGCTTGTTGCTTGCTGCACGATGTGCACTAACTGTCCTTTTATGTTGCAGGTACCAGTTCGGAGCTGCTGAAGGATGCCGGAATACCCACTGGGTTCGGCGTGGATGGAGTAATGGCACGTGAGTATTAAAGTTACCCAATGTCTTTAAACGCACCTTCTTTTGTCTTTCAGATGCGGAATGCAGCGCCGAAGGCCTCCGGGGCGTGCGAAGAGTTGGTAAGCTTTTGTCTTTCAGATGCCGGAATGCAGTGCGAAGACCTCCGGAGCATGTGAAGAGTAGGTAAGCCTTTGTCTTTCAGATGCCGGAATGCAGCGCGAGGCGTTGGTGACAGCCGATGGACCAGGTAAGAGATGCGCTGTCACTGAAGACCGTAGTGCTAACCTGTTCTTTCTTGTCTTTATAGATGTTGCTGAAGACTGGATTCAGAATGGTAAGCCTTTTTTCCCTTAGGCCCAGGATCAGATGCAGAAGACATGATGAGCGTTCTGCTGCATAGGATGCAGAATAACGCAAAGCAAGATTCATCCATCGGGTGTGGTGTAAATAGCTTCCTGTAGTGCTTAGGTGTCTTCTTCCACAGCCACGCCTAGGTAAGAAAAGAGTTCCTGCTTTCCAGAAGAGTTCCAGTGTTCTGAACCTAGGGAGTGGCTCCTGCCCCACCCAACAGGAAAAGTAGTCCCAAACAGAAGAGGATCAGAGGCTCATACTGGCAGGTCAGTAAGCAGCATGGTCTGCTGCAGGTAAGTCCACCCAAGCATTATGAGCCCGGCGCTTGCAGCGCTGGGACTGGGCATATTTATGAGCCTGGCGCCACTGGCGCCAGGACAGGGTCCAAAAGGTCCCAATTGGGACTGATTGGCACTCGGAACCTGGGTTATGGTTCTGCTTCCAAGGGAGTTGGGTAAGTCCTGACCTTTTGGAAGCAGAGATCATGACAGTTACTCGTCATAGTGGACTTCAGCTTCTGAACACGATTCCTAGCAGTGAGAGGTCCCCAGATATACTGTTGATCTCCCATTCATTCCGCTGGGTCACACTCAAGCATCCAATCACGACTAAAGGCATTCATGCAGGCAGGCAGCCAATCAGGCACACGGTGCATTCAGGCCTTTCACTTCTCTCCAGACACTCCCAATAAGTTATGTGTATTGGGAGAAGTACCGAGCCATTCAACACTCCATACTGCATTTAAACCGGTTTCGGGCAGGGCTGTCTCAGTCATTGTGTCAACCACCAGATACTAGACACCCATCACATAGAATGCGTATTCGTCACACACTCCATTCACCCAGGTCCCACCCACAGGCGTACCCACAACATACGGTCGTTGAGAAGGCTCCAGCCAGTCTGGTCAGCACTTCTCCACACTACCATATATGGAACTTCCATCCAACAGCCAGTCAGGGGGAAGGGACAGAGTCAGGGCTTCCCGGGACTTCGGGAAGATCAAGGTAACAGGCCATGGAAGACAAGAGGCTATGGGGGCCATTTTGTCTCCATCAGGAATCTACCAATTCCAATGACAGGGCCTGGGCATCCCAAAATGGAGGACGCTCAGGGCACCAGTCATTTCAGCACGAGGCTGCCACCAGCCCGTACCCTGCTCTGTGGGTCACACACAGGTGCCCAAAAACATACACTCGGGGCACAGGGTTGCACCCCTAGCCATGGGTGCCATAAGGGTATCCCATGGGTCTGTTCACCAAACCAAAAGGAGAGAGCTGCACCGCCAGGAGTCCCACCTGAACTCCTGCACGGAAAACACGACAGAACACACGATAAAAAGCAGTAAAGGACAAGGATACGGAGGCCGAGTCCCTCCGATGCATTTCCAGCATCACAGCGATGCACCCTTTCTCTGTGATCTTAAGCTTCCCGTTACGTAGTTTAGACATTATATAATGTGTTAGTACCAATGTGTGATGGTCCCACAAGCTCAACAGGTATGTTAATTTTTTAACTGTAACCTGTTTTAATGAGTGTTTTGTTGGCTAATTTTAGGCTCAAAGGGTACAAGTACCATGCAGTCGCCTTACTCTCAAGCCACTTCACTGCCAAGTATGTTTTTTGTGCCACTAGTGCGCTGTGTCTGTCACACACTCTCCCTGTAATACAGGGCAGCCAGAGGAAACCCTCTCATATAGGGTTAATATGCCGTTAGCGTCTCCAAATGTACAAGTGCTATACCCACGCCAGCACGCACTGCTTGGTGCTGACAATGGGGGGCTCTATGGGTAAGCGTGTGCAGGTGCGTGCAGGCACATGCAGGTTAGTTTAAGTGCCCACCCTGCCGGGACCCAAACAGCAAGTGAAGACAACACCAGCTTTGACCAGCCAACCCAGCCATGTTTTTCCAGGCGAGTTCCTATTACCCTTATTTACAATTCAAAGCAAATAGCTTCTGAGGCTTCCAAAGCGTGGGGTCCCGCTCTCCACTTTGACCCAAATTGGCCCAACACTAGCCTCTCACTCCGGCATCAGCGTCTGCATCTACGCCTGACTTAGCAACCTTCAGTACGATATTGAGGAATCGAGGAATCAAGCCAGAAAAAGAGGTGAGAGGAAAGGACCTCTCTACGTCAACACAACGCACAATCACTGTCAAGCCGCAGCAAACTCGAGTCTCATTGGCCGCTTCCGATAGTCTGTGTTTTGAGAGGTTAGAAATGCTTCGGGGTATCTAGTTGCATAGTCAACAATCACAAGGGTATATTTGTTGCCTAGTATTCATATTTCTAGAGGTCCAATGATGTCCATCCCGATTCTTGAAAAATGGATTTCTATTATTGGTAAAGGAGTCAGAGGGGCAGGTAACGGGATGTGCGTGCTGGTTTTCAGACACATTTCACACATCTTAATTAAGGTCTTTATATCAGCGTGGATACCTAGCAGGTAAAACTTCCCACCGATATGTGCCTGGGTTTTGGATTCTCCTAAGTGCCCCCCGGTAAGATGGGAATGCGCAATCTCTAGTACAACCTTTGGATGGGTCTTGGGGATTACTAACTGCGTCTTTACTAAGCCTTCTAAGGAACTCATGGTGGCAATAGCAAGACAGACACAAGTGAACACTGTTCAAAAGGTGTTTGATAAACTGTAACAATAGGTGAGATAAACGCCTAATCTAAACCTAAATCTAAGATGGGAGCAAGCTACGACGATCAAATAATAATAATACAGTCCTAGCGGTGTCTTAGTCAAATAAAAAAGGGTCTATATTTTTTAAAAACGATTGTCAATCCTTACCGCTACATTACAAAAGGGTGTGGGATAATGTTCACAAGAAAAGAAAGAAGTGTTCTCAAAATGATAAGTCAGGATGGTATAGCTGGAGTCTCCCTTCTTCAAATTTTTAGCATGGGACAAGGCGGGAGTCTTGAGCACAGCACACTCCTAGGCTTAACCAGCATGAGATTAGAGTTAGCTGTGACCAAGTCTCTTTCACGCAAAATCTCTTGCCACAGAGGACCTGATGTACCCTAACAACAATAACAAAAGACCCTTTCAGTAATCTTCACGTCAGGTGATTTTTCTTCACCCTCGGAACCCCTCAACTGGGCTACGATCCTTTTTGCAATGTTTGATTCCCTCAGTCGAGTTCACTACAGCCATCAAGAGTCTCAATGTCTTTTTATAACAACTACTCACTGTGGACATTCCTCAGTCTGGTTTACGCTTGTCATCACAATTTTCACGGGTGTATCACTGTTAACCCTAATTCGCAGGAATTTGCCAATAACACAGTTCAATTTGCTTTATTGCAGTGCAAGATTTACTTCTCTTAGCTTTACTCTTGGCATCCCTCTGTCAGGTTCACATAGTCATTCTAACACAGTTCATGATTCTATCTTCTCATCTGAAAAGCAGGGGCTCTCTTCCCCTAGCTTTCTTTCGGCATCCCTCCGTCGGGTTCACACTTGCCTTGGTTCTCAATTTCACAATTCATTATAAAGCAGATTTCCCTTACCCTAACTTTCTCTGGGCATCCCTCCGTAGGGTTGTCACAGTTCTTACTGGCCGTGGTCATGTAAATCAGTCACCTTCTTCCCGACTGGTGCAATCCCTCCGTTCCTTCCATTCTACGGGCCTCTCCCTACTGCCGGCATTGGAGGTTGCCATGGAGACGTGCCGTGCCTGCAGGCCGCTCACGCACCTCTGCTGCGCTGCTTTCCTCTGCAGCACGCAATGTGTTTCACCAAAGTCATGTGGTCAATCGTGCCACCCTGCGATACAGCATCCGCTCATCGCTTTCTCATAAAATGCTTGCGGTTTCCCAGCACACTGCTTCTGATTAAAGTCTAGTACTTGCACAAAAGCTGCCTGAACTCATCTAGTTTTTGATTTTGCTCTTTATCTCTCGGATTACCTTGTCCCTTGATTCTGCAGTGTTTTTGCCTGCATGTTACCAAACCTACAGCCTGCCTTATGGACTGCCTCTGTCTCTTGATTTTGCTGTGTTGCTGTCTGTACGTTAACAAACCAATCGCCTACCTTACAGACTGTCTCCATCTCTCGGTTTTGCAGCGTTTTTGTCCACACGCTACCAAACTACCTGCCAGCCTCACAGACTGCATCCATATCCACTGTTCTTCGCCGATTACTGAAGTTGACTTCGCCTCGTGATTTCACTAAGAGTCCTCACCTGTTCTACGGACTGTCTGGAACTTTCACCTCGAGCACTGCTCCGCTGTTCTATTGTTGTCGTTTCTCTGGAACCGTATTACCACCTAGTGCACAGAACATTGGATGTTTTGCTGAAACTACTACATGCACCATCCCGTTTCTAGTACGTTCACTGTGCTGCCCGGGTTTTAGTTCCTCACTGACATTCCCCCCCTTCCTCCTGTTTTTCCTGCGTTTCTGGAGTGACAGGATCTCTACTTCAAACCTTCCTTCCCTTTGGCGTTTTCACTTGGTAAGATTATTTGTTTGACTCATTCTTCTTCCTTAATTGAGTTGTTAGGGGTTGTGTATTATCCTTATTTCTCAGCAGCTAGAACCGTGATTGGAAACTAGACTGACACCATTCTGGGATACCTAGACCTGTGCCCAGATTAGTAGGTTAGTTTTCCTACCAAGTGGTACATACATTTTGGTTCTGAAACCTTGTTCTAAATCCTTTTCTTTTAGCCTGGCACACTGGTGGTGTTTTTCTTCCCCGCTCTTTCAATTGATTTACTCCTCTGTTCTTGTGCACTCCACTGAATAGAGGGACGTATTATTGGAAAGATCACCCTCAGTGAGGAGACTTGGGCCACTAATGGACCAGGTTACGCTACACTGCAGTGTTCAGTCCTTCTCTTCATATCCGTATCATGGTGAGTTCTGACACGGGTTCACACTTGCCACAGTTCACAAGACACTCGTTTTAGACCACTTAGGTTCTTCCCTTTACCTAAGTCCAGGGCTCAGCCCCCAGTCAGTCTTTCCTAAAAGCCCCCAGCCAGGCTTCACACAGCTCTATTAAAGCAATGTTCTCGGGTGTGTTACTGGTTACCCTGGTTCGTAGGTATCCCTCAGTCGGACTCACAATTGCCCAAGTAACACAGTTCACCTTGTTTCCTCAACGTGTCAAAGATTTGACGGTACAAGGGGTTTTGCTTTACCCTTGTATGGCTACCTTGACACTTCACGCTGGCCTCTCCCAAGGCCTCTTGGTTCTGGTAATTAAAACGCAACAAAAAGGTTCCAGTCAGAGTCCTTTGAATGAGTGCCTGTGATGCTGGAAATGCATCAGAGGGACAGGGCCTCCGTATCCTGGTCCTTTACTGCCTTTTTATCGTGTGTTCTGTCATATTTTCCATGCAGGAGTTCATGTGGGACTCCTGGCGGTGCAGCTCTCTCTCTTTTGGTTTGGTGAACAGACCCGTGGGATACCCTTACGGCACCCATGGGTGGGGGTACAACCCTGTGCCCCTAGTGTATGTTTTTGGGCACCTGTGGGTGGCCCGCAGAGCAGGGTATAGGATGGTGGCAGCTCCATGCTGAATTTGACAGGTGCACTGAGTATCCTCCATTTTGGGGATTCCCAGGCCCTGCCATTGGAATCAGTTGATTCCTGATGGAAAACAAGATGGCCCCTGTGGCCTCTTGCTTTCTATTACCTATTACCTTGTTTACCCAAAGTCCTGGGAAGCCCTGACTCTGTCCCTTCCCCCTGACTGGCTGTTGGGTGGAAGTTCCATATATGGTGTTGTGAAGTCCAGTCCAGACTGACTGGAGCTTTCCCAGTGACTGTATGTTGTGGGTCCCTCCTGTGGGTGGGACCTGGGTGAATGGAGTGTGTGACCAATATGCACTTCTTGTTGTGGCTGTCTGGTTTCTGGTATGAGAGACAAAGACTGAGACAGCCCTGCCCGAAACTGGCCTGAATGTAGTGTGTAGTGTTGAATGGCCGAGTACTTGTCCCAATCCACATTCCTTGTTGTGAGTATCTGAGAGGGAGGAGGATGGCCTGAATGCACTGTGTGCCTGATTGGCTGACTGACTGCATGAATGCCCTTCTGTATGATTGGCAGCTGAGAGTGACCCAGCAGTGTGGATGAGAGACAAGATAGTATATCTGGGGACCGCTCACCACTGGAAATTGTTCAGAAGCGTTCAGAAGCTGTGTCTACACTTGAAGAGTAACTGGAACTGCTGATCCTCGACGCCCAGCTGGAAGACGAAGACTTGCTGTTGCATTTGCTTCGACCTGATCTGAAAGCTGCCAAACTCGTCAAGGACTGATCCGAGAGAGGACCTGGTAAGGCGCCCGCTTCCCGTGCTCCGAGGGACCATCGAGCATCACTAACCTTCGCCGAAGCTCCCTGGAAGTCAGACCCTCGAAAGGCTGCCGACCCGAGACGGGACCGCTGAGGAGAACGAAGCAAAGCACCCGGACTTCGCCGCTGTCGAAGTCCATTGCCGTCGACCAGGGTTCGCAGGTTTATGTAACCACTGGAGGCCCGTCGAAGTTGTGTTGCCCAGCTGTGGGGACCACTTGACGCCGTGCCGCCGACGACCGGAGACGCCCGCTCCTTTGCCTAAGACCATTTGAATCCAAGGACTCACTTGTCCGCATCATCGACCGCTTTGTGCCGCCGGAGAAAGTCGAGAGCGACCAACGCGCCGAGGAGAATCCGCCGGTGGGTTTCCCGCCACCTGAAGGCCACAAAGACTTCGACGACTCGACGCCCTCGTTGGGCCACAGCTCTTCTCAAACTCTTTGCGGTCCTGAACATTCTATCGCCGAGGTGCCCCGCACACCTCATCCTCGCAGGACGTCGCTGACGAGCACCGCCTGGATCGACATCGGGGTCTCGGCACCCTTTAACTTCTCATTGCCGCCGTCGAAGACAGGTTCACCATCTTCGACGCCTCTCGACGATCCTTGGCTCATGCTTTAAAGGAAGTCACTCAAGAAGGATCCTTCGACGCGTCTTCGAAGAACTCTACTCCACCAGGTACATTGGGGGGTAAAACCTTAATAGGAGGAAATAAGGCTATTGAACAATATATGGACTGGGCTTGTGATATATATCTTTATTTTACAGGTTGCCCAGGTGGGGGGGGGATCTCCACACAGAACTGTGTCTATCGGTATAGGCCAGCATTCTGCCTATTGTTTCAACCATCTTACGTTCCTTCCAATCTCTATTGCTGGTTTCCTCGTTATTGATCTGTGTGACATTTTAACTGTACAGTTGATGCACTTTAATGAGATTTGATAACATTGGTGGTACCACTTTAGAATTGTATATATTTATCATTGTTGATTTCCGAGTACAAAGTGCGTTATTGTGATTGTGTACATACCTTTGATTATTAATTATATAAAGACTGTGTTTTCAGTAATACAGTGTGTGGACATTCCTTTGTGGGGCTTCGGGGACTACACTGTACTTAAGAACCAGCCTGCATCACCCCCTGAGAAGCTATGCCTTGATTGCTCGTCCATTGCTACCGCTTGAGAATCTTGGCTGGGGTCCTCTGTGCCTCTCCTCTACCATATAGAGAGCGGAAGTACAGGCAACTCCCACCAGTATCTTCACAGTGCCCACACAGCACCAGACCACTCTGCCTCTGGACCTTCTCTGGGGTTTCTTTAAAGTTCACATACACAAGTTCTTTGTTCAAACAATGTTGCCGCTTGCAACCTTGGGCCCAGCACAGTTCGGTTTACTATTAGCTTTCTCCGACTCAGCGGCTGTGCTGAACTTATTGTAGTTTCTTGTCTCGAGCGTCAAGGAAGGCACCATGGCGGCAAGCGCTTCTCCCCGCTATGGCTATCAGTGCGAGAGGGCCCTATGTACCGTTGACACCTGCCACACCACACGCCAGCTGGACTTCCCAGTCTTCAGATTTCCCTTTCGAGGCTTTGCGGGTCTGCATTGAAAATGGCAAGGGCAATTCCCTCCTCGTCGTTCTTTCGGGTCTTGCCGCCTTTCCCCTCCGTTTGAACTGCCGGTTCGGAATAGCTGCTTCCTCATGCGTTCGGCCTTGCTCTTCGTGTGCTCTCGTGCTGTGTCTTTCATCCCTATGGGGAAGAGAAAGGGCAGTTAGGTGCGTGTGTTTATCGGCAATTGCCTGCATCTGCCTGACTCCTGGGTTGGGACATGTCAGATGTACGGTTTTATTGTTAGTCTGTTGTCTGTCACAGTGTGAGAAAGTGTTCGTGTAGAAAAAGGGGGGTGGTTGGTCAACTCGGGGAGGTGACATTTGTAAGGTTTGTGAGATGAATAAGGGGGATTGTGAGAACGGTAGTGTTTTGTCAAAACAGACAGAGTTTGGGAAATAATCAGAGGGATGTGGAGAAGAATGACAGAGTATGTGGGTACCCAATGTGAAAACAGGGATTCTGGCAGATGTAGTGTCTTAGTGCAGAGGGGTTTGAGTTCCTATTGTATTTACCATATACAGAGAGGTCGTTTGATTTGGACAAGGGAGATTCATTGGGTGGAAGGGAGGTAGATGTGGTACAGCCTATTAAAGCCTAAGGGATTTCGTCCTCCTCTCCTTCCCTGGTATAATACCGCAGCTCACCTAGGGTACTCCCCTGAACACAACTCTGGGCTCCCCTACCACGGTGATCCTCCCTCGCTCGTCCACCCCCAGGGATGTGATCTGAGAGTGCAAGCCCTTCCCTGGCCACCTGAATAAGGGAGTTTTGAGGTCTACTTGGAAGAATACCCTCAGGTTTCTCACAGCCTTCTGTAGACGTTTATCTTCTATATAGCAACCCCTGCTTTAAGAAGAAAAAGGTGCTCCCCTTCTCTATACCTTCTTACGGAATAGCTTGTAGAAAAGCTTCAGCGAGAGCTGGGTCATTTCGCTGGGCGAAGGCTATGTCGGGATAGATGGTAGGCTCTTCTCCCTTCCGTTTTTTCATTGTTAAAAGGTTTATCAGATTCCCCAAAGCCTCATGTACCACTTTCCGGTTCGTCTGGTTCACTTTCTTTAAACTGAGGAAACAAAGCCATTTCCAGAATTCTTTGAGCAATTTGATCCCAACGATGTACTTCAAATGGGATTTTGCCATGATTCTGTAAGAAAACCTTTACGTCTCCCCGGAAGTCAGGATCGATGACTCCTGCTAAAACGTCTACACCGAACTTCCACGCTAGGCCAGATTTTGGGGCCAACCTTATACAACACCCTGGAGGGGGAATCAAAACCAAATCTGTAGGAATCATTCCTCTTGTCCCAGGGGGGATAACAGCTTCCCCACTGCTACAGATATTGAAACATATCGATTCTTTCATGGCAACAGATGTGCTAGAAGCTTTATGAATAAGTTTTTGAAATCATAGGGTTCCCCAAATAGTTTCAATTGAATCACATCCCACTTCTCATACCATATGTAAGGAAGGCATGGTATCAAAGTAGGACACACACAAGTGATCACAGTTCAAGGGTGCTTATTAAGCTGTAAAATGGGTGAGATAAACACCTAGTCTAAATCTAAGATGGGAGCAAGCTACGACTATCAAAAAATAATACAATCCTAGTGGAGTCTAGTCAAATAAAAAGGGCCTATACTAAAGAACTCTATTGCCAATCCTTACAGCTATCTAACAAAATAGGGTGGGATAATGTTCACAAGAAAATAAAGAAGTGTTCACAAAATTATAAGTCAGGATGTTATGGCCGGGGTCTCCCTTCCCCATGTTTTAACCACGGGACAAGGCAGGACTCTTGAGCACAGCGCACTCCTGGGCTTCTCCAGCACAAGGTTATTGTTCGTTTCATCAATATCGGCGCCTTCTGTGCCCAAGTCACTTTCATGCAAAGACTCTTGCTTCAGTGGGCCTGATGTGTCAAACAAAAGTTCCTTCTATTTATCTTCACATCAGGTGATTACTCTTCGCCTTTGGATCGCCCTCAGCCGGGCTCCGATCCTTCTCTCAACGTTAGCCTTCCTCAGTCGAGCTCAGACCAACCGCTCACTGTGGACATCCCTCAGTCGGGTTCACACTTGTCATCACAATGTTCATGGGTGTATTACTGCTCACCCTAATTCGCAGGCTTCCCTCAACCGGGTTCACATCGGCCAAAATACACAGTTCACTTTGCGTAGCATTCTCTTAGCATCCCTGTAGTCGGGTTTATGTTTGACTCCACCACGTGCCAAAGACTTTCGACTGTACAAGGGGGGCTTGACCCTAGTATGACCACTGACACCTCTGCCGGCCTCCCCTAAGGCCTCATGGTACTTGTAGTTTCTACAACAACCGAAGAATTTCGATTATGCATGGGATTCAACATAACCCGCTGCAAGACCACTTTGATTTCCCAGTTCAACACATTCTCCTTGTTCAGTAGCGGGCACCAGTCAGAGTCCTTCTAATGAGTGCCCACGTGGCGCCGGACCACTCTAACTCCGATACCAATTTTGCTCACAAAAGACCTTTGTCCTTTAGTCTTCTTTCTTCATACAATGTTGCTCTTCACAACCTTAAGCACAACACAGTCTGGACTATTATCAGCTCTTTCTGACTCACCGGCTATGCCAAACTCTGTTGGCGTCTCTTGCCTCTGGAGTCAAGGACGGTACCACGATTGCAACCGCTTCCCCTCTCCCTGGCCATCAGTGCGGGAGGGTCCCTTGTACCGCTAACATGCTACGCACCATCTACCAGCTGCGATTCCCCCGTCTTACGTTGCCCTTCTCGGAGGCTCGCGGATCTGGGTTGAAAAGGGCAATCCCCTCCTTGTCGCCCGTTCAGGTCTCGCCACCTTTCTCCTCCATTTGAACTGCCGTCCTGGAATAGCTGCTTCCTCATGCGTTTGGCCTTGCTCTTCGTGTGCTCTTGTGCTCCACCTTTTATCCCTATGGGGCAGCGAAAGGGAAGTCAGGTGTGTGTAGTTATCGGCAATTGCCTGACTCAGCCTGAACCTTGTGTTGGAACATGTCAGTTATACGGCTCTGGTGTTAGTCTGTTGTCTTTCACGGTAATCTGTCTGTGAGAAAGTGTTTGTGTCAAGAAAGGAGGGATTGAATTTTTAGATATCCTACTCTGAAGGATGGGGAAAAGGTGTCATAAGGCAGGGGATACCGTGTCTCACCCTTTGGTGTCCCACTTCCACTCCCCGAAGACCCCTCATCCAGGTGATTCTCCCACACTGGTCCATCCCCAGGAACTGGATCCAATAGCGATGGCCGTGTCCTGGTCACCTGGATGACAGATCCCCAGGGACTAGCAAGGGAAACACCTTCAGGTTTCTCACACCCACACACCATGAGGTGAGGCTTTGCCAGCCTGTGCATTCACGATCTACCCTTTTGTTGAAACTCTCACGCTCATTCCCACACACTGTGGACTGTTCTACTGCACTTGTACCCTAAGCATATCTGCACACCAGAAGTATCCCCCCGGAACATGTGGCATGGCTTTTCCAGAATGTGAACCTACCCTAATATTTGCATATCTGTATACCTGTTGTAGACCCCTGCACCATGAGGCGTGGCTTTGCCAGACTATGCACCTACCCTTACTTTGTACCTTATGCATATCTGTACAGCTGATATAGCCCCCCATACAATGTGGCGTGGCTTTGCCAGACTATGCACCTACCCTTACTTTGGTACTTTATCCTTTATGCTCATATGTAAACCTGTAGTAGCCGCAACCCCCTGAAACATAAGGCATGGCTTTTCCAGACTGTGTACCTAATTTTGCATTCAGACACCATTGTATTGCACTGGCAGTAGCCCGCCCCGCCCTACAATGAGGTGTGGCTCTGCCGGATTATGCTGTTCAAGATCCACCTGTATGTTGTAACCCTCAAAATAAAATAAATTGAGAGCTGAACTAAGTACTTATGTCCATTTAATGTTTATTTCAGGGGGTACATCTTTTGCATAGAATGCAATGGTGTCTGAATACAAAATTAGGTACACAGTCTGGAAAATCCATGCCTTATGTTACAGGGGGCGGCGTCTCACCCTACTTTACCAGGCGAATCCAGACATGGACCCCTTGCTCACTGTTCTTAGAGAGGCACAGCTCCACCACACTGATGAGGCCCGACTAGGCCGAAACACGTGTCTGGGGTTGTTGTTGGTACTCTTGTTCAGAGAAGAATTGCCTAGCATTTCAGTGCTGGACTGCCCCTGGGTAGGACAAAGACTGATATGCAGGGATATATTTCCTCTGTGAAAGGGACAGTGATCTAAAGACGTGGTTGCGACTCTCCCAGGGGCCATCCACCCAAGAAGGTCAATGGGCTGTGTTCGTGCTGGTAGAGAGACTCCCAGACAGACCCCCCTTTGATTTGTATTTGCATTGGTCTTAGTCTCTCTTGGCTTGGCCAATGTTTGCAGGTATTAACTCTCAACAAAGTCGCCCCCTCGGGTTGCTGGTTTTTCCACAGACCCACACTATTAAGGTTACAGTCATTTGGCTTTGTTAGAATAGGTCTTTGCTGCTTTTGCCTAGTTTGGTATACAAATTTTACTTGGGAATCACTTTCACTCATACACTGCTGTTTCTTCTTCTTTGCAATAGTTTGGTATTCAAAATTGTTCTCTGAACTACCTTTACTTCTGTGCGAGGGCTGCTCACTCGCCAAACGCCTGCTTCTGACACGCAAGTTGTTACAGAGAGCTCCACGGTCACTACCAGCTTGTAAACTCACTGCGTAAGACGTGCATCTCCTTTCCCCTAGACGCATGCATGTCCTCTGCTGCTGTAGCTCCTCGGGCCCCTTAAAAGTGCTTCCGTTAGTCCACCTTTGCCCATGCCACCTGCAATTGGAGCTCCTCTTGTTCCCGAGGCCCTCCAGTGCATGCCAGCCACTGAAGACCGCCTCGAGGCCCTCGGGTGCAGGCCAGCCACCTGAGACTGCCTCCTGCCCGCTTCCTGCTGCGCAGCCTCTGTAGAACAAGTTACCAGCAGGCAAGCTTTCCTCTGGCATGCTTCCCGCTGCTTAACCTCTGCACTTCAGATTTCTGGAGGAACATACTCTCCCTGGACTGGCAGCTGATATCTGCTGTGAGAAACTCATGGTGACCAAAAGTAAGACACAAGTGATCACAGTTCAAGGGTGCTTACTGAACAATGAAAATGGTATGCAGGTTGGAAAAACGCCTAATCTAAACCTAAATCTAAGATGGGGACAGAGGTCGACCGTCAAATGAAAATAAGGCAGTCCTAGTGATGTCAAGTCAAATAAAAACGCCTATACTAAGAAAGCCTATTGCCAATTCCTTACGCTAAATAGAAAGGGTGTTCGGTTAAATTTTAAGAAATAACTAAGTGTTCTCAAATAATAAGTCAGGATGCAGTGGCTTGGGTCTCCCTTCCCCACGTTTTGAGCACAGGGTACGGTTGAAGCTTTGAGGAGGTTGGAGCACAGTATGGTCTTGGGCTTCACCAGCACGATGCAACAGTTCTAGTGGCAGTTTTCAAGACGTCGATGGCCAAGTCGCGCCTTGAAACACTTGTGTATAGGCGCGTTACAAATGCCATATCATATCATATCAAGTCTTGTTTCCTCAGAAAGTCTCTTGCCTTCGGGCTGAAGTATTAAAACAATAAAACGAAAGTTCCTTTACTAAAATGAAAGTTAGTTTCCAAAACTCAGTATGGGTGATGGCTTCACCCCTGGGTCCCCCTCTTCTGGGCTGACCCTTTTTAATTGTAATCCAAAGTTCAAAGAGGGTGATGGTTTCACCCCCCCCCCCCCCCCCCCGAGTCCCCTCTTCTGGGCTGACCCTTTCTTAATAATGTTTCTATGCTATCGTTCAGATAGGGTGAGGGCTTCAACTCTGGGTCCCCCTCTTCTGGGGCTGACCCTTGCTCAATAGCATCTTTGGATGATGGCTTAACTCCTTGGATCTCCTCATTCAGACTGGGATCTCTCTCGACTGCCAGCCCTTGGATGACGACTTCACCCCAGTCTCTCCCTTGTTTGGGCTCAAACCTGGCTTGATTGTCAGTGTCGAGTTTAGCTTCACCCCGGATCCCCCTCAGACACTTCTCTGTTTCTTATTGTCTTTTTCTTGGGTTCACTTTTTCACTCTGTTTCTCGGGACCTTTAGACTTTGTCCCTCTCCTTGCGGCATCCCTCCTCCTGGTTCACTATTGCCTTTTTGGTGCTCTCAAATTGGTTCAAATGTTCACGGGATTCACGTCCCTTTCTTTCAATCACCAGGTGGGATTCACTTCCCTTACTTTAAACAACTTGCAGATCAAAGTCTTTTGATTGTACAGGGCTGTTCCTCGACCCTCGCGTATGACCACTTTGCTTCCTTTGGCAGCCTTCCCATGGCCTTCTGGTTTCTGCAGTTTCTCAATATGGGGCTCGACCAGATTCTCTCGGATTAGCACCCACGTAGTGCCGCTTTCCCCCTGTAGCGGGTCTCCCCTTAACACTTTCAACAGTTTCTTTACAGTTCATCTGCTTTGTTTCAAAAGTTACCACTTTGCGATTCTGAGTCAACACAGCCCGGTGCTAATCGGCTCTCCCCTCGACTCACCGGCTGTGATGAACCGCTTGGCCTCTCTTTTCCGGAGTCAAGGGCAGTACCACGGACGCAGGAGCTCCTGCCTATCGGTATAGGCTTGCCTCGTATCTCGCTGACATCTGGTGCAGGACACTTTTCGCTATTGTTTGCGGTCTTAGGCTCTCTTCTTGGAAGGCTCTGCTGGCCGGGGATGAAAAGGGCAAGGTTGCTTGCCACTCTCTCTCTTCCTGCCGCCTTTCTCCTTCTTCCGAACTGCTGCATGTTAGCTGTCTTGTCGTGCTTTCCGCCGTCTTTCTCGGCTTCCTCATCCTGCAGTCTCCTGCTCCACCTTTTATCCCTGTGGGGAAAAGGAAGGGCTGTCATGTGTGTGTGGTTCAGGTTAATTGCCTGACTTTGCCTGACCCTGGTGTCGGGACATGTCAGGTAAACGGGTGCATTACAAGTTTGTCTATCATAATGTGAGGAAGTGTTCAGGGCAGAAAAGGAGGGTGGTAGAGTTCCCGAGTGTTCTACGGGACAAGATGGGAAAAGGGTATGGTTAGATTGTCCTACAGAATATAATGGGGAAAGTTTGTGAAATGGACAAAAATGACCGGGATGAAGGACCGAACATAGGGAATTGTGGGAATGGTAGTATTCTGTTCCACTGAATTGGGATCTCGGAAAATGATAATCAGAAGGACATGACTGGTGGGGTTTGTGGGATAAACGGGAATGGCCGCGGTCAGAAAATGAACAACAGGGATTGTGGGAATCGTAGTGTTTTGTCAAGATAAGCTGAGGATTTGGAAAAGAATAATCGGAAGGATGTGGAGAGGAATGATGGACAGTGGTCGGATATAAAGTAGAGGGTTTCTGGGACAGGTGATTTTTTTCTATTTAGTAGGGTTCAGGTTATTATGTGAGACACCAGATGGGGAGTTTTTGGTGACTTAATACAGGAGACATAAGAGGGGAGAGGGGGCTAGATGTAACATAGCCCACAAAGGTCTCTGGGATCTCATCTTCCTCACCCTCTTTGCCTGTGACATACTGCGTCTCACCATGGGTATCTCCCCTAGCATAACCCTGGATTCCCCTATCCAGGTGATCCTTCCCCACTGGTCCACCCCCAGGAACTGGATCCAACAGCGATGACTGTGCCATGTCCACCTGAATAAGGGATTCTTGAGGTTCTTACTGGGAGAACACCCTTAGGTTTCTTACACTGCCAAACTGTGGACCCAGGGTCTTCTCTCTCCTCCAGCTTCTGCCTGGGCTGCCAGTATGAGCCACGCTGCTTCTGATTCTTGCTTACTCAGCTTTTCTCCAACTACTCTATGGCCTGCACCTGAGGGGGCCTTTTCTTTTTTATTTTTTTTTATTTATAAGACAGCGCACAGGTGATTATACAAATTAACAACCAAATACAACGCAAAACATCAGCTTAAGGAATCAACATTTCCCCCATCCCTCCCCTGTTGCCCCGTTGGTCAGCATTCACTCTCAGTCCGCGTGAGCCAGACTGTGTGCCAATCGTCCGAGTGCAGGGCCCTCGCAATTAGGCACGGCTTATAAGTCAATGCTGGGTAGTTTTGATCATAGTCCAAGAACAGTGCCCAATTGTTTGCAAAGCGGTGAAGGGTGCCCGCCTTGGCTGCAGTAACCTTCTCGGCTATCAAAATGTCCCAAAGCTTAATCCACCAGAGTGTCATAAGGGGGCCTTCGGCCGACTTCCAAGTGCGAGCTACAGTGATTTTTGCCGCCAGCAAAAGTTGAGTTATGAGGGCCGCCCTCCTGCCAGTTCTCGGGTAAGAGCCCAGGACAGGGGCCCCTAGAAAGATATTTTCTGGAGCCAAAGGGATTGCCACTTGATTAATGTCTTTTATTGTAGTGAGGCACTGGGACCAAAATGTTCTAATCTTTGGACACGTCCACCACATGTGGAAATAGGACCCTGGGAGTCCACAGCGATGCCAACATTGGGGATCACGAGCCTGATGAAAGTGGTGTAAACGGAGTGGGGGGGTAGTACCATCATAGGAGCAGCTTGTGGGCACACCGGTTGGTGATGCAGTGGGGGGGGGGGGGCGCATGGTTTCTCGACCAGATATCTACCCAGGTCTGGTCCTCTATGGTGTGCCCTAGGTCTGCCTCCTATTGTGACATGTAAGAGGCCTTGGCGACGAGGGGGTCATTTAGCAGTAATTTATAGAGAGCAGAGATCTTCCCCCGGGCTGGCAGGTCTTTCACAGTGAGCTCCAGTGGAGCGGGAGCTCGAGTTGCTACCGCTCGCGTCAGGGGATGGGAGCACCAATGCCGCAGTTGCGAATAGGTGAACCTGTCTGTTTCCGCTAATCGGAACGTTGCCTTGCATTGTTCAAAGGAGCATGGGCGGCCCTCCTCAAAGAGTTGCCCTAGGGATTCGAGGCCTCCCGCCACCCAATTCCGAAAGTTCAAAGGGCAGGATCCCAGTGAAAAGGCAGAGTTGTGAAAGATTGGGGAGGAGGGGGCAAGGCCCCCACGGGATGCCCCTATGTTTCAGGGCCTAGTCCCAGGCCTTCACCAAGTGTTTAGTGGAGGCCAGTATTTTCGGCCGGGTTCGGCGTAGTGGAGGGGGGAAGTATGGGAGAAAGCGAAGAGGGAGACAGGATTGTTCGATCTCCACCCACTTTGGGCGCCCGAGGTAATCACCCATGCCTGAATGTGGGCTAGTTGTTCTGCTATCTGATATCTACAGAGGTCGGGGACCCCCAGTCCACCCAGTCTGGAACTGCCCATCATGGTTCTCTGGGGGATTCACGGCTTCTTACCCCTCCAGATGAACCTAATCATCTTCCTTTGAAGATGCCACAGTGGGGGCGAAAGAGGAATCGAAATGAGCAAAGAGGAGCAGGCGCAAAGGAATCATGGGAGGAGATTCATCTTGCAAGCCGTAATGCGGCTCAGAAGCGAGATCTCTTGTGAGAGCCAGCAGTTAAGGTCTTTTTCCAGCTCTTCAAAGAGGGGCGGAAGTTTGCCGGATAGACGTCTGCTGGTCGGGCTGGAATCTGCACCCCCAGATAAGGGATCGTTTTGACACTCCATTGTATTGGGCATTGCTTCTCTAGGGATTCTCTTTCCACTGGACCTAACCCAACCCCTATGGCGACCAATTTCTCGAAGTTGATGGCGAAACCTGCTACTCTCCCAAACCAATGAATTTCGGCCAGGGCCGACTTCATGGAAGCCGAAATGTCAGTGATGGTCAATAGCACATAGTCAGCATAGAGGGCAATCTTGTGCTGAGAGGGGCCTACTTGTGGGCCTTTAATCCGAGGATTAAGGCGGATGCGTTGGGCCAAGGGCTCCATGGCTAGGGCAAACGGCGGGGGGATAGGGGCATCCTTGTCTAGTTCCACAAGTGAGAGGGATCGGGTCAGATAGAAGGTTATTGACTCTCAAGAGAGTCTTAGGGAACTGGTAATTAGCTAGGACCAGCTTTTGAAATGTTGGGCCAAAGTGAAAAGCTTTGACGGAGAGGCGCAGGAAAGTCCAGTCCACTCTATCAAAGGCTTTAGTTGCATCTAGGGCCAGTAGAGCGAGTTGTTGCGATTCCTGGTTAGCGACATCTATTAAATTCAGGGCTCTGCGAAAATGGTCTCTCGTTGACTTTTGAATTATGAAACCTGTCTGGTCCGGGTCTACGATATCAGGGAGGACGAGTGCCAAGCGATTTGCCAGGATCGTAGAGTATATATTGGCATTGAGGTTTAGTAATGAAATGGGCCTATACGAGCTGTTGTCCCTGGGATCTTTCCCGGGCTTAAGAATGAGTACCGTAATGGACTCCTGCATATAGGGGTGATACTTCCCATGGTAGCAAAGGAGTTAAAGAGGAGTGTCAAAGGGGCACCAGCTGGGGGCGGAAGATTTTATAAAATAGAGTGGAATACCCATCTGGGCCCGGGGCTCTGGGTTTGAGGCCCTTAATGGCTGCGTCAACTTACTCACCTGAGATGGGATCCTCGAGAATTTCCCTTGCCGTGGCCTTGAGGTGAGGGAGAGCAGCGCCCTGCAGGTAGTCCCGTAGTTCTGTTTGATCCCTTGGAGATGCTGTCATTATCTCTGAGAGGTGGGCTACCGCCAGTCGCAGCTTGTCCTGCTCTGCGAATTGGACCGTACCATGGGGGTCGCGGACGCCCAGAATGGTGTTTCTTTTCTTGGTCTTGGCGAGCTTGTCCACCAACATTTTATTTGCTTTGTTGCTTTTTCGCGTAGTATCACTGTTTAGTTTTGGTTAGCAAGTGCGCCGTGGCCCAGCATAGTGTGCCTCCAGCCTCTTTCGTGCCGCCTGTAAAGCCGGATAGGACTTCGGGGACCAACCCTTCCACTTATGGGTGGCCTCAGCTTCAAGGATCTCATTCTCCAGGGCTGTGCGGGCTACATGTCTGCGCTTGTGAGAGGCTGCACCTTGAGTGATCAGTTCCCCTCTCACCACAGCCTTCATGGCGTCCCAGGTATTAGCTGGGGACGTGTCCTTGTTCCGGTTTTCCGTGAGAAATGTTTTTAATTGACTTAGCTATGGAGTCCCTTATCACCATGTCGTTTAAAATGGGGTCATACAAGTTCCATCAGCGACAGGAAGGAGGATCGAGGTCATGTGCTCGAAGAATCAGCGTGACCAGAGAGGACCCTGGGGCCAATGGCAACATCGTCTGTAAAGGCCAGGATATGGGGGGAGGCCAACAGAAGGGCAATCCTAGAGAAAGTTCGATGCACGTACGAGTAGAATGAGAAGTCTTTCTCATCGGGGTAGATTACCCTCCAGCTGTCCATGACCTCTAGAGTCTGAAAGAGGTGAAGAAGGCTCTTTGCCAGCCTTAACTCTTTGGAAGACGGGGGGTGTGACCTATCAATAAGTGGGTCGGGGTCTCCATTGAAGTCCCCTCTATTGAGGACTTGCCCCTCAATGAATGGGAGGAGAACCTCCTCTAGGTCCCGGTAGAACCCCTCCTGGTTGTCATTAGGGACGTAAGTTGAGATGAGGGAATAAAGTTGGCCGAAGACAAGCCATTTGACTGCGATGAAGCGGCCCTCCGGGCAGCGCAATGAGTCCAGGATTTGCGGTCTGACACCCTTTACAAAGAGGATTGCCGTGCCCCCTTCTTAGTGCCGTTGGAAGCCAGAAGTTGCAAACGAAAAAGTCGACTGCGAAGGTGGGAGAAGTCTGCTGGAATCAGATGAGTCTCTTGCAAAAAGGCCACTGAGGCTTCCCCGACCTGTAAGCGTCGCGTGGATTTCCTTTTTGAGGGGGGGGGGGGAATTTAGTCCTCTAACGTTTAAGGTGACTCATTTTTGTTTCTGGTGGGGGGCGGAACCTCGAGTCGTTGTGGGTCCCAGGGGGAGGGGGTTGGGTGGAGTAGGAATCAGCCATTGTCCAGAAGTGCGTTCATAACAGGATCATCCTGTGGCATGGGTTTTTTAGGTAGCCTCCAACAGGGGGTGGGGGGGTGGAGGGGGAATAGTACTTCCAACTTTGACCTCCAACGGAAAGCCAAAATCTGAATTTGAGGGGACCGATTTTATCTCATCAGAACTCTCCTTAGCCAACAGGGCTATAACCGACCAAAAAGGTTTGATTTCACTCCAAGGGAAATACAGCGACATGCACCTTGGAGTCGGCATCGGTCGCACGCAGCCTGCAGCAGCTTTCGGTAGTTTGTGTTCCAATGCTGTGTGTTCTTCAGGGACGCTCCTGATCATTATTTAATTTTGCAATTTCTTTGCACTCTTGACCAGGATGCGTGCCTCGGTTTGGGGGGAGATCTGCCAGGTTCGCTCTCAGTGAAGTCGGGAGAGGGAGTCTTTGCATCTCCAGGAGAACCGGGGCGTAGGATTGCTGCTGCGTCGTCGAGGTGGCTAATCGTTCGGGAGGCTCCATTATGAGAAAACTGCAGAGCCGTTGAAAATACCCCCCCCAAGCGAATTTGGTGGTCTCGGAGAAAGAGTGTGAGGTGTCGGAGGGCCCTATGCTTCTGCAGAGTCAGGAGAGAGAGGTCCTGATAGATTTGGAGCGGGGAGCCTTGGAACGTTAGTTCATCGCGAGACCAACCTATTGCAGAAATGGCTTCCTTGGTGGTATAGAAGTGACTCCCGTGATTACATCCAGGGGAAGGGGGGGTGGGAGTCTGAATCCATCCCTTGTCGCGGATGTAGTCTGTGGGTGCGATCTAGTAGAAGCTGAGATATGTCCAGGTGCGGCAGCAGCGACTGAAAGAAGTCACCCACATATCAGCTAAATCCTTATCAGGAACTGAGGAGGGGACCCCCCCGAATCTGCAGGTTATTACGGCGGGCCTGTGATGCTTTAAAGGTGTTGTGCTTTAAAAAGAAATTAGATCTTAGCCAATAAGTAGTTTGTTTGGACTAAAAGAGAGCCCAATTCTTTTATTGTTCAAAACTATGTTTTTTCCTTTCTTTCTTTAGGAAACAAGAAAAAGGATAAGTCTTCTTCAGCTTTCCCCCTGGATTTCAGGTCATAACTCGTGCCAGCAAACAGGTAAGTTCTTTAGGTAGGAATGTATTTTCAAATGATACTCTCTATTTTTTTGTTGTTTCCTTTTCTGTAAGACTTTCTGGATCTTCTCTTCTTTGGTGTCCAGTTCTCAGCTGCCTTTGAAGTTAGTTTGGTACTTCACCTGTCTTTAACTCTCTGGATAAGGCCATCTACTCTTCCCTCTTTGGACAAAGAAAAGTTGAGGCTTTCTGGAGTTAGGACGCTTTCGTCCTCATCATTGGGTTGAAATATTACTACTGATCTTTCTTCTCAGTTACCTTGATGTGTGGGGGCACCTCTTCGGCTTGGCCCCCTTCCTGGCAACTCCTTTTTTATCTTTCACTCTCTTAGTGTCTCTGCTCCACGTTCACTAGCTCATAAAGCGGACCTCTCCGGTTATGGGCTCACCATTTCTGTCAACAGGTGCTAAATTCTATATGAATCTTCAGCCATGCACCTATTATCGCCAGAGCTCACTCAGCGGTCTCTCTGTCGCCTCTGGTATCGCATTACTCACAGCATCTCTCTCCATCACTCTCTTGCTCTCGGTGCACAATCGGAAGACAAATGCTTTACTGGCTCTTCCGGGCGGCAGCCGGCTCGTCTCCCTCACGATTCGGACGCCTGCCGAAGACTCTGCCCGTCTCTCCTGAGACTGCGTTCTCTTCGGGTCTCCGGGGGTGTTTGCCGACCCCGTCCTTAGTTCGCGTGCCACCTCCGCTCCCCTGTTTCTCTGGCTCACCTCGACACAGCCTCTGTACGAATCGGCTGCGTCTCTCCCTTCGGGATGGAGACGAGCGACAACGGTCGCCTTCTCCACACCGCCCGACGGAGCGCAACGGCGCTGCTCCCTTGGGTTTCTTTCGACGGCTTCAACCGACTGCCAATACGAATATTAATAAAATGAACTTCTTCACAGCTAACAAATGTGCAACGGCACAACTTCAGCCCAACAACGGCCTCCGCTTCTCAGCTGATTTCAATACGCCCAGCTGAAACCGTTGGGTTCCCCCTCCTCGTCATCGCCTCTCGTTTCCTAAGGAACCAAAAACAGAGATCCCGTTAGAGGAAAGTACATACAGGAACTACTTCCTGGTTTCATCCGAGTTTTGATGGTGTTTCCCCGACTGTATAAAAAGATAGAGGTATGATTTAGAGGTATGATCAACCCAGCATTGTCACAGGGTCCTATTTTCGAGGTCCTCTGGTTTGAATTTGAGGATCTCGGTTTTGTCCATCAAGGCCTGGATTGAGTGCTGCATGTCGACGAGAGTTGTAGAAAGCTCCTGGACCAGGTCCTCTGTCTCCCCCAACCCGTGCTCGACATCCGAGACCCTCTGGTTCGTCTGCTCCAATTTTGAAGTGAGCTCCGACATGTAAGATCTGAATTCTGACTTAATATCAGACTTGAAGGCTTGGAGGTCTTCTTCAGTTGCGAGGGTCCCTATGTCTTCTGGCAGTTTTTGAGGCACAAGTTTTGGGGGCTCCGTTTTCTTTCCTCTATCAGCTGAAAGGAGCATGGTGGAAATGTCTGTGGTCTTGGGAGGTTTGAGGTGCTTGGCCATATCCTCAGAGACAGTGACAGCCCACCAGGGCAGATAGAGGGCAGAACCGACAGAGAAGAGCAGGGGCTCCCACAGCAAGACACAGAGGACTTGGGATGCGTCCGGGAAGCACCTGAGGCGTGGGTGAGACGTTAGGAGCCCTGTGAAATCTGTGTTGCTTTAGGTTCTCAGCCGGTGAGGGGCGGGACAGAGAGGGCACAGGGAAGGGGCCTCGGGGTACCTCTGCGGAATTAAATGAAACCGATGTGAGCAGCAGGCTGGAGGCTAGTCTGAAGACCACCTTATGTCCAAGAGAACCGGGGGTCCAGTTGTCACAAGGCGAAGGCCTACGAGGATAAGATGTTGGCGGCAAGATGCAGCCCAGATAGTAGAAGTTCTCAATGAAGGGCACACATAATGGCAGCAAGGTAAGGCCCAAATGATGTTGCTTCTCCCACTTGATGAGGCCTGGGGTCCGAGAGCTCCAGGAGGTTCGCTGCTGCCCCCAGAGGCAGACAGTTGTGTTAGTGCTCCCACCCATGTCAAGCACTACGGGGGGCGAGGCATAAGGGAGGGTTATGGAGGCAGAGATGCAGCGGGATGTGTCACATGTGGGCCCTCTCCTCCAGAGGTGGCCCAAGGAGAGTACCGGTGGGCCCGAGAAGTCGGTGGCCAAAGCGGGTGCTCCCAGGCCACCGGCACAAGCACGGGCCCCGCCGGGAACACCATGGGACTCCCACTGCTGAACAGGATCCAAGCGGCAGCGGCCGCGCAATCTTCGGCCCCGGGGCCAGGCGGGCTGGGCAAAGCGCTGATGCAGGTGTTGAGAGGCGTTGCTCCGCCGGGCACCCCGAGCCCAACAGAGACCTCAGTGAGCGCCTGAGGCAAGGAAAGAAACCTCTGCTGTGGGGGAGGGGCCGCGGCTACCTCCATCCGCAAGCACCAAAGGGGGTCCCAGACGAGACCTCAGCCACCTGAGCGGCACCGGGGATGGCCATGGGGAGGAGGGGGTCCCAAGGCCCAGGGACACCAAGCTCTATTCTGGCACAAGGACCGTTATTGAAGGGTCGCCGCAGCGTGGCCCAATCGCCATCCTAGAACCACACAGCGGCAGCCGTGACCTGGAGGCTCCAGCACGCTCCGAGGGCTCAATCCGCCACCACCGGAGCCCCACGTACTCCGCCACAGTATGCAGGCATCTGCGCCATGGGGAACAGCAGGAACCGGAGAATTAAAGGAAAGGCTGCAGACCCCGCATAGAGGCCATTGGAGGAGCTGCCACATCGCTGGCGCTCCAGGCGTAGCCCCCTGAGGGGGCCTTTTAAGCCTCTCTGTCTCCCTCAGGTGTGGATCATGTGCATTAATCAGCTGACTATTCCTGCAACACTGTACCTTTTCAGTCCTCTTCTTCGTCCCAGTACTTTAAAAAAAACTTTACAGTTTTATTAGTTGTAACAAAACAACTTACAGACTTTGTAAATCACAACAAATTATATAACAGCACTTGTGTCTGTTCAAACCCCCCCCACCCCACTACCCAGCCTATTCCACCAACAACGTCTACCTTACTATGCATTGAACTGTACTAGATGTGTCCCATTATCTCTACTCCGCCGATTGCATTGGTGTATGTGTCTGAGTCTGGTTAACCTCCTGTGTTAGGGGCATCATTTCCTGCAACATTTGTTTCCATGCATCTAAGTCTACATTTTGTTCCTCTAGCCCCCGACGGGATACTTCTCATCACACTGCGGTTTCTGCTAGCATCCATTTCTGGAGGTCTCTCAACCACACACCTACTACTGGTCCGCTGCGTGCCTTCCATCCCATTGCTATCCTACACTTTGCCAATATATATGACAGGTCTCTCAGTTTACTAACATGTCTTGCATGCTTTGGTCTTGGAAAGATTCCTAACAAGCAAGCCGTGGGGTAAGCCAAGTCTGTTGTCAAGCCAGCTTTAGTCAGGGTTGAGATACTTCCTCCCAGAATTTGTGAATCTTCGTGCAGGCCCAGAACATATGCACCAGGTCTGCATTAATCAGGCCACATTTCGGGCAAGATTGTTCTGCTGCTCTGCTGAATTTCGCAATTTTCCTCGGGGTTAAGTATGCTCTGTGAGTGATGTATAATTGGATCAGCGGTAACTTCGCATTGCTGGACACTCTCTTGCGATACCCAATGGCCCTGCCCCAAGCTGTGCTTGACAATTGCTCTTGCAAATCTGCTTGCCAGCTGAGCCTTGTCTGTATTAGGTTATTATCCGGCCTTGCCATTAGTAACTCATATAGTCTTGATAATGCATGTCCTGCTTCTGAAATGTCATAACATTTTTCTATCGTTTCATCTTCTAGCAGTACCCTATCCACTCCCGGCCATCTCAACTCTATTATGCGGAGGATTGAGGTGTGTGTTATGTGTTGCCCTTTTTGTACTCCTGTTTCTGAAGCGACAGCACCGAAGATCATTGGTCGACCTTCCCTTAATACATTGCCTATTGTTGCAACCCCTCTGGGTTCCCAGTACTTCCTCACATTCATCCTTAGTTGTGCATCATCATTCTTTAATGTCACCAGTGGAATCTGGGGGAGTAAGGTGTTTCCTTATTCAGAAAGCAACAGGCCCTATGTCATATTGTCTTTCCTAACCGCAGCAGCAATGGGGACCTAGGATCTTGTGATGCCATGGTCCATTCTTTCAAAAAGAATGGGGTGCAAGCCGGTAGCAGCAACTCTGTGTCTTGGGTCTGTTCATCTGACAACCAATCTGTGACTAATTGGAGTTGGCTCGCCACAAAATACGCCTCAAAATCGGGCACTTTTATCCCTCCCTGTTCATATGGTCTCTAATTTTTCCAACGACATTCTGCATCTCGAGTTGTCCCATATGAAGCTTCAAAAGGAGCATTCAATGTCTTAAAAAAGGCTTTGGGTATGTCATACGGGACATTTGTGAAATAATGGAGCAGTCTCGGGAGTGCCACCATCTTCAGCAGCCCAGCCCTTGCCATTAATGAAAGCGGCAGTTTTGCCCAAAACATCAGACTTCTCCATCTTGCTCACTGCCTTTAGCAGGTTTTGTATGTGTTCTGTTTTAGGGTCGTGAACGATAACAACTGCTAGATGTCTAAATGTGTCTGCTTCCCATTTAATCGGCAACACTGGTAAGGCACTTCGGGTCTCCCCTTTGTACCCTGCTAGGGGGAACAGACACGACTTCTGTGCATTTATTACAATGCCAGAACGGTCCGCGTAGCGCTCTAACACATCTAGCACATATTGCAAATTGGTCTCTGGGTGTAGGTAAAAGAGCAGGTCAATCGCATATAGTAAGATCAAGTGTTTGCTGCCCTGCGTACTGATGCCCGCCTCCTGATATTTTTCCCTCAAATATACCGCTAGTTGCTCCAAGGCCATTATAAATAGCATTGGGGTCAATGGGCAACCCTGCCTCGTACCTTTACTTAAGTGCCACTGTTCAAAAATAGCAGGGCCTGTTTTTACTCTTGCCACTGGGTTGCTATATAGGAGCTTTACCCATTTAATGTTTGTAGGACCAATCCCATAACCTCTAAAAACCGCCAGCAACCATGGCCACCTGACCGAGTCAAATGCCTTGACTGCGTCAAGCAGGGCTACTGACAGAAGCCATGTGCCGTCTCGTCTATGATCTATAGTATGGTGCAACCGTCTTAGGTTACAAGCGATATTCCTATCTGGAACATATCCCGACTGATCTGGGTGTATAGGTTTGCAAATTTCTGGCTTCAGTCTGTTAGCCATCAGGGTTGTTAGTATCTTCCCATCTTGATTGAGCAGCGAGAGGGGTCTTTAAGTACTGCATTCAGTTTCAGGTTTACCTGGCTTCAGTAATGGATGCCATCGTCTACCGATTCGTTCAGCATTGCTAGTAGCACGGGCATGACCTCGTCATGTATTCTTTATAGAACTCACTTGGTAATCTGTCCGCCCCTGGAGACTTGCCTCTTGGCAACCCTCTTATAGTGTGTTGGTGATGGGGTCTTCTAACCTGTCCGCCGCTTCTGCATCTAGTTGTGGTAAATCTATCAACGCTAAAGCCTCGTCGATCTACAACGTCTGAATTTCTGACGTCTCCGCAAATAACTTCTTGTAATAGTCATAAAAACAGTAGTTTATGCCTTGTGTCTCGCAGGTCTCTCCATTCTCTGCTACTATTGCCGGGATCATCCCTCGCTCTGATTCGCTTTGATATAACCAGGCCAGTAAGCGTTCTGGTTTGTTCCCTTCGGCATGCTGTCTTTGGACGTATTTCCTATAACTCAACTTGCCTAATCCATCCCAGTGTTCTAAGCATTCCTGCTGCAGGGCGACGGTCTCTTGAGCTTTCCCACTGGGTGGGCCCCCTGGACCATTCATGGCTTCTAATTTCATTTCCACTTTACGTAGGTCACTCTCTATTGTGGCCTGGACTCCTCTTGCTTTGGCAATGGCAGTCCTTCTAATCACTACTTTAAACGCTTCCCATAATGTAACTGCCTGATGCCACACTTCCTGTGTTATGTGTGAAATAATCCTTCACCGCCTTCTCTCAGATGTTCCCGAAATGCTCCGTCCTTCAATGCTTCGCTCCTAAGTCTCCGTGTCGGGATGCGCGACCTGGGGGGTTGGGGGGGGCTCGCCCTGTAACCACCAGAGGGGCATGATCCGACAACACTCGTGCTTTATATTCTGCTTTTTTGAATTCCCCTACGGTTTCACCTCCTGTGAAGATATAATCCAGCCTAGTGTATAGGTCTTGGGGAGCAGTGTAGTGCGAATATCCCCGGTTCTGCAGGTGCAGAGTCTGCCATAAGTTTAAATGCTTGCAACAATGTATTCAAGGCTTTGGCGGAAGGGGGCAGGGTGAGTGAATTTGTCATCAGATCTATCTAGCGTAGGGTTGAGCATGCAAATAATGTCCCCTCCCCATATTAGTGTGCCATCTCTGTATGAACTTATTTGAGGGTATAACGTACAGAAATAAGCCGCAGTCTTCTGATTCTGATACAAAATTCTCTATGCTCCACCATCCTGCATTTCAAACATCCTGCCTTCTTTGTCCTGGAAAGTCTCAAGCACCCTCAGTGGCACTGCAGGTGCCACCCATATTAATACTCCTCTTGCGTACGCAGAGCATGACGAGCCCAGCATTATGCCTTTCCATTTTTTAGCTAGGTCTGTATGCTTCGCCCTTGTGAGGTACATTTCTTGTAGGAGTGCAATGTCAACTTTTTGTAGGTCATAAATAGGTCATAATCCTGTTGCATTTAATATAGCTATTCAGGCCCCCGACGTTCCAGGATGCTATCCTAAATTCCCCCATTACACTGAAAAGTTCCAACACAACCAGGCAGTCCTATGTCCAAGTATGCATATTATGTGTAGATATGTAGGCTAATTCCCAACTAACTACCCCAACTCCCTTTCCCATCCCCCCCGCCCCCCCCAACAGTTGCCCAGCTCAATACCTTGTTCTCAGGCATCCCCACTTCTCGCCTCCATACCAGATTCTTGTCTTGGTGAGTGGGGCGCAGTAGGCAAATACGTAACTGCTAGTATCCAAAAAAACAAATCCAGTCTTAGGTGCAGGACGCTCCTCTGCAGTGCGATCTTAGGTGGGCACCACATCGTTGGTTCCTGTGGTTAGCAAATCTTAATTCCTGCGGCTTCCACCTGGAGGTCATATTGCCTCGTCGTTCTGTGGGGACATTCGTCTGTCTCTGTCTATTTGCTCTGGCCACCTCTGCATGTTCCTCCTCTCAACTCGCTTGGGCCTCTGCTCTGGTTCGCAAGTTCTCTATGTCCATCCATTTATGTGAGTCTTCGGAGTTATCAAAGAAAATGGCGCGACCTTTAGGTATAATTTTCAGTCAAGCAGGATACAGCAGCATGTATTTTAGGCCGACTGCCCGCACTCGTCTTTTGACCAATATGTAGTTCATCCTCCATTTCTGTACTTGTAGGGTATAGTCCGGGTATGTGGTTATGGTGGAAGATGCTCGTTGGATTGTCCCCCCTTTTCCGAAGTGTTCGAGGATCTTCTCTCTATCTTTGTAGTTCAATATCCAAGCTATTACTGGCCTTGTTGGTGCTACCAGCGGAGGTTTCTTCATCCACTACCTATGCGCCCTCAACCATGAAGCATTGCGCGAGGGCCCCAGGGCTTATTTCCTGGAGCAGCATAGTATCTATAAAGTTGGCCAGGTTCGCTCCTTCTCCTTCCGGGAGTCCAATAATTCTGACGTTGTTGCGCCTAGCTCTTCCTACCGCATGAGCTACTCCTTCCTACAGGTTACGTACGTGTTGCTGCAGTACCTGGACTTCTCCTGGAGGTGTCTTTCAAGCCACTTATGTTTATCGCCATTTCCTTTTCCAGTGTCCCCGTTCGGTCGGCCAGTGACCTCACGTCTTGCCTTAACAAGTTAACATCAATACTGATAGCATCCATCTTGGACCCTAGAGCCACTTTTAAGGCTGTGATGGCATCTAGGATCTGCTGATCTCTTTTCTCGTGCATCGGCTCTCCTTGAGATGTTGAGGTTGTTTGGGTGGTTCTCTACGCCTTTGGTAAACACGTCTATTGTAGATTGCTTCCCTTTGCCTTTTTGGATTTTGGACGCCAGGTCTTGTTGCTGCGGTGCTCCTCTGTATCTCGCCTGTGATCTTGCCGCTCAGTATTGTCAATTCCACTGTTAGCCGTCGAGTCACTTGCAAGTGGGCTTTCCCCCTCCTTTGCCTTTTTATTTGTTGTCCTAATTTAGCTCCTCAGGTAGGTATTCTTGCGACTTCGCAGACTGATCCTGCAATGCGCAAATCTTCCGGGTATGTACTGAGGCTCGCAACTTTAGGCCTACATTAGTTGCCTTGCAGTCTGTCTCGTTGATCCTCTTCTCCAGCACTGTCTCGCAATATTATGCACACCTCGCTGAGAGGTAACTTGCGTGTACCCTCGTTTCCTGCTTGCATGGGAGTCACATATTCTTTACTAAGCTCCTTGGCTCAATGTTCGGGGATCTTACTGCTCCAGTGGATTACTGCTCTTCATGTCTAAGCCCTTTCGGTGATGCAGCTTTAGACTTTGTGTCCGTGAATATCTTTCACCACTCAATATTACGGCGCTGCACGCGCATGCTCCAAAATTTGCCCAGTCTATTCAGGCCTTGTCCTAGTCAGAACCCTGTGGTCTGCAACTTGCATCTCATGCACAGCGTCTTCTACTTATTGTGACCTCTTAAGAAAGTCACTTGTAGTCTGCCTGCATACACGAGTAGCATGTCTTTACTACATATAATCCCTCTACTGGTGCCCACACGGATTCCGTTCTTGCAACGCACTTGCTCGAATGCGAAAGTCTAATGAGCCGTGCTGTACTTATGTGGGGTAGCTGCTGTGCGCGTACCTGCTCTTCAATCAGCCCTCAGTATTTTGGGCCGGGCTGTATCCCGGTTCCTTTCCTTGCCTCACTTTGCGATCTGTGCTTTGTTCTGGGGGGTTAATGTTTATTTGGCATCGCCCTCCATCCGCTCTTCAACAGGCTTTCCACACCATTCAAATGTAGCAACTTTTGCGTTGCGATCTCATGTCCAGACCTGTTTACCGGGGCATTACTCGCAGCTTGTTTACTGTTTGTGCTCTGCAGCATCCACGTGACCTTGCGATAGCAGCACCTGAGCTGCCAGCTTTTGTCAAGACGGGTTGCATCCTCATAGCTACTTATTCCACCATATAAACCACATCTGTTCCCCCAGCCGACTGAATTCCCCTGGGCTTCAGCCGAGGTGCTGCCACCACTTATCGCTCTCGCAGAAGCCACAGCAGGTTGTACTGTCTCGTGTCGCCCCAGGCTATCATTTTCACACTTCACTGTCTTGTGCACCTCCTCTGATCGAGTCCCGTATTTTGTGCCGCTCATTCCCTGTTGTGACAATGCACTCTGTTTTGTATACGTGTCTGGCTGTAGACACTACTTGCATCCATAAGGTACTAAGATCATGGCCGCTGCCACGTGCTGCAGCCTCTGTGTATTTTTGCATCCAGATCTATCACAGTGCACACTGCTGTTGTGTGTGAGGCTCCGTTCGCTGCGGCATCGCTACTGCTGTTTATACCTTTTTTCCGTCGCAGCTCCTCCAGTGCCCATGCAATGATGAGGGCGAGACACCCTGGGTCTGCGCAGAATCGGTTAGTTTGTTGTGGGCGCCACTCTCAGTCCGATCCGCGGCCTCTCCGACTTCCGCGTTGGTCCTGTGTGGGCGCCAGCTGGGTTGTAGCTACTCTGGGTCGCTCTTCGGCGAGGCACGTTCATGTAGTGGTACTTGCCACTTCCTCAGTTCCCCATCTTCTCTGTGCCGCCATCTTTGTTCCTTTCTTCATGCCAGGTCTCAGACTTCGGTCAGCCAGATTGCCGTTGTTACATCATCTGAAGTGCTTATTCGGTGCACAGCTGTGCTCGCCCTCATTATTGGAACAGTGCTGTAATCATAGGCTCCAATGCTCACGTTAACCTCCACTTCCGGGTAGGATCAGTATCGGATTGACAGGAGCTGCATGAATCACGTTCTACAGCATGGCAGTTTAGCCACACCCCCCCCCTTTTCGTCCCAGTACTTAGGAAATTATGGGACTTTAAGTCCTTAATGGAAAATTTGATTTTTGGGTTTCTGTTGTTTAACTTTTAAACCCCCATTTTGTTCCTTATATTCTTTAAAGAAACATCATAAGGATTAGTTATTAGCCTTGATTGTAATGGGAAAGCCAACTCTTTAAAGCCTTTGTTATTCACAAATTTCCTTTCACTGAACATTTGGGCGATATGGAGGTCTTTAGCTTTACAAGTCTCTGACATTTTAGAAGGGTATCGATTTCTCCCAAGGCCTAGGAGTTTATGATTG
Organism: Ambystoma mexicanum; assembly: GCF_040938575.1. NCBI lineage: Eukaryota > Metazoa > Chordata > Amphibia > Caudata > Ambystomatidae > Ambystoma > Ambystoma mexicanum. The sequence goes on from NC_090929.1 coordinate 793,925,697, forward strand.
TTTTCACCCCTATGTATATGTGCATCTTGTGGAACAGCAAGATAGTTATCACAACAAGCCATTATATGCTTTGGCATTTAGGAGCCAGCCCCCCTAGAGGAAGACAAATACTGTGTTTCATATTGGGATATCCAGTTTGATCAGGATGAAATTTTGTCAGACATTAAAAAACTTTCGAACTCTCGAGCCCCAGGTCCGGATGGCATAACTAATGCCATGCTAAAATCCAATCCGGAAGCCTGGGTGGAGTTTTGTAAGGTTCTGTTTGATAAAATTGCTATGGAAGGTGCTACCCCTGTGACGTGGAAAAAAGCCATTGTTGTTCCTATTTTTAAAAAAGGCAACCGATCAAACCCAATGGACTATAGACCTATTGCCTTGTTAGATGTAATAGGTAAGATGTATGCAACACAACTTCAGCATAAATTGATGGAATGGTTAGTCCTAACTAAATATATCGATGCTAGAAAAAGTGGGTTTGTGAAGGGTGTTGGCTGTTGCCTAAATCTATTAGTCATCAATTTAATGAAAATGGACATGATTATGAAAAAAAATCGAAAGTGTACCTTGCATTTGTTGACCTGTCGCATGCTTTTGATAGCATAGACAGGGAAATCTTCTGGACGAAATTAAAAAGCTGGAATTGTCCCAATAGCCTTTTACATGCTATCAAAGACTTGCATACCGACACTAAAATCTACATTCGGTTGGATGCAAGCGGCACTTTATCGGAAACCATTCGCACCCACTGTGGAGTTAAACAAGGGTGTCCTCTTGCGGCCATAATTTTCAATGCTTTCATCTCCGACATCGGTGAAGCACTTGGGAAAGCAAAAGGATTTGATCCTAAAATAATGGATTCTGCTTTGAATGGGATCCTATATGCAGATGACTTAGTACTAATGGACCTTACACCCATTGGTTTACAACGAAAACTTCACGTGTTGGAACAATATGTCCAAGTCAATGGGCTGCATATAAATCCAAGCAAGTATGTCGTTTTAACATTACAAAATCTGACCAAAAGTACATTAAGAAATTCACTGGCACCTTGACGGCGAACCACTACAACAGGTAAAACAGGTAAAATACCTGGGTATGTGGCTAAATTCCAACATAAATGATCATACTTGGGTTGAGAAAACAAAATCTAAATGTCGTCAATTAAGTGCTCAAGCTACAGCCCTAGATAAAAAAAATATGGCAAGTTTTCACTGGTTCCCACTCTAAAGTTTTACAAACAAAAAGCAGTGCCAGCTTTAATGTATGGCGCCGAAACTGCCTTTGGTTGCCCCGCAAGTTTGTGGGATAACCTTGAAAACATCTTTTGAGGCAGAATCTTGAAAGTTGCTAGAGGAATACCGGCAGCAGTAACAAGATACAAATTGGGGCTAATCTTAGTAAATGCAAAGGTTACATGGAACACTTTGTCAATCTTTCGCAAGATAATCTTGCCAAATGGTGTACCGCAAATGAAAATTGTACATGATTTGGCTGACAAACAAACACAGTTTTTTCAGCCTGGATAAATCAATGTCATCAAATCCTAACGGACATAAATAGTGATGTAATCACTCTGAAGGAAAACCCAGATGCCGTAAAGAAAAAGTTGTGGTAAACCGACTGGATAAGTACTTGCATAAACAGAGCTAAATATTCGCTCTTGAAGAATGTTCCCTTTGAAGGAAAAGCCTACAATTCAACCTACAAATATCTTGAAAAATGCCCAGACAAACAAAAACGAATCCTGCTCATGAAATTCAGGCTGAATCAATTTAAGACTAAAGAAGTAATTATGCGATGGACTAAATATGAGAAGATGAACCCAAAATGTAGATTATGTGACCATTTCGAAGAGAACATCAAACATTTGGTTCTTACCTGTGAAGCCTTCTCCACGATAAGAATGACACTGTTTGAATCAATTGCGGCAAATAAACCTCTTCATACCATGGAAGAATGGTGGGTGGAATGTTTTACAGAGGTAAATAATAAACTAACATATGCTCTGACATTTCTCCTTAAAAACATTAATGAAGAATTAGCCAAATCGCACGAAAAATGGACTTAAATATTGGTTTCCGACTTGTGACGTATTTTGCCCAGTTCAGTGTTTATTTCTTTTTATTATCTTAATTGTTTAAATTTCTTCTTCTCTGTCTTCTAATCGCCAATTGTGATATTTATATATATGAATAGTTAAATGTGATGTCATCTTTCTTTAAAGTTTTGACCAAACCAATAAAAAGAAAAAAAAAAAATAATACTGCGTTTCATCCCATGGAGTCCTCATTTCCCTAGACCCTTTCTCCTCCCAGGTGATACACCACAGAACACTGTTAGGAAAGATTTCATTTTATATGTAATTTTCCCTCCAGTTGTACACCCCCAAAGTTTTTGCTGCGGTTTAATACACCTTAGTCTGACTTTGCCAGAGAAGCACAGCCTTCAGCTGCACTCCTCTGGGCTTTCGGTCACTTTTTATGGGGAAACTGACATGCCATTGAGACAGTCAGTACTGGGAGACTTTGTTTCCCTTAGTCCTTTTCCCATGTTGCAACTTTTCTGCAACATGTAACAAGTGCACAATGTATCTTACAGTACAGTGCACTTGGGTCTCATAGTCAATTACAAAGACCCTTGTACTCTCGTAGGACTTTTTTGGGAGATGTGCAGATGTGTCATGGACAGGGCTGGTGGCAGTTTATCTTTTCATGTAATTTTAACCCTTTCCTGTCATTTAAACTGTTGACCGTGTTTGGCACGAATAGGTGGCCTGGTTCCAAAATGGCCATGCCACAAGGTTCTGTGTCCTGTCCTTTGGTCATCTTACCCCTTTTCCTTCCCCAGGTCGAGCCGACCCGGTCTAGTCCTTATTTGGACATGCAGTTTCCCGTGAAACCCCAAGCTTTCGCGGGCTTCTGCATGCCTTGTGTGTGTGCCTCCAGGATGTGGGCTGGTGTGTCTGTCCCCAATACACATCCTGGGTGCTATAGAGTCTGGAGTGCTGTGAATGCCTGGGACCACCGTGGTCCGTAATTGGTCCACATATGGAGTGTGTGTTTGTGAGCAGATCTCCCATTGGGTCGTCTCCGTTTTGGCGCGAAGGGAACTTTGGATAAGAGGAGGCTGAAAACACCCATACCATGTCAATCTCTGGAGTTCTGACTGAACAAAGGATAGGATCCAAGTATCTTGAAACTAAGAAGCCGAGTCAAGGAACCGCTGGAAGGTTTAGCACCCTGAGCCCGCAGTCGTCCCGTGGGAACCTTCTGCATCTGGTCGTCCTAGAAGGTCTGCGAAGATGCTTCGACCCATTAGAATAGTGGGACCAACTATTCTCAGCACCTTCAACAAAACCTGCAAGTAAGCCTTCTCGGAAGTGTCCCTGGGCCAACCAGTGGGCTGACCAGCTTACGCAGGACCTTTCTCTGTCTCTGCCGTCGTTTCGAGGAGGCCCTCGAAACCTGGTATACTGCTAGCTCTGTGTCCCCGGCACCCTCACACTGAATTTTGAACACTTGGCATTCCCAGGTCTGAAGTGAAATGAGTGCCCCAGGACCGGAGTAAAAACGTGGTTACCGTGTTGCCCAGCCGCGGCAACGATCTCTGCAGGTGCACTGCATTTGTGACCCTCTTGCCCCTGAAGCCTGCTGCAGTGAAACTGGCCTCATCCATCCACCAGGAGGAGAGAAATTGCCACTGTCCCGTTTGGGAATCCTCACTGTATCTCTGGAACTGAACGCTGCAAAGCCGTCATATTGCCGCATTAGAACCCGCAACCGAAGTGGACTCGACTGGTGAAGTTTGGTCCGGAGTGCGCCTAGGACCGGTGAGTAACCCTAACCTTAACCAGTGGCCCCGAGCACCTCCATCCATGATTACACACGAGTGGCCCTCGAGGGTCCCTCTCCTTTCCACTGCTAGTACGAACTAGCGAACTATTCCCGAACCTTGTAATCACCTCTGCCTTCAAGTGGAGGCCCTCCTCGAATACAGGGAATCTATACTTCATTGCCTCACCCACCTTCCTGAGCTGCTAGAGACCCCTGAAGAGACCCCGTTTTGCCCACTGGAACAAACGCGTGTGCCTGCACTACATGTACTATTGAGTATAAGGCTTCTCTCTTCTTAGGGTTTGGACTGCCTCTTAGTTAGGTGTGTGTTTGATGTTGAAGGGGGCTCAAGACTATCTGCACTGCCTATTTTCCTTCCCCTCTAGGTTGTGAATGTATTTCGTGCCTTTAACCATTTAGACCCCAATGGTCTTGTATATATCTTGTATTGATTGTGTTGTGTTGGTTTAATAGGATTGCTGTGATTCTTTTACTGTGTGTTGAGTTACAAAGGCCTTGCAATAAATGTGTTTATATTTTTGATATATACACCGGTCTGGGAGTCATTTGTAAGTGTCCTTGCTCTGTGTGCTCATTGATATCTTTCAGTCACCCTCACCCCTCCCGAGACTTGGTCTTGACCGCCTGCCATAGCTATCTTTTTTTTAATAAACATATTTTATTGGCGATTTAAACACATTCATAAAACATATCAACAGTTTCCACCCCCCTCCCCCCTTCCCGGGTTGATTCCTTAATCTGTTCATGTTTGTCACGCCATGTATCACCTCCAGTGGTATGTCGCCTGTAATGTTCAAGATAGGGCCTCAGTGCTCCCGCCATCGCCCATCAATAGTTCTCAGACTTCACTTTCTTCCCACTTTCCCCAGATCTTCGTAGCTTTTGCAGGGCACCCCCGTGCCGTGTACATTCTATGTTCTTTTGTCGCGCAGATGTCCATTTCATTGACCCATTGGTCGATTGTTGGGCATTCCAGTGCACCCCATTTCTGTGCTATGTCCCACTTTATCAAGCCCATTGCTGTGGAGAGAAAAATACCCTCCCATTTGTTCGAGGTGCTTTCATCCGGAGCACCCAGTAGCATTATTGCGGGTTCTAGTGTTATTGTGCGGCCCAGCGTTCTTGTAAGTACTTGTGAGCATTGTGTCCAGAAGTTTCTGATCTTGGCCCAGTAGTAGGATCTGAGATGTGGGACTCCTATGCCCCCCTCCCAAACAGAGCGCTGCAGCGTGGCTAGTGCTATTCGGGGCTGCCCCCCCTTCCATATTAGTTTCCTTAAGAGGCCCTCTACCCGGGTGAACTCCGAATTTGGTATGGCTAGCAGGGCGTTCTGCAGGACAGAGGAAGCGTGGAAGCGCCATCATCTTGAATAGGGCTGCTCTCCCCATGAGTGTTAGTGGCAGGAGTCTCCAGTGCTGTACGTCACCATCAAAGCGGTCGATCAGCGGGTGTAAATTATGCACCACATAGTTTGACAGTGTCCCAGTGACCCATATGCCCAGGTAACGAAACCCTCCCTCTTCACTCGACATGGGGTGTCCCGGGGAATTGCCAGATCATCACCTTTAATCAGAAAGATGACTGATTTCCCCCCAGTTTAACCTGAGGCCACTGAATTTCCCGTAGGTCATCAGCATTCGGGCTATGAGTGGTCCGGGTTGCTCAAATACAACAGTAGGTTGTCTGCATAAAGGGAGAGTTATCCTCCCGTCCGTTCGGCCATTGGAATCCGGACCATGTAGTTACTTGTCGGAGCCATCGGGCTAGTGGCTCGATTGCCCAGGGCGAAGAGAAGGGGGGGGGGGGGTGACAGTGGGCAGCCCTGTCGAGTGCCTCAGCCCAGTGGGAAGGTTCTAGAGGTCCAACCGTTTACTCTAACTGCGGCCAAGGGGGCCTCGTATAGAAGTTGAACCCAACTGAGAAATGTTTCGCCTATGCCCATACGTCTCATTATTGACCAGAGACTTGCCCATACCACCGAATCGAACGCTTTTTCAAAATCAATTGCAAGCAATGCGAGTGGTGTATGAAGGGTTGGGGCCCTTTCCAGGAGCAGGTGTAAACGTTGCAGGTTCATTCTGGTCGATCTTTGCGGCATGAAGCCGCATTGATCCTGATGAACCAGTGCCGTTATGACCGTTTGGAGCCTATTTGCCAATACTTTGGCCAGGATCTTAGTTTTGGGAATGACCACGATATTGGCGGTTCGTAGGTCTGGGGGGGCGAGGGGGGGAAGGGTGCCCAGCATCTTGGCGGCTAGGAACAGATCACGAAGGGGGGCCGCCATCTTGTTGGTGCCTAACTTCTTCCAGGTCTCGGCTGGGAAGCCATTTGGGCCTGGTGTTTTCCCCCGATTGTAGTTGGGTCATGGCCTCCGCGATCTCGGCTTCGTCTATTTCCCTATCTAGGTGTGCTCTTTGGGGTTCAGACAACTGCGGGAGCGTGATCTCTTCCAGAAGGGATGAGTCCGTGGGGGCCGTTGGAGCGGCGTAGAGCGAGGCATAAAAGTTGGCAAATGCCTCCGCTATTTCTGTGTCTGTTTGCGCAGGTCTATCTGGGTTATCTGTAATTGATCTAACATGTCTGTGCCCTTCCTCCCGTCGCTCCAGCCATACCAATAGTTTACCCGCTTTATCTCCCTGTTCATAAATTCTGGTTTTGGACTCTGTGTGTGCCTGTCTGGCATCATCCAGCGTTGTATTATGCAGTGAAGCTCTGGCCTTTAACAGGGAGCGGTGTGTTTCTGGGGTAGCGTCGGCAATGTACTTGGTTTCCCACTGTTCTACCTCAGCCTCCGCCTCAGTTACTTTCCTATGCTGTTCTCTCCTTCTGTTGCATATTCAGGCCGTCATCTCCCCTCCAAGTACCGCCTTGTGTGCTTCCCAAAGTGTCACTGGGTCCCCCACCAAGCCCGTGTTAATTTCAAAGAATTCGTCTGACTTTACAGTAATGTGCTCCACGAATTCAGGGAGGCCCAGGTAGTAGTTATTTAATCTCCATGTTTTGGGCGGTAGGGGGCGCTCCGTGTGGAGCGTCACCGCGAGGGGAGAGTGATCTGATATGCTGCGGGGGAGGAGCTCTGCCGCCTTTACCCTATATGCTTCGGGGATTGGGAGGAAAAAATAATCCAACCTGGATAGGGATGCGTGTGCTGGTCTGTTGGGTGTAGTTCTCTCCACACGTCGCTCATACCGAGCATCGATGCGAAGGTCGCCAGACCCGTGGGCCGGCGCGGGTTTCGGTTGTGGATATGTGTCCGGTTGTCATGATCTCTGCTTCCAAAAGGTCAGGACTTACCCAACTCCCTTGGAAGCAGACCCATAACTCAGGTTCCGAGTGCCAACCAGTCCCAATTGGGACCTTTTGGACCCTGTCCTGGCGCCAGTGGCACCAGGCTCATAAATATGCCCAGTCCCAGCGCTGGAAGCGCCCAGCTCATAATGCTTGGGTGGACTTACCTGCAGCAGACCATGCTGCTTACTTACCTGCCAGTTGAGCCTCTGATCCTCTTCTGTTTGGGACTACTTTTCCTGTTGGGTGGGGCAGGAACCACTCCCTAGATTCAGAACACTGGAACTCTTCTGGAGTGCAGGAACTCTTTTCTTACCTAGGCGAGGCTGTGGAAGGAGACACCTAAGCACTACAGGAGGCTATTTAAACCACACCCGATGGATGAATCTTGCTTTTCGTTATTCTGCATCCTCTGCAGCAGAACGCTCATCGTGTCTTCTGCATCTGATCCTGGGCCTAAGGGAAAAAGGCTTACCATCCTGAATCCAGTCTTCAGCAACACCTATAAAGACAAGAAAGAACAGGTTAGCACTACGGTCTTCAGTGACAGCGCATCTCTTACCTGGTCCATCGGCTGTCACCAACGCCTCGCGCTGCATTCCGGCATCTGAAAGACAAAGGCTTACCTACTCTTCGCGTGCTCCGGAGGTCTTCGCACTGCATTCCGGCATCTGAAAGACAAAAGCTTACCAACTCTTCGCACGCTCCGGAGGCCTTCGGCGCTGCATCCCGCATCTGAAAGACAAAAGAAGGTGCGTTTAAAGACATTTGAAATACTCGGAACTTACCGTTCGTGCAGTAAACGACGGACAGCAGTCCTCTGAGGTCAAGAGGCCTGCACCCTTATCCAGTGAAGAAACTGGTTACGGCACCCTGCCCCGAGGCAGATGGAGAGCTCGGCGTTCACTTACCTAAGGTGAGAGCGTTAACCCTTGGGGTCCTACAGGAGAAGAGAAAGGGAAGAAGAGAGAGACACCCATTAACCCCAGTTCATTAATCCCATATTTTCTATCTGCAGACATCTTACTCTTCGAGCCAGACATACAGTGCACAGAGGTCCAGCCCAAAGAGCCAACCGTGTGTTACACATCACCTTTGAAGATACGGTATTCGCCCAGTCAAGATCGGCACTTCTGCGGGAATCAGGTGAGCGTTACACCGGTGGAGTGCGTTACACATAATGTCATTAAAATCCCCTCCCAGGATCCACAGCTCCGTCTGTTGTTGCGCCATCAGGGCCGTCACCTCCCCCAGGAGAGCCTCCCCCAATCCCGGTGGGGTATATATCGCTAGAATAGCCATTGTCTCCCCCCAGAGCGTACCTTGAATCATCACAAAACAGCCACTGTGGTCTTGCACCACAGTGGATAATTCAAAGGGGAGTCGTTTATGCAGGAGGGTCAGGACCCCCCGGGAGCCCATAGTATACCCTGCGTGGTATGTCGCCCGATTGTTGGATCTGCGGAAAAACTGGCAGTTTGAGCCTGCTAAGTGGGTCAGGTAAGCTACATCAGGGGAGCGTCTGTTAAGAAACTGTAGGATCAGTCAGCGTTTTATACTTGAGCCCATGCCATTCACATTCCATGTGAGGAGCTTAAGAGACCTATGGCGTTCATTAGACATCGATGAAGCTTGTGAATTTTGGTAGTCGGGGTTGCTATGTTGTTGTGTAGCCATTACTGTCTAGAGGTTTATGGTGTTGTGCTCTGCGGGCGCGTGGTGTATATGAACTTAGAAACTTTGTGTTCGCATTTGGTGGGAGCGTGGGCGGCAAGCACTGCGTGTTTGGTGAATTCGCTATGGACGTGTGCCTGGTATGATTCCCCGGAAAAAGATAAACATAAATAAACATAATACAACTTCCCCTCCCCCTCCCCATACTCCTCCCCAACATGAAGTATCTGTCGCCCGAACTCTACTGGCGCTTAAAACTATATCGCCAGGTTAACTTAACATGAATTGTTCACACTACCCCTCTGACTTACTACACCCGTATGGGTCTGGTGTCTCAAGTCGGGGGCATGGCGGCCGCCGATAGCATGGTGTGTTACTGGTGACTGCTTGCGGTTCATGTGATCCGTTGCAGGGAGACGGGGGCGAACCGCCGTCAATGATATTCCCGGAGGAGTGTTCCTTGCAGGTCGTTGCCGGGGGTAGTGACCGGGCATTGAGTACGCCATGAATCAGCCCGTTCACGTGTCCGACCGCTGCACCTCTTTTTCCTTAAGCATTCGTTATTCATTGGGGTCTCCGTCTGGTTTGATTGGGACCTCCGGTCTGGGTTGCTGTGCAGGTCTTTCTCCCCGTGGTCGGTGTCTTGATCTACTTCTGCAATTTGGATTCGGTCCAGTCTATTCCCCCCCAATGTGAGTTTCTGCCCATCTCCAGGCCTCCTGAGGGTCAGTGAAATGGACAGTTTTGCCCTCATGCAGGATTTTCAGTTGGGCTGGGAACAGCAGTCCGTATTTCATGTTCATTGAGCGTAGTTTCTTCTTTAGGTGTTCAAAGGATTGCCTGGCCCGTTGGACCTCACGGTGTAGTCTGGAAAAAAGGCTATTTTCGCTCCGTTATATGTCATTGATCCTTTGGTGCGGGCCATTTGTAGGATTGCGTCTCCGTCGCGGTAATTAAGCAATTTCGCGATGATTGTTCTCGGGGGAGCCCCGGGGATCGGGCGTCCCGTGGGCATGCGGTGTGCACGCTCCACCGAGAAAAACTTTGAGAAGGTCTTTGGTGCAAAGAGATCCGCCAGCAATTCCTCCAGGAAGAGTTCCACGCTGGGTCCCTCCGCACGCTCCGGTAGTCCCAGGATACGAATGTTGTTGCGGCGGGACCTTCCCTCGTCGACTCGGGCCTCCAGGGTTTTCAGTCGGTTCAACGTTTGCGTGAGTTGTTGGTGTACCCCGCCCAGGTCATCCTCCACTCCGGAGATTCGTTGTTCCGTTTCCTCGGCCCGGGATGAGAGTTTCTGGAGGTCGTGGCGGAGGAAGGAGACTTCGGTGGAGATGGTGTCCATCTTCTGCTCCACCGAGGCGTGCAAGTTTTCGATGGCGGCCATCAAGTCCTTTAATGAGAGTGATTCCTCTGGTTCTTTTGGCAGAGAGGGGATCGCCCTCGAGTCCTAGATGCTTAGTGCCGTGGTTGTGCTCGTGGCGTAGTGGTCCATGGTGTTTTGGGTCGAGGTTTTCTTATTCCTTTCCTTGCCCATGATATTGCTTTGCGTGGGTCGCTTGTTGCCTGTTTGGAGGGGCTGATTTTTTCCCCGCCTTATCTCGGGCCTCTTGTATCTTGCTTACGGTGTTATAGTCTCAGGAGCCTTGAGCAGTAGTGGTCTCGTTGAGGTTCTGTTCACTGATGAGCCGTTCGAGGTATCACCTCGTTTATCTTGCCTCCTTAGTACCTTGAAATACGTAGTTCGTATGTATTTCTGTATCAAGGAGGGCCACCTCGCCTACTCAGTTCTCCCCTCGCCTCGCAGGGGTTGTTCCGTTCAGTATTCCACAAGGTTCTTGATTATCCCCTCCCCAGGAGGCTGCAGTAGTGTGGTAGGCTGTCTCGCCAGGTTGCCAGGTGCCGTGGGATATCGGTGGTCGGGCGGGGAAAATGGAGGGTCACAGGCCCTTCACGTCTGTTCCCGCCTTTCTGGTTTGGTCCTCTTGACTGACCATGCTTTCCGCGGTGTCCCGGAACAGATCTCTTGGGTTCCGCCCGCCCAAGAGCCGAATGGCGCTCCGAGGCACCGCTGCCCCGGAGTGGCGTTGTTACGCGGATCGATTCCACCGTCGCGTGCCGGGGGCGGGGGAAGATCGCGCAATCCGCTCGCCCTCAGTCACGGCAACAGGATATGGTCCACCGCTGTGCAATGTCTGTGGTTTGAATAACGCCCAGTTCCTCCGAGGGTATCTAGTACTGCATCTGCTCCGACAGTTGAGGTTCGCCGCTGGCCACGTTTGTCTTCGCACTATTTCATCGCGACTTGGAGGCGGCCATCTTGGTTGGGCTCGCGCAATACGTTCTTACAGTTTCCAATGCCGATATCTTGTTTTCCGGCGTGGATCCGGTCCTTTTCACGGCTAGGTGCTGCTATCGTGTTCCGCTGCCAGGATTTGTTTCTTAGCAATTTCACCTTTTCGTAACGCAGGATATTGCAGGATTTTTCAGGCGGCCGCGGGAGCACCAACGAGTCACGTCCTCATCGCTCGCTGGCCACGCCCCCCCTGCCATAGCTATCTTGATTGGTCTGGCTTGTCCAGAGGTTACCCTGTTCCAAGAAACTAGGCTGGCCTTCTGAACCTCTGCCCACCAGGTCAGAGTTCAGAAATCCGTCTTAACAAACACTACCCCCAAGGTCAGGGTCTGAAAGCGTCTGCTTTTCCCTGGCCACCTGGGTGGAGACTTTAGGCAGGGAATTAGTGAGTATTTCATAGGATTCATCACAGAGGCGCGTCTGTGGTGTTGGGGGTTTGGTTTAGCCTGTCACCCGTGTTACACTCCACGAGGAGAGACTTGACTGGCCCTTTGGCATACACCTTACTGCACCCTGGAGTATTTTGGAGGAAGAACATGACCAGAACATTCCAAAGAACAGCACCAAACGTGACCTCTTCCTACAACGTCAAGAACATCAGGCGATTGCATGAACTGTGCTTGACAGATTGAGATGCCTTTCACCAGTCTCCGACATGAATCCTGTACAACAGATTGGACAGGAGTTGGACGCCATTTGCTCCGAAGTTGTAACCTTGCGCAGGAGAATGTCACGTTAAAGGCTGTTGTGACCCTGTGATACCGCGACAGAAAATGCAATGGCCCATACCACAGCGATGAAATACGACGGCGATTCTCGCAAGCTCTGTGTAAGGTGCAGTGTCCGTTTCACCCAGCCCATTTTTCCAAGGATAAAGCTAAGAATGGGTACAGTTTAAGCAATCTCACTGGCAGTGCCATGGCCTAGTCAGCGCCCTATATTTCTGCTAACAACACACTACTCAATAGTTTTGCTGATTTCGAAAAAAGACGTTTGTGGAGGTGTTCCAGTCACCTAACCCGTTTTGTTATTTGGCATTTATATAGCGGCTGTAGATCATTGGTATGATCTCAAAGCGCTTGTGGGTTGAACGCCCTTGGGGACCGTAGTCCAGGTCAGTCGAGACAATAGGGCAGAAAACAGTGCTTGAGTACACTCAATATATGTGCAGCCAGTGTGATTTGCGTAATAGTGGCTGCATCCTAAGACTAGGTGCAGTGGTAGTGAGAAAATAGTTGAATGTGTGCAATCAGGTGGGTGGTCTCCAAGACTGCATTTTGGTGGCATTAGGCCCGTGTCATACGTTTATGGGGTATAGCTGCATTCTAACAGGTTGTTGAGGTATTCATGGAGGAATTGTATGTGTGCAGCTAGGCCGAAAATGATCGAGGGGTATAGCTGCACTCTATTGTTTGTTGGTGTAAAGTGGAGAGTGAGCATAGAGGTAGGGAAGGCGAGTGTCTGGAGTGGATGATGTACTGATCCTGGTTCCTAGGTACTTTCTGGGTCTGTATGAGCTGCCAGTGATCATCTTCATGTTTCGCGGTAGCGGTTCTCCGAGGTAGATTTATAGGTTAGTCCGGGGTAAGTTAGGATTTGCCTGGTCAGAATTCTTAGGTTCGGCGCTATGTGTCAGGGAGCTCATTTTCCGGGTCCCAGTTTGTGGTTTACGGTGGGTTACAAGGTAGGTCTAGTCAGGATACTGGATATAGGTCAGGAAATATCTTGCAGTAACTTAGCCCTACTGAGGCAGTGGTGTTTATGGACAGGCTGGACAGTGGCATTGAAGAGCTTGGTTGTTTGGTGCCTTGGGAGGATTTGTATTTTAGATGTGTAGTCAGGCAAGGTAGGGAGTGAATGGGTATCATCAACTTAATGGCACAAGAGGCTGCTAGGCCTGTCTAGAAGTATTGGGAAGCGAAGAGTTGGCAGATGCATATCCTAGAGCCTGCGGGACAGTAAGGCTGCCAACTGAGGCCTCATAGTTCCTAAATCCACCTTAATGTCTTATTGGTCGCTTTCTGTGGTCCCTTCTCTCGGTATCGATAGGAACACTTGTTGGCCGGCTGTAATTACTTTCCAATTTAATGTCATTGAACTCATGATTCTATTGTTTGGTGAGTTTCAGTGGCCTTAGACAGTCATAATCATGGTTTATGGAAAAAGCTGGTAACCAAAGCACAGAATCAATTGGTGGATATCCGTCAAGGTGCTCAAGATTTGGTTCTTTACATCAGCCATTTCCGACAATCAGCTGCTGATGCCCAATGGCCTGAAGTAACACAACAAACTCTCTTGCAGAGGGGTTTACATGAGGAATACAAGGACGAACTGGTCCACATCCCAGAACCGGCAGACCTCCAGGCTTTGATTGAACAAGTCATCAGGATTGACCATTGTTTGTAACCTCCCATACATACCGAAGTCACACCCCCAGAACACATGCAGTTGGGTGTCATTACGGGTCCTTTGAGGAACAAAAGAAGAAGCATAGCTCAATGTCTTAGTCTGCACTGTGGAGGTTCCGGTCACTATCTGGGATCCTGCCCGCTTTGCCCAGTCAAGTCAGGGAGAAACTAGGGGGCTTGTTGTCCGCAGAGAAGACAAGAATGTGCCCAAATTATATTCCAGTTATTACCATACCAGTGTTTCACCCATTTCCCTGGCAAGCCTGTTAGTCCTAGGGGTAGTGTTGAAAACCTTGGATCTTGGCAAGAACATTCGGAACCAGGCTTTGTTGGATTGTGGGGCCTCTGGCAATTACTTGGATCTTTCATTTGCAGAAAAAAAATGATATTGAACTGGTACCTAAACCCATGCAGACCATGGTCGAAGACATTGATGGACTCCACTGGCCTCGGGCCCCATCTGCTTTCAGTCGGTACCTCTCAGGTGTGTCATAAATCAACATGAACACCTCATTTTTCATATCATTGGAGCCCCTACAGACCGTGTGGTTCTGGGGCTGCTATGGTTGATACAACACAACCCCTTTATTAACTGGACTACACAGACCTTGGTATTTGGATCCAACCAGTGTACTACAACGTGTATGCTGAGCAGCCTATTGTGGCCCCTCTCAACTTGTAGAGCATGTCCGTCATTACCACCATCGGATGTGGTCTTTGTCATTGGTTCCATTCGGAGCATTGGAAAGTCTTTTCTACCGCAGAATCCATTCCTTTACCCTCAAATCGTCCATTTGATTGTGAAATAAAACTGGAACATGGAATGCCTATTCCACATGGGAGGATTTATTCTCCATACTCTAAGGAACAAGAGGAATTACAACAATACATAGAATAATGCTTGGCCAAAGGATATATTGTGCCTCCACAGTCACCTGCTGTGGCTCCACTTTTCTTTGTACCTATAAAAAAAGGGACCTAGGGTCCATGCATAGATTATTGCCTACTCAACGAGATCACAGTGAAAGACCGATTCCCCTTGCCACTTATTAGGATCATTATGGAATCCCAGAAAAATGCCCACTGGTTCACCAAATGCAACCTCAGAGGCACATATTACTTAATATGGCTAAAACTAGGTGATGAATGGAAGACAGCCCCTAAGCCATTTTGAGTAAAAGGTAATGTCTTTTGGATCGAGTAACACCCCTACGGTTTTGCAGAGGTTTATGGACCACATCTTTGCAGACTTGATCGGTCTAAACATGTGGGTCCATTTGGACGACACATTGATATTCACCCTCCACACTGGAAGAGCAACTGGACCATGTCAAAGAGGTCCTGACCTGTCTTCCACATCATCATCTATACACTGCGCCATCCATCAGACCACCATACCATTTTCGGGTTATCTCATTGGAGAAACCGTGATTCAAATGGATCCTACCAAAGTCTAGGCGACCCAGAATTGGCAAA
This sequence comes from Ambystoma mexicanum, assembly GCF_040938575.1. Taxonomy (NCBI): domain Eukaryota; kingdom Metazoa; phylum Chordata; class Amphibia; order Caudata; family Ambystomatidae; genus Ambystoma; species Ambystoma mexicanum. The sequence goes on from NC_090929.1 coordinate 793,940,756, forward strand.
GCCTGCATGACATGAAGTCTACCCAAAGGTTTCTGGATTTCACCAATTATTGTAGTTAATTCATTGATGATTTCGCCTACTTAGCCTCTGATATTACGTGACTCCTTCAAGCCAATCGTGCCTTTCGTGGAACAAACGGTCAGAAAAAGCCTTCCCAGACCTCAAGGGGTCTTTTATGAATGCCACTGTCTTGCAACATCCAGATGATGCCAGACCATATATCGAGGAGGACACCTCAGGCATTGCTACTGGAGCAGTTTTGCTACAAGCAGATCCTGTGTCTACCAAAGAACGTTCCATTGTCTATTTTTCAAGGAAATTAACAGCTCGCAAATTAAATAACACTGTCATTGAAAAAGAACTGCTAGCCATCAAAGGGTATTTTGAACAATGGAGACACCATATTCTGGGAGCATCTCATCCAGTCACTGTACACACTGATCATCGAAACCCAGAACATCTCCGCTCTTTGCAGTTCGACAGTAGTCGACACTCTCATTGTGCCTTTTTTTTTGTTGCTCAATTTGATTTCCTCATAACCTATATCCCCAGCTCTGCAATCAAGGTGGATGCCTCGTCTAGATCTCTGTCTTCTATCCATCCCCCAGTCATTTTGTGGAAGTCATTGAGCTTTTTTTGGACCATATGCAACTTTTTACTGCTTCTGACCCCCTTTTTCTGACATACACCAACAGTCAGAAATACTGGATCCTATTCTGAGGCAAGGGACTCTTCATTCCTGAAGAAGAAAGACGTTCTATCCTCCTGGCTTGCCATGATTCACCCATCTCTGGACATCGGGGTATCAAAACCACTAGGGAACAAATCCAACAACAGTGCTGGTGGCCTGGATTGGCTGTCCAGGTTGCCGCCTATGTCCCTGCTTGTCCTGTCTGTGCCCAGCATAAAGCATCTTGCTGTTGAACTGCTGGGCTCTTAGAGCCTTTGGCATGTCCTCTATACCCCTGGCATACCAACGGCACTGATTCTATCGTGAATCTGCCAAAGACGTCTGGTAACACTTGCATCATGGTAGTGGTGGACTGCTTTTCTAAATTGGCACATTTCATACCCATGCTAGCGATCCCTTAGGCCAGTTTAACGTCTCAAGCTTTTTCCATCATATCTATATGCCTTCTATACATCTATAGCCTTCCAGACAAGATCATCTCAGTTCGAGTATTCCCATTTTTTTTTGTGCTGTCTTCCCAACTTTGTAAACATCTAGTAATTCAGTGGGGCATGAGTTCTGTTTACCACCCTCAAATCAATGTGCAGACCGAGAGAACAAATAAAACATTGGAGCAACATTTGCAGTGCTATGCCAATGCTTTACAGGATAATTGGAGTCAATACCTGGATACCGCTGATATTGCATACAACAATTCTGTACATTTGTCCATCAACTAAACCCCTTTCTACTGTACTTATGGATTGCATCCTAAACTCTTGCCTATACAAGCCCGTCAACCCTCAGTCATACCTTTGGCTGATGCTTTGATTACTGGACTACTAGGACGTACATAAGCTGGTTGCTGAAACTCTGCACAAAACCAAGCGCACCCAAAGGCACAAGCTGATAAACGCAGAACACCTGAAGATGTTTTCACAGCTGGGGACAAAGTCTGGCTATGCTCCAAGAACCTACCCTTGCAAACTCTACCCACAGAACTTTCACCCAGATATTTAGGCCCCTTTCAGGTACTCAAGAAAATATCCGCTGTGGCTTACCATCTCCTGTTACCTACTCAATGGCATGTCTATCCCGTCTTTCATGTTTCTCTTCTGAAGCGGTACGTTCCGGATCCGTATGACAGAGCACCTGTTTGGCTGCCCCTGTAATCCTGGCCGATGGTCCTGAATATGAAGTCCAAGCTGTTTGTGATGCTCTTCTTCGCTGTGGTCGCCTGTACTTCCCGATTGACTGGAAGGGGAATGGCCTCAGTGATCGTACTTGGGAACCCGCAACAAAAGTGCATGCCCCCCGGCTTGTTGAGCGTTTTTAGCAGTGTCTATGAAATCCTGGGGCCTCTTTGTTACCCAGGAGGAGGCAGGGTGTTGCGCATTCCATCACTTACCACATCAGGTCACTGGCGTTTGTGTCTGTACTGGAAGCTCCATCAGCAAGCACGGCCGCGTGTCTGGGTGAGCAGAATGCAGGATGTCAACAAATCGTTCAGCGTCATTCCATTTACGTCGCCATGACACTGCCGCTCATTTCCACGGCAACCCCTAGGCTTCCTCAGCCTTGCTTTGGTTCGCTTGAGGACATAAAAGGAAACACTTTTGTCATTGGTGCTTCTCAACCCTCTTGTTTCCTTGCATTTCTAGACTTGCTGCCCGTTTGTTTCTGAGCCTCCTCTCTTGGTTTTCTGCTCTGGCCTTCTACTTGGCCCCTGCCTTCTTGTCTGCTGAGGTTCCATTTACCATACGCCTTACTGCACACTGGATTATTTTGGAGGAAGAACGTTACCAGGACCTTCCAAAAGACCAGCACCAAAGGAGACCTGTTCCTACAACTTCAAGGACTTCAGGTACTCTGCGCTTACGTGACGCTGTACGCGACATGCAATGCCATTGGAAAATGCTTTCTAAATCAGGCCCATGGGGTTTTTGTCAGAATTAAAAGCATGATCTCACATTCCTGATGTACCAGCATGATGTGTTGCAGCTTTTATAGAACTGTGCATCTGGTTTTTACACAGTGAAAACATATTACATACTGTAGGTTATAAGGATATTGGGAGTTCCTTGACTCAATAGAGAAAAAAGGCCATAGAAAAAGTTCCTTTATTAAGTCTCAGATCACTAAGGTGACTTGCAATATCTTGTTACGTACTGTCGGTGTTGTTAGAGTCTTTACAATACATGCCCACACATGGTCATCCCCCCTTAATACTTTGCCTCTGGCTGAATTTTATGGAAGAGATCCTAAAGTGTTCATATATGTATTCAACGTAGAATGCAGGGCCCAGGCCTTGCACATTCTTAAAAATCCCACTCAACCTTCAGGGCGAGATCCTTAGTTTACATACTCGACCTAAGAGAAATGCACTTGCCCCAAGGTGACTAGTGACAAAATATTTACCAGTGCTTTTTGTAAAATGGTGCATGTCGCCATAAGCACACTTCATTTTTGCTGTAATTCTGTCAAGCATGCACAGTGAAACCTGTACTTGCCATTTACTGCAAACAAAGTGTGGTTGCAGTAAATGAGAAATAAGTTTCCAATATCTCCATACTCGCCAGCAAGGTTTAGTACCATGCAAATGGCACTCGCCCTGCATAAAAACTACTTGCCAATGCTAGTGGGCTAATAGATTTTGCGAGCCCTTGTAGGGTGAAAATATTCAAACTACTACCCAGCCATAAAAAAATTCACTTATCATCTCCACTCTATACATACACACAGCACATCAGTTCTTACTCGCCAAGAGTCAGTGACTGAAAACTTAAACTGCCAGTGTTTTTTCAAAGAAGTCGTCTGAGAGTTAATGACTTAATTGGTGTTGTAAAACTGCTACTGGTGTAAAAGAAATGTCTTAACCAGGTTTGGCTTCAGCCACTCGCTTTATAAGCACTATGAGTGTCCTTCACTGAAATCCTGTTTAAAACTAGCATTGGCTGCCGAATGGTTGGACATTTGGGCCAGGGCCCACTCATCCTCCAGGAGGTGTTACAAACAACGAATGTGTCCTGAAGCTGGTATTTAGATGGTACTATCCCCGACCCAGATTCATCACTTTCAAGCGTCTATTCCCTCCACATGTTGGCGGAACAGTGGGCCAGAGGGGACGTATTTTCATATGTGGAGGAGTTGTCCCCGGATCCAGCAGTTTTGGGAGATCATTGTGAGGGTAATAGAGGACATAACGGGAAGCAAACTCCCGGTCTGCCCCAAAACCATGCTGCTTGGGTGACCGGTGAGGGGGTTTACCCCAAAGCGGGGATGCGTGCTAAACCTTTAAAGCAGTTGATCTTGGCGGAATACATTACCATTGCTCGTAGATGGAAAGCCCCGGAGGGCCCAGATATACTCTTTTGGTGGGAAAAGATCTGGGATATATTGGTGTCGGAGAAAGTAATCGCAGCTGGCGAGGGGCAGCGTCACCAATTTCAAGCAATATGGTCTCTGCTTCTCGAATATGATGACAAATATCCAACTCGGACCTTTAAGCCCTGTTTGGCCCAACTGTATATGGCCCGGGACGATAAAGGGTGAGAAGCGCAGGGGGAGGCGGGCATTAGCAGGAAGACCTCAAGGGGATGTGGTGGGAGGGGAGACTGCTATAGTGTTGCCTTTTCTTGTCGGTATTCTACTGTTGTATTCGGCTCCAACCATTTAATACAAATTTGTTTAAAAAAAAAAGAAAATAGCATTGGCATATACAACATTTTTTGCTTGTGTTTAAGTATTCCGCATTTGTCAGCCACTGCTATTGAATGCCCATGTACTTGCACAAGTTTGCACCTGCTACCATTGATAGCCAGTTAATATCACTACGGCAGTGCCAAGTGTGAGAAACCTGCAGGTCTCACCAGCTAGTCCCCAGAGACCTGTCATCCAGGTGGCCAGGAGGATACAGCCATCACTATTAGATCCAGTAACAGGGGAAGGACCAGTGGGGGAGGATCACCTGGATTGGGGGATGGAGGGAGGTCTTCGGTGAGTGGAAGTGGGACACCAAAGGGTGAGACACGGGATCCCCTTCCATATGACACCTTTTACCCATCCTGCCCAGTAGGATATTTAGAAGATCTACCCCCCTTTTCCGACACAAACACTGTCCCACTATGTGAGCGAAAATGGACTAACGCCAGAGCCGTTTACCTGACATGTCTCAACACAGTGGTCAGGCAGAGACGGGCAATTGCTGATAACTATACACATCTGACGGCCCTTTACCTTCCCCACAGGGATAAAAGGCGGAGCATGAGAGCACACTTTCAGCAAGGCCGAACACACAAGGAATCAGCCATTCTGGAATGGCAATTCAAACAAAGGAGAAAAGCAGCGGAAACTGAAATGAGGGAATTGCCCTTGCCCTTTTCAACCTAGATCCGCAAAGCCTTTGAACAAAGAAACACAAGACCGGGAATCGCATACTAACACAGTCACCCACTTGTATGCTTGATTTGCTGGCTCTTCTCCAGCCATCTGCATAGTGCTTCATTTTCCGTTTGCTCGCCTCATTCTTCTTTCGAGCTTGACGATCAAGATCTGAGCAGACCACATGCAGCAACAGAGTCTGCAATAACCGGTCAAACATCAGTTCTGAAGGACATGCTCCTATGGAGCTGTGTGGAGTGTTCCTGTGATCTCGCAACAACGTGCAAATCGCTTGCATGAATGGCCCTCGGGTGATGGCACATACTTGAAGGGTTTCTTTTGATATTAGCCATAAAACGTTCTACAGTGCCACTTGCCTGCATCCACAAAGGGAGGATTTATCGATGTCAAAACCCCAAGTGTTCTGCAAACATGGAAAAGTCTTGCCCACTGAAGGGCACACCGTTATCCAACTTTACAATGGTTGGAATGCCATAAATCAGCAAACATCTTGTCTAAGGATGGGATCACCAAATGGGTCGACTTAGACGAAACCAGATGTATTTCTGGGAAACAAGACATCCCACTGATGGCCACTAGCTATTTGTCATTTGTTAATGGGCCAAACATATCGACAGCCACTTCATCCCACACCTTCAATGGCAACGTTATCATTTTTAGAGGCTGCGGGAAAGTGTGCAGGGTTAGTGACTTGCAGATGACATAGGTTTCAAGAGTCTTCTGTATTTTATCAACTATTTTGTGAAACCAGACCTTTGTTCCAAGTTTCTCTATATTTAAAATGTATTTTATACATTTTCAAACAAAACAAATAACATACAGACTTTGTGAAGCATTGCCAATGATACATCAACTCGTTATGATCACCTGGTATGCACGGAGACGCCACCCAGCCTTGGTTGGATGATTTGCACTCTCGAACCCTCTCCGGGTCTGCAATATAGGAGTGCTGGATTCAATACCAGATTGTCTTTGTTTTCCCACCTCCCTTGGCCTCAACTCCTTCCTCTCCCTTGGGCCCTCTCCTCACCTTAATATTGTAGAAGGTGGATTCTCCGTCCTGCTCCTCTTGGCAGGGGCGTGTAGATGTGGGGGCGAGCAGCGACCAAGTTACTTCACTGGTGCAAGCCCCCTCTGTGGGAATCCAGGCCTGCTGCGACTCCGTAGGTTTGCTGCTTTACAGTCCTTATAGCACTTCCTATCTTCCTCTTAGTTCGAATAATAATGTCTTGCTTCTTTTCTTTTAGGAATGGAAAGGTATTTTGGAGTTGTCCTGCAGTTTCAAGAGGAGCATGGGCCGGTAGGCGAAATCGCGGTGTGCGCTATGCTGTCCGGTGAGTAATGCGCAATGCGCAGCGCTGTTTCGCCTTTTACATTGCTAACCTGTGTCTTTTCTCTCCTTGCAGGTTGCAATGTTCCTCGTCGAGCACCGTAATGTTCCAGCAATGTTACTGATCAGGAGAGAGACCAAATTATTCGCACCATGCTTCATGGTATTATCAGCTGGGCAAACACAAATCTTTGTCTGCCCTCACAGCGGCAGCTCCTCATCTGGGCTTCACTCGCTCACAGTCCTTTGTTCTCAGGACGCTGCCATCTTGCATTTGCTTTAGCCGGCCGGGTCAGGAACTTCGGTCGGCTCAATCTTTGCTGCAGTCACCTCCGCAATGATAAAATTAGCGTCTGGCTTTGCACAGCACTTTAGTGCCTATGTTGTTTCAGCTGGCATCTGCACTCGGTCTAGCCTCTATGAAAACTAGGATCAATGACGGATCAGCGGGAGCAACCAGGGATGCGACCTACTGCATGGCTGCCAAGCCACGCCCCCTAAGTTATCTCTTAGTGGAGAAAATACCTCTATGTCCCTGTTGCACAAGCTCAATCACTCTATCTTGCAGAGACACAGGACCAACGATTCAATTCTCCTTCAGTAGTAATCCCAGTGGGGACATGGACAACTTATCCTTCATGAGATGAAATGTCTTCATCATTTTCCTCTCATTCTCTGTGAGCGCTTTGCCACCTTTAAACGACTGACGCCATCTCTCAGAGTGATTTATCCTGCAGAGTCCTCAAAGAATCCCTACCTAAAGTCTCCTCCCAGGCTCAGTCAGGAGGGACGCAGAATTCATCTTCTTTGGGGGGGGGGTGAGATCTGCTTATTAGCAGAATACCTAATGGCTTGTTGTCAGAGTAAGATTTCCCTTCCCAAACGTACTCAAACTATTAGTATTAGTACAGCACCTTGAACCACAATTTGTTGGCGCCATACAAACATCTAATAAATAAATACATTTTGAGGCGTCAGTAATGCGAGGCGGACAACGGCTTATAGTTTTCTCAGTATTTGACATTTTATTTCAAAGGAATAATGTGACTAAACCCTAACTAAGCCTACTCTACGGGGAATTCCCTACCTAGTCTAGGATCTAAGGGAAAATCTCCTAGCATATACAAAACTGACCCTCACTCTGAACAACAGAACAATCAAAACAAAACATAAACAACATAAATAAAAGATTACCAAATAACCAGTGTCTTGTTTGACTTCTACGTGTCCTGGGTAGATCTCATTGCTCCGGGAATGTCCAAAGTCAATTTCTACCAAGGAAAAATAAAGTTTTAAATCAGTTATTGAAAAGTTCCAAAGACACAAAGGTTCACTCCAACAAAAATCCACTGCTTACAGTTCCTTCTTCGATTTTTGAAATGATTACCTTTCTGAGTCCCACAAAGAAAACAGCACCAATGGTAATCCTGGATAACCTCCTTCCAGGATAGAACGGATAGAGCTCAAAACCAAAAAAAGTACCACTTCGGCTTTAACAACAACTCAGATTTGATGACCTTTACAACGTCTTGAATACAATTTGTCAGGATGCTTCTTCTAAGGGGATTGCTTTTCCTGGGCAACTCCCTTGTACACATGATACTGTGAAAGCTACTGCTTCAACTACATTCAAATGAAACTATTGTCAATCACAGTTCCACTGCTTCTGCTGCAACTTAATACTATGAAAATATATTAGGCAACTTTAGACAAGACTCTTGGACCTCTACATGTAGGCAAGCCACTCTTCTCTTCTGTATTATGAGAAAGGGCAGCCTCTTTGCCTCTTCTGTCCGTTTTACAGCTACCACAAAAATCTGTCTTGGCTTCTAGACTGCTTCTCTCTCTCAACTTCACCAGTCTCATCTTCACAGATTCTTGATTAGTTCTTTTAACAAACACCCTGCTCCCTTCCCCAGCTTTATGTACACCTTTCAATTTCCATTAGTTACTCCAAAGCTGTATTGCCACTCTTACAGCCTTGGATAGCTATGTCACCCTTGTATCAGAGGACTCTGGGTGTCTAACAGCTTCAACAACTTCAGAACAACAGTGTTCAGATCTTAATTGGTCTGGTTTCACCTTAGAAAGGCTCTGTCTACTGGCTTGTGTAATGCTTGTTCTTCTCGTGACTTCAACAACTTCTACAACTATTACACGTGTGTCCTGATACTTCTCAAGAGCCAGGTTTCACTTCAGAAAGGAATTTAGGTACACACGATCTCTCTTTGATGGTTAAGTTCCACTTCCAACTTGCGTTCCCTTTTATTCAGGCAGCGTTCTGCTTCAACATAGATCAGTAAACCCAGAATTATTATACGCAACCCCTCTTTGATGTGAAATATTCTTGTAACGCTTTGGGAAAGTCAGCTACTAATTCCTAAACCATTACTGACAACGTTCTCCCTCTTAATAGGAAACTCATAACCTCTCTGGTAAAGATGCTAATGTAACAATGGGAACAGAAAGACTTTCTTCTTCATGAGCCCTTTAACTGCTATTGAACAAGCGCATGATACCATTCCCTTTGTTTAAAAAGACTGCTCATGACTGCAAACAACTTCACTCACTTTAACTCATACGCAAGTGTCAATTTAGCTAGTTACAGTTACCGGCAAGGAGTTTCTGGTGATTGGGTGTTCATTCACCGGCGCCAAAAATCACAGTGGTTGCAGGCGGGTTGCACTTCCAGACTTCCTTTCTTCTGCTACTACTGCTACAGGCTCTCTTGGGATGCACACCCCTCTGGAGTTCGTGTGTCTCATGTCCGGCCTAGATAATGGAGTCTTCAGCTTCCCTCGGATTGTTTCTGCACATGGGCCTCTGGAAAATGCAGAACTTCAGCTCTGTATTCACAGCAATTAGCTGCACCTGAAAGACTGCCAGATTCGCCCAGTCTATTCCAATGCAGGCACAGCCAAGTAGGGTTTGTGAGCACAGGACCAACTCCGAGCCTGCAGGTGGAATCTGCTTTTCCTTCGCTGCAGCATCCCTTCTGTGTTCGCATCCCTTCTGTGTTCGCACTTCCTAGTGCACTGCCAGCCTTGTGCTCTGCTTTTTCTTCTACTACTGCTGCCGAACTTCCAGCTCCTGCTCCATCTTCTTTCTCCTGCTCCTTCCTGCTGCAGTCTTTTATGTCCCTCAGGTGGATTAATTGGCTTCTGGTGCAGGCCCTTAACATTAATTGCCTGACCCTGCCAAAGGGTATTAGGCCTGCCTGCCTGTTCGTTACTTCTTCATGCCTCTTCAGCCCACTTCTTCGTCACAGTCCCTGAGGGATTCTGGGACATGTAGGCTATTTTAGGGAAATCTGGTTTTCCTACTTCTTTAATATTCGTAATAGTGAATTTTCTCCCTCTGATGTCATTAGAAGAGGGAGTGTAGGGTTTCACCATTTTAGAGACAGATGGAACAGGAGAGGTCGCATTTCCATCATTCCTTTTGGTATACCTTTGGCATTGGGGAGGAAATATGATTTTAGGGGAACAAAAGACCTGTTCTTTAGATACAGCACTTTGTTGGATTATACCTTTGGAGTTTACCCCTCCCTCTTTAGTAGGAGGTTGAGATATATCAAAATGACAATAAGCCAATACCAAATTAGTATTGTAGTGAGAATGGCATCCTACGTTTTGAAGTCTGAGGCCGCCACCTGCAATGTTTGATGGAAATAGCGGTTGTGCACGTGCATGGGAGTAGCGCTTCTCATGATTGGATTCTCATATGTTGTTGCAAAGTGAGAATGTATTTGCCTTCTGAGTGAAGGTCACTTGATTTGTTTTTTTGGGTTGCAACTTCAGTAGGCCCACGCAACCGAGTGAATCCATAAGGGGCAATCGTTTTTTGACCTTAAGCGAAAGGGAAACTTCTGAAGGAATGAAGGAATGAAAGCTTGGAAAAAATACCAGTTGATAAGGTTATGCTTTAAAAACGTTTGTAAGGAACATGAAATATCAGTTCACGAAGATTCTTTGGTGCAAATACTTTGCTGTCTGACTTGCCCAAAAATAACAGAGGCAGTAAACATCATGTAAGTTTAATTTTGACAACTCTACACTGAACTGAGTTTTAATTTTATCTTGCCAAAACACTAATTGTGACAATATAACTGAAGTATTATGTTTCTGCCCAGTTGTAATTTTGTTCCAATAACGGAGAGCGCATATTCTCCGGGTTTGCAGGCTATGACTAGAGTCACCCTTGTTGACCTTTAATATTTATTCTTTCAAATGTTATGTTTACCCACATATATCACTTTGCACGTTCTTTTGGTCTTGTTTAAAATCACGAGATGTAATTTTTTACTGCGTGTCCATTCATTTTGGCTACATAAGTGAATTACCATCACACTGTATAGTTGCCATTTTTTTAAACCTTAAGGCGAATGCTGATTCTCGGCATTTGTAGGCTGTCACTATATTTACCCATGGTCAATGCTTATATTGCCTTAAAATGCAATATTTGAACACTTCGTTTTGTTTACTACTTTCCACAATCTGTGTTTTTTTTTTTTTTTAAATGTCGGGTATTGACACATTTTTTCTTTACATTCTTTACATTTTTTCTTTACATTTCCCGCCCAGCTACATCTTGCCATACTGTGCGTGCCATGGTTTTCAGATGCCGAGTGACGGCTTTTTTGGACGCCAGATGCAACTGCTCGTGAACGGCTTACAATGTTGTGGGATGAACGGCCAGGCCTCCTTTGTCCCTACGCTGAACTAGCGATTAGAAGTAATATAACATCCATTTAGGTCATGGCGCCGTCTTGGAAATCACTGTGCAAACAAAGCGGGTGCTTTAACAAAAACGCATACTTTGTGTATGCGAAAATAACAACGTGTGCCTCACCATGAACATTTTCAATGACGCCCTTACAACCATTGTTACAATTTAATTGAAAAATGGGATTAGTCCAATGGTCTCTGACAGTTGTTTGTAAAATAAAACTACTTTACAAATTCTAAAATGTTAACGTTTTCTTTTGAAATCCAGTGTATCATTTCAAAATGTAAAGTGCACTTCGCTGTATGTTTATTTACAGGTTCTACGTCACGGCACGTACTTTTGCTTTTTGCAGGCTGCCATGGAAAGCAAAGAGGGGCCATGTATGGAACAACCGCCTTCCCTTTCTATGGTGGCCATCTTGAAAAAGGATAACCAGAAATCCTATTTTTAGTAGGAGACGTTATTGCTTTGCAAATCTATACTATTACTGGCAAATGTTATTGCGTCTGTGTCCTTTACTAAGAAATATACAGTACATGGAGGATATGCAAACTTTTTTTTTTAATACACTTGCACTGTGAAAGGTGGTTCTTAACGGAACAGTTACTTTGTGAATGGATGGCTTCCTTTTTTTGGTAGGACAGCTTATAAGGCAATTTACGAACGGAAATTAGGAAAGAGCCACCAAACAGTCATATGGGGGAGTAACTGGACGGCGCAAAAATATTGTGTGTTTGTTATTTGTAAGGTAGGGGCAGCGTTTGTCATGCTCCTTCATTACAGCAGTGCTGCTTCTTTCTTGGGGAGGAGGGATGGCCTTAGTTGATGTCATTTTCCGCTAACTAGAACTTTTGCTAAAAGTATGTAATGTGTACTACATTGTTAATGGCGGACTACCAATACGTGTTGGCGCTGTGCAAGGGAAATGTTGAAGGTGGACTTTCCTACATCAATATGAAATCTGTTTCCACACTGACCATGAGGCATACATCTTACTGTTAAGTGTGTACGGATTCTTGGACACGTCACCGTGCTGTACACCAGTATATTGTCATTCTCTGCAAGGTGTGTAAATAAGTCAGAAGTTACTTTACATTATGGTTATGTGCCACTACTATACACCGATGATCTTTAGCAAAAAAACTTTTTTTAAAGGGACGGTATGGTTAAATAGCTCTACTGAAAACCTGTGAAATTCAGTAACAAAAACTTTGTTAAAGGGACGTTATGGTTAAGTTGCACTACTAAAAACCTATGAAATTCACCAAAAATAATCTTTGCTAACGGAATGTTATGGTTCCAAATAAAACCGAAAAAAAAACTGAAATTCGTCAGTTATGGTAAGCTAAGCAACCATAACTCGCACCACCACCGTGCATTGCTAAGACTAACACCCAGGACAAAGATGACATCACAAATGTCATTGATGACATCACTGATGACATCACATGTCTGACTCGCTCTCTTTTCCTTTAGTGATATATCCCTAATAGTCAGGAACAAAAAATTCAAACAGTACTATATTTGTAGACTTATACTTCAAATACTTTCTTACAATAATTCACTTAGGGTCCACTCACAGCATATGAAACATATACATAAGGAAAATGCACACCTTAAATACAGTAATGCTTTCTGTGTATGAAGACAATCAGTAAGGTTAATCAACATTTTCTTATTGTTCTGCTGTTTTTGTATTACTATACTTTCTCTAGATAGGCTCATATTTGTATGCGCATTACTTTCTTTAGGGTGCAGTCACATCATGTGATAGTTATACATAGGGAAGTAGTAGGTTTGAAGCAGAGCAATCATTTCTGTGCATAAAGATAATCAGTTAGGTTATGAACACTTTCTGGTTCTACTGCTGCTTTTTTGCGTGCTTCACTTTCCCTTTATATACTTATATTTGTATGTGTTGTTTTGTCTTTGTGTTTTGTATGTAATAATGAAATTATGTAGTAAGTGGGTTTTATTAGCTACTTATTACATGTTGCACAGTACGCAAAACTGTAATAAGAAAGCATTTATTATTTCACTATTCAACATGGGAAGATTATGATTATTGCACTTCCATCATGTATGCTGCACACAATGTTTATACATGAGTAGCTTGGTATACTGTAAAGAACTTCATAATAGAATGCCATTTTTTTTTTGTTGTAAATTTGCTTTTATTAGGTTTACAAATGTGAGTCATGGTACAAAAGACATTTCAGAGCTTATGCCTACAAGACCAGTCCATAAGATTCAATATTTTCAGTACCTGCATTTTCTGGTGCATTGTTCTTAATTTGGTCTTGTATGAGTACATGACTTCCCCTCCCCTCTTTCCCTCCCCCCAGCCCCCTCGTGGTGATGCAGTTCTTAACACAGTCATTGCAGCGTTTATCAGATGAAGATCACAGTTTGTGTGTATTGTAGGGGTCACTTCCAGAGCAAAAAGTACATAAGGGTAGTACCAAAGCACTTTTTCAGGTTGTTTCCTGCCCTTCGCATATTGGAGTATTGGTTGTGCCACGGAAAAGTCCACTGGGGAGGTATTTGTTTTTGAAGTCCATCCATAGGGCCTCAGCCTGTGATGATCTACCATGCAATGACGCTGTTATGTGCTCCATTATGCATATATTAGTGGCAACATTGATCCATTCATTTTTGGTGGGGGCTGAGACAGATTTCCATTTCACAACAAGTGTTGCTCGGGCTGCCAGTAGCAGTTGTGGGGCTAGGTCTCTTACTCTGATCCATTAGTCTTCATCTTTTTCGAGACCAAACAATATAAGGCAAGGATCAGCTGTTCTGGTAATGCCATCGATCTCTTTAATCCAGCCTAGGACTTTGTCCCAGAAAACTCTTATTCGGGTGCACCCCCACCACATATGCCAGTAGTCCGCGTTTTCTCCACATCCTCGCCAGCATGCTGGATTGGCTGTTTGGAACATTTTTGGATAGTCGAACAGGGTCGTATTGCCATCTATGTAGCAATTTAATTGCATGAAGTTTGTATTGGTTTGAGATGGAAATTTGTATAGCCGCTTGGCATATGGTACCCCACAGGTCCGGGGTAATCTGTTCACCGAAATCTTTTCCCCCCGCATCTGTCTTTCAATGAATCTGCAGTCCCCACCCCCCTCCTCCTCCTACTAATTCTTTGTACATAGTCGATATCAGGCCCTTCATTTCTATTCTTGAGTCTAGTATCTTCTCAAAGGGCGTGAGATCTCCCATCAGTTTGGGCTTCCAAATTGGTCTTGTCAGAACACCCTTTATTTGAATATATTGGAAGGTAGATAAAGGTCCTATTCCGAGGGCATCCGATAATTCTGGGAGTGATATGAAGGAGTCCTTTTTTTGTAGTTGTCCAACTCTCTCTAAGCCGGCTTCGTACCACGCTTGAAACCTTTCCACATTTGGAATATGGTAATTGATTCCGGGGGACCATAGATTTCTTAGGGGAGCAGGCCATGTGGTAATGTTTTGCATATTCTTGCCCTGTGTCCAAATGTCCCATATGGTGCTTAGTACTGGGTGGTCTTTAGGTTTTCTACAATTCCTCTTCTTAGGGGACCAGAGCCACTCAGATATCGTGGCTGGTGAAAAATAGTGGTTGTCCATATTGACCCATTGGGTGTTTGTGTGGTTGCGTAGATGGGGGAATCAATACTCTTGAGTTGGGAAGCTTCATAGTATTTTTGTAGGTTAGGGAGCCCAACCCCACCCTTATCTTTAGGGAGTATTAAGGTCTTGAACGGAATTCTCCCTTTCTTTCCTCCCCAGAGAAATTTTTGAATGGCTCATTTGGTCTCAACGAAGAAACTATTCTGGATCCTGAAGGGTAACATTTGGAAGGGTTATAGGAACCAAGGGAGGGATACCATCTTGATTGTGTTAAGTCGCGCCAACCAAGATATCGTGAGCCTGTCACATCTTGTCAAATCAGCCCGGAACTGTTGTAGCAAGGGGGCGGGGGGGGGCGGGGAGTTCGCTTCATAAAGGTCGTTCAGACTTCTAGTACTTTGTATCCCCAAGTACTATAATTAGCAGTGCTCAATTTTAAGACCTAATGTGGAAAATTTAACGGCATTCGCTCCTTCCTGGCTATGCAAGGGGAAGAGTGTAGACTTTGTTTTATTTACCTTAAAGCCTGAGATTTTACCATATTCCTTTAACAAAAGGAGAGCTCGGGGGACGGAGGTTGCAGGATTGCTAATGTGGAGAAGGATATAATCTGCGTAAAGGGCTACTTTGTACTCTGTTGCCCCCAATTGGATACCTTTTAGTATGGGGTCAGGTCAGCTCTCATTGTTATCGCTAAGGGCTCTAGGGAGAGTGCGTAGAGGATCGCTGAAAGGGGGCACCCCTTGCGAGTTCCACGTTCTAGATTAAACCATCTAGAGTATTCGCGGTTTACAAATATTGATGCTTTGGGGTCCGTGTATACCGCGTGTATTGCCTTTCTAAACCTTGGGCCCATCCCCACTTTGCATAATACTGCTTTCAAAAATCCCCATTCCACCCTGTCAAAGGCCTTTTCTGCGTCAATGGAGAGAAGGACTGGGTCTTTAGACATGGTTTGGGACGCGTGGATAAGGTGTAGGGTCTTACGCATTGTATCGGCCCCCTGTCTCCCAAGTATAAACCCGACTTGGTCAGAGTGTATGAGTTGTGGTATTGTAACGCTCACCTGGCTCCCACGGAGGCGCGGCGTCGAAGGCGCAGAACTCTGAAGATGGACAGGAAGGGCCCCTCTATTCTGGCTTCCCTGGCTCGTTGGATACCCTCCTGTGCGTGAAAAGGGAGTATTACCAACTGTGGAACAATGCTCAAGCCTCCCACTCCCTTCCAACCCTCCACGATACCTCCTCCACGATTCCCCGTGAAGCCTCACCTTAGGGTTTGGAAGGATGAGCTCTCCATCCTGCTTCTGATGCAGGGGCGCGTTGAAACCCAGTTACTTCACTGGATTGAGGATTGATGGGAGTTCAGGTAAGCTTGACTGTTCAGGTAAGGCGCTGTAAAAGTTCTGTTCAAAAGTTCAAGCTTAATAATAATGTTCGTTGTCTAATTGCAGCAAGCGCTAATGCTTATGTCTTTTTCCCCTTAGGGGCCGGGGTTCGGAGTGCCGGAGATATGGCGCCGACCCGAAGTGAAACAGTTCTGGATGAGCGCTAAGGTAATGTCTTTGCATTCGCTCATTCAATGTCTTTGTCTTTTTTCCCCATAGGGGCCGGGGTCCGGAGATGCCAGGAAGCGGCAGGACCCGAAATGCAGTGGGAATAATCCAACAGGTAAGACTTAAAAGGAAACTGAGCTTTCCTTATTCCTTTTCTCCCTCTCACCTTTGTTCTTGTCTTTTTTCCTCTAGGCGCCGGGGCGTAGCTGAATCCGGAAGATCGCTGCTGAAGATGGAAGCGCCTTGCAAAGGTGAGTAAAATGCAGCGCTGCAGCGATCGAAACGAAATGCCTTTAAAATGATGTCTTCCTTTTCAGGGCCGTTGGAGAAATGACTCCGGGATGCAGATTTAGCAGGCAAGGGCTTTTCTTCTCCTATTCTCTTCCTTTCTCCCCTTGCAGGTGTTCCAGGGTGCTGGCAGGCGTGGCTGAAGTCAGGATGCAGGAGCTGACACGGTGAGCGTCCAGCTGCTAGGTGCAGAACAACGCGAAGCATGTGTGGCTGTTCGGGTGGGGTTTAAATAGCCTTGGAAGAAGTTCCTGGTATGTATCCTTCCACCAATCAGGTATGTATCCTTCCCCGACCACACCCGGGTGGTGAAGTAGTCCTACAGGTTAAGTAGTCCCATTCAGGCCTCAAGAGGGCCTGGATGAAGCAGCAAGGTCTGCATCAGGTAAGTGTGCACCCAAGCACTTAAACACATATCCTCTTCTATGAGCCTGGCGCCTAAGGCGCCAGGACTGGGGTCCGCTATGAGCCTGGCGCCTAAGGCGCCAGGACTGAGTCCAAAGGGCCCCGACTTGGGCCCGCTGAGACTTCTCTGGGGAAAATGATGTCTGCCTCTGGGGTTGCTGGGCCCGGCCTGGCTCCTTAGAGGTAGGCATCATGACAGTACCCCCCCTCAAGGCCCCTCCCAAGGTCTTTTCCTCCGGGGGTTTTGGTTTGTGCGGGAATCTTCGATGGAATCTTTGAATTAATCGTGGTGCGTGAACATAGTTACTGGGTTCCCAAGATCTTTCCTGAGGTCCATATCCTTTCCAAACAACAAGATAGAAGAGTTTCGACTTAACTATCTTGGAATCTAAAATGTCTTTCACTTCGAATTCTAATTCTCCATCAATTTGGACAGGGCCTGGGGGCTCAGACAGTCTGGTTCCAGGTTGTACTGGTTTTAGAAGAGATGCGTGAAAAACAGGATGAATCCGCATGTTGGATGGTAAATCGAGTTTAAAGGCCACTGGGTTGATAATAGCTTTGATGGGGTAAGGCCCAATGAATCTGGGATTAAAAGTTCGCTGACCCTTGAGGGGTAGATGTTTAGTTGCTAGCCATACCTGATCTCCTACTTGGTAAGGAGGAGTTTTACTTCGGTGCAAATCAGCGTTTTCTTTATACTTTTTCTTGGCTTGCTGTAAGTGGGTTGTAGCTTCTTTGAAGGCTTGGGTTATTGTGGAATGTAGGTGATTTACTGCAGGCATCTCCAGGGTCAGAGGTGGATCTAGGTCAGAGGTCCGAGGATGGTGACCATACAGGGTATAAAAAGGAGTCTGTCCGGTTCCAGAATGCACTGAATTGTTGTATGCATATTCTGCAATCCAAAGGATGTCCTTCCAATTCAACTCGGATTGGTGTAACATGCACCGCAGATATTGCTCGAGAGTCTGATTGGTTCTCTCGGTTTGTCCGTCGGTCTGGGGTGGTGGCTGGTGGATAACCGCACGTCTATTTGTGCTAGTTGGCAACATTTCTTCCAAAAGTGGGAGATAAATTGACTTCCACGGTCTGAGACTAATATGGAAGGGAAACCATGTAACCGCACTATATTTTCCATAAATTCCTTGGCCAAGGTGGAAGCTGACGGCAATCCTTTTAAAGGGATAAAATGGGCCATTTTGGAGAATAGATCCACTATTACGAGAATCGTGTTGTAACCACCACAAGGAGGCAGGTCAGTTATAAAGTCCATTGACAAGGTGTGCCAAGGTGCTGGTGGAATGTCCAAAGGTTGAAGTAGGCCGGCTGGCCTTTTCTTTTGACTCTTATTTTGGGCACAGATTCCGCAAGACAACACAAATGACTTTATGTCTTTTCTCCAAGAAGGCCACCAGAAGTGGCGTTTGATCTTTTCTTCTGTTTTCGCGATACCGGGATGTCCTTCCATTAATGATTCATGATGACGGGTAATGACAAGTTCCTGCAATTCTTTACTTGGCAGAAATAACCGCTCTTGGAAGTAGGGTAAATCATCCTTAACGGTGTAGTGAGGACCCTTTTGACTCCATTCCAGTAAGGCAGAAGAGTCAAAAAGCTGTTTTACTTGAGCTTGGATGTCCTCAATGGTTTGCAATGAAGTCAAGCCCAGAATTCTTTGTCCCGGTATGATTGGCACAGGTTCTAAACTCGAATTGGGTTCTTCCATGCCTATCCGGGATAAGGCATCTGCCTTACCATTCTTGCAGCCAGGGCGATAGGTAATTACAAAATCAAATTCCGCAAAGAATAAAGCCCATCAGAGTTGTCGCGAAGATTGAGCTTTGGCCGTCTTTAAATACTGCAAATTTCTGTGGTCCGTAATTACGGTGATGGTGTGTCTTGCACCGAGAAGATAGTGACGCCAAGCCTTGAAAGCTGATTTAATAGCCAGTAGTTCTTTGTCGGTAATTGCGTAAATGAGTTCAGGTGGAGAGAATTTTCTGGACCAAAAGGCTACAGGGTGTAGTTGGTTAGTTTCTGGGTCTCTTTGCAACAGGACAGCTCCCATGGCCGAACTGGATGCATCGGTTTCCACGATGTAAGGGAGATCTGGGCGCGGGTGCTTCAATACAGGTGCAGAGGTGAATTTGGTTTTCAGGTCCTGAAAGGCTTGTTCAGCCTCAAGAGTCCATTCAAAGCGTTTATTTTTCTTTAGGAGAGCTGTGATGGGTTGAACAGTTCGAGAAAATTCCGGGATGAACCTTCGATAGAAATTGGCAAAGCCAAGCATGCTTTGCACTCCCTTCACAGAGCTAGGAGATGGCCATTTGAGAATGGCGTCCACTTTCCGCGAGTCCATTCGGATTCCTTGAGGTGTCAGGATGAATCCGAGAAACTCCACTTCTGTGGTATGAAAAACGCATTTTTCGAGCTTGGCAAATAATTTGTGCTGGCGCAATTTCTCAAGAACTGCCCTAACATGGTTTCTGTGATCAGATTCTGAGGAGGAATACACCAGGATGTCGTCAATATAAACGATGACACAAACATCGATAAGTTCCCGAAGAACATCATTCATGAAGTACTGAAAGGCGGCAGGTGCGTTGCACAAACCGAAGGGCATTACTTGATATTCGAAGAGCCCAAATTTGGTGCGGAATGCAGTCTTCCACTCGTCGCCCTCTTTTATACGTACCAGGTGGTAAGCTCCTCGGAGATCTAGCTTGGTGTACACACGAGCATCTTTTACTTGGTCGATAAGCTCAGGTATCAGGGGCAAAGGGTAACGATTCTTAATCGTTATCTGATTTAGGGCGCGGTAGTCAATACAGGCCCTAAGGTCTCCTTCCTTTTTAGGTACGAAGAACAAAGCGGAAGAGACTGGTGACTTTGATGGGCGAATGAAACCATTGGCCAGGTATTGATCCAAATACTGGCGCAAATGCAGGTTCTCAGGTTCAGTAAGAGCATAAATCCTACTACAAGGTAGTTGTGCATTGGGTACCAAGTCGATCTGGCAATCGTAAGATCGATGGGGAGGTAAGGTGTGAGCCTGCTCTTTCTGAAAAACGTCTTGGAATTCTTGGTATTCAGATGGTAGCTGTACAGGGGTGGAAGTTACAGAGGCTAGACCCATAGCTGGATTCCTTGGGTAACAGGTTGGTTCACAATCAGGAAAAGTTATCTTCTTTGCTCGCCAGTCTATTCTCGGATTATGTGTTTCTAACCAAGGGATTCCAAGAAGTACTTGAAATTGTGGGGCCTTGATCACATCAAACACGATTGCTTCCCGATGTCCGTCCTGACCCACCAGAGTGATTTCAACTGTGGAATGCGTTACAGGCCCTGAGGCTATTTCGGTTCCATCAACTGTAGTAATTACATCTTGGGTTACTTTCGGGCGGAGAGGAAGCTTAATCCTGGAAGCCAATTCACGGTCTATGTAATTTCCAATAGCTCCACTGTCTATGTATGCTTTTATAGCATGCAACTGCTGAGGCTGTTTTGGGTTCACAAGCACCATTGGCATGACAAAATGTGAGGTCAAAGAGTTTGTTTTCAAGCTCGGCAAGCGGACCCCTACGCTTGTCGGGCTAGGTCGTTTCCCGAACCAGGTGTCAATAACTCGTTATCAGTGGCTCCAACCACCTTCTTGGGTGGTTTAACTGGACAACTTTGAAGAAAGTGACCGGAAGTTCCGCAATACAGACAAAGTTGCATTTGTCGCCTTCTCTCTCGTTCCTTCTGCGTTAATGGTCCTTTAACACTGCCAATTTGCATAGGTTCGGAAACGTCAGTACTCTTGGAGTTAACGTGGGTCTTGATAGGTACTCTGGTTTCATACTTGAGCCGATCTGCTTTTCTATTTTGAAGTCTGTGATCAAGTTGAACCACTAAGTCTATGTAGTCTGCGCAGGCCTGGGGTGGATCTACTATCTGAGCTATAACATCTTTAAGCTCTCCGCGCAGGCCTCGATGAAACAATGTGATCCTTTTATTTTCAGGCCATCCGGTTTTCACAACTAGTCTATTAAAGGTGGCGATATAGGACAAAAGATCCTGATTACCTTGTCGTAAGGATAGCAGTTCGTTGTCAAGGGCCTGTCCCTGCGAGTGTCGAGCGAACAATCTTTCCATGCTGGCCTGGAAGCCCTGGAAATCCCGGAGAATGGGATCATCCTGATTTACCAATGGAATAGACCAATCGGCAGCACAGCCACTGAGGTAAGATAGTACAAAGGCTACTTTGGTCTGGTCGTTGGGGAAGGCCCCGGGCCTGCATAAAAAGTGTAAACGGCATTGGTTCATAAAAACGGCATATTTCTTGGGATCCCCCGCAAAACGTTCCGGCGGGGCCAAAGGCATGTGTCCAGGTAGATTGATTTGTACCGGGTTATTCAAACCCATTGTTGTAGAAATATCTCCGGAAACAGGTAAAGGAGTGTGCTCTGCCTGGCCCTGCAATAACCTTTTGGCCAGATCATCAGTTCTTTCCTTGGATAGGATTAGTTCCCTTCTGAGAGCATTAGTCTCCTGGCGGGCTGAGTGCACTTCTGCCCGTAATTCCCCTAAAAGATGGGCCAGCTGATCTGTCTCGGAAGTCTCCATAGCGCCCAGGTGGGAAATTGTGGTAAGGCTTCGCGTTCTGTAACGCTCACCTGGTTCCCACGGAGGGGCGGCGTCGAAGGCGCAGAACTCTGAAGATGGACAGGAAGGGCCCCTCTATTCTGGCTTCCCTGGCTCGTTGGATACCCACCTGTGCGTGAAAAGGGAGTATTACCAACTGTGGAACAATGCTCAAGCCTCCCACTCCCTTCCAACCCTCCACGATACCTCCTCCACGATTCCCCGTGAAGCCTCACCTTAGGGTTTGGAAGGATGAGCTCTCCATCCTGCTTCTGATGCAGGGGCGCGTTGAAACCCAGTTACTTCACTGGATTGAGGATTGATGGGAGTTCAGGTAAGCTTGACTGTTCAGGTAAGGCGCTGTAAAAGTTCTGTTCAAAAGTTCAAGCTTAATAATAATGTTCGTTGTCTAATTGCAGCAAGCGCTAATGCTTATGTCTTTTTCCCCTTAGGGGCCGGGGTTCGGAGTGCCGGAGATATGGCGCCGACCCGAAGTGAAACAGTTCTGGATGAGCGCTCAGGTAATGTCTTTGCATTCGCTCATTCAATGTCTTTGTCTTTTTTCCCCATAGGGGCCGGGGTCCGGAGATGCCAGGAAGCGGCAGGACCCGAAATGCAGTGGGAATAATCCAACAGGTAAGACTTAAAAGGAAACTGAGCTTTCCTTATTCCTTTTCTCCCTCTCACCTTTGTTCTTGTCTTTTTTCCTCTAGGCGCCGGGGCGTAGCTGAATCCGGAAGATCGCTGCTGAAGATGGAAGCGCCTTGCAAAGGTGAGTAAAATGCAGCGCTGCAGCGATCGAAACGAAATGCCTTTAAAATGATGTCTTCCTTTTCAGGGCCGTTGGAGAAATGACTCCGGGATGCAGATTTAGCAGGTAAGGGCTTTTCTTCTCCTATTCTCTTCCTTTCTCCCCTTGCAGGTGTTCCAGGGTGCTGGCAGGCGTGGCTGAAGTCAGGATGCAGGAGCTGACACGGTGAGCGTCCAGCTGCTAGGTGCAGAACAACGCGAAGCATGTGTGGCTGTTCGGGTGGGGTTTAAATAGCCTTGGAAGAAGTTCCTGGTATGTATCCTTCCACCAATCAGGTATGTATCCTTCCCCGACCACACCCGGGTGGTGAAGTAGTCCTACAGGTTAAGTAGTCCCATTCAGGCCTCAAGAGGGCCTGGATGAAGCAGCAAGGTCTGCATCAGGTAAGTGTGCACCCAAGCACTTAAACACATATCCTCTTCTATGAGCCTGGCACCTAAGGCGCCAGGACTGGGGTCCGCTATGAGCCTGGCGCCTAAGGCGCCAGGACTGAGTCCAAAGGGCCCCGACTTGGGCCCGCTGAGACTTCCCTGGGGAAAATGATGTCTGCCTCTGGGGTTGCTGGGCCCGGCCTGGCTCCTTAGAGGTAGGCATCATGACAGGTATTAGTATTTCCAACCTTGCGGCCAAAACTCTTGTGTAGATTTTCGCGTCAAGATTGAGCAGAAAGATAGGGTGGTAGGATCTGCATTTCGTGGGGTCTCTCCCGTCTTTGGGGATCACTGTGATTAATGCTCTAGTGAAGGAATCTGGGGGTTTCGCGGTGTCTATTATTTCATTGAAAAGTTCAGTTAGGAAGGGAGTCAGTGATGAGTAAAAAGTTTTATAGAATCCGGCTGTAGAACCATCTTCACCCGGGGATTTGCCTATGGTTAGTCTCTTTATGGCAGCCTGGACTTCAAGTTCGGTTATGGTGGATTCCAGCAACTCAGCATCTAAACAAGGTATGCAGGGCATGTTTATTGAGGACAGGTAAGTCTCTATTTCTGGTTGTTCAGGGATCATTTCAGAGGAGTAAAGCACCTCATAAAAGTTGGTAAAGCTTTCTGGGATAGTGGGGCGAGGGTATAATGTAAGGGGGGGTGTCTTCGATGATTTCTAGAACTCTTCGCTCGGCTCTTTCCTCTCAGAGCCTGGCGGCGAGAAGTGCGTCTGCCTCATCTCCCTTTTCGTAGAATTATTGTTTCAGAAATCTTAGTTTGCGCACTATCTGTTCATGTTCTAGTAGCTTCAGTTTGTTTCTTTTCTCTTTTGCCTTATACATTTTCATGTGATCAATCTCTGTGTCCCTCTCATTATCGCTCTCTAGCGGACGGATTTCGGTTCACAGTCTATGTTCAATAATATTTCGCTCCCTTTTCTTGGACGAGCCTTCTCTTATTAGAATCCCGCCTCCCACACCATTGGTTTGAATACTTCGCCATTGTTATTTACTTCAAGGAATTGGAGGATTTCAGTTTCCGTCTCAGCTTTGAAGGCTGCGTCTTTCCAGAGGCAGCGCCATTTCCCCCCCCCTTAATTGGTAGGTTCACCCACTGCAATTTCTGTGAGGACCATGTCATGATCGGACCATGTGATCGGGGTTATCTCCGAGTGTGATACTACATCGGCAAGCTCTCTGGATAGATATATGTAGTCAATTTGGGTGTACGTATTATGGGGCACTGAGTGGAAAGTGTAGCCTTGTTCATCAGGATGATGGTCTCTCCATGCATCTCTCATGTTATATATTTCCATCATTTTTGCCAGCTCGGTCTGGTCGGCGCTGTTCTGGTGTTGCACGTTTGGGTTGCCAGGTTTTCGGTCTTTGACAGGATCTGCCAACTGATTGAAGTCGCCCCTTAGGATAATGTGGCCTGATGCTTCCAATAATATCTTAGGGACCATTCTGGCAAGGAATCTGGATTGTCCCGCGTTTGGGGAGTAGAGGGTTGCAATTGTTACATTCACTTTCCCTATGTGTCCATTTAATAGTAGAGCTCGGCCTTCCACGCCTGACCATGTCTTGGTGAGTACGAATTCTATGCCTCTTCTGATAAGAATTCCCACACCTCCTTTTCTCAGTGGACCAGAGCCCCAGAATTCTGTCCCAACCCTTTTCCCTAGGATCCGGTGTTCTTCACCCTTTATGTATTTCGTTTCCTGCAAGAGGAGAATGTCAACTTCGGCCCTGCGGAATTCTCTGGCCACAAGTGATCGTTTTGTTGGTGAATTGAGTCCTTTTACATTGAGTGTCCCTACCCTTAAAGGAGCAGTTCTTCCTGTGTCAGTGTTTATAGCCATTGATCATTGTCACAGGAAGGTGTCTCTTGGTGTCTGAACAACGTTGCTTATCTGTTCTGAATTGGGCACTGCATTGGCTGTTTTGGATTACTGTAAATGCTGCTGTGACCCCTTCCACTTCTTTAAGCCCCCCGCACTTCCCCTCCCCTCTCCAGTTGCCAGTTGGTGGCGTCTGATCAAACCCGGTTGACTGCACAGAGTTGGCATCGAACCACCTGTGGGGTGCGTTACTTCACGCCCCTTGTTCAAATGTGACATTTCTAGAAAGGAGAGTGTATAAAGCCAGAGGATGTCCCGAAAAAGCGGACAAGATTTGGCAACGATGGGAAGACACGATATGAACTTCTAAATCTCAAGATCTTGACAACATAGGCTGTGGGATATGAACACTGCAGTGGACAACTTACCATGAGATATACTATGTAACGTATGCTATCTGTATGAGCACTTATTCCATCCAACGTTATTGTTGTTGTTAATGTGATCTAGCCCGGTAAGGACCAGCAGTTGTATGTTATAAAAACCAATAAAATATGGCATTAAAAAAATAAAAGTGACATCTGTGTTTAAATTGAGCCCCTCCATGGTTCCCCCCTAATTTTCTTCATTAGGGTCGTGGGATTGTGTCGGTACTAGTGTCTTACATACACCACTTACATAGTTATTTAGATTTGTCTTACCTGTATCATATGGATTCAGCTATCCCCCTCTGGGGAGAGGTTACCCCTCCGGAGTTTTTCGTGACCCCTTGACTTTCTTTCTCCGGGGGCCCTGGACATGCCATTCTCGTCCTTCTCTTTGTGTCCCCCCCCGCCCCCCTGATTGGCGTCTTCTTCCTGGGGACCAAGGAGAATCGGATATGCATGTCTTTATTTCATTTTCGGATCTCAGCCTGAATCTGGTTCCTTCAAATTTGAAAGTGAGCGAGAATGGGTCACCCCACCTATATCGGACATTCTTCTCCTTGAGTTTCTTTGTGAGGGGACCACACATCTTCCTGAGGGCAAGTGTCAAGGAGGATAGATCCTGATATATTGAAATTTGGGCTCCTCCTAGTGTAATCATGTCACTCCTCCTGGCTTTTTCGAGAATTCGTGCTTTGTTTTGAAAGCGATGAAATCGGGCAAGGACTGATCGTGGTCCTCCCGAGGGGCCACCTGCTCTGTGGATTGGCTCCGTTATTGATTCATCTACAGCGTTGTCTGCTGTCAAGAGTTTGATAATGTTGTCAAGTGCTTTCTTCAGATCAGCTTCCGTTTCTCCTTCTCTTTCCGGGATTCCAAAAATGTGTATATTGTTCTGTCTTTCTTTGTTTTCCAAATCATGGAGCTTGAGTTTGAATTCTTCTTCTCGATGTTCTAACTCTGTCATTCTCTGGTCGAGTTGTGCCTCTAGTGTGTCAATGGAGGCCTGGTTGTTCTCAACCCCTTCCAGTCTATCCTCCATGCTGTCTAGTCTTTGAGTGATTTTGCCTCCTATGTTGGTGCTGAGATTTTTGATTTCCCCCAACAGGGGTGCAATGTCTCCTTTTGTTGCTGCGGCGAGCTCATTTCCTGGGGCAATGGAGTTCGCCATTGTGGGTTCGGAGGTTATGAGAGGAGTGGGGGTGTAAGCAAAGAGCGCCAATTTGTGTCTGATGTTCATATGATGGTGGTGATGTCAGTCGGGCAATATGTGAGTTGTGGGGCCCGGTATAGTCCTCGTTTGCAGGTTTATTAATAATCGGTTCAGGCCATGGGTTCTGCAATGGAGTTCCGTTGAGACAAGTTTTGGGAAGCGATGTACACTGATGTGGAGACACTGCATGCTACAATAGGCTTATGTGCGTGCTGTTGAGGGGGCCCAGAACGCCAGACCGTAGCGCTGCTCAATCTACGTGGGGCCTCCGCTGGTCTCCCGTTACTGGTGGGACTAGTATTGGTTGCTATCTGGGTCTCCGTGCGTGGCGTTGTTGTCTATTTTTAATTTTAAGGGAGGGTCTGTGTGACTCCTGGGGCTTATCGGGCCACAACCTCTGACTTGGTGAGGAGTGGCTCACGCTACGGTAGGGAGAGGAAGTCACAGAGTCACATATGCCACCGTTGCAGGGAGTGAGGGGTGCCCAGGGGCGCAAGCAGCTTGTTACTCACCACTCCGAAATAGGCCGAAGATGAGGAGGAGATGATGGGGGTACAAGAATCGATATTCAGCCTTCCATCCCAGCTCTCCCGAGTACAAGACTCAGGCTTCCTCAAAGAGGGGCTCTTTTCTACAATGTACCTCTCTGCTGTTTCAGTTGGGACAGACAGAGGTGTCAATTGAATAAAAGAGCGGGGAGAACACACACCGCCAATACCAATGCTGCAAAGGAATACAAAGATATTAGACAGTGTTGAAGTTAAGGCAAGTAATCAGAACAGTTGAATTAAATGGGAAACTACCTAGATAGGTATTGGAGTGGAGCTTCCCCGGGGTGGATCTACAAGGAATATAACACAAAATGAGTGGGAATGGTCTAAAGAGCCTTTAAAGTAAGTATCAGTTCCAACTTATATATCGAATTGGTAACAACTGACATGAATAAGGATATTTTGAGGAAAGGAATCCAGGGAACAGAAGACAACGAAAGGAGAAAATAACAAACAGGAATGTTAGTATAGGGAAGTAGCCCCGGACGGCACGAGGGTCGCACTAGTGCCGGGTTGGTACAGATTCAGCAGAGCATTTAAGCTAAGTTCACAGGATAGTCACTCAATGTCCCAGAATCCAAAAGGAGACAAATATCCAAACAAGTCGTGGAGAGAAATAGTAGCAAAGATGGGATTGCCAATTAAGTATGTACCTGAGCACACGTGTATCCAGAGTAGGTGTAGAAAGGTTCTGGATAGTTGACAGCAAGTTCTCTGCTTTGGTTCCGTATGCAGAAGCGGCAACCTGGAATGAAGTACCGCAAGAGACAGAAAGGAGCCGGATCCAGTAACGTTCCTAGTCAAAAACCAGACGAGCATGAACAGGAATAAAGGAGGAGACAAGCCAATCCAATAATCAGGCATGGGTCAAAACCAGGAGTTCAGATGAGGAGTCGTGTGGGAAGACACGAAGAAGTAACGGACGTAACCGCGTGTAGCTGTAACGCTAATTAGCAGCAACGAGCCCCTTGAAAAACAGTGGTTTTATAGTCGTAAGGGGGCGTGTCTTGCCGTACGTCTTCCACGTACAAGACATGTCAGCTGACCCGGAGTCCATCGTAGTTTGTACAGGCGCCATGGCAGCCTGTCTCTGGTCCAAAGAGGAGCTTGTAAAGAAGTCGTATTCTGCAAGGAGGCCCGTGGGGAAACCTGAATTGTAACACAGCTATGCCGCGTAACAGTAGGAATGGGCTCAGTTGGTCGCTCTCTGTAGTTTCCTCACCTCCTCATATTGTTGGAGTGGGAGCCTTTCATGTATGGTGTAGTCTTTCAGTGTCCTTGAGTATCTGGAGGGTGCCAGGTCTTCCGGTGGTGGATTGTGTGTTTGTTTATCGACTGCTGGTGTGCTCTCCTCACTCCGTTGTGACACGGTACTACCTTATGGAGGTACCGCGTGTGTGAGCGGCGGGGGTTCCAGTCCTCCTTTAGTTACCCGTCGCGGGGTGATGTGAGAGGCGTCGTAGGCCTCCGTTGTTATTTTCTGTGGAGGAGGCCTGAGATGAGGCAGAAGCGAGGAATCGTCTGTTTCCTACCTCGCGCTTACCAGTGTAGTGGCCTCTGTATCACTCGGGTTCCAGTGCACGTTCCACTGGGGGGCGGGGGGGCCTCCGGGGGACCGGTGCCAGACCTGCAGGAGATGAGGGGTGTGCAGGTGGAAGGGCAGCCAGCCGTGTTGGAAGCGGAGGCTCTCCGTGAAGTGGGAGTCTCAGCGATATCGCCCGTTCCTCCCTGCTGCGTAGTGTGTTCTCCAGGGAGCTCAGATATGGAGAGTGGCCAGCACCGCTCAGGGAGCAGGCCTACCTTGCAGGCCCTTCGTGTGAGAGGTCTCCGCTCGGGGCAACATTTGCAGCGCTCTGTTGGGAGTCTCTACCTCTCGGGATCAGCAGCCCAAGTCCTCGTCTCTTCTTTCCTGTGTCCCAATGAGCAGGCAATGCTTTGTTCTCCGGGCGAGCAGCCGCTGTGCCGCGGGGTCTGCTCTCAGGACCAGAATGTCTTCCTGCGCACGTGTGTAGGCAGGATTTGCTTTCGGTTTTGCCAGGGCCCAGGGGCCTTCACTTCTTACTTCTGTTTCGGGGTTTTGATAGTCCGATTTTCTCCGAGATTTTTCCCATACGGAGGGGGGATATTCCCACGACAGACTCTCGCTTCGTTTTCACAAGGGGGTTCCTGAAAGTGGGGGCTCAATCCATCTTTCGGGGTAGTAAGAACGGAGCTGACGCAGAGAGCATGGTTGTCTCTGCGCCCCCTGGTGGCCACCTCTAGAATGCTATTTATATCAATGCATTGCTTAATGCACTAACTGACTTTTCATGAAAAGTAAATGCACATGTGATGTGATCAATGACATTTGTGATGTCATCTTCGATGTCCTGGTTGTTAGTCTTAGCAATGCATGGTGGTGGCGCGAGTTATGGTTGCTTAGCTTACCATAACTGCCGATTTTCAGGGGTTTTCCGGTTTTACTTGGAACCATAACGTTCCATTAGCAAAGTTTATTTTTAGTGAATTTCATAGGTTTTTAGTAGTGCAATATATAGAGAAAGAGAGAGAGAGAGATCAGAGCCTTAATACCATTGCTTCTGATAAACAGGACTTTTCCCTTATATTTCAGCTATAAAATCAAAAACCACCCATTACTTTCTCTAACAACCACTCTTAAAAGGTTTATTATATATAAACAGAGTGAATTAAATAAAATTAACATTGAAGTCTTTGATGACAAGGAGAACAAGAACATTAGGGACTTCAAGTGCCATAATGCTCCAGGTACTGGGACGAAGAAGAGGAGCTCAGAGACACAGAACTGCAGTATGCAGTCTAGCGTTTCTGATGGCCCACATCTGAGCGGGACTTTTAAATATTTAAAGCCCCGTCAGGTGCAGACCATCAGAAGCAGAAGAAGTTGCCACCACCAGTTGCAGCAGCAGAGAAAGGAAGATGTCGGGACCGGTGCCATTTTTGTAACGGATTGCGGTGCTGAGTGATTCGGAGACCTGAATAGCAGAGGTTGCGCAGCGTGAAGCAGTGTTTTGACAGGCTGTCCCGTGGGAGAGAGAGAAGCTCTCCTTATACTGTGCCCTACTCTGGTCACTGGTGATCACCAGTGTGTGTAAGGAGCACGACAGGCTTTGTATCCGCGGTCAAACAGAGCTGTCAGAAGCTCAGGACCCGACAGAAGAAGCAGAAGCCGGTCAAACGGATGCGCAGGGAGAGATGGTAAATTGGCCTTCGTTAGGTGACCCCAGGGCGCTCTGCAGCAGACCGGCTGTTGGCAAGTATTTTGGATATCGAACTAATGAAAGAAAGAAATGTTGGCATGTTAATCATATTGACAGAAAGCGGGATGGGGAATGTTTGCAACTTTCATTACCAAAGTACAGAGGGGGCAATATTGAAAAGAAATATTTATCACCATTGATTGTAAAGAAGGGGCAATATTGCACCAAGATTGTAACCATCATTGCCAAAGTAAAATTGAGATAATATATGAACAAGACAACAGCCCGTATTGCCATGCCAAACAAAGACCATTAGAAATAGAAGAGGATACCATTGCCCAAATAGTCTACAAAGACAGAGACTATATGTAAGGGAAGATGGCATCCAGCATTGCCTAAGCCAAAGAGGGGCAATTGTAGATAAAAATGGAAACCACTGTCTACAAGAGAGAAACTTGAATAAAAGACATCACCAACAGTTAAATGGTGTGGTAGTAGGAAGACTAAGGTGGCAGGAGAGAAGCCCTGCTTGTAGAAAGTATCAAGGGGGAGAGGAGTGTAACCTGCATTGCATGTGGCAAACTCATCAGTGGAACAAACAGCATCAATGGGTGTTTAAGTCTAATGGAAAAATGTGTGAATCTCAATGTTGTTAAAAGTCAAAGACTTTTCTAAAGGTGAAGAAGGCCTCACCACAGAGTACATATAGTAGTGGTAGGAGTTTTATCCTGGCAGGCAAGAAAACTAGGAAAGGGATGACTAGTCTTAGTCCTGGTATGTTAGTGGAGCAGGAAGACGACATTGAAGTACTGCATTGTGGTGAAGGATTGTGGTGGAAAGAAAGTGGCAAGTCCACTAATGTATTAACGATGTACTGTGATAAAACCATCCTGATAAAACATTGTTGTTAATGAAGAAGAATTGTGAAAGTAGTTAATCTTCAAAGAGGAATTATTCTGAAGTGTGATGAAAATTTTTAACCACAAGACCAGCCGAGAACCAAGTGAAAAACTCATGGAGTAAAGGAATTTTGTGTTGGTTTCAAAGCAGACCATGGCTATTGAAAAGAACTTTATAAATTAGAACTTTGATTTGAGAAATCCTGCATCAATCCTGGGGAAGGGAATCCAACCCTAATAACAAGAATATTCGATTATAAAGTTTATGTTCGTATATGTGAGGGTCAGAAATGTGAGATGGACCACGTTGTAAAGTTTTCTCAACAAACGCCATTTTATTATATTTAAATGTTGGATGAACGCCTCACTATCCCTACACTGACGAGGATTTATCTGCTGAACATAAGCTAATGGAAACACTAACAAAAGACATCTGTCCCTCACACTTATACACAACAAATTAATAAGGAAATGCATGGCAGTTCAAAATAACAAATAATTAAATTCACAAGGTAATCACAGTCTCTCTTCACAACCTGGGCGAATTCCCCCTCCCCAGATTTAACTTGATTCTGTGCCACAGTTCAAGAAAAGAACACAAGGAAATCCTGAATTTCAACAAATGTCTTGTGCCGCTTCCCAGTGTAAGAGCAAAGTTCCAACACAAAAACTATAGAGCTTCTCTTCCTTCTAGAACAATTTCTCAATTCATAACTAGGAACAATAATTGTCTTGGTCAGGATGATTTTTGCCACAACAACAAATGTCAAAGAAATATAGTTAAGTTGGCACAGCTTTACTCAGCTTGTCTCTTAGCACCACGAACAACATAAATTGTATCTACCAGAACCACTCTGTTGCACTTCTCCAGCATCTGCTTGATCGATCCCATGACAGGTAGACTTCTCCAAAGGTTTGTCATCCGAACGTACTTCCTTGCCCAGATAACAGTTTACATCAACAGTGCCTTTGTGGTTTAGGTCAACTTTCCAAAGGTTCACAACAAAAGTATTCAACAAATTGTAGCGTCAGTATTGCCAACAACTCTTCAGGGGAAACAAGATTCACACTGGTGCTCTTTACTATTCTAGAATGCTCCTCTCCTTCTAGATACCCCTTCTTCAGAAGGGCAGCCTTTTTTCTACTCTTGTTTCTCCACTAACCAATGACTGCCAAGGATAGGATTTCTGTCTGCTTCTCCCTTGGCTTTGGCAATGCGACTTTTTAATCAGCTTTCACCATATGCTTGCCAAATCTCCCAGCCCGTGGACCTTTCATCAGCCCCCTTATGCTGTTGGCAACATCGACTAAATGGTACTTGCGTAAGTCTTAAGCCTCTCTTGACTTGGGCAATGCTAGTTGGTCTTAGA
Organism: Ambystoma mexicanum; assembly: GCF_040938575.1. Taxonomy (NCBI): domain Eukaryota; kingdom Metazoa; phylum Chordata; class Amphibia; order Caudata; family Ambystomatidae; genus Ambystoma; species Ambystoma mexicanum. The sequence continues at coordinate 793,973,126 of NC_090929.1, forward strand.
TTTTATCAATGTTGTGCCCTTCCTCTGCTGGGCTTCCCAACACACACCTTTAGCAGTAATGTCTTTCCTCTTGGTTACAATGTGTTCATTCTCACTAGTTAGCGATTCAATATCACTTTGTGAATCATTTTCTCTCCTACGCGAGGGTCGCGTCTACTGTTCAATATTTCGGTATTCAAATCAAGTTTTGGACTTCTTCTACTCCTAGGCACGTTTCTGCCACTCTCCAAATGCCTGCCTGAGCCACGCGAGAGGGGATGGAGCCAGTGTTCCAGATAAGATTTTGAAGTGGGAGTATTTTACTGCCTATTTTTTAAAGTTGGGAGTAAAAATGAAAGCCCAATTCCCAATTGCAGTATTTTATGAGCGTGTAAAAATGTTTTAACTGGGAAACGGAAATGTTTTTGTAATAATTATTTCTTTGGATCTAGTTATTCATACACATTAAAAGATACAGGTTTACTTCTTTCAATCAGGAAGTAATAATAGCAATTTCTTCCCATGGTACTGCATGCACTGCTGATCCAAACATATCCATGAAGCTGCGTAAGTGGAAGCAGGGGCACAAGGTCATATGCATCAGATTCCCATTTTTTGTTGCTGTATTTTTACTCCCCATTTTCTTTTTTGCGAGTGTTTGACTATTTGCAGGGAGTAAAAGGGGCCGATACACCCCTTATCTTTAGGGCTGGATGGAGCGCACCAGGGTCGCTACAAACCTGAGGACTTGCTGGGTAAGGCACGCATCTACATTTCCCTCGCCATGCACAGGACTTCTACAATTGTGGCTGTTTGCTTCTTGGCAGACCTTTTACTTCAATCTGCCTTCACCAGTGCCACCTGCAATGGGAGCGTCTCTTGCTCCACAGGTCTTCTGCGGCATGCCAGCCACCATAAACCTCCTCGAGGCCCTCAGGTGCACGCCAGCCACCTGAGTCAGCATCCCAGGAAGGAAAACTTCCTTTGCCTTCGCTTCCCGCTGTGCAGCCTCTGCAACACAAGCCTCCAAAGGACAAGCTTCTTCCCTGCACGCTTCTTGCTGTGTGACCTCTGCCCTTACGTTTCCAGGTGGCACAGTCCCTCTCAAGACCAGCAGCTGCAATTTGTCACACAGGGGTCCTGGCATCCTCGCTCTCCTCCAGCTTCCATTTGGGCTGTTTGCACAAGTCACGGTGCTGCTTCTTACTGTTACTCCTCTTCTACTGCTCCCAAACTGCACCTGAGTGGGCTTTTTAAGCCTCCCAGTCTTCCTCGGGTGTGGGTCCTTGAGATTAATGAGGCTACTACAACCTTGCACCTCTTCAGCCCTCTTCCTCCTCCAAGTACATAGGGAATTTTGGGACTAGCAAAGTCCCTAATGACAAAGTTGGGTTTCTTCATTTCTGTTGTTTTACAATAAGCCATTAGAATAGTGGGACTTCGGGGAGAGTTACGGGGGGGGGGGGTTTCCATTCCTCCTGACCTGCCCCCACCCATGGGATCCTCCCGCAGACCACCGCCCCCAGGCTCGGGATCAGAAAGCATCTGCATTTCCCTGGCCACAGGTCAGGTTTTCTGGGTGAATCATTGCTGATTCATCACAAATATAACTTATTTTGTTGATTTTGAACAGCCATATAACACCTGTATGATTTTGTTGTATGTATAAGTGTGAGGGACAGATAACTTTTGATGTTAGAGTGTTTTCCTTTAGTCTTAGTTTAATAGGCAGAGAAATCCCTGTTGGGGTAGGGAAAGTGAGGCATTTGTCACACTCTTATAATTTAATAAAATGGCTACTTTGGAAAATAATCTATTAAGTTGTTTGCCTCACATTTCTGACGCCTCACACCAGAAACTGCCTTTTCCTTAATTTGGGTCAACATTGCATCCTGGCTTGATGCCCTGACAATCTCCTGAATGGTCAAGGTCTTTGGAAGTGCACTAGCCACAATGTAGATGATGCACTGATCCGCCTTGGAGGACTGGTCTTCTTCCTTTGCTGGAAGTGGCTATCTTGAAAGAAAATCAGCTGGATTATTGTCCTTCCTTGGCCGGTGTATTATGTCAAAGCAATATTCTTGTAGTCCGAGCCCCCAATGTGCCATCCGCTGAGACATTTTTGCATTTGGCTTGTCATAGATCGTCTTGAGAGACTGATGATCTGCGACGATGGTGAATCGCTTCCCATACAGAAAAAGGCGATGGTGTTCACATGCCCACACTACAGCCAGGCTCGTTTTTTCAGGCTGTGCAGGGACCAAAATTGAGATTGGGTAAGCAGGAGCTAAAACCAGCTCCTGGGTATCCAGCATTAATCAGTGATTAGGAGCTGCCTCTTGAGAACCAGGAGCTAGTGCATAGCATTCTGCAAATCTGCCACATAAAATGAACGCTTATGTTGTACTTTATTTATGACCCATCATGCTTCAAATGCCATATAAATGTGTCCCAATGAGTATTTATAGTTTGTTCCAAATAAACAGTTACATTCATAGAGGTGTGTTTGTTCTGCATCAGTTGTTCTGGGGAGCCAAAAGCGACTCCTGGTAACTGTTGGTGTCAAGTTAACCAGGCTCTTCTAAGCTACAAGCAGGAGCAGAATAGCTCCAGGCATCCCTCAATTTGTAACCCTGTTTTGAGTAGGCTCTCAGTGGACAAACATTGACTAGCATATGAAACAATACATCTGGGCGATGACAAGCCTGGTTTGAACTGTGCTAATATGGCTCCTAAGCCTACGGGAATTGCCTCCACCATTAACTCTGTTTCAAGCTCAGGCTCATACTAAGCCATGCAAGAGGTTGAAGAAATAATAATAATAATAAATGCATGATTTTATCTCCTGGAAGTCTTCTTCGCACTCTGTGGACCACATAAACGCCTGACCCTTGCTTGTGAGCGGCCACATCGGCGTACTAACAGAAGCAAAATCCTGAATGTACCAAGCCATCCCCAGAAATGACCGTACTGCTGAGGTAGAGGTGGGAGTGGGCATATCAACTTAGGCTTGCAGCTTTGAGGGGTCAGGCTGCAAGTCCTCACTTGGAAATATGTGTCCAAAGAATTTCAACGTTGATTTACTGAACTCAGATTTGGCCGCATTCATTGTCACGTTAGCATCCTCAAGCGCCATACACACTCGTCGTAGAGTGTTATCATGGACCTCCTGCAAGGCTCTAAAGAGGAGGATGTCATCACTGTAGTTGAGGCATTGAGGGATGTGCAAGGTGACTTTATGAATTTCATTTAGAAAATTCTCAGCTGCAGACGAGACCCCCAAGTGGAGTCTTTTATATCTAAACAGCCCTAAGTGTGTTGTAAAGGTAGTATTGTATTGTTTATTTATAATGCGCTTATACACAAAGCGAGTGCTTCAAAGCACTCCAAGACGGGAGGGGTACATGGGATACAATCATTCATAGGGTCCTGGAAATTTCAGGAGGATATACAGTAATAATAAGCATACTAGGCCTGACGACATTTCTGCTGATTCAAGTGCATAACAGGTAGTTGGGGGAGCAGGGAAGGTGGGAGGAGAGGGGGGATACAGGCATGACAAACTGACAATAATGCAAGTGCGTGACAAGAAGTGAGGATAGGAGGGGATATGAGCAGGTTATTGAGTATTTATAATGTGCGACTACCCAGAGTGATACAGGTACACAGGGTGCAAGGGAGACCAAGGAACACACACCGACTTACTGGGTAAAGTGCATACAGATTGTGTAAGTGCCATACAGGAAGTGCAAGGGATTGGCAAAAGGAAGTGTGCCTGGTCCAGGGGGCTGAGTTAAGTGAAGAGGGTTATCTCTTAGGGAAGGGAGTAGTGCTGCAAGTAGTGCAGGGGCCCAAAGAAAAGTGCAGGGACTGGTGTGGGTTCCTGGGTCTGTAAGGTTCTGAAGTGAGCCAGGTGACCAGTCAGCTAGCAGAGCAGCAGGAGGTGGTAGCAGGTAGAAGCAGAGGTTAGCAGGCGTAGAGGTAGAGAGAAGACAGAGGAGAAAAGGAAGGTCTTGAGGAGTTTCTGGAATTTCAGGAGATCCGACTCAAGACAGAGAGAGGCAGGGAAGCTGTTCCAGAGGGTGGCCCCTGCAGAGGATAAGAATGTACCCCAAAGTCTCTGTTTGGAAAAACAGCTCACTCTCAGAAGGTTGGAGGAGGAGGAGCGAAGTGCTCTAGAGGGAGTGTATTTGGGAAGAGTGAGTTGTAAGCAGTGCGGGCCCCGGCGCCTGAAAGCCTTGTGAACTATGCAGAGGGTCTTGTACTTCATCCTTGTAGCCACGGGGAGCCAGTGGAGGAATTTCAGTAATATAGAATTCAGGGTGTAGTTCTCACTGGTGATATCCTTTGTTCAAGCCCAGTTTTGAGAACACCTTTGACCCATGCAGAAAATACATCATATCTGCCATTCTTTGAGACAGATGCCTTTCTCTCTCGATCATAAGATTTGGCACACGCATGTCTACACATATGCGCATTTTGTCCCCATTTTCTTTTTATGGCACTGGAACAGTTGGAGAAAACCATGGAGATAGCCACTTTGCATGCTCAATGTCCAGGTCTAGCCATGATGTATCTCGTCTTCCAACTGCTTTTGAATATTTTGCGGGATCCTCTGGTAGTGCTACGCAACAGGCTTGACATCAGGATTGATATGCAGCTTGATTTGCTTTTCCTTCTGTTTTCCTGAACCTCTGAACAGGGAGGGAAACATTGTGATCACCATGTTTTTTTATATTAAGGTGTAGGCTGATATTATTTGGTACATGATATGCACTAGTCCCATTTGCATGGCTGATTTAAAGCTGAAGAATCTTCCTCTTGGCATGTCCCCCTTCACAACGTAAATGATCAGCTTCCCTGATTGGTCTTTATATGAGCAAGTTGTCTGAATCCTCCCCTTACACTTGAAAGCGGGCTCGACCAATTTAGACTGATATCAGGCGCCTGAAGCTTTGCAGTGTGCTTGAGCCCTTCATACGTCTCTTCGTTAATCACATGGACTGTGGCCCCTGTATCTATCAGTAACTTGTGTGTCCTTCCGTTCAACTGAAGCAGCAGGGTTGGACTGCATTAGACAGCTGTCTGGTTGCCTATGGCATAGACATACCCTCTCTTGCGATTGCCACTTGAGGAAGAGTCAGAATCTTCCTGGCATTTGGGTGAGGATGTTATGCATCGTAATTTTTGTTGTGTTGACTTCCTACTGCGTTCTTCCAGCGTGGATATTCGCTTTGCCTTCCTGTATATTTTCTAGCCCTCTGGGGGAATTTTTTTTTTCTAGCACATTTTATAGATTTTCTGATAAACATTACAACAAAAGGACTCTGAAGGAGCCAAACCATAACAACAACAATTCTACAAGAGGTCACTGGATCCATGTAATCTGTTCAGTACATACTATTCATACGTTCTCTTCCGCAACATCACCACACTCCGGCTTTTATATTATTCATGTACGGTAGTAGCACATATTACTGAGCATCTTCCCATTTTTGCCAGATCTGTGCAGCTTTCCCAGGGCAGCCCCTGGCCCTGTACACCCTCTGTTCCATAACTATACAAACATCTACATCTGCAATCCATTGTTCAACTTGCGGTACTACATCCGATCCCCATAGTTTTGCTATGTTTCTCTTGATCAGGGCGGTTGTGGTTGAAAAGAGTGCTTTTTCATACCGTGTCATCTCACTTTCGCCTTCCATTCCCAATAGCAACAGTTTAGGCTCTCTAGGTACTACATGTCCCATAACTCTCGTAAGTATATTGCAGCATTGTTGCCAGTACTATTGGATGAGTGGACATTCCCATAAAATGTGGAAAAGGGTACCCTCCCCCTGTTGACATTGTTATCAATTGGGATCTATACTTTTGCCCCAGCGATAGAGTGCCACTCTAGGATAATACACTCTGTGTAGTATTTTGAACTGGATAAGTCGGAGCCTGGATGAGATGGCCGTTTCACATGGGTACATCAGGGCGTGACCCAGTCCTCCGGCTGGATATCCCCCACATCCCTCTCCCATTTGGACTTCAAACAACATCTCCGGCGTAGCAAAGGTGGTTATTACACTATACATGGTAGAGGTGATTCTGTTGTCAATTCCTTCTTGCACAATGTTTCTCTCCATCGGGGTACATTCTGGCATGTCAGATATGACTGGAAGATGTTTTTGTAGTGCATGTCTTAACTGTGTTTAACGATACCTTTCAATTTCAGGAAGGCTGAACATCTCTCACAGGTTCTCATAAGGCAGTACCCCCCCCCCCTCAAACACATCGCCCACGTTTGTTATTCCTTTCGCTACTCAGCTTGGCCACCTAGGTATCTTGCCCACCTCAGGCAAGTTCCCATTCCCCCATAGCGGTTGCACTGGGGTTACTTTCTTATCCCAACCAATGAATTTGTGTATTTCCTCCCAAATCAGCATAGTTTGCACCGCTATTTTACAAGGGGATATCACGCTTGCTTTTTGGTACAACCCTTCCAGTGGGGGCGGTTTTTGTCTCATGTCCATCTCAGCCCTTAAATGTGGGAGTGATTGGTCCCTGTGTAGCATATTGTTCACTACTGCCATCTGGCTGGCCTAATAATAAGTTTGTAGGCGAGGTAGTCCAATACCTGCTTCCCAGATCGATCTCTGGAGCGTCCCAAGCGCTATTCTGGGCTGTCCCCCCAACCCCATAGAAGCTTTCGGAGTATACGGTCGATTTTGCGGACTCTGGGGAGAATATTGATATTATTCTGGAGAATTTCTTCAGCTTCAGGTGGCAGACCACCATTTCATGCAGCGGAAGTTGTCTGTGCTCCTTCCCGAGAACCTGCGATTAGACAAGCGCTGGACGTATTTAATATTACGACACATGGACTGGAAGTGGTTCTCACCCCCACAGGCATCACACGAGTAACCAATGGCCGAACACGCCCCATCATGAGGGAAATTATATCCACACACGTAGCATTTGCATTGCTGGTCGCTTTGTCAGTTGTCTAACCTGACACATGGGTGCAGCAGCAGGCGTCTGTGTGATATTGATATTTCCCCAAGAACTCTGATTGCATGGAAATGGCCATGTGAGCTCTCGCCAACATTAGGATTTCGTCACGAGACGTGCTTTTCTGTAATAGTTTCTTCCCGAACGTTGCAGACTCACAACCTGCTATCAGTTGTGTTTTCAGTGCTTCACCTGACGAGTCGCAATATTTAACTCTTTCTTAGCCTCATGATGAAAGAGCCTAATGTCTCTCCTTTCTTTTTATTATTTTTCATTAATTTCAGCGCACTTTCTCCTCAGTGGTGGTGTGAAACAGATGTCTCTAGTAATAAATGTTCTTACGCAGAACAAAATATGTATTTAATATGAAAAGGTGTCTGTGGCAGCGTCTGGCATCTCAAACATGATATCTTGTATTGTTGGATAAAGCAAGTGCATGAGTATGCCACGTTATCTTCTTTCTTCTCTATTCCTGTTTCATCAATGTAGATATACAATTCCTTCAACCATCTGCTCCACCTGGGTGCAAGGCTGCAGTTGTCCGATATGTCAAAAGGTGGAATAGCTTGCAGCTGTAGAGACTTGTGACCCCCATCCAGTCGACTTGGCAGGGCTGGCAGGACATGGATGGTGTAGCATTTACAGATTCGCCTTCTGACATGATGGGGCCATGTGAGGGGTAAGCCTGCAATCTTGGGCCTGGTTCCTGGCCCTCCTTAAAATGAAAACCACTGTAAATGGTCTTTTACCCCCGTCGCAGCAGGCACATTTAAGCAGTGCCCACTGTATTATGCCCAATGTATGCTAATTAAGGCTCTCGTCGTGTGAGATGACTAGCTCCTTCAATAAGTTCCAGTGGGAGCCATGCAGCAAATGCTTGCTCCATTGTTCAGCCGACATGTGCGCCTGTAGAATATGACCACCAGGTGGCCACACAGCAAGCACGCTCTCCCCTCTGGCAGTGACCTGCGCCTCACGGTTGTCGGAGTCCCAGCTGGGCTGCTCCAAGATAACGGGTGGTCAGTCTCCCACCAGCTCTGTAGTGAACAGGAGGCTGACATGTAGACAGGATTTTGTACATGTTGGTGTGCTGCACCCCAGCCCACCGATCAGCATCAGGTCCATCACGACCATCAGCAGCAGGACAAAAAAGGCATGCTGCGTTCACCATCACTCATCGCCAGCGTTATGTCCTCACAAGTGGGACATGTAATAATGTCGGCTGAATAGTGGGTAGCCGACCACATCAATAAAGTATACGCCAAACACAGAGCTTCCTCAAATGATAACTTCTTTATTTTAATGCTTCATTCTCACTGCCCAGCCCCTTCCTGTCACTTGCACACCTCACGTGCCTATGGGATCATAGACACTAAGATGGACAGGGCACTACATCATGGTCCACTTTATATACCAGTGTCTGGAAAACTGCAGATTGAATGATTGCCAGCAGACTATGCAACGCTCACTGAGCCCCTGAGGAGACTACTCCAGAAAGAAACAGAGTTCAACTGGTCTGAAGAGTGCTAGGAGGTGTTTGAGGACATCAAAAGATTGCTCGGGGAGGCCAGACAACTTGCCTATTTCGACCCGTTATGACACACCGAAATCATTGTTGATGCCAGTCTGGCGGGAACAAGCCTGATTTGCATATGGTCTTTCCCCTTTTGTAATGGCTTGCCACGTGAAGAACGATGGTCTGGAAGGGTGCCCAGTCCAATGCCAGAGGTTAAGATTAATTCTAAACCTTCCAGCCATCATCTCTTTTGTTTTGCTTCTTTCCAAAGTCCACAATGTACCTCAATTCCACTTTAAATGACTTCCATGGCAGGCCTGCCCCAAAAGAGGCAGTCCAGCCCAAACTGCTTGGTCACAACCCTTCTGCACGAGACAACAAGCATCCCCAGACATGTTTCAGCCTCCATGGTCCTTATCTGTGAGGCGTAGCTTGAGTCTCTAGCACCAGAAGGAACAGGACCCACTTTTGGGCATACCCTTTCCACTTAGGGTGACTACAGCAAAACAAAATAGGTGATGGCTGGAAGGTTTAGAATTAATCTTAACATCTAGCATTGCTCCGGGGAACCCTCCAGACCATCATTTTTTGCTTGTCAAGCCATTACAAAAGGAGAAAGACCATATGGTGAGGGGGAATAGCTCAAGGGCAACGCGTTTGTCTTGGAAGCAAGACATTGCAGTCAACACAGGTTCGAATTCCGATAGCATGCTTTGAAACCAATCTCTGGTATTAACGCTTTATAAAAGAACAATTAGAATTATATGCAAATCAGGCTTGGTCCAACCCCAAACTGGTTGGTCACATCCCTTCTGCACGAGACCACAAGCATCCCCCGACATGTTTCGGCCTCATCAGTGAGGAGTAGTGTTATGAGCCTCTGGGTCCTTTAAGGCATCAGGGAGGAGTCAAGAGTTTTCAAAAGGGGGTTGCCAGTTCCTACTTGTATGCAGGGGAGAAAGGAGAATAAAGGGAACGTCTCCATAAGCACTGTGTACGTGCAACAACTAGCGACAAGGTCTTTACCAGTGCACCGGCATCTACTCCTCCCCACTGCTCCGGGCCAGTGATCCCACCGAGCCCTCTCCTTCCACAGTGATCCCGCCAAAGCTCTGATGTCCAGCCTCCACACAGTGATCCCACCCATGGCACTCCGGCGATCCTGCCCAACGGGAAAGAACAAAACAAAAAAACAAAAAGAACAACGAGGAAAAAAACGCTCCAGGGCGTTCCCGCCCGACACCGGCACCAGGGCGATCCCACCCAGCAGGTGACCACTCCCACATGCCCTGCAAAGACTCTGGGAGGAAAGCATGGTCATCCTGCCCTGCACCCACTCCACAGAGCTCTAACATTTTCCTGAAGCAGTTCCTCAGTGAGAGTCAAACGTCAGCTCAGTGCACAGAACGCAGCCAGCAGTCCTTTCCATGCAGCAGTACGAGGGACAAACCATTGCTCCAGCTAAAGACCACACAACAGACATTGCCTCCCATCAACACCCAGGCCCCAGGAAAGACTTTACAGCAGCAGTGACACAAGGCAGGTGCCTACAAACATACTGTACAAACCTTGCAACCCAGCCTGCAGTACCAGTGCCATTTCTCCTGCAGCCACACCCAAAATGAGCAGCCCAGGCTTTCCTGTTTGCCCGGCAGCCCAGGCCACCATTCCGCCAATTACATCCAAACTGGCCCTGCTGAGTAAACCACACCCATTCAATTCACACTCATGCCCCAGAGTGACAAAGGGCCACAGTGGACAGAGTGGGTAGAAGAGTTTAATCACTTCGTCAAGGCAGCAGGGGAGGACAAATCACCCACGCTGAGCAACATGTTTATCAACCTGGTGGGGGGGAGGGGGGGAATCAAAACCATTGTGAAAACCATACCCCCAGAAGAGAAGACCGATTTTGCTGCACTGATCAATGGCCCATCATTGAGCCCAACTGTGACTACGAGTGTTACGTGTTCAATCAATGTAAACAAAAACCGGAAGAATCTATTGATGAATTAATCACGCACCTACGCCGGCAGAGTGCCCACTGCCAATTTCACTTGTTCTTCACGGACGAGGCCATAAGACTTCGCGTAATCAAGGGCTGCACATCACTGCTTTCCGGAAACAGCTCCTCAAAAAACCTTGGACCATAGACGAGGTGAGCGAACTGGCCTGAATATTTGAAAGGGTGGATGCCCAGGCCACCTCCATTGAAAACAGCCCAGGACCAAAACAGGACCGCCATGAGACCATGGCGGTGATACAACCACATGCACAGAGACTGGGAGAGAGGGGGACACCAATAGGAAGGCTCAGCAGCCAGCTGCCTCCCAGGCCACTCCAACAATGCTACCGATGCAGCATGAATTTCCCACATTCAGGGACTCTGACTCAGAAGTGCTCCAACTGCGGGAGAGAGGAGCACTTTCAATCCGTCTAAAGAGAGGGGAGACCATTTCCCACACCTCAAACCCAACCACAACCACAAGGGAGGCACTACCATTGTCAACCCCCACCTCCTGGCTACACGCCAAGATTCAATCCATCACAATACCAAAGCCAGAGAAGGTACGAGAGGGCAGTGGAAGAGGTGCCAACCCAAGACTTGAACCAAGAATACGACCCACAAAACCAATTGGCCGGCTACGGGGATGAATATGACGACCCCCATACCCTCACCAGCCATACAAAGTCCAACATTACCAATACCAATAGGACTACAACGCGGAATACGACCAGGGTCAGCTGGACAAATATGTCAATCTCATCCAGGATGATCGGGAAGAGAGAGAAGCACCCAAGATCCCTGTCAACATAGGTAACACACTCTACTGCTTCCTGGTCGATTTAGGCGCAACAGTAAACATTATGGGAGAACAGCTATTTCTACACATGCCAGAGAAACTAGAACTCTCGAGAAAATACACAAGAATATACCAATGGGGCACAGCAATCCCCCTACACTCAATCGGTCCGTTCCGACAAAGAATGTCACACAATGGACGGACTCTTGACACCACCATCCACGTCATACGCAGCCCCACAAAAGGTTGCTGCCTTATTAGTTACAAGACGGCGAGCAGCCTTGGGCTTATTGACATCTGATTTCAGGAAGAAGTAATTCAGTCAACCACAACACTCACAACCACCGCGGAATCCATATGCACACTCAGTAAACTCCCAGGAAGAGGTGACACCATCACGAAAGAGCTCATACAGACCAAATTTCCGAGCCTATGCACTGGGCTTGGGAAAATCAAACAAATGCTTATCAAACTGCACGTCGACGAGAACGTCCGTCCAGTCCCTCAACACCCGAGAAGAGTAGGGTTCCACCTCCAGTCTCAAGTGCTGGACCAACTTCTCCAAAAAAAGATCACAGAACCTGCCACCGTACTAAGCCTGTGGGTGTCACCGTTAGTGATCGTCCACAAAGGTGAGGGTTGCATCAGATTCTATGTCGAGATGAGGATGGCCAACACTGCCATTCAACGGGAACGACACCCAGTGCCATGTATTGAGGACATGATAGTCCAACTGATCAGAGCAACCACTTTTTCCAAGTTGGACATCGTGCAAGGAACCCACCTGCTTGAGCTATACCCAGAGTCCAGAAGTATTACCACTTCTGCCACGAACAAGGGCATCTTCCTCCGACTGAACTTCGGCATTTCCTCCACAGCGGAAATCTTTCAGGAGGCAATCAGGCAAGTCATCAGCCCTGTTAAGATGGAGCTAAATTACAGCTATGACATCCTAGTCTTTGTCACACTTTGCTTGAAATCTCACCTGTTTGTCCTTTGAAGTCTTGGGCTGGTTCTTCTCCTTTTTACAAACAGCTCGGGACTTGTAAAGACTCGGACGCGTATCCTCAGTCGCCAGCGTGTTGAGTATTCCAGCGAGTCTGCGTTCAATTTCCACGAAGGAGCGGAATAGTGAAAGTCCCGGAAGGAAGGAACCAGGAGAAGGAATGGGAGAAGCGGTGCAACGGGCGAAGGTGCAGGATAAGGGGGAGCACAAGGGCTAGGAAGGGAAGGTCCTAAGGTCCTGAACAAGGCCAGTAAGAGCACGGGAAATAGGAGCGCACTTGCCGAAGTTTGGAAAGACTAGCGTTGAGACGCGAAGCGTCGCGGGGGTGCGTCTCTTTTCAAGGAACTGGCAAACTCCTGGAAACACTAGCGCGGTACTCGCGCACTAGCGTTGGCCATGTTGGGTGTGCCCTAGAAGGGGTGTAGCAATGCCTTATGGACCAAGTAGTCAAGAAGGGGCTGGAACGGCGAATCATGACAGCATGCCCCCTCTTAAACTGCGACCCTCCTGGTTTGCCCGGATGCGTGGAATGAAACCTTCGCAGCAAACGAGGGGCATTCATGTTGGACACTGGTTCCCATGTTCGCTCACTAGGTGGGTACCCTTTCCATTTCACCAAATATTGGAGGCGACCCCGTCTGTATCTGGAGTCACAAATCCTGGCGACTTCAAATTCGACCTGATCATTGTTGATCACGGGGGTAGGTCGAGGAGAGGTCCTGGTGTCAAGTGAGTAAGGTTTCAGTAAAGAGGTATGAAAGACTGGGTGGATCTTTTTCCAGGATTGGGGTAATTGGAGTTTGTAGGCCACAGGGTTGATTATTTCTTTGATCGTAAAAGGTCCATAAAAACGTGGGGCTAACTCGTTGGGTCTCAGATGTCTAGGTAAGAGTCTGGAGGAAAGCCAGACCTTATCTCCAATAGCATACTGAGTCCCAGGTCTTCTCCTGGAGTCAGCGTATCGTTTTACATTTTCCCTGGCCTTCTCCAAATGTCCTTTCACATCCTTGTGTATAGTAACCAAATGATCAATCCAGGAATCAACTGATGGAACAGGAGTAGGTTGAGGCAGCACAGTGGGTAGAACAGATGGATGAAATCCCTGTGAGCAGAAGAACGGACTGGTCTTAATGGCTGTATGATCCGAGTTATTGTAAGCAAACTCGGCCACGGATATCAAGACAGACCAATCATCCTGGACCTGGGAGGCAAAGCATCGTAAATATTGTTTGAGAGTTTGGTTGACTCGTTCTGTAATTCCATTGGTCTGGGGATGATATCCAGAGGACAAGGCTCGTTGGATGCCTAACGCCTTGCACAGATACTTCCAGAACTGGGAGACGTACTGGGGGCCCCGATTCGAAAGGATCTTGGAAGGAAGGCCATGAAGTCTAAAGATGTGGTTTATGAATATTCCTGCCATTTGTTGTGCTCAAGGTAGTTTTTCCAAGGGAGTGAAATGGGCCATAAGGGAAAACAGGTCTATAGTCACCATTATGGTCGTAAACCCTTTGGAAGGAGGCAGATCCACGATAAAGTCAGTAGCAATAGTCGTCCAGGGTCGGTCGGGTAAGGCAGGCTGATACAGGAGTCTGGCTGGTTTCTTATTGTCATGTTTATTCTGACAGCAGATTGTGGAAGCTCGTATGTAATTTCTTACACCTTCGGCCATTCTGGGCCACCAAAAGTTCCTCTGAATGATCCTGAGAGTTGCTGAAATACCACGATGCCCTGAGTGGAAGGAATCATGGCAGAGTTTCATGATTTTTACTCTCAATTTGTGTGTGGGTAACACTAAACTGTTCTCTTTGAACAAATATCCGTCTTTTGCTGAGAGTTCCCATCTATTTGTCTGAAGAAATTCCTTCCAGAGGTCAGACAAAGAAGTTGCAGAATGGATATTATCCATTAAAAAATTTGACTGGGCAACAAAAACGGAATCGGGAAACATCTTAGGAAGGGCACAGGTTCCCTCTGGTTCATAGTCCGGTCGCCTGGACAAGGCATCAGCGATAACGTTCCTAACTCCTGGAACATGATTTATCTGAAACTGATATTGAGCAAAGAAAAAGGCCCAGCGAGCCTGCCGATTGTTTCTGCACTCTAAGGACTGGAGAATTTGTAGATTCCTGCGATCAGTCCTAACTTGAATTGGAAATTTGGCCCCTAAGAGCAGATGGCGCCATTCTGTAAATGCCTGTCGGATAGCTAGCAACTCCTTCTTCAGAACAGAATAGTGGGTTTCACTGGGATTTAGAGTCCGGGATAGATAGGCAATGGGATGTTCTTTTTTATCTTCCGATTCTTGTTTCAGAACAGCTCCTATGGCGTAATCTGAAGCAGCTGTTTCCACCAGGAAGGGTTTGTCAATATCAGGTTGTGCCAGGATGGGTCCTCGAGTGAATCTTTGTTTCAACTCCTGGAATGCCGATTCTTGATCTTTAGTCCAATTAAAAGGAATGTCTTTCTTTAGCAAGGCAACTATGGGTTGTACAATGGTAGAAAAAGTTGGTATGAACTTCTGGTAGAAGTTGGCAAGACCCAGGAAGGATTGTATCCGTTTTAGATGTGGGACTGGCCCAAGATAGGATTGAGTCAACTTTGGCAGGATCCATCTCAATTCCTCGAGGGCCTAGGATGAATCCCAGGTAACGAACCGTAGGAACATGGAAGATGCATTGCTCAGGTTTAGCGAGTAGATTATTCTCACGTAGACGTTGTAAGACCATAGAGACATGTTCTTGATGTTGTGTTGGATTCTTGGAGTAGATTAAGATATCGTCCAGGTAAATGATGACAAAAAGGAACAGCATGTCGGAGAACACTCTGTCCATGAACCGTTGAAACACTGCTGGTGCATTTGACAACCCGAAAGGCATTACCAAGTACTTGAAATGTCCGAAGGATGTCCTGAAGGCCGTTTTCCATTCATTACCTTCTCTTATGCAGATCAAATGGTAAGCTCCTCGAAGGTCAAGTTTGGTAAAGATTACCGCTCCTCGGACTGCTTCTAGGATATCTGAGATCAGTGGTAGTGGGTAACGGTCTTTTCGAGTACATTGGTTAAGCCCCCTGTAGTCCAAACAGGGTCGAAGTTCCTTGGTATCTTTCTTGGGCACAAAGAATAAGGATGCTCCTGCTGGAGATTTTGATGGGCGAATGGTTCCGTTGGATAGGTTTGTATCCAAATATTCACGTAGGGCTCTCTTTTCAGGTTCAGAAAGTATGAACATCCTACCGAATGGTATGACTGCAGAGTCATCTGTTTCGATGGCACAATCTTCGGGTCTGTGAGGAGGTAATGCTTGCACAATTTCTGAGGAAAAGTACATCCGAAAATCGTTGGTAAAACTCAGGTACCTGAGTAACCGTAGACACACTAATGGGTGGGTTCTTAGTCTCCTGTGATTCCTGGACACAGGATGGAGCGTTTTGAACCAGACAGTGCGAAAGACAATACTCTGATCCTAGAAACAAGGATCACGCGGTCCAGTTAATGTACGGATTGTGTCTCTGAAGCCAGGGCATGCCTAGTACCATCGGATAGTGGGCAGCCTTTATTAGATGGAAGTGTAACATTTCTTGGTGGTTGTTTATGGACAGCAACAGTTCCGTGGTTTGTTGGGTTATGGGCCCTGAAGATAATGGGCTTCCATCGATGCCTTCCACAGCCTGAATAATGTCCTTGGGTTCCCAGGGAATATTATGTTTTAAGGCCCAATCATGATCGAGGAAAATCCCCATTGCCCCACAGTCCACCAAGGCCAGGACGGAATATGTTTTATCCTTGGTCAAAGATAGAAACACTTGAAGAATGACTAGATTGTTTGTGGTTTGACAGGGTTTACCTGGAGAAAACTTGGAGCATGAATCTTTCTCCTGAAACTGAGCACCGTTCAATATCGGGAGCTGGCGTTTCCCGAACGCCTGGGTGGAGCTATTGGGCAATTTCTTACCAGGTGTTTGTCGGATGCACAATACATACATAGCCCCGTCTCAATCCTACGGGTTCTTTCTTGTGGAGAAATGGGACACCGTAAGGAGCCAAATTGCATTGGTTCTGGATCCGACGGAGGACTGGGAGTCGTCTCTTTGCGACTGGGGTAATCCAATGGAACCTTTGTTGGCAGGGAATGTGTCTTTTTCTTTTCTGATTTTCTTTCCTGGATACGAAAATCAATTTGTAATACCAAGTCCAATAAGGCCTGGAAGGAGCTTGGGCGGGATACCCTGGCAAGTTCATCCTTAATTTCGTCGTTCAATCCACGGCGAAAAAGAGTAAAACAGGCTTCTGGAGCCCAGTCAGCTTCCTTGGCCAATTGTTTGAAACGGGTGATGTATGACGAACCTTGTTGAAACTCCAAAAGCCTCTCTTGGGCGCTATACACCTGCTCAGGTCGATCAAACATAGCCTTGAAGGCATCCACAAAGCCTTCATAGTTGTCCAGCATTGGATCCTTTGCATTTATTAGAGGGGTCGCCCAAGCCAATGCGTTTCCTGAAAGATGGGAAATTATAAAGCCAACCTTGGCTCTGGGTGTTGAGAAATAGTAGGGTTTAAAGGTGAAATTAACCAAACACGAGTCGAGAAAGGAGCGCAATGTCTTGGTGGTTCCATCGTATTTGTCCACAATACCCCCTACTATGGCGCTTTCTTGGAAGGCAGAGTCCCTGGAGAGCACGAGTTGTTTTAAGGCGGCATTTTCTGCCGCCTTTAAATGGGCTGGAGGAGCCCGGAAAACTTAGAAATAAAACCACAGCTTTAAAAACGTTGTATTTATGTTTGCGGTCGCTTTAGCGACCGCAAACATAAATACAACGTTATTGTGTTGGAAAACGCTGCGGTTTTTCGTTCCAAGTTTCTCAGGTTCCTCCGGCTCGGAGAAGCCTGAGAAACTTGGAAAGAAAAACCGCAGCGTTTTCCAACACAACCGCGTTGTGTCTGCCTGAATCTGCTTTTCCATTTGGGGCTCTCGGGCTCCCGATTCAGGCAGACAACGCAGCATTTAGCATTTCCCATTTGGGGCTCTCGGGCTCGGAGCCCGAGAGCCCCAAATGGGAAATCAGCTGCAGGTAGAAACACGACGCGGCATGTAAACATAACCGCGTGTGTTTCTGCCTGCTGTGGCTTTCCCTTTGGGTCTCCGGTGCTCCCCAAAGTGATAGCCACAGCAGGCAGAAACACACGCGGTTGTGTTGGAAAACGCTGCAGTTTTTCTTTCCAAGTTTCTCAGGCTTCTCCGAGCCGGAGGAGCCTGAGAAACTTGGAACGAAAAACCGCAGCGTTTTCCAACACAATAACGTTGTATTTATGTTTGCGGTCGCTTCAAAAGCGACCGCAAACATAAATACAACGTTTTTAAAGCTGCGGTTTTATTTCTAAGTTTTCCGGGCTCCTCCAGCCCGGAAAACATAGAAAAAAAACGCAGCTAGTGCTTATTTTTTAAATAGCACTTACCGAGATTCAGCTGCAGCTTTCCTGCTCTGGTCTCCGGTCCGCGCCCTCCCGAGTCCCGGCACTAATGAAGGGAAAGCCACCCAGCGGTAGACTTTGTTTACTACAGCTGGCTGGCTTTTCCTTCATTAGTGCCGCAAAAGCCAGCACAGGAGGGCCTCCATTTCACAAAATGGCTGCGCCCCTGTGCTTGCTTTTTCGAATTTTGAGCTTGAATAGCTCAAAATTTTACATAGGAAGTTTTAAAACGGAGGATGCTAGTATTTTTTTTTTTATGTGGCCTATCTATTTTTTAAATAAACATTTTTACTAGACCATCCCTTTAAGTATTGAACTTCAGTTGTCAGCTCTTGCATACCTCTCATGACGTCTTGGACAGCGGATTCCATTGTAGAATCAATATTCAATACTTGGCGTCTCAAACTGTCACACTTTGTTTGAAATCTCACCTGTTTGTCCTTTGAAGTCTTGGGCTGGTTCTTCTCCTTTTTCTGAACAGCTCGGGACTTGTAAAGGCTCGGGCGCGTTTACTCCGTCGCCAGCGTGTTGAGTATTCCGAGCGAGTCTGCGTTCAATTTCCAGGAAGGAGCGGAATAGTGAAAGTGCCGGAAGGAAGGAACCAGGAGCAGGAATGGGAGAAGCGGTGCAACGGGCGAAGGTCCAGGATAAGGGGGAGCACAAGGGCTAGGAAGGGAAAAGGTCCTGAACAAGTGCAGTAAGAGCATGGGAAATACGAGCGCACTTGCCGAAGTTCGGAAAGACTAGCGTTGAGACGCGAAGCGCCGCGGGGGCGTGTCTCTTTTCACGGATCTGGCGAACTTCTGGAAACGGTAGCGCGGTACTCGCGCACTAGCGTCGGCCATGTTAGGTGTGCCCTAGAAGGGGTGTAGCAATGCCTTATGGACCAAGTAGTCAAGAAGGGGCTGGAACGGCGAATCATGACAGTCTTTGGCAGGTCACAAGAAGATCATTACGCTGCTCTACTAGAGACCTGCACCGCCCTTCAACGTGCAGGTTTGACCTTGAACATAGAAAAATGCAGGTTGGTTCAGCAAGAAAAAAAAATCAGATTGTATGGGCACATTTTTTCTCTGACAAAGGGATGACTCCAGACCCCGAAAAAGTGAACACCATCACCAACCTCCAGGCCCCGGTACAAGTGGCTGACGTGAGATCTTTCCTCAGCATAGCTGGGTACTGTGCAAGATACATCCTGCACTATCCAACGCTCACCGAGCACCTGAGAAGACTACTCCAGAAAGAAACCGAGTTAAACTGGTCTGAAGAGTGCCAGGAGGCGTTTGAGGACATCAAAAGATTGTTTGCTGAGGCCAGACAGCTTGCTTATTTTGACCCATTATGGCACACCGAAATCAACGGCGATGCCAGTTCAGTGGGACTAGGTGCCATCATCGCCCAAACCAGTGTAGAGGTCACTCATCAGAGACATATAGTTGCCTACGTAAGCCGGACCCTATCGCACACAGAAATCGGCTTACTCCCAGCCCGAGAAGGAAAGCCATGCAGCAGTCTGGGCATGTGAGCACTTTCACAACTTTATCATCAGAAAAAAGTTCACCTTGGCTACTGACCATCAGGCACTACTCTCCCTATTTGGGAACCCTCGCATAAAGATGCCACCCAGGATTGAAAAATGGGCATCCGCTTACAGGAATAAGATTATGAAATCATTCATAGACCGGGGGGTGACCAGAACCCTGCAGATTTCGCACCACCCATCCGGCGCATCAACATCCAGGGAAAGAGACACAGAGTACATCAACTATGTCGCGGTCAATACCCTACCACCTGCGATATCGCTGGAGGCCATTGCAAATGCGTCTGCTTCAGACCCACCCATGGCGTTGGCCATTGTCCTTACCACCATCAACAAGGGGAAGGACTACCGACGCGCCGTCAAAAACCATCTGGGGGTGAGCCATGAAGAAAGAGAGAGATTAGCAAAGATACACAACAAACTAGTGGTCAAGGATCATTCCATACTACTGGGAGGGTGCAAACTCATCATTCCAGCCACCTTCACAGCAGAAATAATCAAAACAGCACATGAGGGCATCGGGGAGCCGATAACACAAAGAAACCGATATGATGCAAAATCTGGTTCCCATTCATGGACTCAATGGTGGACAACTGGGTGAAGAGCTGTCTACCATTACAGTGCATCGTGAAGGCAGTGGCCCCCACCCCACTACAGACAACCCGCATTCCAGACCGACCATGGGACAGGGTTGCGGTCGACTTCTATGGACCCCTGGAGTCGCGGGAATACTTACTAGTACTCATTGATGAACATTACGGATTCCCCATCGTGAATAAAGTAGCAACCACAGCATATCCCCAGGTAGCCGCTGTCTTCGATGAGGTGCTAAGTGAGTGGGGCATACCTCAAACAATCAAGTCAGATAACGGGCCCTTGTTCAATGTACATGACTTCTCCACATTTGCGAAGCACATGGCTTTCACTCACCAAAAGATCACGCCAAGGGCCCCAAGCAAATGGGATGGCTGAACGCTTCATGGGATCAATCAAAAAAGACGATACAAAGAGCATACATAGAGGCCACAAACCCGCACCAGGATACTCAGGAACTATCGCAACACACCCCATGAAGCGACCAACAAGACACTGGCAGAAATGATGCAGTACAGGGTCCACCCCAGACTCGTGAGAAATGTAGATGAAAAAGAGGCGATTGATGAAGCGACCATATTAAGAGACACTACAGAACAGGCAAAATGTGATACTGATATGAGAAGGAGAGCACCACACAAAGAACTTGTGATAGGCAAAGAGAGGTACTGGTGAAACAGACACTGCCAAGGAAGACAGATGCAAGGTAATCGCCAAATCCCTTCAGAGTAGTAGCCCTCAAAGGATCAATGGTGACAGCACAGAATGCAACACAGGAAATTGCACGAAACAACTCTCATTTCCAGCACGACGCACCCAAAATTGTTTATGACCCAGTTGCAAAGGAGTCCTGTGACGACTTGTGGATACCTCCAGAGTAGGCAAGGAGAATACCAACCGAGGCGCCCACATTCCTGAGGCTGTAGCACCGAGTGAAGGAGGGACTTAGTGGAGGAATGCTAAGCCGACCTCAGAACATTTGTCCAGGGGTGATGTAATGGGCCTCTGTGCCTTTAAGGCACCCCGGGGCATCAGGCGGGAAGAGTCAGGATTTCTGGAAGGGGGTGCAACATCACAGGGGGTTGCCAGTTCCTACTTGTACGCAGGGGAGAAAGGAGAATAAAGGGAAGGTCTTCATAAGCACCAGTTTTGCGTCCTTATTTGTGTATTTGCAACAAGTAGCTTGGGACTCTAGGCCCAGCAGGCAGGCATGAAACAAATGCACGATTTTAAAACTATTATTTTCAACATTTCCTTATAGCAGAATTCAATAAATAATATCTAACTATGCCAAAACAAAAACAAGGGAGGCTGGTGGCATATCTCGAACGGCGCTATGAGTAATCCATCTATTATTACTCCTTCCTGCAAGGTTTGAAATGCATGCCTGCCACCGTCAGTTCGGGTGCCGCTTTCCACCCGCCCATACTGACGGCAGACGTCACTGTTGTGTCTGCTCCATGAGCGAGAACCAATGTCAAGGGTGATTGCTCACCAATGGGGAATGGCGTTGAGCCCTGCTGCAACAGTTTAGGGCAAAGGCTCTCCCCTCTGGGCACAGTCGGTGGCAAAACATAGCATATTACTCCTTCAAGCGCTTTCTAGCTCAACGTGTAGGAGAAGATGACGTGATACGCTGCATGCGTACCAGGGAACGCAACGTGTCCAAAGTCACGTGAAGAAAATGAAGTGTACGTTCGTATGGTCATTTTTTTTCTTACGAGAAATAGACTCTACAATTTTTGCACGGATTCCCCGCCTACCTGAAGTCTAGACGTTCGTTCGCCAGCTACCCAGCTAAGTAAATGGAAGTGATGGAGAGTCCACTGAACGTGGTGAGTGTTCTTTGCAGTCGAGTCATCAATCATATGAGGTATATATTATTGAGGCTGTGACTGTTGGCTGTGCTGACCTGGCAGAGGCCTATTGTGTTTATAGTTAATTGCTTTTGTGTGGGCTCGGGCCGGCTTGGAGCTGTCACAGGGTTGGCAGGGCCTTGGGCAGAACATTTGGGGAGGCATCCACCCCCCGCTATTTTTTTGCACTGCGCGCCAGCAGCTTTACAAATGTGTCCGCAGGACTCTATGGCTTTAAGTGGGGCGGAGCCTGCCAGAGCTCCGAAATTGCGTTTTGAGGTGGGGCCTTACCGGGGCCCATTAGTCTCGTGCCAGCACCGGCCACTACACGGAAATGATTTTTTTTTTCTGAAGCCTGAAGCTCTCGTTAGTGTGTGAAAGCTTCAGGCTTCAGAAAAAAATGCCTTTGAGCCATAATGGTGGCGCCGTACCTTTAGTAGGAGATACCCGGGCCGGCGCCGCTGTTCTGTAATATTTGGTATCCCATACCGATCCGGTATCCCCTGTCTTCGCAGACCAAAGTAGGAGAGTTCCGAGCCTCGGTATGGGGTACCAAATGTTTCACAACACCGTCATAACGCCCGAGTTCCATATTGTCCAGTCAGGGGAGTATTCAGCATTGCCAGAGAGGCTGGGGGGACAACCACGGTGAAACTCCTGCTACTTTCCCCTCAAATGCAGTGCACGCAATTCCAGGTTGTCTCATTCGCGCCCACAAACCGCTCACCCCTGCACCAATCTATTTTTTTAGTAACATTACGAGTGGCATCTCGCATTTTAACACAACAAAAAAAACGGCAGAATCATTACAAATGCAGGGAACTCATCTATTAGAGATCTGTCCAGGCGCTCTGGGGCAAAATACATGCACATCAACTAATTTGCATATGGATTACATCAACGTACATTAATTGACAGAAAGCACATTGCAAGGAGCATCATCAGTCTTTGATACTTGGAGGCAGAATGCAAGTGACTAGAATAAGTTGTCACAAGTAAGCCAAGTGGCAAATAATTTTGTGGTGCAAAATACCTTAATTGCACTGTTATATATGGAGCAAGTCAGGCTTTAAAAAAAAAATAACAGCATCATATATTAACACATAAGCTTTGAAGTGAGCTGCAGATAAAACACGGTCTGATTTCATGATCTGCCCAGGATCACACACTTTGGTTAATAGTGAAACCGGGATGGAGACAATTTAAGCAACTGAGCACGTCTTCACAGTTTTAGTTTATTTAGATATTTATTAAGGTTTCCCTTTGCATTTCATGTGCTTTAAATAATACTTTATATCAATGCCTTGGAAGCAAAGCACAGTACATAACAAACTTCCCTTTCATTATTAACTTTACACTATACATCATTATAGAAATATGTTGAGCAATAAGAGGATGGATTTGGTTTTATTCTCCCAATCCTGCATGCAAAGTCACAATAGCATCATGCAGATTAATGTGAGCCTAACAAATCCCCCTTGGGTAAAGCCATAGTCATTATTTCAAAAAGCCTGCAGCATTATGCAACCTTTTAACACCTGATCACTCCCTGCCATGCACATTTCTAAAAGGACAAAAGTCCCTGCTAATAGTACCCCCTCCCTCTCAATAGTGCCTAATGGCTCACATTGAAATGCTCTGTTGACACAGAGCAACTTGCAAGCCCCTGTGCTGCTGCCCTGAGCTCCTTGGAACATTGTCCTGCCAAAGGTTTCGGAAAGGGTAAGGTGTCTTGCTGCCAGGACAATTACTGTGCTGAGCAGGAATTACTGAGCACACATTGTCCTGCCAGTGGGACACCTTTCTCGCTGGGCACCCTCATTGAGGTGCCGAACGGGAAGGGTGGCCCACTAACGAAAGTCCCGTTCAGGCTCTAAAAAGAGCCTGTGGGGTGGCACCGTGCCCCCCCCCCCCCAACCCCTGGCTCGGTACGCCACTGTTACTTGATCAGTCAGCTGAGCTGCATTGAGTTAAATGAAACTTAGTTGGTTATATGGTTATTTGTAGCTTTAAAAAAATGACAGCTGCCAACACTTGGTGGGTTATTTGGTTATTAGTAGCTGAATAAATCACAGCTGCCAACAGTGATGGAAATGGGTACACAAACTACGCTTGGAAATTGAAAAAATACTCCGGAATACTACGTTCTTAGGGAAATTGACCCGATAGATGGGTTCACTGTAGAGGGTGTTGTGTAGCGGTGCAGTCCTCATGGCAGGCACGTAAAACACATACAAATAATATTTCATTTTACACGGTTGACATGAAACGCAGATAAATCACACAATAAACGAGACTGACAATATATATATTACACATCTCATAGCATAGTGGGAGTATTTGTGGTGTTTCTCTTTTAAGAACATGTATTGCCCCTCTAAGGATGTCAAGAGAGGATTAGAGTCAAAACCTACCCTTGTTCTAGGCCTTTGACTCTAATCCTCTCTTGACATTCCTCTCTACAACCTCTAGAGTCAGGCCCCCTCACAAAAAAGAGGGTCTCGCACCATTTTTCTCACACCCTCTAAGGATGTGTCATGATAGCCTCATACCTGACTGGAAGAATCAGCCTCCGCGTGCACGTGCAATACCACGGTGGTAGACTAAATGTAACGGCACTCTGTCTCTCTGTCTCACTGTGTAGGGCCTGCAGGCCTACACCTTGTGATCACAGGCCTGTGGCCCTGCTAGTCTGGGTGCGGTCTGGGTGCCCCAGACCAGCATGTGTAATAGGGGTGTCACGGTATTAGTTTTATGATGGTACAATAACCTTCTTGCCAAATGACGCTATATCATGGTTATCGCGGTATAGCAGGTGGAGTTAACTAATCTTAACAAATATTTTCTAAAAGGTCATAAATTGTCAGATTTATCATCACAAACAAAACCAGGCACCCAGGGTCAGAATTGGGCTTTTCAACATACTTTCCACTGAAATGCCACCCCGTGCTTCCACCAAGCACAAACACACATGTGGAGAGGAGGAGTGGGGGGCAGCCCTGCTGCGACTGGCAAAGCAAACTGAATAGCTTTTCTTAAGTGGTCCTTTAGGCTTTTAGCTCCCCCACTGGCTACTGGTGAAGATGAACATGTTGCCATCTTGATAACCTGCATGCCACAGATCATTGGAGCCTGATGGTAGTATACGCTTGTGCGCATACACACGCACTCTCTCTTTACGTTACAGCCTTTAGTTTACTTGCGGGCAAAAAGGTGTTCAGTAATCACGGACATGTTACCCTTTGGTATGGCAGCAGGGAATACCCTCAGAGATGAGTACATTTTTCAGTGTGACTTATTATATGTAAATTCAATGATAGAATCAGGGAAATCCCCCATTGTCATATGTTTAGAAAACATTATCCATTATAAATATATAAACCCCAAAGCCGCCAACCCAAAGTAAACCCTTTTCCTTCTTGGCACTGTATTTATTCTTCCTATTGCTAACATATTGATTTTGTGTCAGGCACGTGTGGTTTATGGAATGGCATTAAAAACTGCTCCAACTGAAACTACTTGGCAGACGGCACATCCAACGGTGCAAGACCAAGACTGCGCAGCACTTGCTTACTGCAGCCTTTCCAAATCAGATTGAAAAGCACACTTAACGGTATGAACGGTATAAACAATGTGACGGTTATTATTGTTCAATTAAGTGGTTCACGGTATCTTTAACGGTATACCGTAATACCGTTACATCCCTAATGTGTAACATGGTGCCTCCAGGCCACTGGTCCTCTGTGTGATCACAGAGCAGCTACTTGCCCGGGAGCCCACGGCAGCTGCGGTCTTGTTGTGTGACCATGACTATCAGGGTGATTCCTGCCACATTAATTTTGTGTTGGTGCCCCGAGCACCTGTTGGGCTGGCCCAGAGTCACAGTGCACAGCAATTATGTACTCCCCTCCCCAATTCAAGGGATAGTTCAAGCAGAGCGTTGTTAAATATTACTCCTCAAAATCCAAGGGGATACCAAATATTACAACACTATATTAGCTGTAATATTTGGCATCCCCTTCAAAAAAATGATGAGATTGCTTCCAGAAGCTGTCCAAGTGTAGGCTTATGATGTAATCCCCTCCCCAATGCAAAGGATAGGTCAAGCACTGCGTTGTTAAATGTTACTCCTCAAAATCAAGGGGATACCAAATATTACAACACTATATTAGCTGTAATATTTGGTATCCTCTTGAAAAAAAGGATGGGATGGCTTCCAGAAGCTGTCACAGTGAAGGCTTATGATGTGCTCCCCTCCCCAATGCAAGGGATAGTTCAAGCAGTGCGTTGTTAAATGTTACCCCTCAAAATCAAGGGGATACCAAATATTACAACCCTATATTAGCCATTATATTTGGTGTCCCCTTCATAAAAAGGATGGGATGGCTTCCAGAAGCTGTCACAGTGAAGGTTTATGATGTACTCCCCTCCCCAATGCAAGAGATAGTTCAAGCAGTGCGATGTTAAATGTTACCCCTCAACATGAAGGGGATACCAAACATTACAACACCATATAAGCTGTAATATTTGGTATCCCCTTCAAAAAAAGGATGAGATGGCTTCCAGAAGGTGTCACAGTGTAGGCTTCTGATGTACTATTACAACAAATACCATATCATACTCCTCTCCCCAATGCAAGAGATAGTTCAAGCAGTGCGTTGTTAAATGTTACCCCTCAACATCAACGGGATACCAAATATTACAGCACTATATTAGCTGTAAGATTTGGTATCCCCTTCAAAAAAAGGATGAGAATGCTTCCAGAAGCTGTCGCAGTGTAGGCTTATGATGTACTCCCCTCCCGAATGCAAGGGATAGTTGAAGCAGTGCTTTGTGAAATGTTACCCCTCAACATCAAGGGGATACCAAATATTACAACCCTATTATTAGCCATTATATTTGGTATCCCCATCAAAAAAGGATGGGATGGCTTACAGAAGCTGTCACATTGAAGGCTTATGATGTGCTCCCCTCCCCAATGCAAGGGATAGTTCAAACAGTGCGTTGTTAAATGTTACCCCTCAAAATCAAGGGGATACCAAATATTACAACACTATATTAGCTGTAATATTTGGTATCCCCTTCAAAAAAAGGATGAGATGGCTTCCAGAAGCTGTCGCAGTGTAGGCTTATGATGTACTCCCCTCCCCAATGCAAGGGAGAGTTGAAGCAGTGTTTTGTTAAAAGCTAACCCTCAACATCAAGGGGATACCAAATATTACAACCCTATATTAGCCATTATATTTGGTATCCCCTTCAAAAAAAGGATGAGATGGCTTCCAGAAGCTGTCCAAGTGTAGGCTTATGATGTACTGCCCTCCCAATGCAAGGGATAGTTCAAGCAGTGCCTTGTTAAATGTTACCCCTCAACATCAAGGGGATACCAAATATTACAGCACTATATTGGCTGTAATATTTGGTATCCCCTTCAAAAAAAGGATACGATGGCTTCCAGAAGCTGTCGCAGTGTAGGCTTATGATGTACTCCCCTCCCCAATGCAAGGGAGAGTTGAAACAGTGCTTTGTTAAAAGCTACCCCTCAACATCAAGGGGATACCAAATATTACAACCCTATATTAGCCATTATATTTGGTATCCCCTTCAAAAAAAGGATGGGATGGCTTCCACACGCTGTCACAGTGAAGGCTTATGATGTGCTCCCCTCCCCAACGCAAAGGATAGTTCGAACAGTGCGTTGTTAAATGTTACCCCTCAAAATCAAGGGGATACCAAATATTACAACACTATATTAGCTGTAATATTTGGTATCCCCTTCATAAAAAGGATGGGATGGCTTCCAGAAGCTGTCGCAGTGTAGGCTTATGATGTACTCTCCTACCCAATGCAAGGGATAGTTCAAGCAGTGCTTTGTTAAATGTTACCCCTCAAAATCAAGGGGATACCAAATATTACAACACTATATTAGCTGTAATATTTGGTATCCCCTTCAAAAAAAGGATGAGATGGCTTCCAGAAGTTGTCACAGTGAAGGCTTATGATGTGCTCCCCTCCCCAATGCAAGGGATAGTTCAAGCAGTGCGTTGTTAAATGTTACTCCTCAAAATCAAGGGGATACCAAATATTAGAACCCTATATTAGCCATTATATTTGGTATCCCCTTCAAAAAAAGGATGGGATGGCTTCCAGAAGCTGACGCAGTGAAGGCTTATGATGTGCTCCCCTCCCCAATGCAGGGATAGTTCAAGCAGTGCTTTGTTAAATGTTACCTCTCAAAATCAAGGGGATACCAAATATTACAACACTATATTAGCTGTAATATTTGGTATCTCCTTCAAAAAAAGGATGAGATTGCTTCCAGAAGTCATTGCCTTCATTTGGCAGTGCTTCCATCTCCTGTTGTGGGAGCTCAGGTGGTGCTCTCTCTGGTTGTGGGCGACTCCTGTCGATGTCTTGCCTCAGATTCGGCCTCCAGTCACCCTCTAGGTTTCTTCCCACCCAGCTCCACGCTTCTCTGGGATCCGTGAAATGCACTGTCGTACGGTTGTGGTATATTTTCAGTTGTGCTGGGAACAGAAGTCCGTATTTTATGTGAAGAGCTTGAAGGCGTTTCTTGAGTGGGTCGAAGGACTGCCTCGCTTTCTGAACCTCTCTGGTGAAGTCTGGGAAAAAGGCGATTCTGGAGCCATTAAATGTTATGGAGCCCGTAGTTCTGGCCATCTGCAGTATGGCGTCCCGATCCCTATAGTTCAGGAGATTTGCTATTACCGTGCACGGGGGAGCTCTGGGTATTTGTCTGCCCGTTGGTGAGCACGTTCAACTGAGAAGAATTTTGATAGGGTCTTGGGAGTGAATAGATCCGCAAGCCATTGCTCTAGGAATAGCTCCATGCTCGGGCCTTCGGAGTTTTTAGGCAATCCAAGGATCCAGATGTTGTTCTGTCTTGCTCTGCCCTCACTCTCTTCCACTCATTCTTCCAGTGCCTTGAGGCGTGCCAATGCTCCGGTTATTTGGTGCTTTACAGTCCTCAGGCTGTCCTCTGTTTCCGACATGCGGCCCTCTGCTTCCCCGGTACGAGCCGTGAATTTTTGCAGCTCATGGCGCAATAGCGACACCTCAGCACTTATGCCATCCATCTTTTTTTCCATGGAGGTCCTTGAGTTGGTGATAGCATTCATGATGACTTTAAGGGATATATTGTCAACCTTCGGTCCCAATGCATGGCCATGGTGCCCTGCTCCTGCGGGGGCACTTGGGTAGTGATTGTGTACTGCTCCATTTTGCTCTGCGTTGTCGCGTTTTTGCCCTGTCTTTCCCCATGGTGGTCAAGCCAGTGTTGATTTCTAGTTGCTCCCTTCCCTCTCAGCCGATGTTTGTGCAGCTGTTTAGGTCAGTGGGGTGCTCGCTTCGGGCGCAACGATTCGGCAAGGCACCATCCAGTTGTTGCTGTTGGTTCAGGATCTTGAGGATACTGGTCAAGTGGTTCACCAGAGACACTTGTTCCGCCTTCGCAGGTGCACTGTCCAGCGTTTATTACCAAATGGTGCTGTCCGTGACCACCCGGCTGCGGTACTCCGAAGACGGCAGAGCCACAAGCCTTGGCTTCTATCTCGCTAGGGAGGTGCCGTTGTAATCTCTAACACCTCTTCCCTCTTTTTGGTTTCTCTTACGGTTTATATGCACTGTCCACTTTGTGGTTTTCTTCCCAGAAGTCTGCTGCGTAATCACCTCTGCCCTCTCCCTCCTTTGTTTTGTTGGACTGAGGATTGGCTTGGTCGGCACCCTATCTTTCGGGAAGGAGGTGTTTCTATTAGTCTCAGTTCAAACGTGTGTCTTAGACTCGTACAGTGCAGGATTAGGGGCCCTGTTGCCGCTTCAGGCCACGGACAAGCAGGCCAGTACTCCAGTTGCCTCCTTTCCTGGGAGACGTGCTTGTTTCAGTTGTCCTCAGTAGTAGTCTTTGATCGGGGCCCGTGATATCAGAATGTTGTTTTGCTCTCTCAAATCCCTTCAGCTTCTGAGTTGCGTGCTGCCACTCAGGTCGGCGCACCAGTTGTGAACAAGCTCGCCTCCCAGCAGGTGGTCGCTTTTGATAACAGTCTGGGCTCACAAGCGATTTTAAGTGTGTAAACCACGTTTATTGCTGCGTGTTATGGCGGCTAGGTGATGTATTCACAGGATATTAGTCTTATTGGGTTCACCTTGGACACTCAGCGCTCAGCCACATCACTACTTTATTGGGAGCTCCGAGCGTTGTAGATTCAGTGCGCAGTTCTCATTCACCTTACAACAGCCATGCCCTCAGCGTAGGCAGCTTACCTTCCATTCTCGGTTGCTTTGTGGAACGTGTGTTGGAATCCGCGAGTCGCGTTCCACTTTCAGGGTCCCACTGTGAGCGGTTGGGGTCCAGGGATAATTCTGCTGCGTATCGTTGTTGGTAGGCAGTTTAGCTTTTTCGCACCGTCTCTGGGTAGGAGACGTGTTTGATTTGGTTGCCCCCGCTCACTCCTTGTCGCAGGCGCTGCTCGCTTTGCTGTCGGCCTGGCTCTCCTGCAACCGGAGCGCCTTCAGGCAGCCTTCCTCGGTTTGCCTGCTAGCTCGGGTCGCGTCGTTCCCAAGGGCCCACAGCAGCTTCTCGCAGCCTCAGATGGGACCGCCCCATCGACCGCCGGGGCAGCAGGTAGGAGCCGAGCCTCGCTGGCACTTGGAGATCCCATCACGGGGAGGACCCATAGCGCGGCTCACCTTGTTGCTGCAGTGATCAGGATCGTAAAGTCGGCTGGTCCTCTCTGTCGTCCTCAAGCGGGGTTGCTCCACCTCGTATCGGAGCAGGGGATGCCAGTGCCCGCCTGCTTTCATGGGCGCGCTCGCCGCCTACTCGCAATGTTGTTTGGGGTCAGGATCACTGTTTAGTCTTCCTGATTTCGGTCTCAGCGATGTGATGGTAGTTGCTGTCGCGGGGCGCTTGGTTCAGTGGAGCCTTTAACGTAATGCGCACCTTCCTCTTAGCTCGCAGTCCCGGCGGCCATCTTGTCTGGCATACGTAGTCAGCCGCTTCTGGAATTCCCAGCGCGTATCTCCAGAACCACACGTTGGTTCAGGTCCATAGTGCAGCGACCCGTTGCAGAAGGGTTCCGCCGCCTTTGGAAGCTATTTTTGTGAGTTTAACAACATGAACTGTCAGGATAAAGGCAGGATCTAGCTGGCGGACTGGGAGCAGTGAGGAATCACGTCCTCATTGCCCGCTTGCTGGCCACACCCCCCTCCAACCTTGGTGATTATTGAAGGTAAGGTTACCCGGTATATCGGGTGCTTTGTATCCGTTCATCGCGCGCAGCCCCTATTCGATGAGCCATAAACACATTTGGAGACCCCTTGCACACAACCGTCCATATTTCATTGTGGGCAAGGGGATGTTCAGTGACCAGTCCTCCAGCGGATCTGACAGATCCTTTGGCAGATCTACACCCATTTTGAGGTTAAAATCTCCTCCCCATATGCATTGCTCATTACGATTCCTCCTGTTTAGAAATAACTCATCAATAAACGCCTTGACTTTGGCTAACCTGTCTGCCTCAGCCTTATGGGGGTTGTTATAGAGGTTCAAAATGATTAACGTGTCCCCCCGAGAGGGTAAAATACGGAGCACCTGTAGGTAGTCCATGTTAGTCTCCACTACCCTAAACCTACAGGTTAGGGAGGCTTCAATCAAAATCGCCAGACCCCCATAACATCTTACTCTGGCATTTTTTTCGCTGTGATCCCCTACGATGTGTAGCCATCTAACAGTGTGGTCTCCAAGGCCCAGGTCTCTTGCAGGAGAATGACATTGTGTTTTTTTTAATTTTATTTATTTTTATTGGTTTTATGAAACAACAGAGAACCTTCGGAGCAAACATGAAAGGGACTTGTGTCCCTATAAACCTTATACAAAAAAAAATTAGATAATTCCCTGGTGTATACACCCTCCCCCTCCCCCCCCCCCTCCTCCTCCCCCCCACCCCCTTTCAAGGCACAGTCTCTGATCGCTGCTTTCACTTAAACTGTTCAATCCATTGTCGGCAGTCCCGACCGGGGACTAGATCGTCGGAAATGGGCCGATTCCTCTGAATTAAAGTCTATGTTTTCCAAGTTAACTATTTGGTGGGGCCGAGTCACTGTTCTCTGGGAATTTCAACCAGTACTTTCCATGTTACTAAAAGCACTAAAGAACCCGAGCCATTCAGTCTCTATCAGAACGCTGGATCCCTGTATAGCTTCTGTGATCTTTTCCATAAGATAAATATCCCTGGCCACTGCCACCCATTCTTTCTTCATGGGGAGGCAGGTCCTTTTCCAAGTTCTAGCTCGACAGGCTCTGGCTGCTAAAAGTAAACAATGTGACAGGTGTGGAAGATTGTCCAACTGCTCATCCCTTCTTTCAAGTCCAAATAATACTAAGATTGGGTCTAGTGGGTGGGATCCTCCGTCCGCCTCTTTGATCCCGCTCAACACTTCTGTCCAATATGTGCGCACTTTGTGACATGTCCACCACATATGCCAATAATTGGCTTTTTCCCTGCATCCATGCCAGCAACGGGGAATCACAGCTGGAAACATCTTGGAGAGTACTACCCGGTCATATTTCCACCTGTGAAGCAGTTTTATGGTGTGCATCTTATATTGACACGAAATTGAGGTCTTAAATGACCTACTACAGAGTCGCACCCATAAACCGTCCCCAATTTCACAGCCCAAGTCCTTCTCCCATCTCGTTCTTAGACCCCTGATTGCTCCTTCACGGCGGGACAAAAGCGCCGTATACAGGAGGGAGATGAGACCTTTCATATCTACATGCGTGTCCAAGACCTTCTCTACTGGGGTGAGTTGCCTCTGTATATGCTGCTTCCATTTCCTTGCCATGAATAACCCCTTCAATCTTAGATAGAGGAGTGGGGACAACCTGACAATACCCAATGCTTCCTCCAGTTCCTGGATGCTTATGAATGTATTTTCTTTCACCAACTGACCCACCCTGCAAAGCCCCGCTTCAAACCAGGACTGATGATGTTTGTGGCCAGGGATCGCGTCCCTCACCGGTGGGGACCAAATGTGCCCACATTCACCTTCAATCCTGAAAAATGCCCAAACTCCTCTATCACCCGCAAGGCGGCTGGGACAGATTGGGCTGGCTGCCTCACGTGGAGCATTATATCATCTGCATAGAGACCGAGTTTAAAGTTTCTGTCTCCCACATCTATACCCATCTCATCAGGGGACCCCTTCAGATATTCCACCAAAATCTCCATGGTCATTGCAAAAAATAGGGGCGAGAGGGGGCAGCCCTGTCGGGTCCCTCGCTGAAGATTAAATCTACATGATAGCCACCCATTTAGCGTAACTCTGGCTGACGGTTCTGCGTACAGAGCCTTGATCGCTCGTCGGGCACCTTCACCGAAATCAAATTTCTCTAGTACCCCATGTAGAAACTCCCAGTTGACTCGGTCAAAGGCCTTTTCGGCATCTATGGCCACCAAGACTGGGTTGCCCCCCCTGGGTGCTGCCTCCCTCGTAAGATGGAGAGTCTTCTTGAGGGTGTCTGCTCCCTGCCTCCCCTGTATGAAGCCCACCTGATCAGAATAGATGAGCCTCGGAAGGAGGCCCTCTAGTCTTGTTGCAATTATTCTGGTGAACAACTTTGCATCCACGTTCAGGAGGGAGATTGGTCTATAAGATTGACAGTCTGCAGGGTCTTTTCCTTCTTTGGGGATGACCGTGATTAATGCTTTCCCAAACGACGGAGGAGCCCTCCCTGTGGACATAATATTCGTGAACAGATCCGCCAGGAATCCGCCAGTTGGCCTGCAAATGCCTTATAGAAGCCTGCCGTGAACCCGTCCTCTCCCGGGGCCTTCCCCAGCTTCAAACCTGATATT
Organism: Ambystoma mexicanum; assembly: GCF_040938575.1. Taxonomy (NCBI): domain Eukaryota; kingdom Metazoa; phylum Chordata; class Amphibia; order Caudata; family Ambystomatidae; genus Ambystoma; species Ambystoma mexicanum. Next base: position 794,006,760 of record NC_090929.1, read on the forward strand.
GGCCGGAGGACTTCCTCATCTTTTATTGGGGCTTCTAGGGTGAAGACTTCTCCAGGTCTAAAGGTCGGGAGGGTCACTCCCTGCAAATAGGATTCTAATGTTTCCCCTCCTATAACTCCTTCCTTCTCGTACAATATCCCATAGAAACTGGCAAATTCTCCCGCTATCGCCTCTGGGTCCGATCTTTCCCCCTCTTTCCCATTCTTGATCTTTGCCACCCATCTATCTGGCCGCTGGGCACGGAGCTTCGCCACCAGCCTGGAACCCTCCTTATCCCCTTTTTTGTAATATTTCTGTCTCAGGTGTTGGAGGCCTGCTACAGTTTTACCCATCTCCATTTTTCTAAGTTCCTGTCTCTTGGTTTTGGTGATCCCCAGGTCTCTCTCCTTCTCTTCCTTCCCCTCGACTCTCTCCAATAGGCGTATCTCAGATCTTAGTTTGTGGGCCAAGAGCGTTCTAGTTCTCTTCTTGGCCGCCCCTTCACTAATCAATCTACCCCGCCATGTAGCTTTAGCCACCTCCCATACTGTCTCCAAGTGAACCTCACCAGTGTTGTTTAACTCAAAGTACTCTCTAATGGCTGAAAACATCATCTGCTCTCTAAAAACCGCATCCCTCAATAGGAGGTTGTTGCAGCTCCACAATGATTCCCTCGGTTTTAAACCGGATATAATAATGTCTGCCCAAACCAGGTCATGATCTGACCAGCTAACCCGGTGATGGTTACAAGCATCAGTTCTGCTCATATGCTGGTGTTCCAGAAATATATAATCAATCCTGGTTCTGGAGCCATGGACTGCGGAGTAAAATGTATAGCCTTTCATAATTGGTTAAGTCTCCCTCCAAAGATCTACCAACCTGTGGTTCCACATTAAGTCCAAGAACCCTCTGTATGGCTGCCCCCCCCTACTACCTGTGGGGATCGGCTTCCCACTATGATCCAATCCCCGGTCCACCCACATGTTAAAATCGCCTCCCAAGAGGATGAACCCCTCAGCCCTATCCAGTACCTCCTTGATGAATTGCATCTGACCCATATTTGGGCCATAAATGGCTGCTATGGTAATTCTGGAGTTTTCCAGGTTTCCCGAGACCACCACCGCTCTTCCATCTGCTCTGCCCCAAACTGACGACTCTAGCCTAAGGTTTCTGCGGAGTAGGATCCCAACACCTCCCTTTTTGGTGGGGCCTGATGCCCAGAATATCTGGCCCACATGTGAACGTGGAATGCGCCTTTCTTCCCCTTTCACTGTTCTAGTTTCTTGTACTAGGAGTACACCCAGACCTGCATTCTTCGTTTCCCTCCCCAGGAGTGAGCGCTTTGTTGGTGAGTTAAGGCCCTTTACATTAAGCGATCCTAGCCTTAAAGTTTCGACCCGGCCCCTTTTCTCATTGTCTGTCATCGAATGACATTTTTGGATTTAAACCTCTTCCGGCCATATGGAAGCCGCTCAGCTCACTTCTTGAGTCCGATCTATGTTGTGCCTGACCCCATACATTCCCAACCCTTTCCCTCCCCTCGACCCCCATCCCATCCTTGTCTGTGACGCTTGCCAGTTGGCAAGCCACTCGAGGAAGAGGTCCGTCCGTCCCTCGCTGTCCTTATCTCCTCGCCACCCCCCGGCTGGTGTCCTTTAACTTTTCCCGACTCCTGCACCTCTGATGCAGCCCCAATCTTTTAATCCTCCTCTAGATCATGCGTCGGGGTGTTGTTTTTTAAAATATTTTCTCTTGCCCTTCATCTTCTTCTTTTTGGCCCAGGGGCCTTGTAGTTCTCGTCTATGCTCCTGGGGCGTGAGGGTCCCTTCGTAAAGCCTCCTTCCCCCGTGACTTGATAATCCACTCCATCCCATTCAAATTCGAGGGCAAATGGGTAGGACCATCTATATCGTATATCCTGTTAGTGAGCCATTGTGTGAGGGGACGGCATTCCCTTCTGCAGATAAGTGTGAGGACGGAGAGATCTCGATAAATCCTGATTGTGTCCCCCTCAAAGGAAAAGCACCCCAGTCTCTTCGCCTTTTCTAGGACCTCCATCTTTTCTCTGTAGCGGAGGAAAGGCACCACGATGGATCTTGGGCCTTTCCCTCTGCCTCCACCACCCCTATGAGCTCTTTCCAGCTGGACTTCCTTGCCCAACTCCAGGGTGCAGAGTTGCTTTATTAAGCCTAGGACTATCCTCCCAACGTCCGCCGCTGTCTTCCCCCTTTTGTTGGGTCACCCCTAGAATACGCAGGTTATATTGGAGTTCCCTGTTTTCAAGGTCGTCCATCTTCAAAAGCATGTCCTCTTCTCTAATTTCCAGGTTTGTCAGCCTCGCTTCATATTTCATGTCCCGCAGATCAGTCTGGAGGTGGTTATTCTCCATACCTTCCATTTTCTCTTCAAGAGTGTCAACTCTCCCTTTAAGAGCCACTATCGAGGCCTGTGTATCTGTCCTTATGGCCTTGATTTCCTGCAGAATGTCTTTAAGATCATCCCTGGTAAGTGGTGCGGGGGGGGGGGGGTCACTTCCTGTGGCCATATTGTAGTGCGTGTCGCCAGTCACAGGTCCTAGTGTTGGTTGAGGCCTACAGAAACGCTGGAGGGATAGGATTGCGTGGGTAAGTGCTTGTTGCTCAGGGGTGCCTATCAATGGTTGCTCCAGGTTTCCGGTCCCCTGGGTTCCAATAGTTTGGTGCAGACTTCCAGGCTTCCCTGTCTGTACCCCTGGGACCTCGTTACAGACTCCTTTGTTTTGTATGTCTTGAGCCAGATATGGTTTTGCCCTGGAGGGGCCACACTGCAAGCCCAGAGTTCTTTAGAGATTCCTCAGATGAGGTCTGGGGCCCAGTTTCTAGTGGGGCCTCCCGTGTTGAGCCTTCTGCTTCTGGCCTTAGGCTCCCTCCGTGTTCTCTGTCTCTCCCTGGTGTGAGTGGGCTGGATTGCGTGGCTCGGTGCTCCACCGAGGACTGGGATGGCGGGGCACCTGCTGCCTGCTTATTTTCTGCACCTGCTTCAGTCTCCAGAGGGGTTCCCGGGCTCTGCGCTGGAACGGGTTGGGGTCCCGTTTGTTGGCACCCCGGGGTTCGATGTGGAAGCCTCAGAGGGCCGCTATTTTATCCCCCTCCATGCCCCCGGAGTCCACGAGCTGCCCTCCCCTCCAACGTTGGGGCCCATGCACACCGAAAAAGAAGGTCTGGGAGAGTTCTCGGGCCCCCGCTCCCTCCAGCGTGTCTCGGAGCGTTTATATATGCCAGGTGTGGGGGGGAGCCTGGCTCGTGTTTTGGCTTTCTCTGGGCCTCCTCATTCCCCCGCGACCTCCTCACCTCTTCTTCTGGATCCTTCCGAGGCGAGGCGGCATTGGGCCGTGTGCTGCGAGGCCCCCGTGTGCTTTGAGGCCCCCCAGCCACCGCCCGTCGTCTGCCTCCCCACTCCGCAACAAGATGGTTTCAAGCCCTCTCTCTGCCCCATGGCACCGAGGGGTCCCCTGGGAGGGCCTCTCTCGCCAACGAAGCATGGGGGGCACCTTTGCCTCTGTTCATGGGGAACTCTCTTTCTCCTGTAGTCAGGTCTCGCTCTCGTGGTTTACTTCTCCTCCAGGCACCGGGCTACGTGCGCCTCCGAGGGTCAGCGGAAGGCCTCTGGGCCACGATGGAGCCCGCGGGGTACCCTGTTCTACTCTTGGTCTTCTAGTTGTGGGTTTCTGTAAATCTCCACAGTGACTTTCCCCTGGCCTGGCTATATTCCAGGATAACAAGCTAGCTACCAAAGGGGCTGCTTTAGATAACATGTGTACCCCCAATCTCAGGACTCGCCCCCCCCTCACAAAGCTCGCAGTCGACTGGGCTGGGCCGGTCAGCCGTACGTCAGTCCAGATCTTCACAGGAGGTTAGGGCCTCATACTGATTAGCTAGCTCAACCCCAATAGTATGCGCCTCTCCCTTCTGTGGGGTCAATCTTTCTAAATTAGGGTTGGACCTCCAACCCAAGGATAATCTGTGGCCAAGAGGTGGATACAAAGGCCCCTGTGCGTGGGGTAACTCTGTGCTTCCCTAATTTGCTCAAGTGATCACCTGAATCAGCCACCCTCCCTGTACAACCGTAAAACAAATCCTGAGAGACAAGCCTACTGTGGAGACTGTAGCTGTTTGGTTTTAGGCCTCTGGATAAATTAGAGTTGACCAAATAACAAACCATCGTTGCATCCAAGAAGGAAACCACTATGCAGTGCCCCTTCATACATTTGTGTTTTTGCCCTACCCTTCCTACCCTTCTTGCCATTAATATAAGGCTTGGGTCAATGCTCGGTCCAATCAGGTTGGTGTTGATCCAATAGGTTGTTTTATTCATTAGTGAAATAGTTAATTCAAATCCAAACTTAGGGAGCCCCGGTACACCCATGATAATCCCCATAAGAGGGGCTGCTGCAGGCAGTAAATTCAAAATGCTCTTCTACAGCCCTTCTATATGCATGTTAGCCCCAGTGTCCCCTATGAAAGTCCTAAAGCTTAAGTCGGACCTCCCAGTACCCGTAAAATTTGAATTAACAGTTACTGAGCTTAACTGTGTGGTTACTGCCTTATCCTTTGCCGGCATCACCAGCCCGCCAATCTCAGTGACCGGGCCAGGACGGTCACCACTCAACCCCCCCCCCCCCACCCACAATAGTATCTTACCGGCTTTGCCCCAACCGTACTTATTTCTGCCACTCTTTTTGTTAGAACTCTGAGTCATCCAGGATAGCCAGTGTGTTCATTACCCCAGACTTAAACATCTGCAATGACTCTAGGATGGTCTAAAGGGCCTTGAGCTTTACATCTACAAGTGATTCCAGCCAAAGCTTATCCTCCTCCCCCCTGGAGGAGGAATTTAGATCCTGTCTCAGTTCCCTCTCCGGGCTCCCACCCATATGGCTATTCACCATTTGATCCGTTACTACACACCCACTGTTAAGACACGTAATGATGGGTCCACACTGTGCAAAAGTTATAATTAACTCTTTATTGAGTTAGTAACAGCAACGTCCCCCAGCCAGGGGAAATCTTCGCAACTGACCTAGTGGAATGTGGAGTCCCCCAGATCCTGAGACTCCACATTCCAGGAGGTGATGTCAGTGAACATATTATGACAACAGTAACCAAGTTATGGATGAGATGTATTGCACACACAAGCCCATCAATACATAGACATTTAAATATAATAACTTCTAATATGACAAACTGTAACCTCTAACACTCACCATCCGGTGCCCCATCCCTAGTCTCACCCCCTCCCCTTCCACTTCTACTTCCTTATCTGCCTCCATACCAGGGTGCAGAGGATCCTGAGGCATACACACCCCAAGCAACTGCTCCTGTAGAGCCATTGCCTGAACCACTGTGCCCCCTAAGGCCCCCATCCCCTCAATACAACTATTTTTTTCAGTGGTGCAACCTTCCGGATTCCCTCCTGAACCTGAAATAGCATCCCATGTTGCTTTTCCAGTACAACAGTAACGCGATTCACTATTTTGCTGGCCATGTCTTCCAAATACGAATCAAGGGAGTGTTGCAAAAGATGGGGCTTAACCTTGGCAAGCTCCTGGGCCATTTGAATTTGTTTCGTTTTTTTGCCCTTTCTGTCAGCGCCCCCGGTCTCTGATCATCCCTTGCTTATGGTGGAAATGCACCTAAGAGCAGTAAAACTGAGCCATTATAAAATTGGTTAAAAAGAGTAAACAGACCGCTAAAATGTCAATGTCTAAATGGTGACTATGCAGTGGGACCTTCTGGCATGCGCCAGAGCATAAGAAACAAATGGTAATGGGTTGTTGGCCACAGAGGACCACAACCATCTGCGGGACAAATACAGCCACCCGCCACCCTGGATTGATAGCTTAGTAAGGACTGTTAACACCCACGGTCACAGATGGCCACCGGCATCCAGTCCTCAGGAAAAACCTCCAGAGACCCAGAGAGGGGGGACAGGGAACGCCCGATGGCTCAAGGAGCAGCCTTAGTCTGTCTGTCTCCCCCTAACCCCACTCTCATAAACACAAAACTTGAAACAGTCAGAGGCATTGGAGAGCGATAGATTTCAGCGGCAAATCAATAGTCAACCAGTAGCATGGGAGGGATTCTAGCTTGGCACACTCCTCCTTATCCAATTGCCGGAATAAGTAAATAGCCACTCAGTTGTCTGGACGTAGAGTAGCAGGCAAAAGTGGAGGGCAGTACAAATATATTAACGTACAGTTTTTCAACAGTCTAGCTTTCACTTTCCCACTTTCGGGTTACAGGTTTTCCGCACTCCACTATCATGCGGAAGTACCAAAGTGCAAAGGGGTGAGGAAACCTGGGTTACCAACGGAGGTCGGCCAATGACTTACTTGCAGACCTTAGTGACTGGAGTAACCCCCTCCATGCCACTCTACCACGAACCACCAATAACCACTTGTGCCTCCACTTCACCTCTGTGCAGCACTCCGCACTCGTGTTAGGGTTAAATGCTCCTCCTCCACCTCACATGAGCATAGGCAGCAAAAACAGACTGGAAAGGCTGGCAGTCCCCCACCAATAATCACTTGTGCCTTGACTTCACCTCCGCGCCACGCTCCACACTTGTGTTAGGGTTAAATGCTCCTCCTCCACCTCACGTGAGCATAGGCAGCAAAAGCAGCAGTAAATGTGCTAATCATCTTCATACCCAGTTTATAAAGGCTGGAGATTTCAACACTATTTTAAGCACCTCCCTAGGTAGATCCAGCAGAGTTGCTAGATCTCTTTCATTCTCTGCACAGGAAATTCACAAGGGCATGTATGATTTTGAGCTTTTAGACCTGTGGAGGACACTCCATCCAAGTGATAGGGAATATTCATATTACTCTTCAGTCCATGAAATGCAGTCACGGATTGAATGTATCTTAATCGGGACGGGACTGTTACATAGGTCTTGAGAGTGTATTCTGCTCCTCGGGACTCTATCGGAACACCCCCGCTTATTGTGGGCATTTCTTCTTGAGGAGAATGCGATTGAGCAACTTCTCTGGCATTTTAAATTGCATGCACTGTCGGATGTAGCATTTAAAAGTGACAATAACGTGGTCATTAACACCTTTTTTAAAACTAATATCGGCTTGGTCCCCCTGAATATTTACTATCTGGGACACAGTCAAGGTTTATCTTCATTCTGCATAGGCATAGAGAATGGAGTCCATAAGGCCATAAGGAGGAGTTTGACGGAACTCGAGGTAGAGATCAGACAACTTGAGATTGAAATGGATCAGGTCCAGCAATAAAATCCTGCTTCCATCCATAAAAGTTCAACTGGACCAATGCCGCTCACTGGCAGATCAGGAGGTGAAATTAGTTTCTGCCCAGACACAGACCCGAAATATGGAGAGGACGGAAGACCTGCCGCTTACTAGCCTTACTGTTGTGTTCTGAAAGAGCCATCACCTCTTTTGTTTTGCTGTAGTCTCCCCGAGTGGGACGGGTATGCCCAGACATGGGTCCCGTGACTGCTGGGCCGAGAGACCAAAGCTACTCCTCACTGATGAGGCCTAACAAGTCCAAAACATGTTTGTGGATGCTTGTGGTCTCGTGCAGAAGGGATGTGACCTAGTAGTTCAGGCTAGACTGCCCCTTTTTGGGGTAGGACCAAGCCTGATTTGCATATGGTCTTTCCCCTTTTGTAATGGCTTGGCAGGCAAAGAACAATGGCCTGGAGGGTTGCCTAGAGCAATACCAGTAGTTAAGATTAATTCTAAACCTTCCATCACCCCTTTTTGTTTTGCATTCTGAACGGGGGCCTACCAACATAGCGACCATATTGAACGATGAAGGGACACTTATGTCAGAACTGAGTGATACTGTATATGTTTCATACTTCTAGCAAGACACTGTATGCTAGGAAGCATACGCAATTCCCTATGGAACTCAAAGCAAACCTATGCGATATGCCAATGCGTAAGTTAAATCAGAGCACCCTATACTCTTAAATGCCCCAATCACGGAAAAGGATATAATGAATGCCATTGCAGCGCTACCCACCTCAAAAGTCCTGGTGTCGGATGGTTTAACGGCTGTATTTTTTTAACGAGTTTAGTCCTAAAGTGTCCATGCACTTGTTGAAAGTCTGGCAAGAAGCTTTCCAGCAAGGCTCCCTCCCTCCTTCTATGGTGAAGCCATGATTACGCTAATCCTGAAGCCCCCACTAATTGTACCTCCTATAGACCCATAGCACTACGTGTGGTGGCATATATCTACTTGGCAGATATGAACTCTTGTCAGGAAGTTCTGTGGATGAGGGGGCAGATAGAAAAAGGGGGATGGCGGTGTAAGGAACTCCTGGTGGCAACAGTAAAGACAGAAAACAGGAGTGCCAGGGGGCACAGAGAATTAAATATTATGTGACCATAATATTGTGATCTCTTTATATCTCTAGAGTTAGAGTAGTAAGGGGTAATTAATTCTCGGTGCCCCCTGGCACTCCTGTTTCTTCCCTATTACTGGGTCCCGTTTGAGAATTTCTCCCCCGTTAACAAAAAATCTGGGACTGTGCCTTTTTCTCTTTTTTGATCACTATTGTGGACAGCCCTGGGCTGGTAGGCTACATTCGATAGACTGTTGTGCCTTTGGTATTCCCTGGCAAGGAACACTTTTTAAATATCTTGCTCTGATTAAGATGGATAACGTAAACATCTTGACTTTCTCTGATGAATATTATCAGAGACTGATGAATTTACCTTCTATAGTAGCTATAGATCAAATCAATGGTACACCGGTCGCCAAGAGTGACGATCTAGACCTATTGCTTCAAAAGAAGAAGAAACTGATTCGTACGGAGTCTCATGGCCAGATGATGCTTGCTTATTTAAAGGCAGGTATCATCCCTGAGGGCCTGCAGGTTAAAAATGTGCCTAGAGTTTTTATTGACAATCCTAAATTTAAGGGACAATTTAGTGCGGTGGGTAATAAATGCTCAAGAGACTACTTAATTTTGATTATAGACACCGCAGCTGAAGAGGCTACTAAACAAAAGTTGGAAATTGAAGCCCTAGAAAATAAGATGAAAGGAGACAATTTAATTAAGGATATTAAAGACAAATTGACCAAAATGGAGGAAGAAATTGTGAAATTCAAAAAATTCACTTTGGATAAAAAAATTTGGAAATACAAAAAAGACACTGAAATTTACAAAGAAAATATAACCTACCCTTATCTAGTTGAAACCTTTTATTCAGATCAAAACAAGCTATCCCAGGGTAGGAATAAAAACACAGGCCGCCAGAGAAATAAGTTTGTGAGTTTTTCTAATACATCTAACACTACAACGAGTAGTGATTCTGACAACTCTTCTACCCCAAATGGGTCTAATCCCAATAATCAACAACCTTTTTTTCGGGGACGAGGTCAGAAAACACGCCATTGGCAACAGGGGCCACCCCGCATGCAAACACGCAATTGGAGGGGTCCTCTACAGAATTGGTGATTCCGATCTTCAATTTGTCCACACATCTCTTGACTAATTTAGAAATACAAGTTCTGAAAAATGGCCTCAGTTTTGTTCCAACTACCAAAGCTAAAGATTTTGATACACAGATGGAGTTACACAAATTTTTCCGTCTAATCCGCCTGAAATATTTTTTTAAAGATGGACATATTTCCACCAAAGAACCAAGTACAACTGGTTTAAAAACACCCTCGAATTTTACCCCTTTAAACTCAATGGTGAGTCCTGCTATTTTGGCTTTTGAAAATAAGGTTTTGGAAAAAACCAAACATCTACTCAGGGATAACAATCATCATAAAGATAATCTAACCAGGGCAGAAAGAGCGGCCCTGAGTACTTTGAAAAACAACAAAGCTTTTTTGATTAAACCGGCCGACAAGGGCGGAGGCATTGTTCTGTGGGACACTATACTTTATAAAGCAGAAGCCGCTAATCAGTTAGAAAACCCTAGTTTCTATCGTAAACTGACTCGAGATCCAACTGAAGTCCTTCGAGGGGACATAAAAAGTCTGATGGACCATGCTCTACTTCAAGAGTGGATTGACCAAGATGAACATCAATTCTTGATAAAAAAGTCACCTACCATTCCAGCTTTCTATTTACTACCTAAGGTGCATAAGAATTCCATAAATCCCCCTGGCAGACCTATCGTTTCAGCTATAAATTCGATTTTGGAACCTCTGTCCATGTATGCAGACTGGTTTCTCCGTCCTTTTGTGAGATCCATGCAATCTTTCGTTAAAGATACTACCAGCATGATCAATTTGATTGATTCCATATATGTAGAAACTACGGATATTTTGGTAACTTTAGATGTTACCTCTCTTTATACGAGTATCCCTCAAGGAGAATGCCTGACTATTATGGAATTATATCTGAATAAGCGGACGGATACTCTCAGGAAAGTGCCTACTTCATTCATTTTGGAATGTATTAAAATCGCCCTCACAGAAAACTTTTTTCTGTATGATGGAACATTCTATAAACAAATACACGGTACAAGTATGGGGGCCACTTTTGCCCCTGACCTTGCGAATCTTTTTATGGATCATTTTGAATCGACCTCCATTTTCGATGAACATAATCCGTTTAAAAGCAACATCATCAAGTGGCTGCGCTACATTGACGACGTTTTCCTTATTTGGAAAGGTGATGCAACGTTGTTGCAATCTTTTCTAGTATGGCTAAACAATCATCATCAACATATTACCTTCACTATGATGTATGATTTACACTCTATACCTTTTTTGGATCTTTCCATCTATAAAACGGAGTCTGGTTTAAAAACAAAGTTATTCCGTAAGCCTACTGATAAAAACACCTTATTAAGATTTAATAGTTTCCATCCTTTAAGTCTACGAGAAAACTTACCGGTTGGACAATTTCTTAGACTAAGAAGAAACTGTTCTGAAGTTGGTGATTTTGTCCAAGAGGGAAAAGATTTAAAACAACGGCTGATTACTCGAGGCTACCCTAAGAAATGTATCAATCGTGCCTATAAGAGAGCAAAACATGCCAATAGACATAGATGCTTACATCCAGAACAGAAAATCTCGGAAGAAAGGATTACATGTGTAAGTACTTTTAGTCCTATTAGTAATGCCCTACGCAGAACCATCAAAAAACAATGGCACATTTTAACCACTGACGATTTTCGTCCCATGCAACCGAGATTTGTATTCAAACGTCAGAAAAACTTTAGGGATATGTTGGTTCATACATATCCAACACCACCTAGTCCTTTGACACAACAGACCATTTGGAATTTACCTCCAGTCCTTGGCCATTATAAATGTGGCCATTGTTCGGTCTGTTCTCTCACTACCAATTGTAAAACCTTGACACTGAATGGGAAGGTTTGGAATTTAAAATCTTTTTCGAACTGTGGTTCAGATTGGCTGATTTATGGCATTAAGTGCCCTTGTAATTTACTCTATATTGGTAAAACTAGTAGAGCTGTCAGACACAGAATATGTGAACATAGATCATGTTTAAAAAACAAAACAGATAAAAAACCTCTGGTGGCCCATTATACACTAGCTAAACACAGCTACACCGACTTGGATTGGTTCGTTATTCAGTTGATACCGGCTCCACCTAGAGGTGGCAACCGCGATTTAGCTCTCACAACAGCCGAACAGAGACTGATTTACAACTTTAATACGGTGAATCAGGGTTTAAATGTTTCTGTGGAATGGAACAGTTTGATTAACTAATTTGCAGTTTTATGTCTGCTCTAAATGCTTGCATTACATCATCTTCTCTTTTGGTGCATGTCTGAATTATTCACACTGTGGAAGATAATATCCTTAGCGCCGTTTTATACCTATATTGCAATTATGTTTAGTCGGTATAAGTCTGAGTTTTGAGCCTTGAAATAAGGGCTTGGCTGATTCCCTCTTTCTTCCCCTTTTTTCTCTCCCCCCCCCCCTCTCCTCTCCTTGTTTTTTCCCCCTTCCTTTTTCCTTCCCCCTCTCTCCCCCCCCCTTCTTCCCCCTCCCCCTTCCCTCCCCCCTTCTCTCTTCCTCTCCCTTTACTGGACGGTTAATAACCCATTTTTTACACATGTTGTGTACAAATGTGCATCTATTTCCATGACTGTTATGGATATATTACAACAACACGTTTTTTTGATATATCCGTGATTAATGTCATATGACCGTTAGATTGAGCCACGGGGGGCATTTTTGCCCAGAATACATCGAAAGATGTATTCAGTATTGAAAAAGCATATTCATCTGGGTCTCAGCCAAAGAGACGGGCGTAGCATCTTGATAATGTTAGTAAACATTTGTCATGTGACCTGCACGTCCGGAAACAGGATGTGTTCTTTTGAAGGCTATTGGCTCGCCACAAACGTCCTTTTACGCACTCGCGTATTTAATCTGACATCCGGGTAGTCCGTTTGTCTCGCTTGTGAATGAAGTGATCTCGATGAGCGGTTCATTTACGAAGACGGCGAATGCATTGGTAAGCTCGTTTCTCGTGCACCATGGTCGGAGGGTTCCGTGAGTTCTATAGTCGATTAACTAAGCTTTTTGTTTGTTTCGGTGTTTGTCGCTGTTTTTCTTGATACTGACAGCCTTGTAGACTGTGGACACTTTCATTTGGGAACTGACGTATCTACCCACGAACATTTCATGCGTGGGCAGCTTTCTTCATAACGAAGCACTTTAATCTCCCGACAATCTTGTATGTGAGTAATCTAATTACAATGAGGTATAACAAAACATTATTTATTTTTTGAAAACGGTGTCCGCCAAAATAAAAAATAAATAAAAAAGTGACCTTAAATAAAATATAGCATAACATCTTGGGCAGTTATTGCCATGAAACATTTTGGCTTAAATACCTGATCCTGCATGGCTGTGTAACCCTGTGCACGATAAATCTTTTTTAACCTAATAGTTAGGTATCTATGAGGTCGGAAGCACTCTCTCTTGTGAATTAATCAAGGTTTTTTTCAAAAATATAACACAAAATAATAAAATACTCACAAGACAGTTAAAGACTTATTGCCCTGTCTCCACCTTTAGACGAGAGCTATGGTAACTGGCTATTAATCAGGATATAGTCTAATTAGATGACATTAAACCAGTGATGTAGACATACCCTTTTATTGCATTATAGGATAAGGTGATCCTTGCCAGTGAAGTTGGTGTTCAGCATACAACGGTGGTGTTTTGAATATTTATGCAATATTTGGATGAAGGTTTTATCATCGAATGAATTACACTCTTTTTGGAGGAAACAAGTAAGAGATCTAAATAATATGTCACATAATGTTATGTAGGGTGGTTGTGAGTGTGTGTCCTTTCTTTATCTGTGGGGGGATGTTTTGTGATCCACCAACAAAGCTTTTTGTAATAAGGTTAACATGACAAAAGGAGCTTATGAAATGTCTGGCATAACGAATGAGGCCCATTATTTGATATAAACTTATCAGCTTACAACTATGGAGTACCTCTTCTGTAAAATTGTTTAGACTTGAAAATAACGACGTCACGTATAAATTGTTCTACATGAAGTAATGGCATTCCCCCGTTTGTATTTGTAGATCCACGATGTTCCATCCACATCATACAAAAGACCAAGTGTGAAGAAATCATATGTCCTGAAGATGGCCATTGCACTTATTTCTGAATGGACATTTGAGGAAATGTTCAATTTATGTGTGGGCCGAAACATGTCGACAACCTATACCTCAGCTAATGTCCAAAGTTTGGCAATATAGCTTTTGAATTTTTGTTCTAAAATAGGGTCATTGGTTGACGCATTTATGTATTCTTTCGTGTATTTTATGTCTTTTTAGTTTTTTGGTACCTTTTTGAGACCTGGATGTAGGAATTTATCTTGTCCTTTTAATATTTATATGATTAAAAACATTTATAAGATTCCAAGTTTTTTCAAGTATCTTCTCTGGGGGAAAGTTTATTCGTGTTTTCTTTCTTTTGTCCCATACGTGCTTTTGAGAGTGATGTTTGTTTGTGTTTAGGTATATGTGACCATAATATTGTGATCTCTTTATATCTCTAGAGTTAGAGTAGTAAGGGGTAATTAATTCTCGGTGCCCCCTGGCACTCCTGTTTCTTCCCTATTACTGGGTCCCGTTTGAGAATTTCTCCCCCGTTAACAAAAAATCTGGGACTGTGCCTTTTTCTCTTTTTTGATCAACAGTAAAGACAGACACAAGTGATCACAGTTCAAGGGTGTTTATTAAACTGTATGCAGGTTGGAAAAACGCCTAATCTAAACCTAAATCTAAGATAGGAGCAAGCGTCGACCATCACACGAAAATAAGGCAGTCCTAGTGGCATTGTGTCAAATGAAAAAGGGCCTATACTAAGAAACCTATTGCCAAGCCTTCCAACTAATCGAAAAAGGGTGTGGGATAGTTTTCAAAAAAAGTAAGAAGTGTTCACAAATAATATGTCAGGATATGGTAGCCTGGGTCTTCCTTGCCCACGTTTTGAGCACTGGTTAAGGTGGGGTCTTGGAGCACAGCACAGTCTCGAGCTCTCCCAGCATGAGACGACAGTTCTGTTTTAGCTTATCAGGAGCCTCAATGGCCAAGTCTCTTATCTTTAAAAAGTCTCTTGCCTTCTAGGGTGAGTAAAATAACAAACACAAAGTTCCTTTTCAGGTACCAATCGCTTTCCACAAATCATATATACAGTCCCCTTTTAGTGGGTCTTGTGTGATGACTTCCACCCCGGGAACCCCCTCTTCTGGCCTTGGATCCTAAAACAGTTCCTATCAATATCAAGGCCTTCAGTGGTTGAGTCTCCTGTTATCGAGGGCCTGATAGGTTTACAAAAATGACCAACAAACGCAAAGTTCTGTTCTATGTATTCCTCAGGGGATGGCTTCACCCCTGGGTCCCCCTCTTCCGGGCACAGACCCCTCTTTGCTTTCAGCCTCCCTCCACCGGGTTCACTATGGCTTTCTCTTGGTTCCCAAATCTTAATGTCTTTTCTAACAGTTCATAGTGGACATCCCTCTACCAGGCACTGTTTTTTGGGACTTTAGACTTTGTCCCCTCTTAGTCAGCATCACTCTTCCGGGTTCACTCTGTCCAACTTCACATTTACTTTCAATGTTTGCAGGATTTCCCCAGCATGGGGTCTGGCATGGATTCACATGCTCATGAATATTCCCCGTCGTCAGGCTGGGAATCCTCGGTAAAGAAAAAATCAGTTTCAGTTTCGTTTCTGGACTGTCTTTCTACTAGTAACCAATCACTGGTCTCTGGGTCATACTGCCCCCAACCAATGACTGCCCTCTACCTAAGCCCCTCCTCTGGCAGCCATCTTCAGATTTTTACCGCACGTTCAAGAGTCCTCGTGCTATAGCTCTCGAGCTTTTACTGCATTTTGTGATTTTTTTCGAAGAGTTTACTTCCGATCAACGGGTACCCGTTTCGGAATTTTCTATGCCCCTCAAGGGCGAATTTTTGTCGAGTTTTCACTTCTCGGAGGATTCCGGAAGACCTTTAATGACTATGCCGCGTGGTCATGGCCCAGGACAAGGGAAACACGACTCCAGGACCCAAGCTGTTCAGAAGCTGCCCTGGATGCGGACTACAGAATGTCTTCAAGGAAGATGAGCACTCCCGGTGCGTCTACTGCCTTCACAACCACAAATCGCACGTGGAGAAGGACTGTACATTTTGTAAGAACATGTCGGAACGGACAATGAGGGATCGTCGTACCCGACTTGCCAACTGGCTGGAGGGGAAAGCCCCGGTCGAACCAGACGGCGACAGCCGAGGGGGAGCGAGGCAGCGGTCCTCCCCACAAGGTGAAGGCCTCAGGCGCGCCCAAAGTCACGAAGGCCCTGATTCACCTGGCTAAGGCCTCGATCGAAGGAGTCGTGGCGGCCCTGGCGAAGCCTGTGGAGGCTAACCCAGTAGAGACGACATCCAGGCCTAGAGTTTCCCTGCCACCCCGGAGGGAATCCTCTTTTCAGCCTATCAATAAGACCCCCGTGAAACCCCGGGTGGAGAAAGAGGGGGGGCACGGTAGCCATAACGGACACAGATACCACCTCTGAAGATGAGCTGGCTGGCATTGCAAAGATCCTGGACAAGAGGTTCGAGGAAGTCCGGTCCTACGGGAGGGATCCCGACGAGGCGGACGTAGAAAGCGACGGTGGAGCCGACGAGGAGCCGCGGACTGTGGAGGAGACGGAGGACCCTACTCCCCAGCCGTCGCTCCCGTCGCAACTGGTGCCTATGCCACAGGACCACTCGGGAGCAATCTTGATGGCTATCCAGGCCCTGTGTACGGAGATAAGGACAAGATTGCCCTTAACCCCAGCGGATGATCCAGCAGCACCTGGACCGTCGGGAAGCCCACTGAACAAGCAGAGGTGAATCCATCCTCCCCCTCCTTTCCAGCCTTTACCTCCTTCCCCTCCACCGAGGGATGAGACTGGAACGGAGACAGTGACGACGGGGACGGACGACGACGGTGGTGACGGGACGGGTCTCCCATCACCTCCTGCCCGGGCCTCCCCTCCCGACGAAATTGGCTCTTTCCACGCCATGATCGCCAGGGCTTCGGAGCTCTTCCAACTTTGTACCGAAGAACAGAAGAAGGAGGGCTTCCTCTTCCAGCGACGGGAGGCCAAGAGGAAGACCGTCCTCTCAGTACCGTTACTAGACGACATCTGGGACGAAGGACTGTCGCTACTCAAGAACCCGTCCACGGCTCCTGCGAAGAGGGACCGTTATGAGAAGAAGTACCGGGTCCCAGATTCCGCCCGATGTGCCTCAGAGCTCAGCCGTCCCCGTATTCGGTGGTCTGCGCAGCGGCCAAGAAGAAATCGGCAGGGGCGACGGGATCAGCTTCCACTTCCCCACCGGACGGCGAGGGGAAGAAGCTGGACGCCATGGGGCGACGAGTCATCTCATGCAGACCAGGGTACTGGACATGGCCTTCGACGGGAACAACCTGTTCGGCAAGGCAGTGGACGAGTCACTGCAGGCCATCAAGGCGGACACCGAGACGGCCCGGGCCTTGGGTTCTCTCCAACAACGACGGCCACCCTTTCGGACCTCCGGAGGCAAGTCTCAAGGTGCCTCCAAAGGATTTGGTGGCGGTTCCTCGTCGTACCGCCAAGCGGCCCATTCATCGTCACAGGAGGCCTACAGAGGCCGTGGCAAGGCCAGAGGACGTCATCGCCAGGGAGGCCAAGACGCCAAGGCCTTGGCGAAGCAGGATTGAACCGGCCACGGCATCAGGCCCCACCGAAGCACCCCGGTGGGAGGCCGGCTGGTGAAATTCGTCAGCGTGTGGGAGTCCATCTCTACCGACCGTTGGGTGCTGGACGCGCTGGGCCGCGGGCACACTCTGGAATTCCAAAGAAAGTGTCCCCGTCTACCACCTGTGGCCAGGAAGGAAAACCACGTCCCACAGCTACTTCGGAGGTACAAGCAATGCTGAAAAAGGGCGCGATAGAACTCGTCCCGAAGAGGCTCCAGGGGCTCCGGAGTGTACTCACGGTACTTCCTCGTCCGAAAGAAGACCAGCGGTTGGCGACCCCTCCTGGACCTTTGTCGTCTAAACAAATACATCAAGTCCCAGAAATTCCAGATGGTCACCCTCCAGCACGTGTTGGGACAGCTGGAGGAAGGCGACTTCCTATCGTCGCTGGACTTGGAGGATGCCTACTTCCACATCCCCATTCTCAAAGGACATCGAAAGTTCCTACGATTCGTGGTCCAAGGACGACACTATCAGTTCAAGGCCCTTCCCTTCGGATTGAAGTCAGCACCCAGGGTCTTCACCAAGTGCCTGGCACCGGTGGTGGTGGCGCGGCTGCGCCTGCATGGGATCCACATTTACCCCTACCTGGACGATTGGCTCATCCGAAGCAAAGTCAAGGAAACTCACCGTCGATCACACAGCGAAGACCGTCCAATTGCTCACGGATCTGGAATTCTCGATCAACTTCGCAAAACCCCACTTGGTACTGTCGCAAGACGCCCTGTTCCTGGGAGCCAGACTCGACACAGTGGCACGATTGGCTTCGCGGTCGGAGGAAAGGACGAAGGCCATCTTGGGCAAGGTACAACGGCTGTTGACCATGGACGTGGCTAGGGTGAGGTCCATCAAGTCCCTACTCGGCATGATGTCATCGTGCATTTACTGCATGCGCTTATGCAGGTTGCTGATGCGACCACTGCAGGAGTTCCTCGACGCCTGTTGGATGCAAGCGGCGGGCAGCTTCAAAGACAGGATCTCACTCAGCGAGACTTTCCGCCAAGCGATCCGGTGGTGGGGCACCTGCGCTCTAGCGGCGGGCATGGACTTCCAGACCCCAGCACATCAGGAAACGGTGACGACGGACGCCTCCCTGGAAGGATGGGGAGCGCACACCGGAGATCTCCACGCAAGAGGCCTTTGGCTCCCGGAGGAGAGGTCACTACAAATCAACGTCCTGGAGCTTCGAGCCATGTTCTGGGCCCTCAGGTCATTCCTTCCGTCCCTCAAGGGCAAGGTGGTAAGGGTCTTCACCGACAACACCACCACAATGTTCTACATCAGGAAGCAGGATCTGTAGCACTGGGCCGTTGCCCAAGGGATGTTCCTGGTACCTTTCCATCTGGCAGGAATAAAGAAAACCATTGCTGACTCACTCAGCAGGGAGCTGCGCTCGTGCCACGAGTGGGAGCTTCGGCAGGATCAAGTGGATCTCCTATTCTGACGATGGGGCAATCCTCAGATCGACCTATTTGCGATGGTGACGAATGCCAAGTGCCAGAGGTTCGCCAGCAGGTTTCCCCAGCCGGTGAGCATGGGCGATGCCTTCTCATTCCCCTGGGACGGCCTGTTCCTGTATGCGTTCCCTCCGTTGCCGTTGCTGCTGCGACTCAGTCAACTCAGACGGTCCCGATGCAGAATGATCCTCATCGCACCGGCGTGGCCGAGGCAGATCTGGTTCCTAGATTTTCTGGACATGTCAGCGTCCCCCTGGTCAAACTACCGACGGACGCGGATCTTCTCGCCAGGGAAGGAGGCGCCATCCTCCATCATGACCCAGGATCGCTGAACCTGCAGGCCTGGCTCCTGCACCACTAGAGTTCGGAGGGTACAATAACCCGGTGGACTGCAAGGAGGTGCTTGCTTGCAAAGGCCCTCGACTCTCAAGTGCTATGGACACAAATGGAAGAGGTTCTCTGTCTGGTGCCGTGCACAGAAGATTAACCCTCTGCGGATTACGGCCCCTCAAGTGCTGCCGTATTTACTATCGCTGGCCAAGGCGGGGCTGGCACATGCCTCCATCTGGCGGCTATCTCCCGCTACACCAGACCTTCGGGGCGGTCATCTCTGTGGTCTCATCGCCTGGTGAAGGAGTTCATGAAAGGACTGTTCCGGTCGTTCCTGCCGGTGAAGGCCCCGGCCCCGGCGTGGGAGCTCAACGTGGTGCTGACCAGGCTCATTGGGCCGCCATTCGAGCCTCTGCATTTGGCACCGTTGAAGTTCCTGTCGTGGAAGACAGTGTTTCTTGTGACCATCACCTCTGCACGACGAGTGGGAGAGATCCAGGCCCTCTCCTGTAAACCTCCATACCTGACATTCCACGAGATGAGGGTAGTGCTGAGGATGCACCCCTCCTTCATGCCCAAGGTGCCGTCGGACTTCCATCTCAACGAGCCTTTGGTGTTACCTGTTTTCTTCCCGTTGCCTTCGTCGCTGGCTGAGAGGACTTTGCACTCGCTGGATGTGGCTAGAGTGCTGAAGTTCTACGTGGACCGCACGAAGAGTCTTTGGAAGACATCACAGCTGTTTGTGAACTTTGGACCTGTGAACCAAGGGAAGGCTCTCTCGAAGGCTTCCATTTCCAGATGGCTCTCCGGCTGCATCATGCACTGCATCATGCTCTGTCACCGGTTGGCAAACCGACCGTTACCCGGCTGTCCGAGAGCCCATTCAACCCGAGCGATTGCTGCTACCATGGCGTTCCTCTCTGGTGTGCCCCTGCTGGACATCTGCAGGGCTGCTACGTGGAGGTTGACGCACACCTTCACAAGATTCTACTGCGTCGACCGGGATTCCAGGGAGGAGTCCAGAGTCGGCCAGGCAGTGCTGTCAGCATGTTCGCCTGAAGGTGAGCCTGGTGAGGAGGTAAGAGATGCTTAATGTTGAGTTGTTGAAATGCTTAATGTTGAGCCTTGCCACCTCCTGTGGTTCTGCATGTGTGTACTGCCATCTATTCATGTATTCATGAGCATGTGAATCCATGCCAGACCACATGCTAGAGAAGGAACAAGCTGCTTACCTGTAACTGTTGTTCTCCAGCATGGTTCTGGCATGGATTCACATGTGAACCCTCCCTCCAAACCCTCTGTGATTTTTCTCTTGGTCATACTGCCACTTTACGTGCTACCAAATCTGAAGATGGCTGCCAGAGGAGGGGCTTAGGTAGAGGGCACTCATTGGTTGGGGGCAGTATGACCCAGAGACCAGTCATTGGTTATTAGTAGAAAGACAGCTCAGAAACAAAACTGAAACTGATTTTTTCTTTACCGAGGATTCCCAGCGAATCCATCCCAGACCCATGCTGGAGAACAACAGTTACAGGTAAGTAACTTGTTCCTTACTTCCCTTGCTTTCTTATAGTTCTTAGGTCAAAGGCTTTCGACTGTACAGGGATTTTGCTTGACCTCCTGTATGACCACTTTGAGCTATCTCAACGGCTCTCCTACGGTCTTCTGGTATCTGTAGTTTCACTCAGGGATCAATCAGAATCGACCAGAGTTTCTCGAAGCAGCACCCACGTGGTGCTGGTCCCCTTCTCCAGCTGGTCTCCCCTTTACAATTTTTCTTTGAACTTCTTTTACTTTCATTCCTCACAGCCCGGTTCTAATCAGTTTTTCCTTCGACTCACTGGCTGTGATGAACCGCTTGGTTTCCTTCGCAACTGGAGTCAAGGCCGGTACCATGGTAGCAGGAGTCTCCCTTGATCCAGTTTATTAGTGTCAATACGCTCTGTGTACCTTTGACATCTGCTGCAGGACACTTGGGCTATTGTCCTCGGTCTTACGATTCCTTTTGCAGAGGTTTCGCTGGGTTTTGTCAAGAAGGGCAAGGTCGTGTCGCTCCTTGTCTGCCTCTCGATGTTTGTTGCCTTTCTCCTCCTCTTGAACTGCCTGGTCTTGATAGCTATCTCATTGTGCGGTCTGCCACGCTCGTACTGTGCTCTCTATGCTCTCTTGCTCCCATTTTTATCCCTCTGGGGAAGGGAAAGGGCCGTCAGGTGTGTGTGATTCTGATAAATTGCCTGACTTTTGCCTGACCCTGGTATTGGGACAAGTCAGGTAAACGGCTCTGGTGTTAGTCCATTGTCTTTCATGTTGTGCGAAAGTGTTCGTGTCGGAAAAGGGGGGAGGGCAGTGTTTTTGAATGTCCTACGGAAGAGGATGGGGAAAAGGTGTTGAAGGAAGGGGGATACCACGTCTCACCCGTCAGTGTCCCACTCCCACTCCCCGAGGACACCCCATCCAGGTGATCCTCCCTCACTAGTCCACCCATAGGATCCAATAGCGATGGCCATGTCCTGGCCACCTGGACGACCGATCTCTGGGATTTAGCCAGGGTGACACCTTCAGGTTTCTCACAGCGGTTAAACAGGCATAGGGTGCAAGCTTTAATCGGCCACTGAGTGACTACTGTATGTTTTTTATGTTGAAGGGAAAGTGTGAAAGGGAATTGTATCTGGGCAATCACAAACCATGGGGGCTCTGCCAAAACTAGGGTGAGTTGGCAGTTAGTTGACAAGTTGTCCCACTGAGCTTGATCATAACCCTGGGGAGTGGCTTCCTCTGAGGGTTTCACAACTGAGAACTAGGCCTGCCTCCCATCACAGTCTTCAGCTACAACCCAAACAGACTCGTTTTTGGGACACTGAGAATGCTAGGATCCCTCACTGATTGTTTCAACGTGTCCCTCCTCAGCACACGAGGGAAGCGGCTACATCCCCCATGCACAGCCCCCACCCACTCACACAAATACTAGAGCAGCGTCTTCTGATTCTAGAATAGGAATCTGAAGTACAGGCAAGTCCCAGTTCGGTCCAGAACCTTTCTACGACCCACCTCAGCAAGCTCTACCCCATGAGGCAGACGGGCGGCTGTAAGCCCGGTCTGCCGCAGGGTGTCCCTCTGAATCTGGTGGGTGATAGGTCACCGCTGCCACACTAGCTCAGGGAAGCCTTTCAGAAGCTACCCTGTACTGGTGTAGCAGCAACGTCCTATTTAAATGAAAAGCTCCAAGCTGCTGTGTACGAGCGGAGAGCTTATCACTTAAATAGTGCGCCGCTGCCACACCAGCATGGGCAGTTTTTCAAAGGCTGTCCCATTCTGGTGTAGCAGCCGTGCCCTATTGAAATGAAAAAAGTCCTGCTCCCGTGCTGGAGCACCCAGAAGAAGGGATATTTGTTTTTATGAGGAGCAAATCGTAATATATTTTTCTGTTTTTCAGGGGTGGGCTGCAGGGGCCACAGCTCTTCCATTGTTTGGAATGGTAGGTATGTGCAGTGCATGTAACAGACAAATCAGAGCAGGCATATTAACCCTTTGTGCAATCTAACTAGGAATGGGAAATTCGGACCCGTAGGATACAAGTATATCTCTGTAACAGAGACATTAACACCCCTGGCTATATTACAGGGACTCAAACTTACTTTTATCTCTTATTTGATTCATTTTTTATTTGACTTTTTATTTTAGTAGAATTATTTGAGTACTGATTACATTTGAATTTATAAGTTTTGGCTCCATGAGGTGGTGGTTTAGTTCCCCTCTGCATGTGAGCCAAAATTAATGTCCTAAATGATGACTAGGAGATAAGGAGTCAGGTTCAGTCCTTACCTCTTTGCTTCTGGACTCCTTTGCTGGGAAGAGGTAAGGCCTGTCCTTTCAGGTAGCCACCATGCAACCTGATTACAGGATAACAGGTAAGCACTACGGCTACCCCGGGAGCCAGGTCCCATGGGGGAAAAAACCTTGAGGGGGAAAAAAAAACAAGGTGCTGAGAAGACGTTCCAGGTACATTTGTTATTCTGGGAATTTGTATTTACAGGAACCAGGAACAAGTAGAAAACACGAGGTTGCAAGGCAAACTAGCGTTCCGCAATACAAAACAATTTCAATGCGAGAAGCCTTCTGAAAACCTCTATTTATTTCCGGGTATCAGATGTTGCCGAGCACGTGAACGCGATGATGTCACCACGTGGCAAGAGCATCTGGGAGCCATCTTGGATCGGGACGCAATTTGAAAGCGTTTCCAAAATGAAACCTGATCAGATAAGCGCCAAGTAGGCGAAAGCATGACATAAGGGTTGGCAGAGACAGATACAGAGTCTGGCTTTTGTTTGGCTGAACTGTCTTTAGTCTTGATTATCTGCAGTTAAAAGGTTTTGCATTTTGCATTATTCATATTACCAAACGTTTTTTAGGATCAGACAGCAGGCGACCATTGCCAAACACAGTTGGCCATTGCTGACATTCGCCAGCGTCCAAACCAACCACAGTTGCCTATCCCCAAGTCAATCATTGCCAACCATGGCCCACCATCCCCAATCATAGCTAACCATTGCCAAGCATCGCCAATCATGGACAAGTCTTGCCGATCATGGACAGCGATTATGGACCATGGCCGACTATAGCCATCTGTTGAGCCAGTAAGGTTGTTCTGTGGTTTGAGTCTCCACCACAGAGATCTGAGGAACACCTCTAGACTGCACCTTTTATACTTTCAGGGGCTATCAAAGACCTTGAAATTATGAGGTTAATGGTCAAGGTGTATTATTGAAGTGGCAAGAGTGCATTTAGTTTATGGAGGGTCTTTTGTCAAAGATTATGTGAGAGAGACCGGTAGAGAGAGATAAAGACAAACACTTATGATGATGATAGTTTATTTATATAGCGCCTATACACAATGTGTTTCAAAGCGCTTCAAGGCAAGGGAGGGAACAAGGGAAAATACAATGACATTCTTACAGGCCATGAAGCAAGGATGTGAAATTAACTATCGTACTCGGCCTGACGACACTTCAGATAGTGCAAGAGCTAAGACATAGATAAGGAAGGGAGGGGGAGAATGGGAAGGAAATAGAAACAGACAGGCGACTACCGTACTAGGCCTGACGACATTTCAGATAGTGCTGGAGGTGGAGTGGGGAGGAAAAAACGGTAATGGAAGTGTGGAGGAAACAGACAAGGTTGCTATCATATTAGGTCCAGGGACAATTCTGATAGAGTAAGTGCATAGAAGAAAGTAAGGGGAGGAGATAGGAAAAGGGAGAAGAGAGAAGGGAAAAGAGGAGAGAACAGAGAGTAAGCAGCCAAACAGAGTGGAGAAGCAAGAGTGGAGAGCGAATAGAATTGCAGAAGACAGTAGAAACGCATAATGTTGCAAGCCAGAATACAAGATGAAGATGGGAACAGCATGATTCAGGGCCACCATGAGTACAAGATGCAAAGGAAATCCAGCATGAGAGTTGAGAAAGAGTGACGCACCGTGAATGAATGAAGTCCATAAAAGTCAAATCCAGCATTGGCCACAAGACGGTGATGGTGAAACCAGAATTTATCAGGACAGACTCCTGTAGAAGTAGCCTGGAAGGGGGTAAGGGGAGCAGGGTAGAGAAATTAAGCAAACCAGGCAACGCCTGTGTGCGAGAAGGGTGGGGGCACAAGGGAACATCACAGGGGGACCAGAGAGTGTGGGGATGGCCTGTGGGGACAGAGGGGGTAACACATGTTGGTGCATGCGTACCTGCTGTCTGAGCAGGGGGTCGGGGCCCTGGGTCCTCCTGGCCTGAGCAGGCCCAAACAGGAATTGCCCTTTTCTTCGTCTGCCCTTCGCTCAGGACGCCCAGGCGAGAGACGCCCTTGATCTAATAGTTAAGAGCAGGAAAGAAGAGGCAGGGCTAAGAAGGTGGGTGGTGCTTAGGCCAGGTGACCGAGATCCACTTGCACCTGCTCCCCATCTGCTCCCCACTTACCATTTCAGCACCCAATATGGCATCCAGAAAATCATCATGGAAGGGATAAACACATGTTATAAATATAATCCCCACCTGTGGAACACCACCAATCACTGGGGCACCCTTGAACGGCATTAATAAGCATGCCAATTAATCTGTATTTGCATACTGCCTGCGCCTGCTGTATGCATCTCCTTCTTAACAAACGTATGATATACACAGCCTATAAAATAGCTAGACTGTTAATATTGCTGTGGAGAGGATTAATACACTTGCTACCGTGATCTCCATGTGAGCAGGAGTAGGTACATTTTTTATTTTATATATTTAAAATATTTTCATGGTGAAACATATATTCTAATGAGGCCTCACAGCGTTCACAACATTGGCAGCTTCCACTGCCGCAAGGTTGATGAAATAGGAACAGTTCCACTTTCTAAGAGTGTCATCTGGTATGGAAGACTTTGCTAAACCAGGGGATTACACCAAGAACTGCACTAGAAGCAGCGAACATGCTTTAACAAGCTTGTGGCAGTGGCGTTTGAAAGGGAAGGCTGTATCAATCCTACTCACTGACAAATAATCCGGCAGGGCTTCTGTATTGATCTGCACAAAAGAGGAATACATCAGTACAGTACTCCACTCATGCACATCTTCTGAACTAAGGATGTGAGACCAAAGGACATGCAGGAGAGAAGATGTGGCACTTACAACATCTCTCTTATCTCCTGACTCAGGGTTCGAGCCCAGGCCATTGTAAAAGGGAGGCAACATAATGCATGCTGCACCCATGCACCAACACCAAAGCAGTATCCCACTTGTGTTCGGAATTGAGGGCTTTTTAAATGCAGATGCTGTAAGGGGTGAGGAGCACAACCATGTATGCCTACTCTGTTGATGTTTCGGCACAGCATACTGTGTTGCCCGCAACGCTCTGCCCGACGCCACAAGGGCACGCCGTTTGTGGTCGAGGAGGCTTGTGAGGGTCTTGCAGGGCGCTGCACAGAAAAGCACAGAGCGGCAGGCAGAGCGGTTGCTCCCATGGGGCTCTCCTGCTTGTGGAATGAACTACACTATGCACACCAGCCCGGTGTGGTAGCAGCATAGGTACTTTATGAAGAATAATACTGTATCTTGTTAACAATAACAAGACTATGGGCCTCATTACGGGTCTGGCGGTAACCCTGCCGGTAAAACCAGCGGGTTGCCGCCAGACCCGTCAAAAATTACCAGCACCTGATTTCCCAGTAACACCAACCCCGGTGGCCGGGAAGTCAGGCGCCGGTAATTCTGTTCGTCCCCATTCCCATTGAGTCCAATAGGACTCAATGGGAATCGGGACCAAGGAAGCAACGTCACCGTTAATAACGGTTTTGGTGCTTCCGTGAAACTCTGTGGGCGGGACGGCACCTGCCCGCAGAGTCATACTGTGCCGGTTCGGTAACAACAGTGCCGGTAGGCTTACAGGCACCGCTGTTACCAGGCCGGCACAGTCGTAAGTCAACTTTATGTGTAGAAATGCTAATTTCTACACATCTCTCAGGCATATTACCTCCATGTTCCTCTTCTTTGTCCCAGTACCTACTTTTAAGGTATCAGCCTCTTTGACAGAAACCCTTCAGGTGTCGGCATATGAGGAGGGTCACACAGCTTGCAGACTTAATTGCTGCTGTAAACACGCTGCTGGTGTAATAAAAATGCTGAAGCCAGGTCTGCAGTCAACCACTTAATTTATAAGCACTCTGTGTTGATTTCATTGAAGTGATGTTAAGCACAAGCATTGGCAAAGCCAACAGTTTTGGCTTGTGTATAATATTAGGAACTTGCCGGGCACTGCTTAGATGCCCAGGTACTGCCTCATTTTGCACCTGCAAATACCAATGGGCAGTTAATACCAATACGACTGTGCCTAACAAGTGCCTTTGCCATGCCTACAAAAAAGCCCAAACTGTTCGCATTGCTAATGCTTGTTGTATCAGTGTGCTCCGTCTTGTCGATGTTCCTGTTGCTGTCTGTCACAAACACACCTTGTACCCACCGACTTTCCTTATGTATTGCTGTTTGTGGTTGTTTTTATTAGTGCCTCTTTGATGGAAAATTGTATTTGAAAGGTTGCATTTCTTGATTTATGTAAGGAATCTGTGGCGGTATATGATGAGGATGTATCACTTTGTTGAAATTACTGTTCACGCTCTTTCTTGAATATAACATTTTGACAAAAAAAGTGTAGAACCTAATGGAGGAAGTCTTATGTGGTGTGTTAAAGCCCTTCAATCCGTAGGATGGGTGAAATGCACAAGGGTGGTTCATAAACTCATAGATGTGGCACCAGGGGCTGTAAAGCTTCATATCTTGATCGGCTGGAGAACACCTGGACACAGTGGCGTACTGAGCGGGGGCTGGGGAGGGCACACTGCCATCCCACAGGCTCTTTTGAGAGCCTGTCCGGGACTTTCATCAGTGGGCCACCTCTCCTGTTCGGCACCTCAATGAAGGTGCCCAAACGGGAAAGGTGTCCCCCTCGCAGGACAATGTGTGCTGAGTAATTCCTGCTCAGCACAGTAATTGTCCTGGCAGCAGGACATCTTACCCTTTCCGAAGCCTCTGCCAGGATAATGTCCCAAGGAGCTCCAGGCAGCAGCAGAGGGGCTCGCAAGTTGCTCTGTGTCAAGAGCATTTCAATGTGAACCATTAGGCACTGATGGAAGGGAGGGTGGACTATTAGCAGGAACATTTGTCCATTTAGAAATGTGCATGGGAGGAAGTGATCGGGTGTGAGACGGTTGCATATTGCTGCAGGCCTTATGAAATAATGAGTATGGCTTTACCCAAGGGGGGTTTGTTAGGCTCACATTAATCTGCATGATGCTATTGTGACTTTGCATGCAGGATGGGGACAATAAAACTAAATCCATCCTCTTATTCCTCAACATATTTCTATAATGATGTATAGTTAAAGTTAATAATGAAAGGGTAGTTTCTTATGTAATGTGCTTTGCTTCCAAGGCATTGCTATAAAGTATTATGTAATGTGTGCAGGTTTACTAGGAAAACAACATCATTCCAAATTGAAGGAAAGGAATGGAAGATCAAACATTTCTCAAATTGTAAAACTACAAATGTGGTCTACATCATTGAATGTCCTTGCGGACTCAGATATGTTGGCCAGACCCAGAGGCAAGTCAACAAAAGAATTGGCGAACATCGCTCTAGGATTCGATTTCGAGCCCACACAGCACCACTAGTCTCGCACTTCACGGATTATCAACATAGTGCGGATGATGTATACTGGTGGATTGTAGATACAGTAGTCAACACCACCAATGCATCCAATGCGTTGAACAATAAGGAATCCTGGTGGATTTTTAAACTTAAGGCTACTACTAAGGGTCTCAACGAGGCCATGCCAAATACCTTCAGATGACCGGTTAGTCCCTACCCCTTTCACTAAACTCGTGGGGGGACCCACCACTTCTTTTCCTTCACACAAATAGGACAGTCCACTATGTGGCTGTACTCGAGCAATATGCCAGGTGTGCTATCAACGCCTGACCGCACAAGTTCACATCATGTCCTCGTATTGTTAGGTGGTTTACATTTTCTATAAAGTGGAGCACTAACTAGCAATATGCTTCCTTATGTACCATTCGTGAAAATGTACACGCAATCATTTCATGCAAAGCAATTAATGTTATGCACAATAAGAGTTTATTTGCTAATGGGTTTCATCCTGTGCCAACCTTGTCTTTCCTGCATATGCCATGGTTCACTCCTATTTGGTATCACTTGTATATATATATATATATATATATATATATATATATATATATATATATATACTGTATCATCATACGCACACCAATTGATGCTGAGCATAATTACTTTGAGTTTTGAAATGCTTGTGTCACGGTCTATTTTGTAAACAACACGCAGCCTACAGTCATCGCGGCAACAAACTGCCTTACTATTCAATCCATAAGAATCTACCAGTATATGGGGGATGTACATCTGTGCCCCTCGTATTCGCAACCAACATCTTCCCTATTCAATATTCCCATTCACAGCCCACACGATAGAAGCTCTGATTCCACCCCACTCCTTTAACGCCATATTACGCTTCGCATAAACTGTTCGGTTACCATGCCAACCCTTGGACCGGCATGGTTCGCGCATGCGCAGGGGTACAGACACTTCTTACCTTCGCCTGCGCTGAGCGTACGTGCGACACAGCTCTGACTGTCTCTGTTCCGACGTCGGCTCTCGCAGCCGACCTC
Source organism: Ambystoma mexicanum (assembly GCF_040938575.1). Taxonomy (NCBI): domain Eukaryota; kingdom Metazoa; phylum Chordata; class Amphibia; order Caudata; family Ambystomatidae; genus Ambystoma; species Ambystoma mexicanum. Next base: position 794,036,003 of record NC_090929.1, read on the forward strand.
CACAGCCCAAGAAAGCGATCAACTCACTTTTCGGACACATAGGTAAGAGCGCCCTGCAGGGCTTGCAACGAAGGAGCCGGGGGTTTACCGCCCCCGCCACGGAAGCTACCCATGTCCTAAGCTCCTGTCTTCTCACAACGGCACGATCCAACCCAACACGGGCGGGCGCCTTCCGCCCCTTGCTTTCAGAAGTCTCATAGCATCAGATTTTTCTGAATCTCTTTAGAGCGTCTTCTTGATAAACTGTGCCCTGGTTTCTCATTTCCAGGGTCCTGCAGCCACATTAAGGCGCGGCAAAATTCAGACCCCATAATCCTGGGAGCCCCACCAATATGTGGACCACCGCCTGATTGCCTTTTACAAGCATCATTCATACGGTCCTCGCACAACTGAACACAGCCAAAAATCTCCAAACGGCTGCAAGACTGTGCCAACAGGTACTTGTATGTCAACTGTTTTATTCAAGCATTCCACTACACATTAGTGACTACTATTTATTTACTCATACATATATGTTTTCTGTGTTTTTTTTATATTTTTCCCAATACCCAAGTGCATCCAGCACACCAGTTACCTAGCGGCAGAAATCCCCTCATTCTGCTTGAAGAGGTCCGCCACTCATTTTTCCTAGTCCCCTGGTACCACCAACTGGAAGAAAACACCACTTTCTGATTACTGTCCAGGTCAGTAACCAAGTGCCAGCAAGCCAGTGGACAATGACATATTGTTCACTCACATGGTCTCAATTAGATTTTATTGCATGCCAGTATAACTAGCATCAGATTTTAACCTCCTAGACGAGCTCTACAATATTTTCTGAGCCCATTTCCCTCTTTTTCTTTTCTTTCCTTTGTTTTCCATATAGGGGAGACCAAGTCAAGGCCCATGAAGAAGGCTTTCCGCCGAAACGTCACAGGACTTCATCGTTTTGAGGGCTTTATTCCCCCATTCCCGCTTCACAACTCGATCAGTTTCTAGTCGTTGACCAACGACTAGGTCCCTTTCCTTTAGGAGCCAGTAACAAATCTACCCAGTCTCAGAAAGAAAAAGTCTTTTCTCTGACACATGGTCTGGACTCCACACATCCCACATAGGTGTTTGCCTTGTGTTTAAATAATACACCATGTTTCGCTGCATCCATTGCACATCTAGGCAAATCATCAACGATTGTGCATTCATTTGCCTTGTTTGTTAATTTCCCTTAAGCATTTGCTATCTTTTCTTTGTTGCATTTGTTTAATAAGATGACTGTAATTTGATCCTTATGTACACCAGAAAACAAATTAGTTTCATGTTAGACTTAAATGCGGGGAAAAAAATTCCCCCTGCATTCACTGACAATGGCTAAATAAAAAGCTACAGTGCACCTTTTGAAGGGCTCCAAAGCTCGTCTTTTTTGTATATGTATGACAGTTAGCTTAATGAAATAGCTTTTGCCATACTAAGCATGCTGAATAACTTAGCCTTGACCAAAATGTTTAGGTCAAGAGACTAAAAGTAAGTGGCAGGACGCCATCCCTTTCTTTTTTTTTTAATTTTTATTTTTTAAATTTATTTTTATTGACAATTTACAAATTAGGCTGGGCCTAACAGTCGACCCAACCGGCAAAAACAGCAAAATGAACCACATTGTCAGTAACATTTTTCTTTTTCATTACCTTAACTCCCTTCCCGTCCCTCCCCCCCAAACGATTAACATGCCAAGTTTAGAAGTGTTGCTAGTAGTTATAACATAGGGGAGGACGCTTGCGTACCACATGGTTGCTAAGAGCATTCCTTGAAACAGTGGGGTATTACCGGGAAACCATTAGGCAAGGGCCAGACCGGGACTTTGAGGGCTATGAAGGAATGTGCCATGTTCTCTCTCGTTCAATCTCCCATTTACAGGCGCATGGAAACACAGTCATCATGCAGTAGAACTGCAGTCCATTCTTGTGCAAAATCAGACATGGTATCATTTGCTATTGCAGTGAGTTTTTCATGTGTAAAAATCACCCTGAGTTTGCAGAGCCATTCCTCTTTGGAGGGGGCCGAGACACTCTTCCATTTTTGGGCTAGCGCCAACCTCCCTGCTCGCAGCATGGCACCGATGACCTTGGGGTAAACATTTACTTCCGACTCCGGCATGGGGATGCCCAGTAGGCTTTCCAGCGGGTGCAGAGACGGACCAAACCCCTCAATATCTTTGATCCAGCTAAGTAATTCCGTCCAGTAAACCTGTATAACCGGGCAGCTCCACCACATATGAAACCAGGTTCCCCTTTGGTGACATCCCCTAGGGCAGAAGGGGGACACATCCCGAAACATCCTGGACAACAGGGCCGGGGGGCGATGCCAAGAGTGGAGGATTTTAAAGCTGTGTTCCATGGCAGCCGTGTACAGGGAACCCGTAAAGATGCATTTAAAAACCGCCCTACAAGTGTGATCATCCAGTGTCATCCCCAACCTCTCTTCCCATATGCGTTTGAAGGGTTGTCTACCCTCTAGATCTGATGTTATCAGTACACTATAAAGCTTGGACAGCGAGCCCTTTCGAGATGTACTTTTAGCCAATATGAGTTCAAATGGGGTGAGGGGGCGACTAAGCTGTTCGATCCACCGGGGTTGGGACAAAATCCCTTTCAACCGCAAGTATTCGAAGACCGTGTGGTGGCCTATCCACCAGAGCCTCGGCCAAGTTGTCGTACTCTATGAAGCCCTCTTCACGTGAGAGTTGGGAGACTCTTTCCAACCCCATATCAGACCAGGCCTGAGTGTCGCGGAAACCCTTTGTGCCCAGGTCAATGGGAGGCCCCCAGAGCGAAGAAAGCGGCGAAGGCCAAGTAGACAGTAGTTTATTAGCTTTACTGGGTTTCCATAGCGCCCACAGGGCTGATAGGGTAGGATGCCTTCTGAGCTGTAAGGGGATAGCCCTAGGAGCGGTCCAAAAAAAATCCCTAACCTTTCTCGGGTGAGCGTGAATGTCTTCGACATATGTCCAATACGTTCGCATGTCGTCCCGCATATGCTCCAACATCACCCTGAGCTGCGCTGCTTTGTAATATATCCTGAAGTCGGGGAGTCCAAAGCCACCATGAGTCTTTGGGAGGGTCAGGGTGGATGTTTTAACCCTTGGCCTTTTACTGTTCCAAATAAAATGGAGGATACGGGATTGGAGCACCTCGAAAAAGGTCTCGGGTATCACAGCGGGAAGAGCTGTGAAAAGATAGAGTAGGCGTGGCAGGATATTCATCTTCACCGTGACCATGCGCCCCAGCCAAGAAAGCGTGACGGGTGCCCATCTTTTAAGATCGCTACTGACCTGGGCGAGGATCCCCGGGAAGTTGCACTGGTATAGTTGTGATAAATCTCTGGGGATGGTGGTGCCCAGGTATCTAGTGGATTTTCGTTCAATCTTGACCCCCAGAATATCCTCTCTGCTCCCGATGTCTTGGTCCCCCGCGCCCATAGGCATGATACTTGATTTAGATGTGTTTATTCTCAGCCCAGAGAAGGAGCCAAAATAATGTATGAGATCGAACAACCGCGGTAGGGATTTTGGAATATTGGTTCAATAACTCAGTATGTCGTCTGCAAATAGGGAAAGTTTAAAGTCACACTCACCGCACTGTATTCCCGTGATTTCCGAGTCGTTCCTGACCGCTATGGCCAGGGGCTCCATTGCCAGGGCATACAATAGAGGCGACGGGACAGCCTTGCCGGGTGCATCTGGAAAGGGAAAAGGGCTCTGAGGTACCCCCGTTAACCAACACTCTTGCCGAGGGCGAGTTGTATAGTGTCGCGACCCACCCACAAAAGTTTTCTCCCAGACCCATCTTCCGGAGAACCTTGCCCATGTAAGGCCACTCGACACGGTCGAAGGCCTTTTCTGAGTCTAGCGAGAGGAGGTACCCCTCCACTCCCTGTCTAGATGCCTCGTGCATAAGGTCGAGGGTTTTCCTTATATTATCTGACCCCTGGCGCCCCGGGATGAAGCCCACTTGATCCCCATGTACTAGGGTTGGGAGGTGCTTTGCTAGTCTATTCGCCAGGAGTTTGGCCAGTATTTTAACGTCGGTATTAAGGAGTGATATGGGGCGATACGATTGGCAATAAGCGGGATCCTTGCCCTCTTTAGGTAGGACTACAATTAAAGCTGACATCATCGTGGGTGGGAGAGTACCTTGGTCCAGTGCAGCATTGAACATCTTAGCCAAGAATGGGGCAAGTGTAGACCTATAGGTCTTATAAAACTTGACTGTGAAGCCATCATCTCCCGGGGCAGTGCCGCTCTTTAAAGAAGTTATAGTATCTATTACTTCTTCAGGGGAAATGGGTATTTCTAGCGCCTCAGCTTTGTCGGGGAGGAGGCCCGGGACCGGGAGGGAATCCAAGAATCCGTCAATGTCCCTCCCATCCCCCGAATATTCTGTGCAATATAGTTTTTCATAATATAGCCTGAATTGTTCTGCTATTTTGGAGTCCCTCGCGGTGGAGTCCCCTTCCGGGGTGGGGATTGAATTCACCCTCCTGCTTTTCCTAAGTTCACGGAGTCTCCAGGCCAATATCTTATCGGCCTTTTCCCCCTTTTCCATGTACTTTTGTTTCAAAAATGAGAGCTTCCTTTCCATTTGTCCCACCTGAAGGTCGGCCAACCTGTCTCGCAGCCCCTGCAATTCCTCCCACTGCCCAGGAAACAACTGTGTTTTCAACTTCCCTCCCGGTTGAATAGCCTCTATCTTGCCCTTAAGCACCTTCTCTTCGCGGTCCCTCTCCCTCTTTCTCCCCGCCCCTATGCCTATAAGGGTGCCTCTAATAGTTGCCTTAAATGCCTCCCATACTCCCATGGTGCCAACCTCCCCGTTGTCGTTAAGGGTAAAGTAGTCTTCTATGGCTTTTAGGAGGGTTTGGCGTATCTCCCTGTCCTGTAGGAGAAGGTCGTTACAGCTCCACCTGGATCCGGCTGCCGGGGGAGGCCAATCCTAATCTTTACCATATCATGGTCCGTCCAAGGGACGGTCTCTACTCCTGAGCTCGAGACCTCTCCCTGCAGCGAGGAATCTACCAGGATGTAGTCTATACGTGAAAAAACAGCATGTGGCTTTGAATAGAATGTGTAACCAGGGTGCCGACCTTTCTTAGGTGTACAAGTATCACATAAACCCAGTTCCCCATTCACTTCCAGAAAGGTCAGCGCCAGCTTTTTGTAGTGACGGATGTTAGGGCAAGGATTAACGGATTTCCTATCCCTCTCGGGACAAAGCACCATATTGAAATCCCCCCCCACCAGAAGGGTACCCTCAGCGAATGCCATTATTTTCCCTTTCATACTCTCCCAGAAGGTGTGCTGCGCTTCGTTTGGGGTGTATATGCAAACCAAGGTGAACAAACGGCCTCGTACATCTCCCTTTACCATGAGATACCGCCCCTCAGGGTCTGTCTTTGAGGCTTTAAACCCAAAATGGGCCCCGGGGGACACCAGTAGAGCTGCTCCTCTTTTCTTTGCCTGGGTAGAAGCCATATACACCTGATCTATTGTTTTGGCCTTGAGCTTAGGCTCCTTCCCCCGAACCCAATGAGTCTCCTGCACGAAGAGGAAGTGTAGCCTCATCCTCACAAATTCCCTTATAAGTAGTGACCTCTTTGTAGGCGAGTTAAGTCCACGGACATTCGGTGTCCCCACTGTCAAGGATTGGAGAGAATCATCCATTAGAATGCGGATCGAGGCTCATACCTCCATTTTCAACACAGCAAGCGTTATTACTCCCCCAATGCTTTAGCAACCCATAGACGGCTCGAGACAGCCCCTGGGGTGCAAGAGAATCCCTAAAACTTGGCGCACCATAACTGTACCCCCAACAACCCAACTCCCCCTCCTCCGCCCCCCCTCCCCCCTAATCGCCTGGTTGTGTCGTGGCATCGTCCAGAAACCCCGACCAGGCCACCAATGTCTCCCCCCTCCGGGCTCATTAACTCTACATAAACAACAACTCGAGCCCCCCCCCGCCCCCAGGGTCAATGCGATTCATGAATTGAAACATCACCCTCCCTTCACAGTGTCAATTGTGGAGTTATTCGTCGGGCTCCATTAGCGCTTTTCAGCTACCTTGCTGGTCTGGCGACGCTGGGGCCACTCTCCTGAATTTCCTTTGGCCTCGCACTCTGTGCCTTTCTTTTGGAGCTTTATTCCCTTTTGGGCCCGTCGGGGCACGCTCCTGGTCCCGGTCTCCCAGCTCTGTGTTTGCATTGTCTAATAGTTCGCCGGATACTCTCTGGATATCGCCTTCAGTGATCAAGGCGTATTTATAGCCCTCGAACTCGAAAGAGAGTGAAAATGGGTACCCCCACCTGTATCGGACTCCCTTGGCTTGGAGCATTTTTGTCAGCGGGGAGCAAAGGCGACGTCTTGCAAGGGTGAAGGCCGACAGGTCTTGATACACCGAGATCTGGGCTCCTTCCCATTCCACTGGGCCCTTTTTGCGAGCCAGTTCGAGGATCCTGCTTTTTTCAGAGAAGTAGTGAAAGCGGACCAAGACAGATCTGGGGCCTCTGGAGGATGCCCCCGCTCTGTGGGCCCTGTCGATGGTAGGTTCGTTGGTGTTGGCCCCCTCAAATAGCACTCTTATTACCTCGTTAACGGCCTTGATAATGTCTGCTTGCGTTTCACCGTCGTGTTCCGGGAAGCCTAGGAAGCGCAAGTTACAGCGGCGTTCCCTATTCCCCAAGTCGTCAATTTTTAAGGAACATTTCTCTTCTCTTCTCTCGAGCTCGGACAGGCGCATGTCAAATTGTGTCTCGAAGATGTCGCTCGAGGCTGTAGTGTTCTCCAATGCCTGGACCCTGTCATCGATATTGTCCACCTTTTTGTCTAGGGTGTCCAGTCTTAGGGTAATATCTGCCCTGAAGCCTCTGATTTCCTCCAATAGGGCCGCCATACCCCTGGTGACCGTGCTTGCATCCGCGGATTCCTGTTGTGTTTGGGCTGCCATTTCAGGGGCTGTCAGGGGCTCGGGAGGCGGGCGGCGAAACTTCTGTTAGGATTCTCTCCAGGTCATAGGCTCTCCCTGGGTTCCTCTGTTCCCCTGGGGCTACCCCCAGATGTTTTTGGGCGATGCGGCCTGCTTATCACCCTCGTGGGGGGGGGGCCCTGTCTGCCTTGGGGCAAAAGGGCAGGGACGCAGCCCCGGAAGTTTCGTCTCCACAGGGATCTCCCCACACCTCTCGATCCTCAAATGGTTCGACTTCCCTCCCTTCGAAGCGGTGACGGTGTTTGTTGCCCCCGGGGGTGTTCGCGTGAAGGAGAAGTCTCAGGGCCCTTAGCCTGTCCTTTCGCGTGGCCTACTGGGGGTGCTCTTTCAGCCGGGCCTCGTATGCCCCTCGAGCACGGCTGGGGAGTGCGCTGCACGGGGGAAGCCTCGTTGCCCCAGGCCCCTTCGGGGTTCGCCTGCACGCCGGGGACTCACCCCCGCCTTTCTCCTGCTTCCCCCTTTGATAGTCTCACTCTCCCAGAGGTTGCCTAGCCCCGGACCGGACCTCCTTACCTCCCTGTGGGAGTTCGCATGTGGCACGTTCTGGCCTGCGAGAGGCACCGCCTGTCTCCTGCGCCGCCGCCTGGACCGTATATTCACCCTTCACGGGCTCGCCGGGATCCGCTCGCTCCTTTCTCCTTTCTTTTTTTTTTTTTTTTTTTTTTTTAGCAAGGTCCTCCGCTTTTCCGTCCACCTCCCGCACCCGGGTCAGCCGCGTCTGCCCCCAGGGTCGCCCCGCCGCCGCCAGGTGGTTCAGGGCCGGGGCGGGAACTGCCGGCCGGGGGTCGCCAGGGCCCTCTACAGGCCTCACTCGGGCCCGGGCTTGCCTTAGATCTCCGCGGAGCCGCGGGGCCGCAGGGGGGAGGGGCTTCTGTCCTTCGAAACACGAGGGTTCCGATCTCCGGCTCCGCACCTCGTCTGAGGCTCAAAATTGAACCAGGGGCGCCCGGCACCTTCGTACTGGCGTGGGTGGTGTCGGCTCTTCACTCCGGGGGTGTCGGGGGGGGGGGGGGGTCAGGGGGGGGGGCGGGGGGGGGGTTCAGGTCCCTCGATCAGTGCCCTGCTGGGGAGACGAGCCGAGATGCGTCAGTCCATCTCTGCGCACCCTGGTGGATCACGCCATCCCTTTCGTTTCAAGTATCATTCGCTCTTAAGTCCTTCCACTTGTTCATGAGCTGACCCTCCAGTTACATAGATAAAGTATTATTTAAGCAGATGAAATGCAAAGGGAAACATTAATAAAAATCTATATAAACTAAAACTGTGAAGAAGTGCTCAGTTGCTTAAATTGTCCACATCCCAGTTTCACCATTTAACCAAAGTGTGTGATCCTGGGCAGACCATGTAATCAGACTGTCTTATCTGCAGCTCTGTAAGTGATTCACTTCAAAGCTTTAATATATTATGCTGTTATTTTTTTTAAAAAGCCTGACTTGCTCCATATATAACAATGCAATTTAGGTATTTTGCACCAGAAAAATATTTGCCACTTGGCTTACTTATGACATCTTATTCTAAAGTCAGTTGCATTCTGCCTCCAAGTATCAAAGACTGATGATGCTCCTTGCGATTTGCTTTCTGTGAAGTAATTTCTGTTGGTGCAATCCATATGCAAATTAGTTGATGTGTATGTATTTTGCCCCAGAGCGCCTGGACAGAGCTCTAATAGATGAGTTCCCTGCATCTGTAATGATTCTGCCCTTTTTCATTTTTGTTGTGTTAAAATGCGAGATGCCACTAGTAATGTTACCAAAAAAATAGATTGGGGCAGGGGTGGGCGGTTTGTGGGCGCGAATGAGACAACCTGGAATTGCGTGCACTGCATTTGAGGGGAAAGTAGCAGGCGTTTCACCGTGGCTGTCCCCCTCACCACATCTTGCAATGCTGAATACTCCACTTACAGGATAATATAGGGAGGCTTTTCATAAGATGAAACTGTCTTTTTTTTTAAACCTTTACTTTATTTTGCTTGACACTGCATAGAGGGAACTTTTATAAAGATCATACAAAAAAACATGTACTTGCAGTAATATACATCTTCATGACAAAATCATATCGTGAGATGTAACTGTCTTGTTATTATCACAAAGCGCAGCTCGACATTTCATGAACTGTAACGAGTCGTTAATGGCTTCAGTCGAAGCCTCGTATTTTAATGACAAGTTAAAGTTTATGCAATGCCGAGCTTCGTTCCGTTGCGGGTATAGATTAATGACTGTTTATTATTCTGAGAGAAGGCTTTACATCAGCGGCTTCCTCAGAGGCAGCCTCGCGTTTTAATGCAAAGCTTTCTCTCAGAATGAACAGTGTTTTTATCTATTACAGCAACGTGCTCGCGCAGTGCTCTGCTGCTTATGTCTGTGACAGCTCGGAAGAGGGGCCACTGCTCAGGCGTAATACAGCCAATCAGCGATGAGTCGAAGACAGCCGAAGACCAGGGGATACCGGATCGGTATGGGATACCAAATATTACAGAACACCACCATTCTGGAGAAAACGTGAGGCCGCTGGAAGCTGAGGCTGTTTTCCCGAAGACTAAAACTCGTGGGAATTTCCGTCTTCAGGGAAACGGCCTCAGGTTCCAGTGGCCTCACCCTTTCAGCCTTAATGGTGGCGCTGCCCCTCGCCATCTGGGTAGGGGGCAGCGTCACCATTAAGGCTGAATAGGCGCAGCGCTGTCCCCTGCCAGGCAAGCCTATTGAAAGTAAATGCTGAGATCAGCACCATTTCCCCTATGGGGTGAGGGTGCTGATCTCTACAAAAGGATGCCTGGCAGGGGTGCTAGTGGCCCATTGAGCCGAGGCTCGTCAGGGGGCGTGGTCGAACGGTCTGGACCCCCGCCCTTAGACCACGCCCCTCGATGAGCCCTGGCTCATTTTGTAGTGCCACTTAAGGCTTTGATTCCCCCAACCACTTTTATGGCAACTTAAATTCCAAAAGGCCTTTAAGCATAAGTGCAGCACACAAAAAAGACTACGGGACTGTTCTGCATAATCGGGTTCACCAGTAAGATTTCTTTTCAACGCATGCCTTGGGATTTCCAATCCCCTATGCAGCATAAGGCTTCCAGGACAACTAATTTGGATCTCTAGAGACCTCATCAGAAGTGACATCATGGAGAATAACATTGCAAGGCGTGTCAGTCTTCAGTTTACGGTAGGCAATATGTGAATACTCACTGTTGATAATATGTAACGACTCTAAAGTTTAGTAACACCCGAGAACAGTTTTATTATAAAAAGGTGCAAACTTATTGGCTTTCCCTATTTTGGCAGATGGGGCAATGTGGAATTAAATGATTTGCTCAGGATCATTGCTTAAGTGTTGAAACCAGGAATTGGGCGATGGCTGTGATTTCTTTTAAGTACTTGACCACGTATCTTCACAACTATGGTTCTTATAAATGTGTGTTAGGGTTTGAGTTTCAAGAGATTAAATAATTTGTTTTATAGCAATACCTTGAAAAGTAAACACAACAAAATCTCATAAGAAACTAAACTGATTACATATACATTGTTATTGAAACCTGTCGAGCAAAACGGAGTACTGCCCCCTCCCTCCCATTCCGAAGGTATGCAAACCTAATAATTCTCATTTTGTTTTTTTTTATCATTCTCTTTGGGCTTTAAAACTGTTTGCCGTGAAAGAAAATACAGATCAGTTTGAGTGAACCTGCTTCAGTCATTATTTAACACAACATGCATGCAGCTTTGTTCTCCCTTCCTGTTTTATCACACTATTTGTGCCTCTGTGCTAGCCATTAAGCCCCTACCCGAATCCTCTTATTGTCATGTTTTGTTTACACAAAGCAACTCAAAGGCAGCAGCTTTGCTTCCCTCTCTAATGTCTTCCATGCTAAGCTTGGAAGGCTTTTAACTACACTATCTTTACAAAGCCACGTTTCGATTTATTTAGACATCCTGGGTATCCTCTACACTAATTATGCAGATTACACTCAGATTCTCATCCTGCTATCAGGATCCTACGATGCTGACTCTCTACTCATAAACAATATCTGCCTCATCAATCAGGCATGGATGGCCACTCACGGCCTCTGCCTGAATGATGACAAAACCGTGATATTATTAATTACCTCTCAAAACCACTTGAACAAACTACCCAGCCAATTCCAATCATTCAACATTGACACCAACACCGTACATGTGGCCAAGTCAGTCAACAATCTTGGTATTCCTAGATTCTAACCTTAGCCTCACTAAACAAATCAATGCCACAGCCTCCTCAGTTGCCTCCACTGCCAGACTTATAACCACCTGCAGACCCTTCCTGACAACTGCCAGTTGCATTATCCTAGCCAGAGCCCTTATCTTATTGAAACATACTATACAATGGAACCAGCCTGTGCAACCTCAACAAACTCCAAGTGCTCCAAAATAACGCGCTTAGAGCTGCCCTCAACATAGCCAGAGCCAATCGCACCACAACCGCTAGACAGAATGTAAAATGTCTCCCCGTGAAGAATAGAATCATCTACAAAACCCTATCCCTCACCCATAAATGTCTAGCCAACCTTGCTCCAAAATACCTAAATTACAGATTTGCTAAATACCACTCTGATAGACCCACCAGGTCAGTGCAAATTAACCAACTCGTCATACCACAATATAAACTGTAAAAATCTGGGGGGGAAAGCTTTCCGGTCCTAGCCGCCAAGCTTTGGAATGCTATGCTCGCAGACTTTATAACTGAGACAACTTACTGGATTTATCGAAATAAGCTAAAGACCTGGTTAGTCTTTCAAGAATAATCAATTTCCTCAGAGGCAGATCCTCTAGCTTCCTGGTTCACCTCCCAAAGACTATTTGCTCTTTACAGATTTCAGATTAGACAAACCACCAACCATTGTACCATCCATGCTTTTATAATTGTACTCTAATTGAGGTACCCTACCCAATGTAATGTATTTCACCTGTATTTTTATGATTATTCTATGTACATACCCAAGTGAAATTTGCGCACAGATGCACCTCATCCATGTTTACTATAATTTGTATTGCTAATTGATGTACTATACCCATTGTAATGCATTTCTCCAGTATACTTGATGTTTTTTCTATGTACAGACCCAAGTGTAACTTGTAAACTTGCGCCCATATACCTTTTGGGTGGGGAGCGCTATAAACCTAAACAAACAATGCAGGACTTTTACCGGCCCTAGTCAGGCTCCCTGCGTGATTGAGGACACAGCCCATTAAAACCTGAGTCCTGCAAAACACAGGACAATTGGCCATCCTATGCCAGTGGCACCTCGAATAGGAGACGCAAGAAATCTCCCTTTGTATTGAGGGCATAGTTATTGTGCTGATTGTCACCCCCCGACCACCCTTGAATTCAGCTGGGCTAAGGTAACATTTTACTTTTGGTCGTTGCCCTTAGTATCAAAAAGATTTGTGGGGTAAATCTGGAGACTGAACATTTTTATTTCTAGCAAAGATATGTGACCGTCCACCAGTATTTAGAGCAATTAACCAGGAGCTTATCGTCTACCTCTGGCTAGATAAAATATTCTCACAATATCCCATGCAAGAAGCCTTCCTTATTTGACGTGAAGGCTTCCACAGCGGTGAGCTTCTTGTTTAAGTCGGGGCAATTGATTTAGCTCAGCTGGTGTAGTGCATTAGGGAACTGTTTCGAGGAACAGTAACAGCGATTTGGAGAGGTTAGATGAAGTGCCAAAGACAGCACCACAGGTCCTGTTGCTTCCAATGTATTTGAATGCATTCTACATACGTTTGCTGTCAAATGCAGGGGACCAGCCCTTCTACAGGGGTAGGCTTCAAATCACCCAGAAAACATCCACGATTACGAACAGATAGTGCCACTGATTGCACTTGGGCAACTGTAGAAAATCAATCTGTAATCCCACGAAAGGGCCATATGGGGGGGGAGGATGTGCCTCTTGCTTACCCAGCACACTTTTCCCCACATTGTTCTGCTAACAAATTGCAAAGCACTGGCAATACTCCTGGGCCATTGTGCTGAATTCTGGGGCATACCATGATTGTACCACTAACCTAGTCCTTCCATCCCTATTAACATGTGTCGACCTATGATATATTCTGACCAGATGGGATACCAACATTCTTGGAGCCTTTAACCTATCCTGTCCATCTCACCACAGAGTTTTCATGCAACCGGAAACCTTTTCTAGTCCAATTGGACTTTTCACTAGGTGGTGCATTTTCCTGCATATGTGCAATTTCTTCCAAGGTTTTACATGGTTCCTCTTACTGCACCGTCTGAGCTGGCAATACATACACCTCACTATCTTCTGAAGCAGCCGCGAACTTGACTGTTCGATCAGCAAAATAATTTTCAATGCTTACTGGGTCATCCAGTGCCCGGTGAGCAGCGCATTTTATAAAAGCAATCCGTTCAGGTAACATTATGGGATCTAGAAAGGCTAACGCACATGGACTGTTTTTGATAGGTATGCCAGTTGATGTCATTGATCCCCTCTGCTTCCAGAGTTAACCAAAATCGTGGACTATGCCAAATGCATATCTCAATTCTGTGTAAATATTAACTGACTGTTGAGCCGTCAACCGACGGGCTTCTGTGAGGACCACTAACTGCTGACGTGATGAGGTAATTTTACCACTCTCCACCACTTTCTCTGGTGTATACACTGCAACTACCTGCCCCACTTATTTCTGACACTGGATCCGTCCACTAAGTATTCAAGTCCTGGATCAGTCAATGGTACATGTGATATGATATGGCATTTATAACGCGCCTATACACAGGTGCGATGAGGCCTGGGAGGGAAAAGGAGGGAAGACAAAGACAACCCTCCTACTAGGCCAGGTGACATTGAAATTGTGCAAGTGATGGGGAAAGATCTGTAGGGGGCATCACACGACACTCTGTTTCTGCCACACAATCATGTGGCGTAACATCATGTGGTTTTCCCTCCAGTGAAGAGGATAACAATGATGCTGAGTTCCGCTAATTATCATTTCAGGGTGATATTAGGTGAACTCAGTAAGAGCATCTCATGTTTACTTGCTCTCGATACAAACATATGCTGAGTCTTTATCATCAGCAACAATGACACCACAGCGTGTGGCACCGCCACCTCCAAGGGCGATCATAGGAGAATGTTTTCACTCTGCTCCACCACCAAGGCAGCAGCAGTCACTGATCACAACCAGTGTGGCATTCCTGCCACAACCGAGTCTAATTCCTTGCTATATTAGGCTACAGGTCTATGATGAATTTCATTCTTCTGGGTAAGGACTACCAGAGCGAACCCATTTTTTGTAATGACGGTACAAAGTGAATCCCTTTTTGTAATCTGGCAGGCCCGGTGCGAGGGCTTTGGCCAGTAATCGTTTGATCTTAACAAAAACCTCTTCAGCCTCTGGTGTCCATTGCAGCGGCTCCACCCTATTCAGTTGAGTATTGTTCTGGAGTGGTTTAACTGTTTCTGTAAATTCCGTCATCCACTGCCGGAAGTAACACAGTGCTGATTTTAAATAATTGCATTTGGGTTATGGTCTGAGGTCTTGGTAGATTATACACCACCTCCTTTCGAGAACTGGATATCAACCAATATCCTTTCATGATACAATGTCCTTCCCAGATAGGGTACCCTAAGGGAACACAACAGTAGCTTCTTCCTTACAAGCCTCTTATGAGGGAGAGTCAATCAAAAAACCATCAATCTATTGTACCAATACTGATTTCTGTCATGATCACTGCTTCCAAGGAGCCAGGACCAGCCCAACGTCCTTGGAAGCAGGCCCCTAACCCTAAGCCTAGGCACCAGCCGGTCCCCACTGGGACCTTTTGGACCTTGTCCTGGCGCCGGTGGCACCAGGCTCATCAAAGCCATCGGTCCCGGCACTGGAAGCGACGGGCTCATAATATGTGTGAAGATGCTTGGGTGGACTTACCTGCGGCAGACTATGCTGCTTACTTACCAGCTACATAGGAATCCTCTGTAAGCCGGAACTACTTTCTTACCTGGGTGGGGCAAGCTCCACGCCCTGGATACAACACTGGAACTCTTCTGGAACAGGAACTCTTTTCTTACCTAGGCGGGGGCGTGGAGGAAGACGCCTCATCACTCTTAGGCTATTTAAACCACACCCGATTGATGAAGCGTGCTTCGCGTTATTCTGCATCTGCAGCAGAACGCTCACCGAGTCTGTTCCAGCTTTTCTTCTTCCGATCCTGTACCTGCAAGAACAATACTTACCATTCCAGTATGCAGTCTTCAGCAGCGCCTGTAAAGACAAGAAACAACAGGTTAGCACGGCGACTTCACATGCAACGCATTCCTTACCTGGTCCATCGGCAGCGACCATTTCTTCACGCTGCACCTCCACCTGTGGAGACAAAAGCATAGTTATTACTTACCGGCAATCCGCGAATTCCGGATGTTTTCAACGCTGCAACCCAGCATCTGAAAGACAAAAGAAGAGACATTAGACAGGTATTTACTTACGCCCATCACGCTCGCCACAATAGAGCGCCTGCAACTACTTCGGCGTTTTCCAGCATCTCTTCAGCACGAACTCACAGCTGTAAAGGAAAGAGACAGTTAAAGCGCTTGCATTTACTTACGCATTTCCAAGCGCTTCTTTCCAAGGCTCTAGCTCCAGCTTTGGCTCTCTTCATTCCATCTTCTATCACAAGAGCCCTGCAAAACAAATAGAAGAAAGCATTATTCCGAGCCCTGTTCAATACTTACGTGTCCACGCACCTAAAGACTATATGGACTAAAAGGTGTCCGGAAACTCACCGCTCGTGCTGTTAATGGCGGTTGCGATCCTCTGATGTTAAGAGGCCTACGTTTCACCCAGTGAAGGAACTGGCAACGGCACCCTGCACCAGACGCAGATGGAGAGTCCAGCATTCACCTATCTAAGGTGAGCACGTTGACCTGGGGGCTCTACGGAGAAGCTTAGAAGAGAGAGAGAGAGAGAGAGAGAGAGAGAGAAGGACACTCAACTGCCCAGATCTTTAACCCCATATATTCTTTCACCTGCAGAAATCTCACCCTTCGAGTTCGACACACAGTGCGAAGAGGCTCAGCCCCAGAAGCCAATCGAGTCCTGCACATCACTTTTCGAGTCACGGACACCTTCCTGCCTAGACCAGCGCCTCCGTGGGAATCAGGTGAGCGTTACATTTCCCTGGATATTTTTCATAATCCAAATCTTTCCTTAACTGTTGTCAGAAGAGGGTCAGGGACTATGTATACTGTAAGGAGTCGGTATTAAGACTTGGACACAGTGGCATCTTATGTTTTGGTTATAAACCTTTATTGTCAAAACAATGGAGGGAGAAGTGTAGGGAGGGAGAAAAGGGAGAAGTACAGGAGGGGGACCCAGGGGCTGGGCAAATGTAAGTGGGCCCAGGAGGGCCAGTGCGTGGGGAAGCCAGGTGTGGGGGTCAACTAGTGTGAGGACAGGGGAGGACCAGACTCAGTAGGCTAGTCAAGAGAGGATGCCCAAGGGCAAGTGCTGGTAAAGGGAAGACTGATGGCCTCCAGTAAGGCTCGTAGGGGTAACAGGCAACCAGTCTCAGCAGCAGGTGGTGGCTAGCAAGGGAGGCGGGGAGAGGGAAGGAGGAGGCGAAAATGAAGGTCTTGAGATGTTTCCATAACTTAAGGAGATCCGGCTCAAGTCGAAGAGGGGCAGGGAGGCCGTTCCAGAGGGAGGCTCCTCGTAGAGCGATCTCCCCGCATGTTCTCTGCTTGGAAAAACGTCTGACCTGCATAGAGTTGGAGATAGAGGACCAAAGGACTCTAGCAGGGAGGTATTTGGTGAGAGAGAGGTGGATGTAGCGAGGTCCCAGGCCCCAGAAGCCCTTGACGATGCAACCACTGGGAGCCAGTGGAGAGATGCAGCACCTGAGCTTGAGGCCAAGGATAAGTCTCTGAGTCCTATTCTGGATTAGTGGAAGAGGGAGGAAAGAGGAAGCTTAAGGAAGAGGCTGTTGCAGCCTGTAGAGAACCAGAGCTCCAGAGACATTGAGTTTCTGGGGGACGGTGAGAAAAGGGGAAAATGCCTCTGAGGAGGTGCAGCTGAAAGTGGTCCTTCTTGGCAAGGTCCGTGATGCGAGGAGAGAAGGAAAGAGAGGAGTCGAAGATGATGCCTGCGACTTTTGCCTCACACAAGTGTGAGGGGAGGGGGTTGCACCCAGGCAGGGCACCAGAGGGAAGGGGGGACAGGAGTCCCTTTGAGCAGTATCTCGGTCTTACTGGCATTTAGAAATTGGCCCCCGGTATTAAGTGCATTATAAAAGAAGAATTATAAATGATAAATTCAAGCAGAGATCGTTATTAGCACACACCATGCCTGAATAGCAGTCAGTCGGTCGGGAATGTGGAGGAACAGGTGGGAAGCTTTAAGGAGAGCTGAGTGTCCTCAGCATAACACTGAAAATGAGGGAAGAAGGTGGAGATCAGGTGGGCAAAAGGGGTAAGGTAAATATTGAAAAGCCACGGCGAGAGGATTGGAACCTGAGGGATGCCGCAAGTAGAGAGTGAGATGGAGGAGAGAAAAGAAAAGGGCCCAATTGAAATTGGGAGGGCCGATTTTGAAAGGAGAGGTCAACCAATCCAGTGATCCTTGCATTCTAAACTAAATAAACAGTGCAAATGAGGATGTCTTTGAGCTATAATCATATCGCTTATTCTTAAAGTTCCAAACATAAAGTTCTAAGGCGCACAAACGGAAAGAAAACAAAGTTCCACTAGGAAAGGGGCTCCCTTAGCCCTAGATTTCTTCTAGTGATCTTGATAATGTTGTATCACAGTTCTCTTGAGTTCATAAAGGGGCATGAGTCTTCCCTTATCTGAGACACGCTTTCAAATATAGGAGCGTTGACCCCTTCAACTCTCTAAATCCATATTCCTTTCCCTGGTATACTCTCCTGTCAGGATTAACAAGGCATACAATAAGCAATGTCACGTAGCAATTTGCTGTGCAATTCTGTAGGTTTGCAATTAAATTGACACTTGTGTAGAACAGCTAGATATTTAAATTACCTTGTTCAATGAGACCACAGCTCACCCAGCATTCCTCTCTTGTCCTTAGTGCTCCCTCCACTGTCTTATCTGTTCACTACAAGTTCAAAGATGCTAATGAGAGATAGTGCAGTAGTAATCATCTGCACTATTTAAATTAATTGCCAAAGGACTTTGGGAGCACTAGGCAAGAAAGGTTCTCTTTTTCAAATAATTCAAACCAGAAGTAATCTGGATAGTACTTTTATTAAGCTGACTATATCCTGTCTGGCAAAGACCAGTATGTGTTTACTTTTTTTTTAATAAAAAGTCAGTGCTGCAATTCCCTTCCTAAATAATTACAGTATTGCTACTCTAAAACACCGGATTGTCTCCATATGTTTCATTAAAGTTTAAGTTGGTGTATCTAAATCTCATAGTGGTAACTAAATTTCAATTAGTCTGAAAGTGCACCATATTGACGAGTGAATATTTTAGAAAATGTACATGATCGCATGGCCAAATGCTTTTGGTGGCGAGCCTAGTTATGTGAACTGCTGTAAAACTCATGTTTAACCCATGAGCTGATCCCAAACTCCTCGACAGTCTCATCACCTGGTTGCTTGATACAAGCTTTCCTGAAAGTGAGATGTCAGCAAAACTACAATATTCTACCTAGTTTCTCATCTCCTCTGCTTATTACACCATCCGCTCTGCTTATTTGTTTACTTTCTTTCCTCTTTCATAATGAATACACAAATATAACTTGAAGTTTGCGCAAAGGTGTGATCAATATTTCTTTCCAGTCTGTACATCTACAGATAAACTAAAATACCATACACTGTAATTGACATGCAGTGCTCTCTTTGGTCTACAATTATGATTGCATGATATCTTAGCAGGGATAGAGCTGGCCAATCTGGAGGCTGAGAGCACACGCATAATCTGCAAGTAGCTGCCCACATTTCATGCTGGGCTACTGTGCTCAGCCTTCACCCTGTCCTTGGAGGCGGTGCCTCAGGCCAAGTTTCCACTGTAGTGCTCGACCTCCACCCCCTTGCCCCCAACTCACCTCCACACCTCCTTGCTCATGCCCAGGTCCTGGAAAAATTTATTTCCAATTGCGGACATATGGGTAATTTCTTTTAAACGGAAGTATGAATTTAACAACTGAACATCAAATGGGGCCGAAGGGTGACCACCACTGTCTGGGCCATATCTCCAAAAGACTCAACATCATGCAGAGCTGACTGAGTGTGCTTTACCCACTCTCGGGCCTACCACATGCAAGCAGAAGAGACCTGCAAGCAGAAGAGACCTGCAAGCAGAAGAGACCTGTAACAAGATCTCAGCAGACCTACCAGCTTATGTAATGGAGCTTCAGCTCCTTTTAGAAATGGCTGCTGCTCCGCCATTAGGAATGAACAGGCTTTGTGCAGCCCACCCTCCATCTTTCCGATGCTTGGATTGACCACATGCTCACCCAAAGCAGCCTAGCTACAAGGGAGAGCTAGCCGGCATAGCCGGCCCCCGCCGAAGGGCCACATCCAAGGGTGACCTTCCCTGCATGGGCCTGTCCGGGCCAAAAGAGGCCCCACCATATTTTAATGTACCCTTGTGCACTTGCTCAGACTAAGTCTGAACTCGCATCCGCTCATTCTCCCTGCCATGGCTGCTAGCCACCTATCTTACCCTACCTGTTAAATTATCCCCTTACCCTCCACTCTTCCCTATTACTTATGAGTGTATCCCAACCATCTGTATCCAAACCAGCTGTAAGCTGATTGGACAAGCTGCTTTATTTCTTCCAATCCGGCCTGCCGGGAGGAGTCTGCCGGCCTGCCCAACGAAAGCCAGACAACAAAGGCTCATGTCTGAGCCTGTCTGAGACTGCAGAGCTGCGAGCCAACATTCTGTCCCTGCAGTGAGTACTTGGTCTTGCATTCATCCTTAATCCAATAGCTGGACTGCGAGACACTTACTTTCCCACATGTGACCCCTACACAGGCAGTCCGACTCCCCTTGTGACCTTTAAATAACAATAGCATGCTGTAAGCGAAGCACCAGACTAGACTGTTTGCCCATTCAAGCTAATTAAATGCCACAGTATCGTGTGCATATTCATGCTCTATCTGCCTTATCACCGCCTCTAAGTCAAGAGCGCTCCCTCACCCCCATGCCGATCTGTCACCATATTTTATCCTACTCTTGAGTACACGCACTCATGGTCTGTATATCACTGTTGTTCTGATCTCGATGTTGAGTTCCTGCTCTTGCCAAGCCCTGTAGCAGTGCAGACGACAGTGGAACAGGAGTACTCTTCACTTTGTCTATTTGCTGCCTTATCAGAAAATGCATTGTGTGCCCGGCCATCACCTGGTCTGCCTCACCAAAATTGTGTGCCTTCATATAGAAAATGCATTGTATGCCCGTGCATCACCCGGTGTGCCTCATCTAAACGGTGTGTCTTATCAGAATTCGTATACTGTTGAGACCGATCTGTGTCTGCTCGCCTCTCCTATCACAATTGTATTCGAAACTATACTAACTGCTTGCAAGCACCGCAGGCCCCTATTGTAGTGATACTACTTCCACAATTGAGATCTGTGCTTCTATACATTCCAGGAATACCTGGATGTGCCTGATTTCATAATTCTTGTTAGCATGCTACAGATTGCCCCTACACAGCCAGAACCATGATCTAGCTGCTTGCCCAGCACCCTCTATTATAACACCTCACGGATAGCAGCCTAACCACTGGCAACCCCCAACATTCACTACTGCTCCACTACCCATATTAAATACTAGTGTACTCCAAATACTCCATCAAACTATTTCCATGATTAATACATCTCCTTGCACCTTTGGCATGTTTGCATACCTCGGGAACAGCCTTGCCCGTCTTTGGTGCCCTCGCCACAACCTCCTCCCTTTCCCCACACCTTTCCTACCTAAGACTCCCCCCACCCGACCAATGGCCACTGTACCCACCATCAGTAGACCCTCCGACATTAGTGAGCACAAACCCACTCTCAACTACTCGTCTGCCACTACAGGAACCACCACTACCCCTGGCCCACACCCATACTGACCTATAGCCCTCCTACCCATTCTCACCTTCCTCCCTTCACCCAGATCATGCTCCTGCACACGATTCACCAAGATAGCCAACACCCCTGACCAGAGAGGCCTCACCAGCCCCTGCGCAGACACAACTCTACGCAATCGCCTATCCATTTTAGGGACAGTAAGACTAAAAAGACTATCGGCACAGACACATAAAGGCTATTGCTGCCTCCTCTCCTCTGATTGCCCACCTACCACCCTGTCCCCACCTCAGATTTCCCAAGACCCTGCTCCGCCCGAGAAACAAATCAAAGTCACACCCACTACTAAGACCTCAGCTCACAACTTGTAGCATAGACGCCAACTCCTGCCTCAAAGGCGCATTGATTAACGCTCGCTCTCTAGGGGCTCACGCTATCGATATCCATGTTGTACTCATGGATCAACACTTAGACTTTAGTCATCAACAAAACCTGGCAACACCGGCCTCAGGCCCTTCCCTTGCACTCGCCATTCCCCCAGACTTTTCCATCCTTGGAGCAGATCGGCATAACATGACAGGAGCCGAAGTAGCTATAATAAAATCCACATTGCAATTCAGAGCTTGCCCTCTCGACCCACTACCTGGATATGAACTCCTGCTCAAACTCACGAACGACCCCAAAACAAAGATCAAATTCCTCATCGTTTATAGAGAACCCATCAATACCAACCACCCTGAATCTGATATCCCCTACTCATCACTCCCCTCCTAAAACCCAAGACCAAATTCATTATTCTAGGAGACCTTAACCTAGGATACAATGACCTCTCAGACCAGAAAGCTACTGCATTTGCTGTAGCCTTCCAAGAAATGCATTTCACCCAAATCGTGAACTCTGCTACCCATTCCAAAGGTAGAACGCTAGACTGGATCTTAACACTCTATGTAAGCGCAACCCTAGACTCTATCTCCTGAAGTCTCTTGGTCTGATCACCACCTCATATGTTATCTTCTATCGCTATTGATTCAGTAGCTCCCCTCATTTCTAAAACACCTCAGAAATCCGAACAAGCCAACCACTGGTTCGATGAAGAGCTTGCCCTCTTGTGCAGACACAAAAGAGCAGTTGAACACACGCACAAAAAGAATCCTTCGACTTTTGCATCAACCATCCTGGCAGCCTGAAAAACCTACAAATCGGCTGTAATGGCTCACAAAGCGAACTCCTTTTAATACCCGAATCAACAACGCCTGCTCCAGTACCAAAGAATTATTCTCCATTCTCAGAGAATTAGAATCTCCAATTTCCCCAGTTTCCTCTGTGATCACAGACAAAGCCTGGCGCACCACTATCCAGAACGCCTTGGCACACAAAATAACCACTCTTTAAGATAAAAATCCTAAACAAAAGAAACTGCTGGCTGGCAAAAGCATGCCACCCATTACACCCAATGTCACTGAGAATAACCCTAATGCCCAATTCATATTCACTCTTGTTTCTGAAGCCCAGGTTCAAGCAAACAACGCCACATTGAAACCTAACTGCAAAGGCGACAGCTTCCCAGCCCAATTAGTGAAACTCTACGCTCCGGCATTAGCACCCATAATCACCAATTTCATCAACGCCTCCTTCTCCACGAATTACATCCCCAGTATCAAACAGCTTGGGTAACCCGCTTGCTCAAAAAAACATCTTTGGATCCATCCATTCCCACTAACTACTGCCCCATTACCACTGTCCCGCTTTTATGAAAAATATTGGACAATATTGCGTACACTGAAATCCAAGACTACCTGGAAAGGTATCGCTTACTCTGAGCCAGACAAACGGGCTTCCGACCTAAACACAGCACCGACTCCTAGACTTCAAAATCCAGATGGACAGAATACGAGACGCCGGGAACATGGGCATCCTCCTTCTCCTGGACCCGTCAGTGGCATTTGATATGGTAGACGATGACAAACTATGCGCAACCCTATCAGAAAAACTTCAACTTCCTTCCTATCTGATCGCACTTCTAGAGTCTCCATTGGTGAGGATGCCACTGACCCCATCCCTGTACCACTAGGGGTACCGCAAGGATCCTGCCTCTCCCACTCCCACTCTCTACAACGTCTACACTAAACATCTCTTCGCAGCCCTAGACTCCTTGGGAGTCATCTATACCAATTTCGCTGATGACACTCAGATTCTGATCCCCATCACAGGAGTTCATAAACAAGACTCCATCACCATCAACGAAATCTATGCTATCATTCAAAATTGGATGGCCTCCAATGGTCTCTGCCTGAATGATGAAAAAAACAAGAGATCCTCACCTGCCCGCCTTAAATATTTATGTTCTGACTACCCTGCCATTATCATCGATGGGACGTCTATCCCAGTCCTTAAACAGGTAAAAACCCTGTGTGTCCATCTAGATGACAACCTATCTATGGTTAAACAAATCAATACCCTATCGTCCTACACTTCCGAACTGATTTCACACAGCCGAAACTTCCTCACCCCACAGAACTGCCTCACCCTAGCCCTCTTATTATCAAAGTTGGACTACTGCAACATCCTACTAATAGGAACCACAACATCAAATCTGGCCAAACTACAACTGTTGCAGAACAAAACCCTTCAGGCAGTCTATGGCCTAAAAAGAAATGAACATATCTCCAACACTAGAAGAGAAGCACACTGGCTCCCCATCCAAGTGAGAACCATTTTCGAAACCCTGACTACAGTACACAAATGCATTTCCGACGAGGTCCCTACCTTCTTTAATAACTGCGTAACCCAAAAAAACGAACACTATCTCGTAGATCCCGATCCAGCATGCATCTGAATGTTCCCAGATTCAAGAGTAAAAGGGCAGGTGGGTTTAGCTTTCCCATAGTAGCTCCTCCGCTCTGGAACTCCCTCCCAACCTACATCAGAAACAAACCCTCTCTCCAGCGATTCAAGAGACCTGGCTCTTCGATGAATACAACTAGGCCTCTACCAGAAATATTCAGACCAGTACACTCTGCCCCCCCCCCCCCCCCCCGCCCCCCCTTATGTCTACCTCTATGACTGAAACTGTAATTGTAACTGATAGAAAATGTACTGCTATTCTGGAACATGTCATGTAACCAACCAAGCTTCATTGTATCCTATGCCGTGATAACTGGGTTTGGGCGTATAATAAATGCTATAAATAAAACTGTGTACATGATGTTCGGAGGTAGGTATTTATGATACCTAATTGACTCGCTTGCCAGAATCTTATGCACTCATACCACAGCACCGATGGAGCCCCACTAGGTATGGCTACTGATCTACGGGAGAATGCCCTTTTTGACCTTTGTCAGGGTTAATGCTGCTGTGTACATGTATTTTGCACACATCATCGCCAACTAAGCCCATGCTGCTTTTGTACTATTAATTGTATCCTATCCGTCTATATTTTCAACCGTGCTCTGCATTTTGTCATTGCATGATTTATCAGCCTTGCACTGCATTAATATGAAACCTACCTGCCTACGCCACTGAACCTCACCCTGCATATACGTCCTGTATGATTTTTCAGCCCGGCACTGCTTCTGCATTTTGACTTGACCCACTTAACCATACCTGTGAATCGAGGCCTTCTTAGATGGCATACTTAAAGATTATGTCTCATTTGCTTGTCTGCAAACCTGATGTAGCCCTTGTACCATGAGGTGAGGCTTTCCCAGATTGCATACTTGCACCCATTATGTCTCTTTTGCTTCGTCTGCACCCTAATGTAGCCCCCGTACCAAGAGGGAGGCCTTACCAAACGTTCTACTCAAACTAACTCAAGTGTTTATCACTGTACTTATGACCTGCACAATGCACTTTCTGTAACTACCGCATAGATGCTTATGGGTTTTATGGACTGTAAATAAATTCAAATAAATAAAAATACGTAAAGCCTAGGTCTCTTAAAAAAGAATAGAAAATGCATCAGAACCCTAGATGGCAGCTCTAAGTGCTAACAGCGACAAATATCGCTTTCATAGATGGGCAGGGTTGGAATGCTGTGCTTGTGCTTACCCGACTCAGGCTTCAGGACCAGTAGCGGCCTTCGCCGGCCCCCGAAAGTGGTAATTAACGCTATATTGAAAACAGTTGATATCAATGCCAATCAAGGGCTAGCTTGTCTCACTGAAGTTGACATTTAGCCTGTCTGCTGCAAAATCATACTACGTACTTGGGGGGGCCTCATTATGAGGCTGCGCTCCCGTAATGAAGGGTGCCGCTACGGGACCGGCACCGTGCATTACGGGATGCGCAATTACGAGGTTCCCATGCGGGACCCGGAACAGACAACTGGTAAAACCATACGTCCTTTCCGGGTCCCGCGGGGGTCCAAGGAGCTAATAACAGGCCTCCAATATGGGAATGACCCGGTTATTCCTCATTGAAGGAACCCGGTGCTGGAACACGATATGAAGGCAGCCATGCCCTTATTAAGGGCATGGCTACCTCCATACTTGTAATGAGGCCCTTAGTCTCAGGTTATGACTTTACTTGAACTTATTGGTTTTGTGACACTTCTTTAGACAGCAAATGATGGGTCAATTATACAAAGGACACTGCCTTGTGCAACAATAACTGCAAGGAAACGTGGTATGGTGGAGGGGCACCACAGTGTAAATAAGTGTTCCCTTGTTTAAAAGTAAACTCAATTACTGGCTTCAATGTTTCAATATATTTCTGGTGCATGGGGGTATATCTCCTGGCCTGGGGAGACTCAATACAACACCAATTTCACCTCTCTGTTGTCGCCAACAGGTAACCCCTGTGCACTCTTGGAGGATAATCTTCCTCTTGCGTGATTTACCTTCATTCGTGTATTATTAAATAATTTTATATTTAGTGTTCCATATACAGAAGTGTTAATAAACAAAAGAAAGTTTCGACAAATGAAGACAACCTCTTTGCTATACATGACTCATGAAAAGTCATAATGTATTGCTGTTCGGGTGTGTCTCCACCCAACAACCTCCAACTTGACATTGACATTAGATGTGTTCATACAAATTAAAGTTCCTGGGATTTACTGCAAAACCAGGATACATTCACAACCACATTTCCTATTGTGCAGTTCAAAAACGAGTGTACAATTCCTTCAACATTATTCACCATAAATACACAATTGAAACTCGGTTTCGGATTAACCATCCATCATCGGTGCTTGTGTTTGCATCTCAGTTTAGTGAGGTAACATAATCATTTTCATCTGTGTACCCCCAGTGTAGTGGTGAGTCCAGTGGGAATCACCACTCTGCTTGGAAAAGCATCTGATATGCAGAGAATTGGAGCTAGAAATCCAAAGGGCTCTGGCAAGGAGTTATTTAGGAAGAGAGTTGGATGTAGCAGGGTCACAGGCCCCACAAAGCCTTGTGGGTGATGCAGAGGGTCTTGAATTTGATACTTGCAGCAACTGGGAGCCAGTGGAGAGATTCTGGGGCTGGAGAGATGCAGCCCCTGTGCTTGAGGCCAAGCATACGTCTTGTAGTCCTATTCTGGATAACTTGAAGGGGGTGAAGGGAGGAATTGGGCAGATTGAGGAAGTGTCTGTTGCAGTAGTCCAGCCTCGAGAGGACCAGAGCTCTGGAGACATTGAGTTTCTGGGAGAAGGTGAGGAAGGGGAGACTGCCTCTGAGGAGGTGCATCTGAAAGTGGGCCTTCTTGACAATGTCCGTGATGTGAGGAGAAAAGGAGAGGGAGAGGAGTCGAAGATGACACCAAGTTTGTTTTGCCTCACAGGAGGGTGGCTCATGGAGGGTGGCCAGAGTAGGAGGAAAGGAAGGAACTGCGTCCCGATGGGAAGGATCTTAGTCTTACTGGCATTAAGGCAGAGATTGTTAGCAGTGCACCAAGCCTGAATAGCAGAGACAGTCGGGAATGAAGGAGGAAGAAGAGGAGGCAGTGGAGGGAATCTTGAAGGGGAGCTGCGTTTCGTCCGCATAACACTGTGAGTTGGGAGAGAAGGCAGAGATCAAATGGGCAAGAGGGGCAAGATAGACGATGAAGAGCCACGGAGAGAGGATAGAGCCCAGAGGGACCCACTAAACCTGCTAGGAAACATCTATCCTGGATCTTACTATCCTGATTGAGCATGCTGGCCTCCATAAGAGTCTCGGTGGCTTCCTGAGCATATAAACCTTGCATCGGGGCTATCCATGCAGACACCCCGTCAGCTGCTGACGGATGGTGGAGTTGCACCGCCCCCGTCCATACCTCAGTTTTCGCCTGCGCTCATTTCCTCAAGTCCCTCCACCAGCCTTCCACATTAGGGCTCCTCTTCGTTTTCCAAGCCATTGCTATTCAGTGTTTGGCCAAAATATATGCCAAATCTTTCATATTAAGAATGTGCCTCACTCCCCTCGGGCGTGGGAAACGACCTAGCAAGCACACCCTCGGTGAGAGAACATCTATTGTCAGCCCTTCCCTTTGCAGTCTGGCTGCCACACCACCCCCATACCTACGCACCGTGGGGCACTTCCAGAACATATGTAGTATGCCTGCCTCTTAGGAGTTACACCTTGGGCATAATCTGGTGCCTGCGCCGGAAATTGCTAAATCCGTAAGGGGGGGGGGGGGGGGAGTCAGATAAGCTCTGTGTCACAAACAGCTGAATCAGTTGCAGTCTAGCACTTCGGGACGCTCTCTTGTGATAACCCAGAACATCCTTCCATTGTGCATACGAAAAAGGGGCACCCAAGTCTTCCTCCCACTTGCGCCTAACTACCAATGGAGCTGTGGGCCTCCCGTAAGCAATAACTCCTATATCCTCGATATGGGGTGTCACCCACCCCTGCCCCCCCACCTCCTCTGAGATGAAGGTGTCCACTAATGCATGGTTTTCCAGTGATTCCCTCCACGCAGGCCAATGCCCCATTAACTCCCTATTAATTGTGCAGTGTACCAAATACTTTCCCCTAGGCAGCCCAGTGCCGTCAGCTAGTTCACCAAATGGTATGAAATCAGTTTCGCGTAATGAGTCCCCTACTGTGACCACCCCCTGACGGCGTTCCTAGGTGGGACGTATCCACAGCCGTGCCTGCATGGAGGTCGACACCACTGACACTTGGGTGGTGGGGGGGTGGTTTGAGCAGAGATCGGATCCCCCCCAAACCTATCATTTTGAGCCCCCTATTTATTCCACAAGCGCCCCCCCCTGAGGACACCAGGAGCGATCCAATATGAGCCCTCGGCCTCCTGGCCCGTAGCCATTCCTTCAAGTGATAATGCAGAACAGTGAGCATAAGCTTCCGCGTTGCAGGGTTGGGTTCATCAGCCAGCCAGTCTACTACAAATTGCAGCTGTCCTTCCAGGTAATACAACTCAAAGTGTGGGACCCTAATTTCTCCTTCATTGTAAGGTCTACGCAGGGAGGCAAGCGCTATCCTGGACCTACCTCCCTTCCACAGGAAACCCACATATAACGGATCTAGTATCCTAAAAAAGGACTTCGGTATGTAATGAGGTATGTTTACAAAACAGTGCGACAGTCGAGGCAGGGCCACCATTTTAAATAA
Organism: Ambystoma mexicanum; assembly: GCF_040938575.1. Classification (NCBI taxonomy): domain Eukaryota; kingdom Metazoa; phylum Chordata; class Amphibia; order Caudata; family Ambystomatidae; genus Ambystoma; species Ambystoma mexicanum. The sequence continues at coordinate 794,064,579 of NC_090929.1, forward strand.
AGCCGCTCTGCCCATTATTGATAGGGGCAGTCTACTCCAAAACTGCTTGGAATTTTGTATCCCCTCTAAGGTACGCCCAGTGTTGTTCTCATGTTCTAATGCTGTGTTGTGGTATATAGTGACTCCCAGATATCTGAACGTGTATACCGACCAATTAATTGCCAAGACCGGGAGTGTATGCTCACTCCTACCCACTAAACCGGCTAGGGAACATCTATCCTGGATCTTACTATCCTGATTGAGCATGGACAAGGGCCTGTACGAGTTGCACCTTGTGGGTGGCTTCCGCGGCTTCAGGAGCGGGATAATCATAGATTCTCTAAGACTAAGTGGAAGAACCCCTGCCTCAAAGGAGTCCTGAAAGGCACCCAGGAGCTGGGGAGCCAGCTCATTTACTAATTCTTTATAGAACTCTCTGGGCTGGCCATCCAAGCCAGGGGACTTGCCTGTGGGCAACGCCCGAACCGTTTATTTTTATTTCTTCCAATGTAATGGGCTCTTCTAACCTCTGGCTCGCTTCTTGACTCAAACACGGTAGGTCTATTCCATCCAGCACCTCCTTCATATGCACTTGTGGACCCTTGCAATAGAGGGTGCCATAACATTCTTTGGAGGCCGCATTAATTTCGGCCTGTGTCTGGCATGGAGTTTCGTTCTTGTATCACATGAATCGGGGTCCTTTCCTCCTTTCTTGTACAACCAGGCCAGTACGCCTGCCTGGTTTATCCCCTTACTTATGTTGTCTCTCCCTATACTCACGCACTTGTTCCTAAGCTTCACTATATCCTCCGCTACCCCATTCCGTTGTGCGCCGGATTGCTCCGCCTGCCGTAACTGGTCCTCCATTTCAGAACTCCCTACTCAACCTGGATCTGAACACAGTTGGATTATGCTATGGCTGCGCCTCTGATAACCAATTTAAGGGCTTCCCACACTATGCCCGCGCTGGAAACGCTACCCTGGTTATGTTGGACATATTCTACAATGCTTATTTATTTATTTATTTTTTAATGCTGTCCCGGAATGGAACATCTCGTAAGGAGTCACTCAGAAGTCTCCAAGTAGGAACTGGGGGTCTAGGGGTGCATACTGCCATTGCAAGCCAAGAGGCGCGTGGCCAGACGGCACTCTACTACTGTATTCAGCAAGCGGGAAGCCATCCACACTCTCTTGATCGATACAAAAGTAGTCAGTCGTGCTATGGACTGCATGCGGGGCAGAGTAATGCGAATAGTATCTGGTGTCTGGGTGCAGTATTCTCCAAATGTCTTTCAGGCCAAATGCCTCCAAGAGCATACATAGGCACCTAGCCTGTGGGGCAGGTTAACTTATCTTGGTATCGGACCTATCCATTTGCGGGTCTAAAGTGCAATTGATGTCTCCCCCGCCTCTTCCCATATTACTTTGCCATTCATATAGGGGCTAAGCCTATGATGCAGTGACTGAAAAAAACCCAGCTGCATTATGGTTCAATACGTATTGATCAGGCATACCTCCACATGCTCCAGGAAACCTTGTACTAACTTCATTCTGCCTTCATCATCCTTTTTCACCTGGGTTACCCTCAAGGGTACCGAAGGCGATATCCAAATCCGCACCCCTCTAGCAAATGCTGAATCGGGAGAACCAAACACCTGTCCTTGCCATTTGTAGAAGAAAACCCAAGCGGCCCCGGGGCCTAAACATTCACTTCAACAGGCTTAGTGTTATCTACTGATGGTGTAGAACCCACACTGGTCCACATACGGTGTACTATTGGTCAAAAAGTCCAATGTAGAAGGGAGGTGCAGCGCCAAGCAACAAGCCTTTCTAGGTGGCGGCCAACTCATCCCGTGGCCCTTACCAGGCGTGCCTACCCCGGTGGGCACGGCCTAGCGTGTTGATGTCATAGCAGCTCATCCTTTGGTCACTGCAGACTCGGTTGCTCCTTGATCTTGGTCATCATGACCGTCCTTGACAGGCAATATCTTCTCCCTATCCAACCAGTCCTGTGCTTCCCCCAGGAGCTCAAAGAAAAGGGCCTGATTTTTGTACAAGACCTTCGAACGCGCCGAACGCGCGGATATATCAGCATGTATCTCAAGCCGGTCAATCTCAGCCTAGCCTTGACTGCCCAGAAATCAGCACAACGCTTCTGTACCTGAAAGGTGTAATCAGGGTACACCGCAGGTCTGCCTAATCCCAGGTCGGAACCCCCCCACCTCGAATCCCAGGATCTTCTCACAGTCCTTATAATTTAGGCCCTTAGCAATTATATGTCTGGGGGGCACCCGGAGGGGGTCTTCTTGCTAGGGCCCTGTGCGCTCGCTTGATCGTGAAGCCCTGGGTAAGGTTTCCCAGGCCTATTTCCTGTAAAAACAAGTTCTCCACGTACGCGGTAGGGTCGCTGCCTTTTGTACCCTCTGGCAGGCCGATAATCTGGACATTGTTTCTACGGGCCCTTCCTTCTGCTTCTTCTGCCCTTTCGAGCAAGCTCGCCCTCTGTTTCAGGATATGGACCTCTTTACTCCTCTCCCGGTGCCCCTCCATGTTGTCTTCAACTTGGGTTTCCAAACTAGAGGTCCTCTCTGCCAGGCCTTTGACATCCTGCCTCAGAAACCTGACATCCACTTTGATTTCCTCAATCTGTGTGCCCAGAGCAGCTTTTAAGTCTGCAATAGCCAGCAGCAGTTTGTTGTGCCTTCCCATGGCGTTGCCCTCTTTCTCCTGTGGCGGTACCATCTCTGGAGTCGGCTCTTGTCGTGGGGTCCTGGCAAAGGCATCCAGTGTTGTCTGTGCGGCCCTATGCTTATTCGCTTTTGAAGGCATCCTTTGTCAATTGTATGGCCCAGCCGTGAGCGTATGTTAGGGGTCACCTGTCAGCCGTAGCAATACTCCCCTATGTAGAGGCTGGGTCCACCAAAGGGACGGCCTCCCAGGGACGACTACGTCTTGAGGTCACCGTTGGCCCACGGGGAAACAACCCCAGGATCTCCAATACCAGCACCACTGACCTTTTACAGTTGTCTTGCTGTCGTCCCAGTTCTGCAAGCATCCCTGCAGGGACCTGACTCCCTTCAAGCTGCTGAATTCAGTAATTCTCAGTCTGCCTCGGCAAGTGCAATCACCTCTTCTCCTACCAATTCCTGCACCCGCGTAGACTCTCCTGAATTGCTGTGGCTGTATCACTACATGCATGGCATCTGCCCAGCAGCAGTTCCCGAGTTACAAACAGTGCTGAGGCCACTGACCACAGCAAGGTCACGGACTACAGCGCACATTGTTTGCCTACTGTGCCCCCCTCCTATGCTTCCGACGCACACCAGGGGTCTACTTCCAGAGGGGCCCAGCCTCCTCATACAGGCAGAGTCAAGCCACATTGTGCTTCTTTCAAGCAAGCCAGCAAGCAGCCTTTTGATGCAGGCGTCCTTTGTCCACCACATGGCTGACTGCACTTATTAGATCCATCCACAGGCGCCCCTCAGTGGCAGCCGTCCCCTGGGATCACCAAAGCTCACACACCATTCAAATATACCTTGCAGCAAGGTCCTCACGGGTGTCCGTTCTGCTTGCGGGCCACCGATTAGCTGCTATGTGGTATGCAGTCGCCAAGTGTTGGCAGTGGGCCTTCGAGGGGCCGCCCATCTCAGTCAGCTCACAGCACAACCTTTCAGCTGTTCTGCTCTGTGGTCAGTTCAGCACTGCCTTGTTCTCACGCCCACTCGCTATCCAAGGCTCCGGTCCCTCTGTTTCTTGGTCCACAGGTCCCTCTGTGTCGGCTGCTCGTCGGCACCACATGGGCACAGTCCGTCATGTCGGGAGATCCTTATTGCGGTCAACTGCAAACCGAAGGCCATAGACTGCCATCCGATGTACCAGCACCAACAAAGGTTCTGCGAGCCATGAACGACCTGCCGATCGCAGGCAGCGCACCACCCCATCACTCTGCGTCACACACAAGACTGCAGCGTCCTCACTTCTGCTCGCCCTCTAAGATTTCTGCCTCCTCCTCCTTTCTGTGCTCCAGGCTTGCAGCCTTCCTCTCCATTCGGTACTCCAAGCATTGCAACGTTATGCCAACTGTCCCTTGGCAGCACCATGCTGCGACACTCTTGCACAGCCGCCAGTACCAGGAGTTAGTGCTCGCTCTTCCTCTGTCCCATTTGTTCAGCTCCTCCAGGCCCCTTTGTACTCCATGTCGGCGGCCATCTTGCGATCCGCTCGCACTTCTCCTTTCGCTCTGTAGAAACACTCTGGGACCATCAAACCAGCCGAAACATCAGCACCCAGCTCCTCACACCTTCATACTGCTGACACATGCAATGGATTTAAGCTATGCACTGCAGGGGGGTTTGTTGTTCGAGTCATCCCTACTCTTCTTCGTCACATCACTCGCTTGGTCTTGTCTTGTAGTTCTGTGACCAAAAAAGAGGTTAGAGTTAAACTGGTCCACTTTAGCAGATTACCATAATCATAAACACTGGACGGGAAAAAAGATTGCAACAGTAATAAAATGTTTTGCCCTTAAGACGTTCTAATGTAACACTACAATAGGTAATGGAGACTTGGGGAATTTCAGGGTTCTATCCCTTAAGGGAAAAGGGGCATATCACGTCACATTTGGCGAATACTTCCTACACCCGTGAAGGTCGTATCCCCTCATGTGGTCCTCACGCAGATATCCACCCCCAGGGTCAGAATCGGGTAGCTTCTACTTTTCCCTGGCCACATGGGGAGAGACTTTCCCTGGGAAAGGAGTGATGACATCGTGCATTTCGGTGCTTAGCACCATCTTTAGGGCTACATTTTAACACAATCAATACCATTGCATTATGAACAAAATTATATACATTTCAAATGTACATACCATCACGTAAGTAAGTGTTGTCACAGGACAAATCCCATCATGTTGTTAAATCAAAAAAGAAAAAGTAACAGTATTTAACGCTCTAAACAATTTTGAGGAGACTAATGTTATCTACATCTCTGTGTCTACACAAACTGTGTTTACCTTAGCTTGCTTTAAAGATTGGTGTCGCCTCGCATACAAGCGCGTACATCAATGGAGTCTCCCTGTTAGAAACAAAGCGGTAATGAGCTTCCCCTTAATTCTTTAAAAAAATTACTGTTCAGTGTTCCCAAACGGAGCTCCTTACCTCCAGTTCTCGTGTCAAAACCTCTCGTGAATCGAGTCGCGTCGCGAATGCGCGTACCCGCGACGGGCTAAGTTTTGTCATTGTCATGGTGATCACGGCAAAGCCCTCCGTCCAGGATTGGACAAGGCGGACGTGCCTCCATTCCCACCTTCCCACGTGAGTGGCAGGGCGGGACTGTAGATCGCCATGGCAACTTTGCTCGTATGCGTGGTGTCTCCAACGCAGTGAGGCATTTTTAGACACCGTACAAAGCACGCTCGCAGATTAGATCAATATATTGGCGTGTAGACTATCTCTATAGCGAGGAACATTCATATAATCCGTTTAACCGGACACAAGGTACTGTATAGCCGTGATGCAGACGGTCATAAACATTTAAATATTTAAAGGCATAGTGCCTGTAAACAGATGTCGCCATGTAACCTCTTACTGATCATAAGGCAGTAAGATGACGGGTATCCAAACCAATCATGTACCCTGTGTTTCTTCTTACTGTGAGTTGTGAGTGTTACCTCTCAACTCAATCATGGTTGATAAATCAAATCATCCATATCCCGACTGTTTGTTATGTTCTGAAAAATAAGACCAGGTATATTTCACATGTCTAATTGCTACATCCTATTAAAGCTATTGTGTTGGCAAAATAACTCGCCCTTTCGCGGCAATATCCACAATTATCAAATGAAACCTGTAAAATCCATATCTGCATTCAATATATATGCATTATTAAAGAAAACAAGAAAAATAAGACATAGATCTCCTCATCCACAATTCTCAAATGAAACCTGTAAAAACTGTCTCTGCATTCAATATATGTACATTATTAGATGAAACAAGAAAAGTTTATCTCCTCATTCAATACTCTTGGTGTCAGAGTTTCAAGCCCATCAATCCAGAAGGATTCCCTCTGGTCCAGTCTCTGTTGCAGGTTCATATGTGGCTATCTTTCTCACCACCTCCAATATCTGGAATCTTATGAGACGGGTTGTGTTTCTTAGAGTCCCAGTGCCGTTCCACCGCTGAGGTCTTGTTATGATTCCGTATACATGAACGATGCTCATTCCATCTTACTTTTGCAGCACGTGTCGATTGTCCCACGTAATATAATCCATATGGACATTTTATAGAGTAGATATTGTTATTTGATTTGTATGTCCCAAACTGTCTAAGTTTTATTTTTTCACTGGTGTGTGGATGGTTCACTATGTTCCCCTTGAGTATGTATCCACAATTGGAGCACTTGAGGCATGGAAATGTTCCAGTTTTAGTGGTGTCCTTCATCTTGAAGTTCTTTATTTTCACCAATTTGTCTTTCAAATTTTGACTCCTCTTGTAAGCAAATGTGGGAAGTTCCTTAAAAAGAGGCTCCACTCTCTCGTCCAGAGCTAATATGTTCCAGTTTCTTTTGATTATCTCTTTGATCCGTTTACCCTGTTTTAGAATATTTTGAAACAAACACAATGGAGGGCGATACATCTGACTTTTGTTTTGGTTTCAGTTCTTCCCTTTCTTTGTTCTCAAGTCTCCCTTCTGCTGCTTTGATTTCTGATCTATTGTAGCCACGATTGTAGTGTCTGGTTAGGCCTCCCTGTGTCTGTCCTCCAAGTAGCGGCGGAGCGGACCCATATGTCCTTTGCCCGTCTCGTGGGAGCAACCTCCTTTTATATAGTTGTCTTCACATTCATATACATAAATCAAGGCTTTGAGCTATGAGGGCACTGTGGGTGCCACCTTTGCCTTCCAGCTTCTGAGTATGTTGCGTTTGGCCACGGCTCCTGCCACTGAAAAAAGTCTACTTGTCTTAATGGGTACTTTCCATATGTCCCCGAGAAGGTACTTCAGTGGGGTGGCAGGGATGTGGGCATCTAGTATCGCATTGAGTGTGGAGGCCACCTGTTCCCAAAATTGCCGGATTGGTGGGCATTCCCAGTACATGTGTATGGAATTGGCCTCTGGAAGTTTGCATTTGGGGCACAGGGCTTGCTTGGACGGTCCAACCTCGTGACTTTTCATGGGGTGATGTGCAGACGATTTAGGATTTTAAATTCTACTAACCTGAAGTTAGCATTGAGGTAAATGGATTTGGTGTGTTGGCAGTACTTGGCCCATTGCGTGTCCTCAGTTGTTATGCCTAGGTCCCTCTCCCATTTTGCTTTGTGTTCCTGGATGGGGTGTGGGATTGGACCCTATTGTATAGCATCTCCTTCTTGTGTCATGATGCGGAGTATGAATGGTTGTGGAGGTGGCTCTGCTGGGAACGACGGCCACCTGTGTCTGCAGGCCGCCTTCAGGCGGTGGTACTGTATTGTTACCATAAGCCCTGAGCCAATCTTACTTTGTACATCCACCAGTTTTACAAATTTGTCCCCCGTAAATGGATCACCCACCGTAATTCCCCCTCTCAGGAACCCAGCCCTTTTGCAGCATTATGTCTATTGTGGGGGCAATGTCTGGGCTGTGCCAGAGAGGCCCAGTATGGTTCAATGCATTTCACCCTTCTGAACAATGCAGCCCAGGCCCGTATTGTGCAGGCCACTGGGTTAATGTTGCAGGTTCCATATTGCATATTTTTTAATGAATATCATGGAGCGGAGGTCTAAGGGGGCTGCAGCAATTTCTTCTTTTATTTTTTCACTAATTTTTATTGGCATTTCAAAAAAAGACACAACCAACAAAGAACAAAGGAAACCCCAACTCCTGCCCCCCACCCCAAACTCAAGAAGTCCAGTGCGAATGCGCCACACAGTCAGGGGAGTCCCCCCTCCCCCTCGCCCCCTTTTAGATTCTAGAGGAAGGGCTAGCCCCCCTCGGGATGCCCCATTAAGAGTCTGCTTCGCCGGGCTCGTCTGTTATTATCCCCAATAGTCTCATGCTTCGGGGGCACCAACGCTGCCTTGACCCGTCAACCAGATAAGCCAGTAGAGAAGCCCAGTCCGCTCTGAATCTTAAGTGCTCCCCTTGAATAGAGTACGTGGGCCACTCAATTGCGAGCAAAGTCCAAAGCTTTGCCACCCATTCGTGGTCCTGCGGGGGATCTTTTGCCTTCCATCAGCGAGCTAGTACCATTGCCCCTGCCGTCGTCATTATTACGTAAAGCTTGCGGCACGCCTTGGATTTGATGGAGGCCAGAGAACCCTCAAGGCCCAGTATCGCAAGACCCTTGCTACTCCTTTGGCCCAGGCCCAAAACTTGATTAAGTGCGAGCCCGATCCCAGCCCAATAGTTTCAATTTTCGGACACTCCCACCATAGATGCTCCCATGTGCCCACTGCTCCACATTGCCTCCAACAAAGGGGGGAGGCACCGGGGAACATTCTATGAAGTCTGGCGGGAGTTGGGTGCCACTGGGTGAGCAGCTTAAGCCACATCTCCCTTATTTGAAGGGATTTTGGTAACTTGGGAATCTGCTTCCACAGCCAAGACCAGTCACTATCCTCGATTGGAGACCCAGTAGCTAGCTCCCAATTCTTCATGTATGACTGCAGTGGGGGGTCCGCTCCTGCCTTCATATGCCTATATAGGGCCGAAATCAAGTGCTTGTCCCCCAATTCCCTACTGAGATATGTCTCAAAGGGGGTCAACTGTCAGGTCGCCGCCTGCTTAAAGGTGGGATGGCTAAGCCAGTGCTGAAGTTGGCAGTAACGGCACCTTTCATTTTCACCCACACCAAAGTCTGACTTGCACTTCTCAAATTGCTTTAGCTGTGCCCCCCGCCCCAAACATATCCCGCAACATTCTGCATCCCCCCCCTGATGCCAGACTTGGAAAGCAATAGAAACGAGACCCGGTGTGAACTGCGGATTGGTGAATAATGGTGTGTAGGGGGATGGGTGTGTCGTTAAATGGGCCTGCTGCACCGCCTCATCCCAGGTGCGGCCCACCAAGACCAAGATTTCACTGCAGTACATTCGGGGTGGCCTGTCCTGCTTCGGCTTCCACAAGACCCCTTCGAGATCCTCCCCCAGAACCGCCCTATCCTTGGACCTCCATACCTTCCGCCGGTCGTTTTTTTGCCAGTCCCGAAGGACCTTCAACTGGGCCGTCCTAAAGTACACTCGAAAATCTGGTAGACCCATACCTCCCCGCTCGTGGGGGTTCTCATCACCTTGGCCGCTACCCTAGGGGACTTGTTGGCCCACACAAATCTGCTGGCTAACTTATTTAAGGACCTGAAAAAGGCCGGGGGAACGTGCGCCGGGAGGGCAGCGAAACAATACAGGAGTTTAGGAAGGACGGTCATTTTTAAGGTGTTAATACTCCTAGCCAGGAAACCGCCAACGGGCGCCAATCTATCATCTTGCCTTTTAGTTCCTCCAAGAGGGGCGGGTAGTTCATCTGGTACAATTGTTCCACCCTTGTGGTCAGTTTTATTCCCAGGTAAGTGAGTGAGTGATCCACCCACCTATAGGTGAAGGAGGCCTTTAAGGAACGAGACACTGGCGTCGGGACTGTGAGATTAAGAATCTCACTTTTGGAGGGATTTATTTTCAGGCCCGCCACGCTACCAAAATGCGCTAACTCGGCCTCCACGGCCGGAATGGCCGTACTCTGGCTGGTCAGGGAAAAAATCACGTCAGCAAAAGCTGTGATCTTGTGCTCTTCGCTTGTGAAGGGGAGTCCTGTTATAAGGGGATTGGACTGCACTGCTTCGAGGAATGGTTCCAAGTGGAGGGCATACAATATTGGGGAGAGAGGGGACCCCTGTTTGTTGCCTCGTTCAACATGCACCGGATCTGAGAGCTGCCCATTGACCGCCAATCTGAGGGTCGGATCTCTGTAGTTGGCTCTGATCCTATCCATGAACTTGGGGCCAAATCCCATCTTGAACATTGAAGCAAAGAGAAATCCCCACTCCACCCGATCAAACGCCTTCTCTGCGTCAATTGCCATCAGGAGAGTGGGGATTCCCCTCTTATGAGCCTTTTCTGTTAAGTGGGCCAGCCTCCTAACATCAGTGGTCTGCCTACCTCTTACAAAACCCGATTGGTCTGGGTGAATCAGCCCAGGGACAAGGTGGTCTAATCTCTTAGCTAGGATCTTAGAGTATATTTTTGAGTCCACATTAATCAGCGCTATAGGATGATAGGAGGCGCACTCGGTTGGATCCTTGCCTTTTTTGTGGATAAGAACTACTTTCGCCTCCCCCATAGTTCTCGTAATTGCGCTGTCCTGTCCTATCTGATTGAAAAGCGTAGTTAGAATAGGAGCTAGAATTTCCTTATGGCATTTGTAAAACTCTGCCACATAGCCGTCTGGGACCGGTGATTTAAGATTAGGCAGCACTCTAATTGCATCCCTGACCTCATCCTCCCTGATGGCTCTTTCCAGTGATTCCCTCTCTTCTTGTGATATGCAGGGTAGAGTAACCCTGTCTAAATAATGGGATTGGAGCGCCTGCGGCGGAGTGTCGGACGCATACAGGGCGGAATAGAAACTGGTAAATTCCCCTAAAATGTCCCTGTTGTTGGTGCTAGTGGAGCCGCCCCCCCCTCTTAATTTTTAATATTGTCCTCTCCTTCTGCTCCTTTCGTAGCATTCTCGAGAGCAGTCGGTCAGCCTTGTTGGCTTTAATATAGAATTTCTACCTGAGGTGTAATAAACTCCGCTCCACCGCTCGTGTTTTGATCAGGTCCAGCTGGCCCCGCACTGCCCTATACTCCGTTTTGGTTGCCTGGGTCTGATGTGTCCCCATTTTACTGGTTATTCCCTTAAGAGCCTCTTCTAGTCGCTCCTCCTCTATTCTCAGTTCCCTATCCCTTCTCGCTTTAATCGCTATTATTGCCCCTCTCATGGTTGCCTTAAAGGCGTCCCACCTAACTTGGAGCGGGGTGTCCCCTGCGGGGTTCTCAGCAAAAAAACGACCCATTTCCTCCTCCAACTCTAGAACCAATACTTCATCTTTAAATAAGGCAATAGTGTTTTCAGGGATGGAGTCAGGGGGGAATGGTCAGATAGAGTTGTGACGCCCATGGAAATATCCAGAGCCCTCTCCCAGCAGGTTGGCTGACAGCCAAATCTAGTCTATTCTGGAATGGGACTGGTGGGCATGAGAATAGAAGGTATACCCTCCTGCATCCCCCTGTAATTCTCGCCACACATCAACCAAAACCAGATTGCTGCATTTCTTCTTCAGGTCGTACAAAGGTCTCCCCAAAGGTCCTGCCCCTCCCGCCATTCTGTCAATCGCTGGATCCCAAGCGATGTCAAGTCGCCCGTAAGGATAATTGGGGACTTGGCGAACTTCTCGAGCTTTCCCAGTGCTGTTCGGAGGAAACTATCTTGTGCAGCATTCGGGGCATATATCGTCGCTACCGTGAGTGGGTGCTCGTCTCCCACCAGGGATACTGCCAAAAACCTCACTTGGTCGTCTACCATCTCCCCAGCGACATGTAGATCCAGCCCATCTCTAAGGGGCAGAAGGACCCCCGCTCTCTCTTCGGCTTGAGTGGCCTGTAGTGACCTGGAGTAACCCCAAATCTTGACCCTACCCCGGTCCGCTGTGTGGATATGGGTCTCTTGGAGCGTGATGATGTCTGGCCGTTCCTGCCTAATGTAGCGCTCTACTTTCATGCGTTTGATTGGGGAATTAAGGCAGTTCACATTGAGGGAGAAGATCCTCAATACCCATTGACTAGGCATGCTACTTTAACAGCAAAGTACCAGGTCTCCCAATCAGCCTGCTTAACATCCCGGTATCCTCCCACGGGGTCTCCCTTTCTAGTGGCGCTGCAGAACCCTCTAATTTGCTACTGTAGGGCTAGTCTTCCCCAACCCCCTTGCCCCCCCCCCTCTTCCCTCTGGCAATGTGGGACGACTGGCCTCAGCCCCCCTCGAATCTGAACCTCGAGATTCGCCCCATCCATTGTCCCCCAAATGTTCGAACGTGGGATCACCCAATCCCATTCCAAGATGTGAATCCCCTTCCCTCCCCCCTCAGCCCTTGCAGACATTGCTGACAAACAAGGCCTTCGCAAGTCGTACTTCCTGCTTCTATGCCCTCACCAGGCGTCCAATTGAGGATCCGTCGGGCAAGACCGTGCAAGACCCTGCAGCCGTGCGGACCCAATCGGGTCTGTAGATGTTGCGCTTCCCTTGGCGGTGGGCCCTCCAGGCGTGGCTTATTACTATTTTTCTTTGATTTCTTGGACCAGGCCGTAGACCATTCCCACTCACTGCGGGAGGGTGCCTGGGATGGGGGTGGGGTAGATGACGGCGCGCTCTCTTCCACCCCCAACAAGGCGAGATCCTGTTCACAGGTGGTGATCCTCTGAAGCTTCCCTTCCCAATCAAAAGCCAAACCAAAGGGATGCAGCCACCTATAGCGGATGCCTTTTGCTCTTAGATGTGATAGTACTGGACCCATTCGTCGTTTGATGAGTTGATTGCGCCAGATCCTGATACAGCGATATCTCTGCCCCATTATACGTTAGGCGGCCGGCTTTCCGCGCTGCAGCGAGAATCCGCTCCTTCACTGAGTAGCTATGCATGGCCACGAGGACATCTCTGGGTCTCGCACCTGGATCCGCACGCTTGGAACCCACACTATGTATCCTATCAAAGGCAATGTCCTCAGACCCAGGCACCTCCAAGAGGTCCGCAAATATGCCCTTCACAGGTTTGGGGAAGGTCTTGTTTCTGAGAGTCCTCCGGGGGGGACTTAATGCTGATGTTCGAGCACCTAGACCTGTTCTCCAGGTCCTCCACCTGGAGCTCCAGATTATGCGTGGCCGTCGCCAATGTGTCCAGGAGGGAGTCCGCCTTCCTTGCGTCCTCAGCTAGGTCCTGAATTGCACTCTCGTTTGTATCCCCCCTCTCCTCTATCTTACTAATGTCCCTTTTGATCTCCTGGAAGCCCTCTGCCAGGTCCTCCCTAAGAATGTCCATTTGCTTTTGGCCAGCCGCGGTAATCTTCTCGAGCATGTCTTGCAACAGGAGCTTCAGCGCAGCCTGAGTGAGCAGTTGTTGATGTACTGAAGAGGCCATATCCGCCGAGGCATCCCATGGGGGCCAGCCATTGGGAGGTGTTGGCCGGGTGTCCTCAGTGTCCTTGGTCCACATTTTAGTCAAGGCGTTCTCCTGCACTTTCCTCAGGAATCTCCGGAGGGACTGCAAGTCCTTAGGTTTGTTTTTGGACATGATGCAGGCAGATTAAGGTGTTGCGGTCAGCACGCAGGATTTCTTGTTCCCCTAAATGGAGTGTGATTCGTAAGTGCTGGTGGTCAGTGCTGTCCTTTGCGCGCCAGTGCACTCCTCTGAGGGCAGGAATGGGTTCAGAGCTGTAGGCGGGGCTCCCAGAGCCATCAGGAAGGACAAAGCTGGGGTCCGCCGCTGAAGTGGAGAGCTCTGACTGCCGCAGGGTCAGGGTGGTATGTGACACCTTGAGGTAATCAACACAAAGCAATACGTGGAGGTGCGCTGAGCAGTGCCCCCACTGCAAAAAAGTCTTCGGAGGGGGATCACCATGCCTCCCCCTAGATCCACAACATTGAGGGCCCGAGGAGCCCCAACCGCCGACCCCAAGAGATATTGGCCCGTGGGGGGGGCGCTATGTTAGTTAAGAGATGCAGTGTCAATGTGCCAAGTCCAATGCGGGGGCTAACCAAGGGGCGGGACACGTGGGTAATGGTGGGTAGAGGTCCTGCGAACCATTCGCCTTCCCCCCGCCCCCCTTTGTGGGAACAGGAGGCGGGCTATACCTCGCAGATGTCGCCGGGGGTGCGATGTGAAGTTATGAGTGGGAACAGAGTTTTGAGGCCCAGCAGGTCCGATGCTTGCACTAAACGGTCAATGCCACCTCGAGAGTGCTTCTCACCGTGTTCGTGCTGTCCAGTTCCGGTAGAAACCCTCCTGTTGTGCTTCAGCTTCTGGGTAACCTGTTGTAAACGCCGGCATGTCGCTGTCAACAGGAGAGCCGGATCAGGGTCAGAGTTCCCAGTGTCGTTCTGGTCTCCACAGGTATTCCATTTCACACTGCCTGACAAGTGCGTGTTCCTCCGGTTAGCGTTGTGGGGCAACATTTTGTCCCAAGCTCCCCTGTTGACGCGCAAGCTGCCAGAACAAGCCGCGGTGCCTCAGCCGGTCCTATGCTGCTGTGATCGCCCTCTACGATGCTGCTTGAGTTGGCGTGGCTTTCATGAATGCCGTTGCTAGAGCCGCTTATCTTCACTTCCCTTTGTCTTCCCTTCGCTCATTCGCGCCACTGCACCGCGGGGTTCACACTCGCCGCAGGCTCTCTTACCATCAGCAGAGGGGGTCTCAAGAATCTTCTGTGGGTGGGTGCGTTTTTAATGGTGTCGTGGGAGTATTCTGTTTCTTCTCTCTTCCAATCCCGTCACCGCACTGCAGGGACCACTCTCTCCTCGTGCTCGTCCGGCGTCTGCAGCAAGGCTTTCGCCGGTCCTCCATGGGTGCCTACTTTCTCAGTGATGTCCGCCCAGTGCAGTCAAGGCCGACTCGCCTGCCTCCCGCTGCCGGGGCCGGAGGCATGCTCAGCGGGTAGATGTGCCGATGGGAAGCACTGTCCCCAGAGCGGCGAAGGTCCTCCCAGCATACTGCCAGTGTGTGCGTCGGTGACAGTAATCCGTGGCGGCATCCACTCCTCACCGAGGGTGCGGGGTCCTAACCCCCAGGTCCGCCGCCCTCCATGGGCATTGGCCAAGACAGTGGACAGAGGGGCGCCGTTGGGGAGCCGAGCCACACCGCGCTACGCACCCTCCAAGGGGCAGTCCGGGCCCGAGTTCTTCACCGGAGCCTGGATGGCATGCGCAGCAACGGGCTGGGCACCCCGCCAGCAGTGCAGGCAGTCGGCTTCCTCCGATGCTCCCAGGGCCGCCAGACCCCCCCCGCTCCGTTTCCGAATACTGCTGAGGAATACACCGCTCCTGCTCCCTTATCTCATTGAGGAGCTACCGCCTGGGGAGGGCTAAGTCGGCCAGGATGCAAAGTATAAGGGCCTCGGGACGGGAGCTCGGTGGCCGCGGTGTTCACAGCATCGCGGCCATCTTGGAATCCCCTGCAGCAAATTTCTTGACCTGTATGTGTGCATATCTTTCTGTACTTTGGAACCAGCATTTGGCGAATTATGCTTGTGTGTCATAGTAATAAAGTGTAAAGTGTGGGGCTGCCAAGCCGCCTGTGGCGAATTTCTCGCTTAACTTGGCCCAGTTCAGTCGAACCATACCCCCCCAACACAAAGTTAGAGGCAAGTTTCTGTAGTTTGTCGAAGAATGGTCTACCAGGCCATATTGGGACATTGCTAAATAAATATAGTAGTTTGGGGACCACAATCATTTTGAGAAGGGCTATGCGGCTATACATTTGATATCGGGAGTTTATTCCACAGTGTCAGTTTGGTTTTCAGTTGCGTTATGTAGGGTTCGTAATTGTTGGCATACACAGGGTCCGTGTCGGTGTCAACTACGACTCCTAGGTAGCAGGCTGAGCTCAGGGACCACCAGTAGTGCGCCGTGGCGTTCATCCATACTTTCCCCGATGTCAGAGGGATGACTTTGGATTTCGACTGGTTAAATCCTGAGTATTTAGCAAATTCCGTGACGTCCTGCATCACTGGGGCCAGATTAGTGTCTGGGGCTCTAATGTATAGCATGGTGTCATCCGCATAAAGCGAGATGAACTGGAGTACCCCCATATAGGTTTTGTAAAAATCTGCCGGGAGACCATCGGGTCCGGGAGCTTTCTGTGGGATATATTTACCCACTCGGCAGTACTCAATGCCCCTCCATTACCAAGCTGCGCATCTGCAGTCACCAGCAAAATGGCTGCGCTGGCTCATGTGAGCACAATGGCCTCAAAACTGCGTTTTGCAGCGACAAAAAGATGGCTGCACCATCTTCCAAGAACATATTGGGCAGGATGGAACAAGGGGTCACACCGAGGGAGCTTGCCAGTGTGTTCTTACATATACAAAAGAAATAGAGTGAAAAAGCAGCGCTGCTTTGCTGCCAGCCCCAACTCCCCATTGGAAAGGGGGCATTTTACCTTAAAATGATGCTGCTCTGACGCTATTTTTATCTGTTCTTCCTCAAATACTGTTATTAATAAGGCCCTGCCATGCCCATTCAGATCCCCATTGTGCTTCAGCAAAACCAAGTATGTCCCCTGAATGACAGGCTCTGTCAAACCAAATCTGAGAAAAATAAACAAACTTCATTTTCCGCCGCACGGGAAAAGCTTCACTTTTTAAGTTACAAAGTGTAAATGATCAGTAATTCAAAGAAACTCCAGCTCTAGGCTATGTCAATTTCAGTGTATAGGTGGTTCAAATAAACTACTGCCTACAAGAAAATAACTATGGCTGTAAAACGGTGTGGGAATCCAGATGGAAAGTTAAAAACCGAATTTGAAAGCAAAGTGCTAGCAGCTTGCACCACATGTGTAAAAATGGGCTTTGCAAACTAAAGAAGAAACATGCTTGTTTGAGAGTACTATGTTGAACAAAAACTTCTTGCCTAGCAATGTGAAAGGGGATTGTACTGTGAAAATACAATGTATGAAATGGTTCTATTCAGGTTTTCTTCCAATTCAGAACAAAAATGAATACAATTAAATCAAACTTGAGTGGCTGCAGGGGGAGGGATGTCAGACAAAAACAGGTTTCTGCTGAGAGGATGACAGAAACAAAAGGGGCCCTCTCAGTAGATACTAACAACCCAGTGATAATTACTTGGTTGGACAGAATCTGGTCTGGGCTGAGCCCTCTACAACGGAATTTCCAGGACACGGAAGTGTGAAGTGGAGAAGGGGCAATACACTTTCAATCAAGCTGGGAAACTGCCCCCTTACTCTGGAGGAAATGACAGTTGGTGGTAGCTGAAGAGGAAAAAAATGGTCTAGTGCAGAACAAAGGACTGCCCATCTGTTCCAGATACTGTTTTATAAATAAACTTTAAAGACTTTTATCTTTGCAGCAGGACTTTGCAAAAATATGAAAAGTTAGCGATTTAAATGTGATTTATTTTTGTGGCTTTCAAATAAGGTCTGGGCTGTCAATTGCATGTATGGGACACGAACGCCAGAAGAATGTGAATCATGGCGAAAGGACATATGATGGAACGTTAAAAATTAACAGAAATAGGCCCTATGATAGTATGTACGCACGTGTAAAGTTACAGAATTTTCGGCCGACCATTTCACACTGAAAATGACCAAAGATTATTAAACGTACAAAACAATGCTTCACAGATTGCAGAGTTGGACTGCAATGGTCTGCATAAAATATGTAACCTGTTTATGTAATTTGCTAAGAGACTTCAACTGTATAAATGTACCATTTGTGGCAAAATCAGATTGTAGCTAAAGTAACTGTGGGAAGTTTTTGAACATTATAAAACTCCCCTCATAAATCTGCCATCTTGCCCTTTAAATCCTACCAGCTGAGAGGAGGTGGTAGACACTCTTCCTGATGTTCCTGCGCTGCATTCCTGATTTCCAACAATCTTGCTGATTCCAGATTTTCCCTACAAGACCAAAGCATTGCTGACCGTACTCCAGAGCCCACTGCAAAACCCAAGCATAGCATATTCCTACTCCAGCAAGGCCATTGATCCACAACAAACCCAATAATATCCTATTAACAAAAAGGGGAAAGTGGTGGTACCTTTTGCATCCTGAAATCAGACTGGCTTGCTGCCCACTAACTGCTTGCCCACTGACTGCATCCAGCAGTACCTGGGCTATCCAGTGACCCGAATTACCCAGCTGTTCGCTACCTGGTGACCAGACCTTGCCCAGCTGACTCTTGCCAGGCACGCTTCCGTGTGGTGACCAGACCCTGTTGACTGTCCAAAAATCCCAAAACTAAAAAGTGGACTGTGAGCATAATCCCCACCCCATAGAAACACATAGCCTACCTTGTCTTGCCTTTGTCCTTTTTCCACTTTCTAAGTAGTCATATTTATACCCTGGTAACTGGTTGAAACTGTTGGAATTATCCTTGTATGCTGTCCTTTGTCCTTAATGTTTTAAGTGCTAGCACCATCTCTTTTCAATTTTGTCTGGTGTACATTATGTGCTTAGTTATATTTGGAGTAATCAAACTCCTTTCCATATACTTTATTGTTGGGGCTAAGCGCTGGGGTGACAAGGTTGACCTTGTGAATCAACCTTGGATCTTACTGTGCTCTTCTTTAAAAATATAGTCTAGATAATTTCGTTTTGTAGCCTTTGCCTTTCTTTAAAACAGAAGTTTTCATTTTAACTACTCTATTTTTCCTAAAACTGAACCCCATTCCACCCTGAAAATCTCATCCAAATCTTAAGCTACTACCATGTTTTCACTTCACTAATATCCCAGTGATATGCATCTATCCCCTAGCCCAAAACCGCACTCCAAATCAGAGTATTTCACCCATTTTTCAAAGAAACCATTTTTGACATTTTAAACAGGAATTGGGTAAATTGCAATTTTCCAAAGTATCATTTGGCTGCAGCTGTTCTAAATTTCCACTCCTCTTCGAATTGTATGCTCCTTGTTGATCCTTTGCCTTGTAATTGCTCGGGTTTGTGCATTGTTGCCTTAGTGAGAAATCGTATTTACTTCAAAGTTTTAACCGCATATTAATTATTTGTTTGCCATTTAGGAGTGTCATTTCATGCTATTGCAAATGGTTTAAAAACTCAGCATTCGATTCTTTGTGATTACTGCCCCCACATTAAAAATTGTATGATTTACTTTGAATTTAAAAATAAATATAGTAATTTTCACCAACCGGCCTGGTTCATGATCCATTGTGACCCGGGGTATTTGAAAAAGGGGGTGTGATACGAGTTGTGTACCATCTCAAATTGAATCTGCATAAAATATAGAGAAAGTCATCTCAGTTGTGCGCTACATACTAGGCTAAGACCAAGGTGTGTCACCGATTTGAAGTCTTTAATATTTCCCTGCTACCAGGTATTTTATTGCTTGCCCAATTTCTTCAAGTGTGAGGGGGTTTTCCAGTATTTCAATATCCTCTCGCTCTAGAGCAGGCAGAGGGAATGAATTCTAACTCAATTGTTGACACTTGGTCTGCGTTTGCATATAGGCCCAAGTAGAAGTCTAAGAAGGCACTGTTGATCTTCTCGGCATCTGTGTGTAACATCCCATCACCCCCTGTGATACTTGTAATCAGCCTGATTCCGTGCTCAGCCTTGATCAAATTCGCCAGGGTCTTGCCCGCCTTATTCCCCTGCCGTACTGCCTAGCCCTCATTGGTTGCATTGTAGTATTTCTTGGTTGGCCAAATCTCTGTATTTCTCTAGCTGTTCTTATAAGGGTCAGAGAGTCTCAGTCTCTGGTGTTCTTCAGTGTGCATTTTTGAGGGAACACAGGGCGAGCTCTGCTTGGGTTACTTCCTGTTATGTTATGTTATTTTATCTTATACCGCGCCAAAGCCCGTAGGCATCCAGGCACTGAGAGACAGAACATGCAGGCTACCTGAGTGCTTTCTTGGCATGGTCAAATGTACGTCGGGCCGCCTGCACCCCATTTGAGAAATCTGGGTAGAATCTGGGATGAGTCGTGTGATAAGGAGCCCCTTTCTTGTGACAAGCTGAGAATCCGATCCCGGTCGCAGTAATTTAATAAATGCGCAATAATGGTACGCAGGGAGGGGTTTCCGGTTTGGGAGGTGGAGCCAGTGATCGGTGGGCTATTTCCACAAGGGATTGCTGCGAGAATTGGGCGACTGGGAATACCTTATGGAATTCTTCCTCCAGGAACACCTCCATTGGGACACTTATGGATCTCTCGCCCATAACGACCACCGGTATGTTATTGCGGCATGATCTAGATTCTAAGTCCTCACATTTATCCCTCACCGCCTTGAGGTTCTTCTGGATTTCGGCTCTGTCCTTGCTGGGTGTGGCCGACGTGTCCTCCAGTGTGCTCACCCTGGTTTCCGGCTCCGTGACTCTCGTATTTACCTTCTGCAGGTCGGCCCTAATGGATGCAATGCTGCTGTCGATGTCAACAAGCTTGTTATTTACTGCTGAGCCGCCATGTATGTCTCTGTGTGGGCTTGTTGGGGCGGCTGGTTGGATTCCCTCTGACTCCTCCATAGTGTTTGTGCTTCTATAGGCGTCCATGGGGTCCTTCTTGTTGTCTTTCGCGCCGGGTATCCCTGCTGTCTTTTATGATTATGAGCAGTGTGCCTTTTATTAGTTGCTGCCCTTCCTGATGCTTTGACTTCCTGCAGTGGCCGAGTGCGCAGTGTCGGGTCGGTTTTGCTGTGGGGCTATGCAGGTGGTCCTTCCTCCTATTTTCAATATTAGCGCTGCAGCTGTTTTGTCTGTAGGCTTCAAGATGCTGATCTGTGTTTTGTTGGAAAGGAGCCAGCGCCTTCCTTCATTTCCAAGCGCTTTAGAATTGGGCAATACTTTTGTTAAATGTTTTTGGGCAAGACTTCTGCTACTATTTCTAGGCACCACAAAAGACCAGGGGGGGGGGGCGGTGCTCTAGATAAGATTTTGAGGTGGGAGTATTTTACTCCCTGTTTTTAAACTTTGAGCGTAAATGTGATTTTTAAGAGTAAAAAGGACTTTTCTCCTTTGCAAAAGAGTAAAATGTATGCGACATCCAGCCAACGCATGCACAAACTGTATGGAAATCATTACCGTACGGCAGCTTCTGCATTGTGACAGAATACACCTTTCATTAGGTCTGGCCATTTGATCTCTCCTGTATATATTTAAATGTTGAAATCACAAAAACCTAGCTAATTACATAGTAAAGCAAACATGTTTATTGTGTGTTTTGAGGTTCGATAGCGGAATTGCCTTTTGATGTTTAATGAAAGTCCTCATTTGCTGTAGGTATTACTACCTAATGGTATGCCAATGTTATGATACAACAGTGCAGAGAGGCAATGACTCCATGCTAAATTCTCCATCTAATCTAATGGTCAAATGGTAATTTATATAGCGTTTTGGCCAAGCGTACATGAAACATATTTATCACCAAACCAAAGTCTGTACTCCTTTATCGACCTTGAAAGGATTAAAGGCTGAATTGGACTTGCCGGGATTCGAGCCTGCAACCTACAGGACGCACAGATTGCAGCAATGAGTGCTCAACCGGCTGAGCTATCTTATTGGCTAACATACTTCAGAGGTCGGTTAACTACGTATCGACTGAGGTATAATCACAGTACCTAGATGTTATAAGAACCATTTATGAAGCACTACACAAAGTTAAATACCTATCTGGATTATCACAGGGGCAGGTTTTGCTGAGTTTCTATTTCAATTACAAATTTAACTTTCATTGGTCTGTTTTTGAACAGCGCTTGCACTTCCTGGTGAGTCATGTTTTGGATGTTTTAATTGTAGTCTTGAAGATTTGAGAGGCTAGAACACCTGTGATTGGTGTAATGACAATCACTCACCCTTGAGCAAAGAATCTGCTGCCACTGACCATTTATAGTAATGTACCCCATTTACTGCAAGGTTGAATGGATGTAATCTAGACTGTGCATAGTCCTCATTTTACACACTTATAATTAGAGTGTAAATTAAATTATCAGTTAAATTATCTGCCTCCGCATGATTAGGCACACAGCACCAGAACTCTGAAAAATACAATTGTGCAATACTGGTTTGCTTTCACTGGAAAAAGCATAATTTGTTACAAAATATTCTCAATTGTAACTTAGATGGAAAACGACTTATACAATCCTAAAATTCTAGGAAATTATGCACAGTGCTTCTAAAGCTGAATGGAAAGAAAGCATTCCTTTTATCACAGTGTGCAGTTTCTTTTTTTGAAAGGCTTCAGAGAAATACATTCTGTTTCAGAGGTGGCTTGCAATTCCACCCATGTAGATAAAAATCAATAGAAGCCTCCTAGATTCTATCAAGTAACCTGACCTTTGCCCTGCCGTCTGCTCTAAACCTGTGTGTAAATGTACCCAGGAAAATAATAAAGCTGTCGTATTTGCAAGAATTTCATCTGTAAAATGGCCAGGTACCCACCTTATCTGGAGGCCTGAGGGTGGGGGGGGGGCGCATTAATAGAGGGCAGTTAAGATACGATATGATTGGTTATTTATAACACACTTAATACCCAGAGGTTTCTAAGCGTGGACCCGGGGATCGAACCAGTGTTGCTCTGTCATCTTGCTTCCAAGGTGAGCACGTTGCCCCTGAGTTATCCTGCTATCCGTATTTAAATATAAGGTGCATTAGCTGAATTAATTTGTAAATGTTAAAACTTATGCAGTTCTTAGCACATGAGTCAAAAATACTCCCCGTCCCTTCCCGGAAAGAATGCAGTCTGTGCTCAAAATAGACTACAGGCACCACGTGGTTCTCTGCTAGCTCTGGCAGGCCAGCACGTAATGTAGCAGCTGTTTCCTGTACATCAAAAAACCCGGGCAGGCTACGGCTCATATACACAAAGCTGAATTATGTTAAAACAAGGTTTTAAGGGGCATTACTGAATCAGACAAAAACATGAGAATATGGGTGAAGTGTGGAGATTATGGCGGGAAGGTGTGTTTATATATAAATGTTCATAATATAGCAAAATGATGAAAAATGAAGCAACAATGTATTTTTGCATAGGCTGGCCTTACGTTAAGTAGCCTGTCCCAAACGGAACCCCGGCCATGCAAGAAGAAAGATTGCAGCACCCCTTGTAAGGGCCGGATGACCGTTTGGATGAGCTATGCCAGTATCTAGTGACCAAGTCAAACAGTATATGAGGCGCCTGCTTAGCACCAGTCTGGAGGACCTAAGAGCGGTTTAGGGACAGAATATACCGCTCAGGAGCAGAGTCCTTTGCCCCATCCTCACTTCTGTACAGATTAAATGTGTTCTCTTTTGCAAGATAAAGACTCTTGACCTTAATTCCCTAGAGGGGTGCATTTATTCTGGTGTGAGCATAATTAAGGTTCAAACTTAGAATTCGGGGTATCCTTACAGGACCCCGACGTGACCTCAGTTTTCAGTTGTGCAGGGCTAGTATGGTGCATATCGTGTCCGCACAGTATTGCTTTGGAGCTCTTGTACTTGTGGCTTCTGGTGCCCTTGCTCTGTGTCGTGATTGGGAGCACGTATGCCGTGCGGTTTGCCCCTTTGTTGAGCCACGCAGTTGCCCTATTCGGCGGGAGGGCTCCTCCTTTTATTGTGCTGTTACTTGCACTGATAAAGTGTGGGCTCTGGTTTAACGGTCTTTGGGCCAGGCACTGCTTGTTGTGGTGGCCTTTCGTTTCCTGCAGGTGCTCCTCTACCACACACCCACCCGTTGCGTAGGGGCAAGTGTTTTCAGGCTTATACTGTCACCCAGGCAGCGCGGGATTGTATCTTATGCAGACGGGTGGCAGCTTTGATCAGGAGACGTCTCTTGTAATGAGCTGCCCCGCCCGCGTAACTGTGTGGGATTCCGGTCTGGTTCAGCTGGACAGTGGTATTGTTAATGTGTCCCCCGTCTGATATTGGTTTGTGGGTCGGATTAATCCGTCCTGGGCGGTCCGACCCCTCCCGCTGGCCTCAGTCCAGGTACTGTGGGCACATACCTTGAGCAATCAGAGATCCGGGCAGAGATCCGCTCACAGCTGGTCACTCCGCTTCACGGATTGCAGTCGCTCAGTTTTGTGTGCTGCAGGTAGGGGTTTTTAGGTCTGACCACTGCTTTCTCCTCTGCCAGCCTGGGCTGCTGTAGACCATGTTGCTGCCTGCCAGCCCCCTGCGGTCACCTGGGGAAACACGGTTTCTGGCACGTTGGTTTTCCTGCTGCTTCCGGACTGTATCTGCAGACCTGCCTTCGTTGCGGGTACAGCGCTCGGTTTTGCCCAGAACTTTCCTTGCGGGTGCCCGCACCATTTGTTTATTTTCTGTCCTTCGCTTCAGTGGATGATCGTCCATTTTGCAGGATTATGTTGGCAGGATATTCGGGTCGCAGAGCTCACAGTTAGGCGGCCATCTTTGTCGGCCATCACAACCTATGCACACATTTTGAGTTGCGATTGTAGTAAACCTGCAACAAACTGTTGGGATGGAAATGAGCATATTCCACCCCCCTAGGCGCTTCCACATAAGTCGAAACCCATATGAGGCAATCTAACTTGCAAGGGGTCAGGGGGGGGGGGCAGTCTGTCCCCGGGTACCATATAGAGAGCTCATAGCGCATGTTAGGCAGAATCCTATGGAGTTTCCTTAGGGAGCACTACAAAAGATTAAGACTGCAGGTATATGCAATAAATCCCCTTTGGTATCTGTCTGTACCACAAAGATTTAGTTGGTAGCTGTGGCTGAGCAGTCAGACTTATCTCAAGAGGGAGATGAGCAGTATTCAGGGTTTACACAATAGGACTACAGTACTATGGCACAAGGAAATCCTGACCAAAGATTTGTATCAAAAAGAAAATGTATTTCTGATGTTTGTTAATCTGCTTAGAATCACATGCTGTGCATAGGTCCGACATCCAGTGGTCACTGCGAAGTATTGCATTTTGTTTTTCGTAGTCGAAAAGGGGACGTCGACAAGGCGTGTCTGAAACACTATCCCTATAGTGACGTGCGTTGTACCCACAATCCCTCACGCGTCGAGGTCCCTCAGATTGTTTTTTTCCGCCCAGCTTCTGGTCGCCTTCACGCGGAGCTCCTTGAGAGACATTGCAACCCTCGACCTTTGGTCGTTTCTTCTCATAAAATTAATACACACTCCCTCGACGCAGTTGTAGCTGTTCTCCGCCGAGCAAATTCATCGACGGAGGGTCGAGCGGAGGAAATCTTCGGCGCTGCCGAACACGTGGCCTGGTCTCGCTGGCCATATACAGTAGGGAGAGTGGGGTCGTGGGACATCTCTGGGTCTTTCTGAGAATGCCTTTCCCTTTCCCCTTCCTTTCCCTTGGGGTGTTTATCGCGATTTATTGCCTCGGCTATGGAGAGGACACCCTTTAGGTTTTGCCCACTTTGTAAAGGCAAATTCACTTGGAAGGACACACACTCACGGTGTAACCGCTGCTTGCCCCTCGATCACAAGGAGGAAGGGTGCGCGGCTTGTCGGCTTCTTAAGCCTAAAACTCTAAAAGACCGAAGGGTTAAAAGGTGGGCGGCCTACGCGATGTCGAAGGCCGAAGGTTCACCCGCCGCTGCTACCACCGACAGTGACGAGGAACGCGATAACACGACCTCCGCTACGGAAGTCGAAACCCCCTCTAAGGAGCGCTTACGCGCTTCGTCGTCTGTCCCCGGCCCCGACGGGCTCGGCTCACGCCCTGCTTATGGGGATGAACACCCCGGCGACACTGACGCACACAAAGATTCACATAAGCACACAACCCACGGCTCTTCTTCGTCTAAGTCGAAAAGAGCTTCGGCGCCCAAGGAGACGCAGGTTCCACCGGCGGCCTCCTCGGACCGTTCGGGTTCGAAGCCCCTCTCGCAACCGCAGCCGCGACCTGCGACTGGGCTTTCGGCAAACAAGGGCGCCGCCACCAAACCATCGGCCGGTGCGCATCAACAGAAGGCGCAGACCGCCGTAGAGCGCTCGATACCCATAGCGTCGAAAACTCAAGCTTCCGCCGACAAACGAGTCGCCGATAAGCGAGTCGCCGATAGCTTAGCGAGGATCGCTGTAGCCGACGCCCAAAAGCGTACGCCGAAGATTACGTCGAGCGTTACGCATAAGTTAAAGGATACGCCGAAAAAGCCCGAAGAAAAGCAGGGACTACCCCCTTCAGTCAGGGAGTCACCCGGCACACCTGAAGGTTTTTCGGAGGGCGACGGGACACTTTCCTCGACGCTTTGGGAGAGGTCGAGCCATTTCGAGTTAGATAACTCTATTTTTCCCCCGCTAGACCGCTCTGGGGTACCCCATGAAACAATGGAAAGACTCCACCTCTGTATGGAGAGGATGGAAAGGTTTATGAGTACCCAGGCCTCTCAAACTCACAAGAGGACTAGAGAAGGGCCTCAAGAGGACCCCAGGGCCAAAAATCCGAGGCTAGTCGATCCCCAGCAGGACACAGCCTCAGACTTCCAGAATGTATATGACCTCACTGGGGAGGAACAATACTTCGAGGAAGAAGATGATTTCATGGACAATGAAGAAGGACAGAACCAGGAGGAATGTCTGGAAGACAGAACAGACATTATAGAAGAAGGCTTCGGGGTTAACCCAGAAGAAGGACCTTCACACCCCTGGCAATCACCATCAGTGTATTCCGACACTGACGTCCTAAACCTAACTCCTCCGGACAATTCTCCAGTTAGGAACACGTCTCCAATTGACGATCAGCCCACTTTCAATGCACTGTTGCGCAGAGCAGCAGCGCATTTCGAACTGGACACTGGGGAACTCTCTCCAGAATTGGACTTTGTAGAAAGAGTGATTAAAGAAAAACCCCCGGTCAGCCAGACCATTCCCCTCCTCGCTTCAGTGAAGAGAAGGATCATCCCTTCGCTGTCCACTCCCGCATTGATCAGAGGGGTCAACCCACGGATTGAAAAACTTTTCACTCCTTCACCCTCAGACCCGCTCTACATTAGGGGACATTCCATACCGGATTCCCTAGTAGTATCTAATACTAGAAAGAGGGCAGGGGTACCACTTTCCACCAGTGAGGCACCCCCTGACAAGGAGGGCAAGAGGCTATATGCCCTTGCAAAAAGAGTTACTTCCTCGGCTGCCTTCTCAGCAAGAATTGCCAACAACAATTCCTTGCTTGCGAGCTACGCAGACGCGCAGTGGGCCAAACTGCGCAAGGACGCCGAGGAAGCACCGGAGCCTTTACGTACACGCCTACTGTCAACTATTGGCGAAGGAACCCAAGTGAACCAGAGCATTGTTAAAAACTCTCTGGACGTGGCAGAAACAGCAGGACGTTCCCTGGTACAAGGAATACTCCTAAAGCGCCATGTATGGCTGCGCAACTCAGGCTTTAAACCAGAGACACAGGCGTCTTTAATAAATAAACCTGTCGAGGACGCTAACCTCTTCGGAAAAGCGGTAGATGAAGCCCTAGAGATGGCTAAAAAAGAGTTCGACACTATCAAGACTCTTGACCAAATCTCTAAGCCCACTACCAGACGCGGCTATGGCAACAAATGCTTTTTTCGTGGCCAAGGCCAACGCCAACACCAACAACAGAGTCAACATCAGCAATACCCTGCCACCAATTACCAAACCAATAGTGGGCAGTACAGCCAAAGAGGCCAACGCAGGGGCAAAGGGAGAGGTCGGGGATCCACCCCCAGAGGCTCCCAAGCCCCCAACAACTCCAAGTGACGCGAAGATTCGCGTCCCCTCCCATGCAACGCCGGTCGGGGGCCGGATAACATCCTTTCTTCCTGCATGGGAGGAGATAACGTCAGACCATTGGGTACTTTCCACCGTAGCCCACGGATACTGTATCGAATTCAACAGTTCCCCATCCTACAGACCCCCGAGGGGACGTCGCATGACGCCGGAACATCTTGCCATCCTTCTCCAAGAAGTACAACAACTGCTGGAAAAAGGAGCCATAGAGGTCGTGCCTCTATCTCAGGTAACGGAAGGTATTTATTCAGTGTACTTCCTTGTACCCAAAAAGGATCTAACCATGCGCCCTGTATTAGATCTGCGCCCAGCGAACAAGTTTATCAAACCCCAAAAGTTTCGTATGGTAACCTTACAGGAAGTGATCCCACTGCTTTCCCAGGGAGATTACATGACAACATTGGACATGAAAGATGCATACTTTCATATTTCAATGTTGCCAGCGCACAGAAAATACCTAAGGTTCATGATAGAGGGCAAACACTACCAGTTCAAAGTGCTACCCTTCGGTATAGCATCAGCACCAAGGGTATTCACGAAGGTGCTGGCAGTGGCAGCGGCCCACCTGCGCAGGTTGTCCATCCCAGTTTACCCTTACCTCGACGACTGGCTCATAACAGGGGATTCCTACGACACATGTTTCTCAAATACCCAAAAGACGGTAGACCTTTTGTTCCAGCTGGGCTTCTCCATCAACGTAAAGAAGTCCAGTTTAGACCCCAGTCAGACCAAACAATTCCTAGGGGCTCTAATTCAAACAAGGGACGGCCTCGTCTTCCCCTCCAAAGAGAGGGTCCAAAACATGCTGTTTCAGATCCCCCAATATGTAACCGGCCAAGAGGTGACGGTACGCAAAGCAATGCGCTTGCTAGGAATGATGGCGTCGTGTATTTATTTGGTACCTCACGCGCGCCTGCGCATGCGCCCAATGCAAGAGTGGCTCAACAGCCAGTGGTGTCAGGCCAGCGGACTATTGGAGGATCTAGTGGTGGTCTCGCAGGCCTTGGTTCTCTCGCTACAGTGGTGGACAAAGGGAAACATGGAAAAAGGAAAACCCTTTGCCACACCCGCGGCGGAAGCCACTCTAACCACAGACGCATCCCTTACAGGATGGGGGGCTCACCTATCCCATCAGACTGCTCACGGAGTGTGGACTCCAAACGTAGCATCCAAACACATCAATCTACTGGAGCTACTAGCAGTATTCAAGGCGCTAAAAGCCTTCCAAGAACACCTACAAGGCAAGACTGTAATGGTCCTCACGGACAGCACTACAGCCATGTACTACATCAACAAGCAGGGGGGCACCCACTCTCCAGGCCTGTCCAAACTGGCCCAGAATATATGGAAGTGGGCTCTCAAACGGGACATGTTCAAACTGTCACTACATGTACCCGGGGAACTCAATCTGCTGGCAGACAGACTCAGCAGAGAGTTCCCCCTGCCCGAAGAGTACGAATGGCGTCTGCACGAAGACATCGTCTTCGACGTCTTCACACAATGGGGTTTCCCAGAGATAGACCTGTTCGCAACCCTGGAGAACTCTCAATGCCTAAGTTACGCCTCCAGGTACCCCCAGAACCAATCCAAGGGGAACGGTCTGTCGATGCAATGGTCAGGGAAATTTGTTTACGCTTTTCCCCCCGACTCCCCTTCTCAACAAGGTGGTGCACAAGATGCACCAGGAACAAGTGACCATGATACTAGTGGCCCCTATGTGGGCACGACAACCATGGTTCGCTCACTTGATGGAGATGTCTCTATCTCCCCCAGTAAAACTCCCCTGCACATACAACATGCTGTCTCAGGACAAGGGCAGGACTCTGCACCCATGCCCCCAGAACATGAACTTAGCAGCCTGGCTCCTGAGATCATAGAGTTCGGACATTTACAACTCCCGCAAAGATGCATGGACATCCTCAGGGAAGCCAGAAAACCGAACACTCGCCACTGCTATTCTAGCAAGTGGAAAAGATTCGTCATCTGGTGCAGGAGTAAAGGCATCAACCCTATTGACTGCTCTCCCACACATGTGGTACTATACCTGACCCACCTTTTGGATTCAGGTCTAGTATTTAACTCCATTAAAGTCCACCTAGCAGCACTTTCTGCATACACCACTTCCCAACTCAAAGTGTCGTGGTGGAGGATCCCGGTTATAAAGGCCTTCATGGAGGGAGTAAAAAGAATACATCCCCCGATAGCTGACCCAGCTCCCGGATGGGACCTTAATGTGGTACTTACAAGACTCATGGGCTCTCCATTCGAACCCATGCACAAAGCATCTCTTAAACACCTCACTCTTAAGACTGCTTTTTTAATAGCTATCACCTCCATCAGGAGAGTAAGTGAACTTCAGGCTCTTTCTATTCTAGACCCCTTCGTTACAGTTCACAGAGACAAAGTGGTTCTACGCACTCACCCTAGGTTTGCTCCGAAATGTATTTCTAAATTCCACGTAAACCAATCTATAGAACTACCAACGTTCTTTCAAAATCCTTCCAATTTGGGAGAAAGGACTCTGCACACACTTGATGTACGCAGGGCGGTCATGTTCTACATGGAAAGAACCAGACCATTGAGGAAGACTAATCAGTTCTTCGTCTCGGTGGCAGCAGGAAAAGAAGGAGATGCGGTTTCAAAATCCACTATTTCTAGATGGATCGTTCAATGCATCACTCTCTGCTATACTCTTGCTAAGAGAGAACTGCCCTTTAAGCCAAGAGCACACTCTACTCGAGGCACGGGGGCATCCATAGCATTCATTGCAAATGTTCCCCTTGAGTCCATCTGCAAAGCGGCTACCTGGAGTTCTGTGCACACCTTTACAAAACACTACTGTCTAGATACACACTCTAGATCTGACTCACAGGTGGGACAGGCAGTATTACGACACCTTTTCTCTACTGTTCCTTCTCATAACCCACCGCCAACTCCGGGTACTGCTCGCTAGTCTATGCACAGCATGTGATTCTAAGCAGATTAACAAACATCAGAAGAGAATGCATTACTTACCGTAAAAGCATTTCTGATGGTTGTATCTGCTTAGATTCACATGCGCCCACCCTTCCTCCCCGCTCGGATGGAAGGAACATAGACTTCCTTTATATATCTCTCTCTCTCTCTTTTCTGTACTCACTCACGTCTAGAAGGCTCCCTCAGGGCAGAAAAAATACAAACAGAGGGACCTCGACGCGTGAGGGATTGTGGGTACAACGCACGTCACTATAGGGATAGTGTTTCAGACACGCCTTGTCGACGTCCCCTTTTCGACTACGAAAAACAAAATGCAATACTCCGCAGTGACCACTGGATGTCGGACCTATGCACAGCATGTGAATCTAAGCAGATACAACCATCAGAAATGCTTTTACGGTAAGTAATGCATTCTCATTTATTTTACACACTCTTGGTTCAACACACATCACTATCATTAAAGCAAGTTAAAACAGTCAAGAAAAGTATACACAACTCCCTAATTAAATTGTAGACAAGTTTGAGCAAGAGTGAAAACTGAGCAAAACGGCACAGTGTAAACCAAGCAGAAATGGCACTCTAACAATTTCTTCAGAGGGAGGGAAAGGACAACTCGTACAGGGTTAGACTCTTAACACACCCGAACACTTCCTAATTGGATTGTGAACAAGTTAGGCAAGGCAGTACTTTAGCATAAGCAATACTTAGGTGAAAACCGAGCAAAATGGCACTTCGACAATATTTAAAGGGGAAGGAAAAGGTGGTTATAAGTGTTTAGGTGCACCAACACATTTCTTTATGAAAAGCAATCTAGAGAAGGCAGTTGTAACTGAAATAGCCAGAGCCAATGGTACAGGGCAATGTGCCCAGGATCAAACGGTTCTAATAGCTGCAGTCAAGTCTTTGTTTAATGATTGAAAAGGCGGTTGCAGAAGGTAGAAAGACTACGTTAGATGATGGGGGCGGCCAACCCAGAAGGTAAGTAAAGGATTTAAAACGCCTTTAGCAGTACCCAACGAAACTGGAGGCCTGGCGGAAACAATGTACCTTGAAAGTGGATGAGGCTCTTGCGATGGCAGTAGTTCCTGGCAGTTCCTGCAGTTCGGGAGATCCAGCAGAGGAAGAGAGGCTCTCATCGTGGAGGAAGGTTCGAGTCAATGCACTGCCCAGGGAAGAAGCCAGCCGCGGTGATGCCAAAACGGAATAAAAGGTACACTCCTTTAAATCGCGGTCGTGGTGGACGGGTGCCTGGCTAGCCGGTCTCTGAGTGCTTGGCACTGGTGATTCGACCAAGGCAGGTCCTGGAAGACGATTGGCGAACTGGTTGGCCCCACCAGCTCAAGGATAGAAGGCTCTTGCAGGTGAAGATCTTCTCTTGTCGTTAGAGAAAAGTGGTGAGGATCTGCAGCAGGGCTTCACCGGTGGTTGTCGTTGCAGATGTCTTCGGCTTCTCTCCTCTTCGGGTTTCTTAGGTCCACTGGCGACATCTTGTCCTCCAGTCCTCGGAGCCCTGCTTTTATGCAGAAAACCCCCCATTCATACAGCCTAGCTGTCACTCACACAGCGGGGTG
Organism: Ambystoma mexicanum; assembly: GCF_040938575.1. Lineage (NCBI taxonomy): Eukaryota > Metazoa > Chordata > Amphibia > Caudata > Ambystomatidae > Ambystoma > Ambystoma mexicanum. The sequence continues at coordinate 794,096,522 of NC_090929.1, forward strand.
GTTATCCTGGCGGGATAACACCCCAGCCTATCAGAGAATAGTGCGGCTTGGGTGCCTATTCCCCCTCCCACACATCCTGTCTACCCCAGACTCAGTGGCGCCGAAAGGAGGGCTTCTGTGCAGAAGCCCGCCAAAAGGACGATCAAAGGATCCCCGATCTGGGTCAGGATTACAGAGGAAGACGCGAGAAGGAAGTTTTAACAGAGTTATGGCAAAAATGCCCAACCAGAGAATAAATAATAATTAAATCATCCGGCGGTATGTTAGAGGCGGTCAGTAAAAGTGTTTGCCTCGAACAATGGGAAAATCCCATAGATAGCTATTTGCGGTTAAACAATAAGTGGTAGAACCACTGCCACAAGCCATACTCTGAAAAAAAGGGGGACGAGGCATCGTCCCCTACAAAACAGACACAGGGGATACATTATTAACCCCTCCAGTACTTCCATATAAGATGGTTTGTACTGGTTCTGTTCATAAGATTTGACTAGTAAGGTCAATGGTAACTTTACATGCCCTGGGAGACAGTAGTCAGTCCCAGGGTATGGAGACTATGTTTGGGGGTCACTATGACACCCCTGTGTTACTGCACTGAGGGTGCTGTGTAACACACACAAATAAGGTGACACCTATGAAGGTGAGAAAAACCCCATAGACCATAAGCGCAAAAAATAGCCTAAACACACATCAGCAATATGTCTAAGCGTGGGAAAAAGAGTCTCACTCTTAGCAGGAGTAAAAAATAAACCCTTCAAATCCAGCAAAGCTGCTGGGGGACTCAATAGGTAAGGGATATTAGCCTATGAAGAGAATTCTCCCTAACGACGCATAGAAACGAATGCTTAGCACTAGAAATGCCCACACTCTGCAATGCCATTTTTGTAATAGGCCTCAAATGAAGCAGGCCGCAGACCCATGCTGCTTGCGTTCCCTGTCCGCAGGGCACACTTTTTCACTGGCTCTGCTTGAGCCTTGTTCCCATAGAAGTCCATTTCCCTCTTGTCCCTGCAGTGTTGCAAATATTCTGCATCACCTTCAGGAATGTGCCCAACACAGCGTGAGACAGTACCAGGCCACGGGACATGTCTATTCATCTCCACTAAACTGCCATGGAACCTCTGACCCCACACAGCCAGTCCGGTGCTGGCTGCACATAACCCGACCCCCCACTCCTCTGGCCCTCTGACGAGCACCTGACCCCCTGGTCCTAACCTCCATAAAGTACCCACCAAAGATCTAAAGCCATCATGACTTTATTTCTCCTCAGCAATAACATGCCGCTCCAGCAACCTTAGATACCAAGACGGGTAAATCGCAAATCAATCCCCAGTGGGAAGACACTAGGTGCGGGGACCATGAAATCAGTGGTGCCCTGAATGTGTGGGTCAGCATGACTGTATTTTACCGTCCCCACTCCCTGGCACCCCTTTCCTGTGCCGCCTGGGTGCCTGCCATAATAAATGATAGAATGTCTTAGTTGTTTAGTTGAGCTAGGAAACAGTACATTTCATGATTGTCCTGATCTTCACCATGAGGATGAGCCCAGCTGACCCACATGGAGCCAGATTGACGGAGAAGAACCAGCCAATTACTGATTGGCATCCCCTCTAGCACAAGCCCATGTGTAGGGTGCCTCCAATCAGGAGCACCAAAATGTCTCATAGCGCTGACAATTTTTGTGCTTTTAATCCCATGTTTAATGATGTAAGGCCAGAGCGCTTTCGGACAGCAGAGTCCTTGGCTGGCATTTGTATTTCGTACAAGTAAAACCGAGCTATCTCTTGGCCTCCTTCCCCAGCGGGTTGTTTTTACTCTGGTGTTGCTTATCGAGGTCTGTGCCTTCCTTTGGTGACCCTGAGATGTGATTCCTCAGCCCCCGTACTTACGGCGATATCCAGGTGGCCTCTCTGGAAGGGCTGTGCCCACCTACAGTGACCAGTCCCCTAAAAGGCGTACGCAGAAGAAGCGGTCCTTGCAGATGCCAGCTTTGAAACCTGCCTGCTCATTGGAGCCGGGTACGGCCCCAGGGAGAGGCCCAGACCTGTTGTGGAATCCCTGCAAATGTATGCTGATGGAAGAACGTGGATACGCGAGTATAGATTGCAAGGAATAACAATGCTTGGGTCTGGTTATAGAGCAGTATGAAAGAGGCGAACATGCGGTGCTTGAAAGTGTATGTTTAATGTGTATTTTTTATGAATTTTTATGGCAATGTTTTATTCATTTAAATTTTTAAGATATACAGAGAATATAAAAGAAGGAAAGAGAACCTATCCGAGCGTGGATAGGTGGCAGCCACAGTGCACTGTCCCGATCAGTGCTGAAAAAAAAGACTACAGAGAAAATTAGGAGCCCCGTATAATTAGAGGGCTTGGGAAAAGTAGTGGCTTTTGTTTTAGATTGTTGTTTTAGTGCATTATTTTCAGTGTATTTTTTTCCATGCATGGAGGAGGGGCGGGTATGGTGTGAATGAGAAGTGCATGGAGAAAGTGTGTAGGGAGCAAATGGGGATGCAACAGTTAACGGTATGTGTTTCAATATGAAAAGACAATTTTGACAAATATTGATTGACAGTGCTAATTTTAACATGCACGTACTAAAGAGTATTGACTGACACTAAGACTCAAAGGTGTGGGTTGACAGGGGAACACTGTGCAAATATTTTGGTGGCACACACACTTTAGACAGACGACGACGACTATGGGGACAGACACAACCCTAACCCACATATGTAAGGCCCTACCCTTGTACAGTGACGACATCAAAAAATATTACGGGCAATGGGTGACAGAAACTAAAGGGGTGGGAATGCCTCCCTCCTGGCCAGAAGAGTGATCCTTCGACAAGTGTGCATTAGACATTATGTCAACATACTTGACCGGCAAATACAAAGGGAAGCCATTACAGAACCAACATGAGATATTGGATTTGTGGAGGATGTTTGAGGAGATAGAAGCCCCAGAGGTAGGAGGGAGGATACCAGACATGGGGGAAGGCGGTAACTGGGGAGAACCGCCAAAGAAACTGTATCCATTATTGACTAAACCAGCAGAGGGACATACAAACCCAACATATGTCTTTCAGGGAACAATGTTAGCAGACCCCGGTACTGCCCTAGCCCCTCCTTACCATGCACCCCTTTAGTATCCACTCACACAGGGGTAAGTGCTAAAGACCGTGGAAGTGGTGTTATCCACTACATGCACAGAATTGGCAAGATTATGTCCAGCGTGTGGGACAGCAAGAGCAGCAGGAGTCCCGATGCTTCCCCCGGGCACCCCACCTACCCCCCCCCCCCCCGGGAGGAGTGGAAATCTGAAGACTTTTTGTTTAGAATTGACAGAACACCGATAAGAGCTGTACATGCAGAGAGAGAAAGTGAAACTGATGCCTTGGGGTACGAGAAGGGAGATGAGGAATATTGGAGTGATTTCAATGACACAGAAGAAAGGGCAGTGGGAGGAGCAGAGGGAGCACCGTTGAGAGAACGGTTTGGGAGAATAGTATTAGCCAAGACAAAGGGACGTGCTCTAAAAACAGGGAAGCTCAAAACGAAGTTGCAGATGCCTCTAATTCACAAAGGTGCAGGCCGTCCCCATTATGTCCTGTGGGCACAAACAACAAGAACAAGCTTCTTAAATCCCCCCCCCCCCCCATTGACTGCAGGAGCAGGGAAATTGATTTATGCATTCGAGAAACACACAGATGTGGTGCCCCTTGCAATAAGGGATATCAAAAGTTTTAGTATTGATAGTGGGTGACCAAGTACAATCCGTTTGGGTGAAGGCAGGGTACCCGGGAGTAACACTGAGTAATGATTTGCACAATGGGGTATTGTTCAATAAAATCTGATCACAGGTCTGGGATGCACTGCAGAGGACCGTCCCAGATCCCGACTTACAATCAGTAATGCAATGCACAATGGAGGATGAGGAAGATGCTGCGCAGTACATTCTTTGGGTTCAGGTGATGTGCAGGGCGGAGACGGGCAGCGCTTGGGACCAATCGACGTCTGTTTTATTTTATTGTGAAACGTGGGCTTCCAAAGGTAGTGCAGAAGGCCCTGGATAAGATAGCGTAGGTGGAAGCAAAGGCCTGGCCTGAGATTCAAAGCATCATAGTACACCATTTCAGGAGGATCAAGGAGCGTGAAAAATTCAAAGGCGACCGGCAGAAGTAGTGAAACTAGTTCAGAATAAACTAGCGAAAGTAGCCGCGGTATCGGTAGCACCGCCCTCAGAACAGACTGAGGAAGAGGGGTGTGCCACGGTCGCCACACAGGCGAGGATGGCAGCGTGTGGGCAGACAATAGGCAAGGACAGTGGGGGAGGAAATCAACAATATGCGGCACCTCATTGGCAAGGAGGACAAAGTGGGTTCTGAGGGCAAAGAGGATGGGGTTGTGGAGGACAAGGACAGAGGGGGCAGGCAGGGACAGTGCTGGTCATGTGGGAAGTGGGGTCACTTTGCCAGAGAATGTCATAGTAGGCCGGGAGGGAATTGCAGCTATAATCATCTGCCCTACGGAGGCCTATCAAGGGGTCAACAATGATTCCATATGAAATACACCAGGCATACACTGTTACCTCCCCAGATCCCAGGCCCATACCGCCATGCACCACAACAAGCCATGCAACAACCCCACTGCCGCACCAATGCACAGGGAGAGGTTAGCTGACACCCTTTTGCCACTGCACCCAATGGTGCTGCGGCCCCCCTACTAAGGTGCAACAGTCGTGGGAGGGGAATCCATTTTCGTTCCCAGGTAAAGACCCCTATCCTGACTAGGACAGCCCACAGGGAGCACTTGCTTGTCCAGTACTATCAATGACCTTGCATCCAGAAGAGGAACCTCTACTATGATAGCTCCCCTGTCAATTTACTGGGTCGAGATTTGCTCCTCAAACTAAACATGACAATAATGTTCACAGATCGAGGAGTTGTATGCGCAACACCAGGCATGTCCTTCTTCTGGGCCATGATAGTGATGCATGCAGTGGCCAATGAAATGGTAGTGAGAGGGATGCCTGTGAACCCAGACATGTTCATTTATAGTATTAGAGTGCTTGCCAGAGCAGTACCCCAGATTACCTGGAAAGAGTGGAGAGTACCTGCTGACTTTGTTTTCCGACCTGTAGCACTCCCCGAAGTGGTTGCTGGTATTAGCTTGTCCTTTGATTTGGAAGGGTCATTGGTGTCTGAAAAAGAATTGTGGTACTGGGAACAAATATCCATGGGTGCCAATGGCGCACAGTGTTATGCATTGACCCCCAACATACTGTTGAGGGAACTCGCAGATAAGAATTTCTTTGAGGACGGAAACAACAATGGAGAAATAATACTGGAGATTTGCATAACATGTGAAGTTATGGTGCAATATCCGAAGGTACAGAGCCACTTCTTGGCAATTGTCAGTGGTCCTCACCTTTCTGTGAAGTTGATCTACAACAGGTTCCCCCACACTTATGGACCATAAACCCACATGATGTAGGTATGCTAAAAGAAGTTACCCCAGTAAGAATAACACTCAAACCAGGCGCAGTGTTGCCAAGGGGAAAACAGTGTCCCCTGTCCAAAGAAGCAGAAAAAGGAATTTGGGAAACGTTACAGGCCCAGTTACAGCATGGGATTATAGGACCTGCAACTTCACCCTGCAATACTGCTTTCTATCCGATCAAGAAAGCCACAGGGTTAGTTGGAGGATGATCCAGGACCTGTGCCCTCTTAATGATATTGTACAGAAAGAGTTTCCCCTCGTTCCTAACCTGGCCTCCATCCTGTGTAGCATCCCGAAACAGACCACCCATTTTACAGTAGTGGACCTGAAAAATGCATTTTTCTCGGTGCCACTCTCCTCAGAATCACAGTATCTCACAGCTTTTACCCTGGATGGAAAGCGATATGAACATCGTTTGCCCCTGGGGTACTGTGAAAGCCCCAGCATCGTTAACAGAATTTTACACACATACCTTGGCAACATTCAGGTGCCCAGCACGATCATACAATATGTAGACTACCTGCTGGTCTGCAGCGACAGTGAGCAGAGCTATCGCAGGGACTCCATTGCCTTACTCCGATTGCTAGCCCAGAAAGGATACAAGGTAGATAAAAACAAACTCCAGTACTGTTTACCCAAAGTACTCTACCTAGGGCAACTCCTCTCCAAAAATAGCAAGAGAATAATACCTGATAGGGCTGCCACAGTGTGTGCCACTCCCAAACCAACAATAGTGAAAGAAATGCAAAAATTCCTAGGTCTCTGTAACTATTGCCGAGCATGGATTTTAGATTATGCAGCATACACCAAGCCACAAGAAAGAACGAGAAGGAACAATCATTCAGTGAACAGCAGAAATTATGACTGTGTTTAATGATCTAGCGACCCCAGGCTAAAGACACAAGTACTTTTCTAACTCAAATGCCACCCTCATGACCGCAGTGCTGACATGCTGACATAATAAATCTCCATGGGACACGAACCTTTAGCCTATCACAGCGGCACACTTGATTCTGTCATGCAGGTGCAATTAACCTGTGTTGCTGCAGCGGCCTTCACCATTGAAAAAAGTTTCACGATTGTAATGGGATGCTCCATACCATTGTACGTTGAGCGCTCACTGGTTGCAATACTGGAACGCTCCAAATCCACTTTGACTACACAGAGATCGTCTGCATACAAAATAATTTTGTCAAGCCCAAATATCCATGTGGTGCGATGTAGAACGGTTAACCCAGCCACCTTCCTGACAGAACCCTGCACTGCAGAGGACATGCAACAGCATGATTGCGCCACATATGAAGGGGAAGGGGAGGACATTCCCAAAGCGAAAGAGTGCCCTACAAGAGGGGGGAAATATTTTTTGTTGGTGGGTTAGTGTCAATTGATCCGGAAACGGGCGAGAAACATGTTGGGGCAGCTGTCGTGACATTGGGAGGAGCAGTAGTACAAAATGATTTTCATGAAACGATTACCAAGACATTTCGCTGCACAAGCGGCAGAACTCATGGCACTGATTTAGGCTTTAAGAGCAGCGAAGGTATATTGCGTTTCAATTTATTCAGACTTTACATATTTCACCACCACGTTGCACACAGGTCTGCCCCGGTGGAGAAGAAGCGGGTTCTGGAGGGCAGATTGACCCCAGTGCAACGTGCAGAGTTACTGAACACATTGATCAAAGCACTCTGAGCCATCGGTTGTAGCCGTGGTTAAATGCTTAGCTCACACTCAAAACACAGACGAAATAGCTTTCGGGAATGCTGCAGCCGATGCGGGAGTGAAAAAAGCAGCATACCTTCCAGTACACATGAGTGCCGAATACATCACAGCACGACCACTCTCCCACCACAGATGCATACGCAGCACTACCCATAGCACAGATCGAGTTGCAGCCCCGAGCTCCCAAAGAAGAGCAGGGACTCTGGCTCAAACGTGGGTGCACCCCATCGCCCACAGGTCTCCTCTGGCGACAAGAGGTAACAGGAAAAGTTGTGATGCCTGTCTAGCTATTATGTACAGCATTTGAACAGCTGCAATTCCCATCCCACAGTTCCAAAAAAACACATTGCTGCCGATCTCCAGGAAGATTGCTTCATTCCGAATTTACAGGCACACCTGACACAAATTGTGGTCCAATGTACCACGTACCAAGTGTTCATCACAGGGATGACATTGTGAATGTTATTGGGCACACTGCCCCGCCCTGTGAGCCCTTTCCGAGAGCTGCACATTGACTATGCAGACATGGGAGAGAGGTGCAATAGAGCACGATATTTGATCGTGGTGGTGTCCTATTTCACTGGGGGTGGAAGCAGGCCCATGTGCCAACGTTGATGCAAAATGTGCTGCTAAATTCCTTCTTAGGGAAGTTTTCTCCCCAATGGGGAATGTGTGCTAGCTTGCGAACGGACAATGGGACTAATTCTTTCAATGATTTCAAAGTGACAGCATTATTGGGGATAAAACAAAATGTGCTAAATTTATCACATACAAGCAAATGGAGTGGTAGAAAAAAAAATGAACGGCCTCCTTAAAAGTAGATTGTCCAAACTATGCAACTCCGTCCAGAAAAATTGGGTATACTGCTTGCCCCTGGCACTATTCCAATTGCGCACAAAGCCGAGCATGGACCACCAACTGTCCCCCCACAAGATAGAGACTGGTCGATGCATCCAAACGCCACTGTCACCAGTACGAAGAACATCAGACGCCCCCACAGCTGCCCACAGAGTGTCTTTAGGGGAAGAATTTAAACAATATCTCACACCAATCACACGCGCAATAAGATGTATCTCAAAACAAATTGCGCCCATCTTCACAAATGCGGGAAACTACAACCACTCGTACTGACCCTGCCCCGACCCAACCCTGGTTACCAGGGGAAAGGACCTATGTGAGGAGCTTCATCGGGAAGTGGAACACACCCTGATTCCACAGACCCTATGAGGTGGTATTTTCTACCACACTTGCAGTAAAAGTAAAGGGGCTGAGATACTAGGTACATCCCTCCGATGTCCGCAAAGCACCTGACAACATGCCGCAAAACACACTGACTGATAACAACCAAACTACCTCGACATAAAGTAGACCTACGCCACCCTTATCTGTACATGTTAAATGTGTTATCAAACATGCATTGGTGATAGAGCACAGGCAACAACAAAGTAAAATCTCATCTCGCCCTCTCGCAATAGGAGTGGAATGAGCTTTTTGAGAATCTATAGTTATAATTGTGCATTGAATTTTATAGCGATTTTGTTTACTATATTAATGCTGGCATTGGGAGTTTACTGGGTGGAATGTTTTATCTGTGGGGACCCTATAAAAGAAGGGGGGGGCAAATGGGCATGGGATGTTAATGTTAAAGGACATTTGTACCGCGCACTATCACCACCGGAGTGGTCCCCTGGTGCTCTGGCGGCTCTGAAAGAGGGAGGGGGAGGTTGGTTACTGGGTGGAGGCTGGAAAAGTGCAAGATTGCAGTGATGTGCTGTTGGCAGCTTCAGCCCGGTGGTTCCGTCGGCTGGGCCTGGGGTGTATGCGGCCGGTAGTCGTCATGTGCTGATGTGCGAGTCTGTGTGTTTTTTGTTTTGTTGTTGCAGTGTAGTGAAGTTAGTGCGGTTTGTTGTGCTGGAGGTTTGTGGTTGTGTTTGGTTTGGAGTTTGAGAGGTGTGTGCAGAGAAGGAAATTGTTAGTGGTATTGGTTAGTTGGTATCTCTATCCTGGATTGACCGGTTGGGTTCGTGTAATCTTACACGACGGGGTGCTTGCGCACCCTGTGCCTCAGAAGGTACGTGCCCGTTTTGTATTCGAGGCCGCTTGAGCATTTAGCTGTCCCCTCCGTCCGCTCCCTCAATGAGTTTGCATGCTCATCACCACCACCCGCATGACCAGCGCACCTGCTAGTGTCCATACTTCCGATTGTGTGGTGATTGGTGGTATCTCGTCCGTTCTACAACCCTGTGGTACCTAGTTGTAGCTGTACGGGCAGTGGGGAATGGTAAGGATTGGCTGGGGTTGTTGCCTCCGTCTCCCTGGGTCTCGCAGGTGGACCCCTGTGTCCAGCGTCAGCCCTACTGGTGCTCAGAGTACTTCTGTCGGTTCTAGGGGCTTGTCTGTGTCATTTCCTATTGAGTCATTTGTCTTATTGTTTCGGTTTTAGTCTCTGGTGTTGAAGAGCCAGGTTTTTAGTAATTTTCTGAATTTAAGGTGATCTTTGGTGTTCCTTTGATGTTGTTCCAGGTTTTCGCGACTAAGTGGTAGAAGGCGGTGGCTCCGAGTCTTTTTTTGATGTAAGGTTTTTGTTCCAGTCGGATTTCGTTGGTTGACCTGAGCGGTCTCGTTGGCTTGTAGATTGTTATTTTCTTTTGTAGGTATTCTGCTCCTTGTCCGCAGATTGCCCTGTGCGTTATGCACATTGTTTTGAAGGTGATAGTGTTTTACTGGGAGCCAGTGTAGTGTTTTTAGGGCCGGGGTGATGTGGTCTCTTCTGGATAGTTTGAGGAGTAGTCTGGCTGCTGTGTTTTGGATCCGTTGTAGCTTCTTCAGTAGGTATTCCGGTATACCGAGGTAGAGGCTGTTTGCATAGTCGATACTTGACATGATGAGGCCGACGATAGTGAGCGTTTTGTGTGTGAAGGTAGGAAAGGGATGGATACAAGTGGACCTGGAAACCTCAAGTTTCCACCAAAAAGGTCCCCAGTGTTATTGTGTCAACTGAGAATGTAATTGATAGGTCACCAGATGCCCCAAATGCCACACCGTTACCCTCTTTAGCACTCCCTCCCCCCAATCATCTACCTCAGTGTTTTAACATGTTGTCTACCCCAGCCCCTAATATTGTTACAGGTCTTCCCCACTTCTTGACCCTGAGCAAAGAATGAATAAGAGCGCCCATGTAATGAAAATTGAATCAGCTGTTGGAAGAACAAACAAAACATTGTATATTAGCATACATACCACATGTAGCAAACCCCAATCCACGCCCTGTGATAATTTACTGTTTGATCCCCACAGAGCAGCGTTTTGGGGAGGGGGGAGAGGAGGTCCCTCTTGCATAGTGACAGAAGAAAACGGCAAACACGCCCACTTATGTATGATGCCTATCATGGGTTGGGGTTAGATGCAGTGGACGACCTTCGCCATCCCGAGCAGTCAAACCGTTAGTATTCTGATATGAGTGGAATGGGACGGCGAACAACTAATGGGAGTTGCTATGTTTGTTCTCTAATACCCGATGCATCTGGGGCCCCCAAAGTATTGATGCCACGAGAGGTACCGTTAAATGAAACAGTGTCTGATTTCATCTTGAACTATGTAGGGGTAAAAGCCCCGCTAGAAGCTCTCGCAAATTGACCGCTGAAAATCTAGTACCATTTCTAATGGTACCTGCGCTACAGGCCCCATCCTCCAATGACTCAAACTCTAGCCAACACCTTTAAACCCAAGCTGTTGACGCCATCGCCCCACTGGCCTTAAAGTATAAAAAGGTCAAACACTCTAACGCTTGGTTCTCCAAGGAGTTGCTTAAACAACGCTCAGAGAAAAGGTCCGCCCTCTCTGCCTGGAAAGCCAATCCCTCCAAAACTATGAGGGAGGCCTTTAAGGGCATCTCCAAGTCATACAAAATTGATGTCATCAAGGCTAAGGCCGTGTCATTCAATTTCAGGATAAATGATGCCAAATCGGGCTCCAAAGAAATATTCTCCATCTTTAGAGAGCTGGAAAAAGCATCCACCCCCAACCCACACTCCTCAAGGATGAAAGTTGGTGTAATAGCATCCAGTCAGCCATACTTGACAAACACAACACCCTGCAAACCAAAATCCTTGGCCATCAAAAAGCTCTTAAACTTCTAATAGCAAACCAGCACAGCAAAGTGCCTACAACCTTTAAACCTAAGCCCTCTCCTTCGTTTTACTTTAAAGATATTACTGAAACAGAGGTCATCACCCTGCTCAAGTCCATCAAACCTTCAGACTGCAAGGGAGATGCTTGCCCAGCCCAACTCATCAAAGACTTGGCACCCACCCTTGCACCCTTCCTTACCCCGTTCATTAACTCGTCTTTCTGGTCAGGTCATGTTCCTACTGGACTCAAGGAAGCATGGGTACGCTTGCTCATAAAAAAAAACACATCCCTTGACCCTACTATCCCCGGGAACTATAGGCCCATCACTACTGTCCCATTGTAACGCTCAACTGATATCCACGGGGACGTCACTCAGCCTGTTCTGACCTCCTACAACCTCGAACCCTTCCCTGGAGTCCACTCGACTGGAGACTGGGCCTGAAACACAGGATTGGTACTCTCTATTGTCTCTGCGTGCTTGAACCCCCCACCCCCTTCTTTCCCGGGGTCCAACCCTTCCCCTTGGTCCACAGCTCACCTTGTTTTCTTGTGTAGTGTGCTCTCTGTCCTGCTTTCAGCGCAGGGGCGCGGTGATTGATGCAGGCTTGTTGCTGCCTAGTTACTTCACTGGCGAGAGTCCGACGGGTAAGTATAATGAGTCTTTGAACAGTTCTCCAACCCCTTGTTCCTTTCCTTCCTTAGATGCTGTCCGGCGTCCGGGGATGGCGGTGTGCTGCTGAGATGAGTAACACTGAAGGTGAGTGAGAGCGCGATGTGCAGTGCGACCTCTTCGTACTTGTAATGGTTTTCCTGTGTCTTTTAGGTGCCGCAATGTTTTCAGCGTGGATGCCAGTTAAGAAGAAGAAACGCGGTGAGTAAGCACGTTATGCGGCGCCTCTAAATGTTTTCCACGCTAACCTGGTGTCTTTTCCCTCTTGCAGATGGATGAGTAGCTCCGGAGATAGTTTCCCCCAGAGTGGGATGGATTCAGGGAAGCGTTTGAATCTCATACAGTCTTTAAAGTAAGCGAAGATTTGCAAAATGCTTACTAATGTCGTCTTTTCTGTTCTTTTTCCTTAGGAAGCGGCGTGCCGAGATGAAAATGACACCGCCGTAGGTGCCCGCAGAACAGAAGGAGCGATGGATGATGGGCCGATGCTCTGCAAGGTAAGGCTAATCCTAATGGTGTTCTTGTTCTTGCAGGAGCTGAGAGCAGAAGAAAGGTGCAGGGCCTCTGGAGACCGATCCAAACACGGCGAGTGTTGTGCTGCAGAGAAACGCAAAGCGCGTTTCACGGCCTGGGCGTGGCTTAAATAGTCTCTGGATATCCCAGGTGCCTCCGGACTGAACCACACCCAAAAGGCTAGACTGCATATGCAGTTCTAGGAACCGGAATATGTGGGGGCATCCATCTTGTCCCCACCTATGCACTACAAGTCCAATGCTCACTGCCATCCTATGGGAGTGAGTGAGTTTGGTGCCACAAGCGCCAAGTCTGACTCCAAATGGGTCTTTGGAGGGATGGAGAGGCCCTGAAGGGCCATATAGGTGATCGTGGCCTGGCTCCAGCCTGACATCTTGGAGGGCTGGGGACATGAGGGACAGGAATCATGACAGCACTCTTTTCCCCCCCCACCTCCCCAAAGGCCCCCTCTAAAGGTGGCTCTTCTGTCTGGTCCTGGTTTGGTTGGATGGTTTTGATGACATTTTCTAAGCAAGCGAGGTGCATGGATGTACTCACAAGGTTCCCATGTCCTGTCTTGTGGACCATACCCCTTCCAGTCTACTAAGTAGTATAGATTGGATCTGACGTACTTTGAATCCAGGATGTCCTTGACTTCGAATTTTGGCTCCCCGGTGACTACTACTGGCTGTGGTGGCGTTGCTATCCGGGTCCCAGGTTGAACAGGTTTAAGGAGAGACACGTGGAACACAGGATGAATCTGCATGTTTGATGGCAAGGCTAGTCTGACTGCCACAGGAGTTATCACGGAGGTGACGGTGAATGAACCCAGGTATCTTGGACAGAAGGTTTGGGTTCCTTTAATGGGCACGTGTTTAGATGCCAGCCAGACTTTGTCTCCAACTTGGTAATTGGGGGCCTTTACTTGGTGTTGATCAGCAAACTTCTTTTGGCGATCCTTAGCTTGAAGTAGGTGTTCAGCTGCTCTTTTTTAAAGGTTTGAGAAGTGGTTGTATGTAAGGTTTTGATTGCTGGCATTTCCAAGGTTGTAGGAATGTCCAACTCAGAAGTACGTGGATGCCTGCCATACATGGTATAAAAGGGTGTCTGCCCAGTGCTGGTGTGTAGGGAATTATTATACATTTCTAAATTAGGGCTCCTGTAGGGGGACCTATTCTGCCCAAGAAGGCTACTTCTAAACACGGATACTATTGAACAGGTCAAAAGAAGGAACACCTTCACACTCTCCTGTGTACCCTGTGGTCTAAAATAAATAAACACAGACACTCAAGTAATGGTACTTTACTCAAAATATAGTCTGGACTGTATTATACATCGTGAATGGGATTGATTGATGCGTCAACATTTCTTTTCACCAAACATTGCTTTCTATACCACACATATAGACCATGGAAGCAGACACCAGTGATGCCGGCGAATGCTTGTGTAACAGAACCGAGGACAATTCAGTAATCGTCACAACATAGTGAACAGCATAATAACAAGTACAAAACAGAACGAAAAAAACATAGTGTTCTTGATACAAACAGTGATGTTACACTGTAGGTAAGAGGTGCGTCTACACCAAGGTGTTTATGCCGTCTCAGGGGGCTAAATGGGCCTCGTGTCTACTACGGCATTCATCAGGACGTGGTCTGTGTGGGGGTGCTGTAGACAGGGAAAGGGAATATTCTTTAGGAGAGAGTTCAAGTGAAATGATTTAAAAGTCAATTTAATGGTTGGCTGTACCATGTATATAATATCATGGAGGGAAGACAGCTTACCTGGGTGGAAGAAATTCCACCAGGTATTCGTGTGTGGGGCCGTCGCTGGAAAAAGCCAGTCGGGGCTCCTAGAGCAAGAAAAAGGAGGCATTAGTCTCCTCAGATAGGATCATGTGTGAAAAATCAACACATGCAGCACTGAGTGATTGTGTAGCTTGTTGTATTAGTGAAATAAAATCTTACCTCACGTGCAGGACTGGGATCCGCGAGGATTTCGTGTGATGCACAGTCCTGCAAGAGGTCACTAAGTCAGTACTATGTTGTTAATACGAGAACCATTATCTAGGTGGACAAAAAATTGCAGCGCCGTAAGAGTACCTGGCGGCAAAGCGCGAGCGACTCTCCGTGCAGGCTGTGTTCTGCAGGGGTCTGCAAGGACTGCAGAGTCACTGAGTCACTCCAAGACAGAAAGAAAGCGAAAGAAGCGGCGTAATGGACGCCGTCGCTAAGCAGCCGATCATTATATACAGTCGGCCATGTTGGAATGGTTTAATGGCGCCCGGGATACCACGTTTCACCCGGGGGTAACCCAATCATCTAAAAAGGTGTGGAAAAGGGGGTCCAAACCGTGTGGGCAATGAAACAGGTGACTGTAAGGTACTCATACAGGATTATGGAGTGACCAAAGGTGTATGTTGATAACGGTTGTCATGGTAACCAGTCAGACGTGCTGTAGCAGCAAAAAAACATATAAAATCGAGCATAATTTAACTAGACATGTATGGCTAGACATAGCTTGAATACATGGAAATATACAGTAATAGGTTCAGTAATCAATTGCTGACCGAATGGTGATAACAGTTGTCATGGTAACAAGTCAGACGTGCTGTAGCAGTAAAAAATCATTATAGAGGAGCGAGCATAATTCATTAGACATATATGGCTAGGCATAGCTTGAATACATGAAAATACACAGTATTAAATTCCTGACCACAGTGCATGTAGGTAGAATCCTGCGTGTGTTGTCCATTTCTAGAATGGAAACGGTACATCGACGACATCTTGATCATCTGGGATGGTACCCCCAACGAACTCAACGAACTCCAGGCATTCCACCTTTGGCTGAATGCACGTAGCCCACACATAAAGTTCACCATCCATTGGGACCATCACCAGATTGATTTTCTGGACTTACACATATACAGAACGGGGAACCAAGTCAAAACAGAACTCTTTCGAAAACCGACAGATCGTAACACCCTACTCCACTACAGCAGTTACCATCCCATGGGGTTAAAGTATAATCTACCGTATGGACAGTTCCTACGTATCCGTAGAAACTGCACCGATGTCGAAAGATACAGGGAACATGCAGAAGACCTACAAGGACGTCTAAATGAGAGAGGATACCAATGGAAATCCATAAAGCAAGCTAACAAGAGAGCAAGGAACACACCGAGGGAGATCTGCCTTGAAAATAAGCCCAAAAAGGAACTAGGAAGACTAGTATGTGTGACCACCTTTGGACCATTGAGCCATTTGATACAGAAAACCGTGAAGAAAAATTGGCACTTGGTCAAACAACCAGGTACTTTGAGTAAAACACCATGTTTCGCCTTTAAGAAAAACAAAAACCTGAAGGATTCCCTAGTCCATACATTCATTGGCACACCGGAAAGAAGCGAAAACACTCTCTGGGATCTACCACCCACCAAGGGACATTTCAAATGTGGGAACTGTGTAGCATGCCCGCTCACCCTGCAGAAGAAATCGTTTGAACATAAGACAATCAAATGGACGATGAAAGAGCACACGAATTGTAACACCAAAGGTGTGGTATACATCATACAGTGCCCCTGTGGATTACTCTATGTAGGCAAGACCATTCACCCAATAAAGATGCGCATCTCTGAGCACCGATCATGCATAAGGAACATGATGGCAGATAAACCCCTGGTGGAACATTTCAAGAAAGCGAAACACAAACATACAGACCTTAGATGGTTTATACTGCAGAAGGTGACCGCAGCCAAACGGGGAGGGGACTTAAACAAGACCCTGACCCAACTTGAGCAAAGATGGGTCCATAAACTAGATACAGTGCAAGCAGGACTCAACATTTCACTTGAGTTGGAAGTCTTTCTTATAAACACAAACATGTTGCTTAGCCCAGGTGGTAGTCTGTTCTTCCATCACGTCTGCCCCCTCCCAGATTATATGCAGAGGGCTCTGGGTCACAGACTATACTAGACCACAAGATACACCACCACACAGTGATTTGTTAAACTTCAGGGAGCGCCGACTTTTGGGTCACCAACATGTTAGGTTGCATTCTAGAAATGGACAACACACGCAGGATTCTACCTACATGCACTGTGGTCAGGAATTTAATACTGTGTATTTTCATGTATTCAAGCTATGCCTAGCCATATTTATGTCTAGTGAATTATGCTCGCTCCTCTAATGATTTTTTACTGCTACAGCACGTCTGACTTGTTACCATGACAACCGTTATCACCATTCGGTCAGCAATTGATTACTGAACCTATTACTGTATATTTCCATGTATTCAAGCTATGTCTAGCCATATATGTCTAGTTAAATTGTGCTCGTTTTTATATAATGTTTTTTTGCTGCTACAGCACGTCTGACTGGTTACCATGACAACCGTTATCAACATACACCTTTGGTCACTCAATAATCCCGTATGAGTACCTTACAGTCACCTGTTTCATTGCCCACACGGTTTGGACCCTCTTTGCCACACCTTTTTAGATGATTGGGTTACCCCCGGGTGAAACGTGGTATCCCGGGCGCCATTAAACCATTCCAACATGGCCGCCGGTATATAATGATCGGCTGCTTAGCAACGGCGTCCATTACGCCGCGTCTTTCGCTTTCTTTCTGTCTTGGAGTGACTCAGCAGTCCTTGCAGACCGCTGCAGAACAGAGCGTGCACGGAGCATCGCTCACGCTTTGCCGCCAGGTACTCTTACGGCGCTGCAATTTTTTGTCCACCTAGATAATGGTTCTCGTATTAACAACATGGTACTGACTTAGTGACCTCTTGCAGGACTGTGCATCACACGAAATCCTCGCGGATCCCAGTCCTGCACATGAGGTAAGATTTTATTTCACTAATACAAGCTGCACAATCACTCAGTGCTGCATGTGTTGATTTTTCACACATGATCCTATCTGAGGAGACTAATGCCTCCTTTTTCTTGCTCTAGGAGCCCCGACTGGCTTTTTCCAGCGACGGCCCCACACACGAATACCTGGTGGAATTTCTTCCACCCAGGTAAGCTGTCTTCCCTCCATGATATTATATACATGGTACAGCCAACCATTAAATTGACTTTTAAATCATTTCACTTGAACTCTCTCCTAAAGAATATTCCCTTTCCCTGTCTACAGCACCCCCACACAGACCACGTCCTGATGAATGCCGTAGTAGACACGAGGCCCATTTAGCCCCCTGAGACGGCATAAACACCTTGGTGTAGACGCACCTCTTACCTACAGTGTAACATCACTGTTTGTATCAAGAACACTGTTTTTTTCGTTTTGTTTTGTACTTGTTATTATGCTGTTCACTATGTTGTGACGATTACTGAATTGTCCTTGGTTCTGTTACACAAGCATTCACCGGCATCACTGGTCTCTGCTTCCATGGTCTATATGTGTGGTATAGAAAGCAATGTTTGGTGAAAAGAAATGTTGACGCATCAATCGATCCCATTCACGATGTATAATACAGTCCAAACAATATTTTGAGTAAAATACCATTACTTGAGTGTCTGTGTTTATTTATTTTAGACCACAGGGTACACAGTAGAGTGTGAAGGTGTTCCTTCTTTTGACCTGTTCAATTGTATCCGTGTTGGGAATTATTATAAGCATACTCGGCTATCCATAATGGGTCTGACCAGCTTCCTTCAGCTTGGTGTAACATGCAGCGCAGATACTGCTCGAGCGTTTGATTTTTCCTCTTAGTTTGACCATCCGTATGGGGATGGTGACTGGTGGATAGCCGGATGTCGATCTGGGCCATAGAGCAGCACTTTCTCCAGAAGTTAGATACGAATTGAGTACCTCGGTGTGAGACCAATATTGAAGGAAACCCATGGAGCCGTACAATGCCTTCAAGAAATACCTTTGCGAGAGTGGAAGCGTTTGGGAGCCCCTTAAGAGGAATGAAATGTGCCATTTTTGAAAACAGGTCCACGACCACTAGAATAGTGTTAAACCCTTGACTGGGTGGTAAGTCGGTAATCAAATCGAGGTACAACGTGTGCCAGGGTGCTGGTAGGATTTCCAATGGTTGTAGGAGCCCAGTCGGTTTCTGCTTGGATGACTTGTTTTGAGCACACAGTCCACAAGATAGGATGAATTGGATAATGTCTGTACGCCACATGGGCCACCAATAATTTCGTTTCACCTTGGCAAGGGTTTTAGCGATTCCGGAGTGGCCTTCGATCAAGGAATCATGATAACCGGACATGACTTGTTCTTGCAGTTCTTGGTTTGGCAAGAATAAACGGTTCCTCAAGTAAGGCAACTGGTCTTTTATCATGTAATGTTCTCCTTGTGCACTCCACGCTTGTAATTGCTCCAGACTCATCAAGTTTTGGATTTCTTCATGTAATTCCTTCTGAGTTATGGTTGCTGTGATTCCTAGGAGTTTGTCACTCGGGATAATTGCTTTTGGGCCAGGGGTCTGATACCCTTGCTCTTCCACACCCATACGGGAAAGGGCATCAGCTTTCCCGTTTTTTACCCCTGGTCGAAATGGGATCACGTAGTCCTATTCAGCGGAAAAAAGAGCCCAACGTAGTTGTCGTGAGGATTGAGTCTTTGCTGTTTTTAGGTACCGGAGGTTCCGGTGGTCAGTTATTACGGTGATTGTGTGTCTGGCGCCCAAGAGGTAGTGCCGCCAGGCCTTAAAGGCTGACTTAATGGCCAGGAGTTCTTTGTCCGTGATGGCATAATTGAGTTTGGGGGGTGTGAATTTCTTGTGTATTGTGCTCTCTGTCCTGCTTTCAGCGCAGCGGTGCGTTGATTGATGCGGGTTTGTTGCTGCCTAGTTACTTCACTGGCGAGAGTCTGACGGGTAAGTATGAGTCTTTGAACAGTTCTCCAACCCTTGTTCCTTTGCTTCCTTAGATGCTGGCCGGCGTCCGGGGATGGCGGTATGCTGCTGAGATGAGTAACACTGAAGGTGAGTGAGAGCGCGATGCGCGGTGCGACCTCTTCGTACTTGTAATGAACAGAATTTGTTTTCCTGTGTTTTCCGTGACCAGAAGGCAATGGGGTGTAACTGGCCCGTTTTGGGGTCCTTTTGTGAGAGGACGGCTCCCATAGCCATGCTCGAGGCGTCCGTTTCCACCAGGTATGGGAGATCAGGGCGAGGGTGGCGTAAAAATGGGGCAGAAGTGAATTTTGCCTTGAGTTCTTGGAAAGCCTCTTGGGCTTATGTTGTCCACTGGAACCTTTTATTGCATTTCCTTAGCAATGATGTGATGGGATGCACGATTTGCGAAAATCCCGTGATGAACCGGCGGTAGAAGTTTGCAAAACCTAACTTGCTTTGGACTCCCTTGAATGAATGAATGAATGATGGCATCTAACTTGTGTACATACATTCGGATTCCATTCGGGCTGAGGATGAAGCGGAGATGTGAAATGAGCACTTTTCGAGCTTTGCGTAGAGCTGGTGTTGACCGAGTTTCTCTAATACGGATTGGATGTGTTTAACGTGGTCCTGCTTTGATGCGGAATATACTAGGATATCGTCAATGTACACTAGAGCACAGACATCGATAAATTCCTGTAGGACATCGTTCATGAAGTATTGAAATGCAGGAGGCGCATTGCAAAGGGCATTACTTGATATTCGTACAAGCCATATTTGGTGTGAAAAACGGTTTTCCATTTGTTACCCTTTTTCACGCGAATGAGGTGATATGCACCTCTCAGGTCTAGTTTTGTGTAGATTTGGGCATCTTTGACTTGATCAAGCAATTCAGGGATTAGCGGCAGAGGGTAGCGATTTTTCACGGTAATTTGGTTTAGTGTGCGATAGTCGATGCACGTTCTCAAGTCCCCCTCCTTCTGTGGTACGAAGAATAGAGGACTGGCTGCTGGAGACTTCGAAGGACGGATGAACCCGTTGGCCAGGTATGGTCGAGATAGGCCTTCAGGTGCTGGTTTTCTGGTTCCGTGATTGCGTAGATTTGTCCACAAGGGATTTGTGCACCGGGTATCGGGTCGATTTGGCAATCGTATGCTCTGTGCGGTGGCAGGGTATTAGCCTGTTCTTTCTGAAAGAAATCTTGAAAGGCCTGGTATTCGCTTGGTAGGGTGCCGATTGCCACAGTCGCAAGCATGGAGGTTCTGGTGTCTATTGGTTGTTTCCCTTGGCGATAACGTGTTGGCCCAATTCTCGGAAAAGGCCAATTCTTTTGCTTGCCAATCGATTTGAGGATTGTGAGCTACCAACCATGGCATTCCTAAAATCAACCGGAACTGTGGTGCCTTAATGAGGTCGAAAATGATAGATTCTTGGTGTCCATCCTGGCACAGAAGGATTAAAGCTGCAGTGCATGGGGATACTGGGCCAGAAGCTGTTTCCGTGCCATCAACAGTGGTAACAGTGTCGGTGGTTGACGTAGGGCATAACGGAAGCCCCATTTTTGCCGCTAGATCCTGGTCGATGCAATTCCCAACAGCTCCACTGTCTATGTACACTCTTACTATGTGCATCCGAGATGGTTGTTGGTGGTTGATCAAGACCACAGATAGTACAAAATGGGAGGTCTGTAGTTTACTTTCTTCGCTCGACAAGTGGACCCCTACACTTGCCGGGCTTGGGAGTTTTCCGATTCCTTGATGGTATCTTCCTTGTCTGTGGCTCCTTCTGTCCTCCTCGGTGGCTACACAGGGCACTCTTTAAGGAAATGACCTGACCTTCCACAGTACAGACATAACTGCTGCTGTCTCCTTTTATCCCTTTCCGCTTTAGTCAAGGGGGATCTGCCCCCCCGTCCCCCGATTTACATTGGTTCTCCTGAGCCTTCCATTGTTCGGGAAACATTGTCTTTTGAACGCACATACATAGGGTGAGGGCCCGGTCTGGTTTGATCTGCTCTTCGATCTTGCAACCTATATTCCAGTTGAACAACAAGGTAAATGAATTCTGAGCAGTCTTTCGGGGGGTTCACTACTTGTGCGAGAACATCCTTGAGCCCCCCCCCCCCCGCAACCCCTGATGAAATTACATGGTTCTCTTCTCAGGCCATTCTGCTTCAACTACGAGTCTATTGAACGTGGCTATGTATGTTAATAGGTCTTGATTCCCTTGGCGTAGGGACAGAAGTTTGTTGTCTAATGCCTGCCCATGAGCACGACGGGCGAACAGCTTTTCCATCTCCTGCTGAAAGCCCCTGAAGTCATGCAGCAAAGGATTGTCTTGGGCCACAAAGGGTACAGACCAGTCCGCGGCGCTACCGCTCAGGTAGGATAGCACAAAAGCGGCCCGTGATTGGTCATTCGGAAAGGCCCCTGTTCTACAAAGGAATTGCAGGCGGCACTGGTTCATAAACGTTGCAAACCTCTTGGGATCCCCCGTAAATCGTTCGGGCGGGGCCAAGGGAACTGCCCCAGGAAGAGTTATCTGTAAGGGGTTGGCTGATGGTGCTGGCATTGAGGGCACGCTTCCCGGCAACGGTGCATGCCCCGCTTGTGACTGGAGAAGTTGCCGGCTTAAATCATCAGTGCGTTCTTTGGCTATCAGCTCTCTCCTCAGGGTGTTGGTCTCCTGCCTGGCTGCATGTACTTCGGAACGTAGTTGCCCCAACATGTGGGCTAACTGGTTGGTTTCTGACGTTTCCATGACGCCCAGGTGGATTTTGGTGTGAGGCTTTGCGTTCTGTAACGCTCACCTGGTATCCACGGGGACGTCACTTAGCCTCTTCTGACCTCCAACGACCTCGAACCCTTCCCTGGAGAATACTCGACTGGAGACTTGGCCTGAAACACAGGATTGGTAGAGTTTAACTCTCTATTGTCTCTGTGTGCTTGAACCCCCTTCTTTCCCGGGGGTCCAACCCTTCCCCTTGGTCCACGGCTCGCCTTGTTTTCTTGTGTAGTGTGCTCTCAGTCCTGCTTTCAGCGCAGGGGCACGTTGATTGATGTAGGCTCGTTTCTGCCTAGTTACTTCACTGGCAAGAGTCCGACAGGTAAGTATAATGAGTCTTTGAACAGTTCTCTAACCCTTGTTCCTTTCCTTCCTTAGATGCTGGCCGGCATCCGGGGATGGCGGCGTGCTGCTGAGATGAGTAACACTGAAGGTGAGTGAGAGCGCGATGCGACCTCTTCGTACTTGTAATGAACAGAGTTCGTTTTCCTGTGTCTTTTAGGTGCCGCAATGTTTTCCGCGTGGATGCCAGTTAAGAATAAGAAACTCAGTGAGTAAGCGTGATATGCGGCGCCTCTAAATGTTTTCCATGCTAGCCTGGTGTGTCTTTTTCCTCTTGCAGATGGATGAGAAGCTCCGGAGATAGTTTCCCCCAGAGCGGTGTGGATTCAGTTAAGCGTTTGAATCTCGCACAGTCTTTAAAGTAAGCAAAGATTTGCAAAATGCTTACTAATGTCTTCTTTTCTGGTCTTTTCCTTAGGAAGCGGCGTGCCGAGATGAAAATGACACTGCCGTAGGTGCCCGCAGAACAGAAGGAGCGATGGATGGGCGGATGCTCCGCAAGGTAAGGCTAATCCTAATGGTGTTCTTGCAGGAGCTGAGCGCAGAAGAAAGGTGCAGGGCCTCTGGAGACCGATCCGAACGTGGGAGTGTCGCGCTGCAGGTGCAGAGAAATGCAAAGCGTGTTTCTCCGCCTTGGCGTGGCTTAAATAGTCTCTGGGTATCCCAGGTGCCTCTGGGCTGAACCACACCCAAAAGGCTAGACTGCATATGCAGTTATAGGAACTGGAATATGTGGGGGCATCCATCTTGTCCCCACCTATGCACTACAAGTCCAATGCTCACTGCCATCCTATGGGAGTGAGCGAGTCTGGTGCCACACGCGCCAAGTCTGACTCCAATTGGGTCTTTGGAGGGATGGAGAGGCCCTTAAGTGCCATGTAGGTGATCGTGGCCTTGGCTCTAGCCTGACATCTTGGAGGGCTGGGGACATGAGGGGCAGGAATCATGACACCCATTCCTTCTAAAGTTTTTGGACAAAGCAGCCTACCTGCAAGTCCAAAAATACCTGGAAGAGAACCGTCTCCTAGGCCTGCGGCAATCTGGCTTCCGCCCACGACATCGCACAGAAACGGCTCTCCTAGAACTAAAAAATGAAATGGACGATCTTGGATACACAGGCAAACCTGCGCTCCTTCTGCGCCTTGATTTATCTGCTGCTTTCAACTTGGTCGACCACAACACCCTTTGCCACAATCTCGCAACTGCTGCCAACTTCTCCCCTAAAGCCTGTGACTGGATTACCTCCTCTCTCCAAGAAAGGGCCATGAAAGTCTTCTCCGACTCAGCCTGTTCCACCCCTAGGCACATCAAATGCGGAGTTCCACAAGGATCATGCATAGCCCCTACGCTATACAACCTCTTCACAAGGCCTCTGTTCAGCATCCTTGACTCCATGGGCATCTCCTATACTAACCATGCGGATGACACACAGGTGCTAATCCCACTCACGGGTGATTACAAGGCAGATATGTCCAATCTCACCTCCCATCTATTTGACTATCCAATCCTGGTTGGCGTACAACTGGCTATGCCTCAATAGCGAAAAAACGGAACTCCTGCTTATGGGTTCACCCACCACCTTGAGTAACCTTGGTCAGGATTACACTTCCTTCACTATTGATAACACACCCATCAAGTTATCCAACAACGTCAAAACACTTGGTGTCTACTTACTCAGATCTCGCCATGGACAGACAAGTGAATGCCATTGCCACCTCGTCAGCCTACTACTCTAAAATCATCAACGCAGCCAGATCCTCCCTATCACGCCAGAACTGCCTTACTATTGCTAGGGCTATAATTGGATCCAGACTTGACTATTGCAATGCCCTCCTAACAAGGACTTCATGCAAAAACCTGGCCAAACTCCAATTGGCTCAAAAAAACTCCCTTAGGGCAGCCACTGGAACTTCAAGGAAAGAGCACATCTCCGAAATTAGAAGGCAGGCTAACTGGCTCCCTGTCAAAGAGAGAATCCTCTTCTACACCCTCTCCCTCGCACATAAATGCCTGCATGATCTTGCTCCCCCTTATCTTGTCCAAAGAATTGTTAAGCACAGCGCCACAAGACCTCTCAGGAAGGGGTACTCCAAAATGATTCTCATGCCAAGACCAAAAGAATCCACGCAGGGGATCTAGCTTCCCGACGATGGCCGCCTCCCACTGGAATGCCCTTTCCCCCACCTTAGAATGATTGAGTCTCACCAAGCTTTCCGTAAAGAAATCAAAACTAAACTCTTCATATGAACACTATCGAATGCTCTGCACTGTAATTTTTGTATATATATACTGATGTACTGTAACCAAGAGACCTCACAGTCGCATGTAAACCAACTTAACCGAAACCTCTGCTAAATATTCATGTAACGGCGCCTCGATGCCTCTGGGCTGCAAGTGCGCTATACAAATGCAAATAAATAAATGAAAAAGGTACTTTTCAGGCACGCAGTGTTTGCCTACAACTCCTTGAGCCAGATACTCAAATGCAAAACCAGCTCTACCAACCCCAACTGTTTCAAGGAATCATTTCTCGCTATACAAGGGACAAAGTACATGGACAATAAGTGGCAAGAATCAACGTTCATGTGCAAAGCAGAAGTACTTGTCGGTTATTCAGAAAAGACACTTGCTCTCGTCGAGCAAGCATGTGCACAGATATGGTCTGAACATGTTGCAAAACTGACATGGGTCGCAGCAATTGAAAAACTTAGTGCATCAAGAAGAAAGCTATGAACTTTGTTTTTACAACGCAGGAACTGTCTTGATAGGATCAAACAAGTGGTGCAATCGAACACTACTCATCCCAGATCTCTGAAAAGGAACGGGTGCACTGATTGACTAATATTGGGTATGCGGCCAGAAAGTGTACTTGCACTTCCCTTCATCATGGAGTGGCTACTGTTCGCTTGCCACGCTGCATTCGGCTTTGTTTGTAGTACCCGAAAAACACCTGACGGTGGGAACCCTTCCAAGACTAAGAACAAGCCATGCCTGAAACTACAGCGATGGCACCCACCATTCCACCTCCCGACTTCGATATCCTTCCAGAAAAGGAATGCCATGACCGACTACGAAGGAAGAAATGATATTCTAACTACTTGTCCCAAGAATCCTCTGATCTACTCGCACAAATACCTGATGAATATAGACTGTACAATTCTGCGGAGACATTTTTCGCATCTCTTGTGCCCAGCATCCAGACTAGAGCCAACGCTAAATGGCTCCAGATCGTCAGGTGGGAGCTGATCCAGCTGGCAAACTATACTGAAGAGGGGTTCAACGTCATCAAGGTTGAACAGAGCTCTCAGACTAATGAGAAAGCAGAACCGCTACATCCTCGACCTCCTACGGCCATGGGGGGCAGGGTTTGCAAAAAGATCGGAAGTTCATGTTGCGCGTTCGTACCCTCTGCAGAAGCTGAGAATCGGACACTTGCACATGTCATTGCAGCGGTGCATGAACTTGGGGTGAAAATGAAGAAGGAAGCGGGGATCCAGGAAGACGACCTGGTGAACATAGCATTTGGCTGGGTACCATCCTGTCTTGGAACAACAGTTAAGGTGCTGGTCCCTATCCTCGTGTTTATTTTGCTGATTTTATGTACGTGCCAATTGGGTCTCCGCCGTTGCACGAAAGCAGTACCTAACGGTGCAATGATGATGGTGACAATTGCGAAAACACATAATAAAACCCCTTGTGGTACAAAGGAAGTAGAAATCCAAACGGAAGAAAATAATGACCATAAATATCGTATGGCTGCTGTCTATCAAGGGCACGGGGATGAGGTGGACACCCAATATCGCACAACTATTGCACCCCCACCAGACCCCGAAGATTACAAGGAAGGAAAATTACAAGGTGGACTTAGCAGAGGATGGGGGATGTGTGTGTGTGTGTGTGTGTATATGTGTGTATATATATATATTCAGTGGAAAAAAACACTTTGTTAAAGGGACGTTATGGTTAAGTTGCGCTACTAAAAACCAATGAAATTCGGTGAAATAATGTTGTTAAAGGGACGTTATGGTTCCAAGTAAAACCGAAAAACCCATGAAATTCGACAGTTATGTTAAGCTAAGCATCCATAACTCATGCCACCACCGTGCACTGCTAAGACTAACACCCAGGACATCAAAGATGACATCACAAATTTCATTGATGACATCACATGTGCATTTACCTTTCATGAAAAGTCTGTACAAGGGATTCTTATTGTAATGTTAATAAAGTGTTAAGGATCATTGGAATAAATATCATGAGGTATGTAGTGCATTAAGTAATGCATTAATCCAAATAGCATTGTATTATGAAGTTTTTCCAATATACTAAGGTACACATGTAGTAACATAGGCATAGTGTGCAGCTGACATGATGGAGATGCAATATTAATAATCTTGCCATGTTAAATACTAAAATTATAAATGCTTTATTAGTCTTGCATACTGTGAAACATTTAATAAGTACCTAATCAAACCCACTTACTACATTATTGCATTACCGCACACAAACCACAGACAACACATACAAATAGAGTATATACAGAGAAAGTGAAGTAAACAAAAAAACAGCAGTATTACCCGACAATCTTCATAACCTAACTGATTATCTTCATGCACAGAAATGATTGCTCTAATTCAAAGTTACTACTTCCCTATGTATAACTATCACCTATTGTGACTAGAGCCTAAGGAAAATAGTGTAAGTACAATGTGTACAAATATGAGCCTATCCAGAGAAAGTACAGTAATAAAAAAACAGAACTATAAGACAGTGTTGATAACCTTACTAATCATCTTCATACATAGAAAGCATTGCTGTCTTCCAAGTCTGTTTTTCCCTTTGTATATGTTTCATATGCTGTGAGTGGACCCTAAGTGAATTACTGTAAGAATATATTTGAAGTATAAGTCTACAAATATAGTACTTTTTGAATTTTGTGTTCCTGACTGTTACTGGCCTAGATATATCAGTAAAGGGAAAAAAAAGAGTGAGCCAGACATGTGATGTCATCAGTGATGTCATCAATGACATTTGTGGTGTCATCTTTGATGTCATGGGTGTTAGTCTTAGCAGTGTACGGTGGTGGTGCGAGTTATGGTTGCTTAGCTTACCATAACTGGGGAATTTCAGGGGTTTTTCGGTTTTACTTGGAACCATAACGTCCCTTTTAACACATTTTTTTTTACTGAATTTCATTGGTTTTTATCAGTGCAACTTAACCATAATGTCTTCGAACATCTGACTTCATTGCAGACCTTCCGGAGAGTGCCACATGACCATATGCTGGCGCGCGGCATGATGACGTGTCTGAGAAACCGTATGTACTTCACAATAAGATCTGTGCTTCGCGGACAGTTCGGAACTGCATTTTCTACTGATCTAGAAACTTTCAACTTCAAAATTTCCCTTGCACAGCTCCAACACCTATTCCTACTCCTCAATTAACAATCTAGTACACAGCACATACTTTTAGCAAAACTTCTATTTATCTTAAAATAGAATCCGCTAATGCCATCCCTCCTCCCCAAGAGACGCCACCACTGCTGTAATCGAGGAGCATGAGAAACACTGCCCCCTACCTTAAAAATAACAGGCAACATTTTCCCCTGTCCACCTGCCCCTCCATATTCGTGTTTGGTGCCTCTTCCCTCATTTCCCTCCCCACCTTTCGTTCTAAGCTCTCCTGCCCAAAAAAATGCATCCAAAAACAAAATACATGTTCCTTTAGGAACCACCTTGCACAGTTAAAAAATAGAACTAAAAGAAAAAGTAGAGACTCCCTCTGCTTTATATTTCTCAGTAAAGTACATAGTCTCAATAAGATTTTCCAACATTTCCGTTTGCATTTTGTGTTATGCTAATGGGAATATTGTGGCGTTCATCCTCCGTTCCAGGGACTGGAATGGTGGATACCGGCCCAGCAGCCCAAGTTATCAGCCCAAGCGAAGCGAGGGTGGTTAACAAGGTCTCTGGACCATTATCCCTCACATTCCAGCCTCTGAAGTGGGGGATGAAGGCCATTAGCAGCCTAGGTTCCCATAGCGGGAACCTGGGGTACTAAAAAGAGGATTTTTCTTTCTACACCGGGACGCCAAAGGAAAATCCTTTTCCAAGATGGCCACCATGGAAAGGGAAGGCGGGGGTTCCATATAGGGCCCCTCTTCGCTTTCCATAGCAGCCTGCAGAAGGCAAAAAGAGAACCTTATGACCATATTACCACAAGCACATTTTTCTTCCCTTTCAAATCTATCCTAATTTCGAATAACTTTACCACAAAGCCAGTCCCTGGTGGACATGGCCACTTTTAATCCTATGTTTTGTCCCTTGTGGTCATGGCCAGTAGCCAGATTGTCCGGATCATGACCTTATTCCATGACCCAGACAATCTGGCCACTGCCCGTGGCTACAGGCTACCCCTCAGTCACTAAAGGTATACCGCTATTTTTTGTAGCTACGTTATGACACTTGTCAAAAAATAAAACACTGGCACATTTCCAAAACCATGCTTCTAGGTCCTTGTCAATGCTCCTTACGCAAGTTTGCTGGAAATCCACCCATGTTTTATTTTTTCAAAAGTGTCAAATGTATACACATACAATCGTCATATAACCTAGCCCCCACTTGACAAAATCCATTCAGACTTTACGAAAACATTTATATCTAGATCTATAATCTTTTTGCAAACCTTTGTGTAGATTTGTCAAATGGCACCACATTTATAAGCCTTTACAATATTTTGGGACCCCCCCCTCTCATTTTGCTCCCTCTTGACAGAATCCCACCAAACTTCGCAAAGACATTTATATCTAGATCTATTATCAGTTTGCCAAATGAAGTGTAGATTCGTCAAATGGCACCTCATCTATAAGCCATTACATTATTTTGGAAACCCCCCCGCTCTAATTTTGCCCCCTCATGACAAAATCCCACCAAACCTTGTAAACTCATTCGGAATCAGGTCAGAAATATACATGCACAATTTCATGCAGTTCTATTAAGTGGCACCAAAGTTATAAGCCAGTCAAGAACTGCATTTCACCAACCCTGTAATGCTGAGTTGTCCGCAAACTTTTCAGGACTTTTCGCTGACTTTTGCGGGAAAAACCAACACTTATTTTTTTTTTTCTTTTTTCTTTTTTTTTTTTTTTTTGCTTCTTGCAGCCATATCTCATCCCATCCTCATCACCCCTCACCTCCCCAGAGATTATTTGATACGTTTGACACGTGCAATATTGTGTTTTTTAATGTTTTTACTGCAATGTCTGCGAATCCAAGATGGTTGGCGTTTCCAAAAATCTGACGCACTTCACGCTCTTCACCATCCAATTAGCGAACACGTTGCATGTCCGTGGACATGACGCAAGCTGATTAACCAATCGGTGTCCTGTCCCCGGAGCGAACAGGGAAGTGTGTCCGCAGACCGGACATAGATATCACTAATTTTTTGTGACCTACTTTTTGGTCATTTTTTAAAAAACTATTGGACGGATTTTCACCAAATTTACAAAAGCACGCTTTTGGGACCAAGACGCTGCTCCTGCTGCAAATTTGGTGAAAATCCGCCAAGCGGTTTGAGCTGTAGGCGTGAGCAAAGTTTTTTTTTTCCCCATTCAGTCTATGGGGAAAAAGACAATTTTAACCATAACTACACAGCCACGAACGTGGCCATGTTTGTAGAGCATGGATGCCCATAAATGGGACACCGGCATGGGATGAAGCAGAACGATGGGCGAATGAACGGAAATATGGTGGGGTGAATTTGTTACTGTAGAAGTAACGAAAGGAGGAATGTTGGGATGGAAATGAGCCTATCCCACCTAGGCACTTCCACATAAGACAAAACCCATATAAGGCAATCTAATTTACAGTGGGGGGACAGTCTACATCCCCAGGCACCATATAGAGACCTCGTAGCGCATAGAAGCGAATGCTTAGCACTAGAAATGCCAACACTCTGCAGCGCCATTTTGTAATAGGCCTCAAATGAAGCAGGCTGCAGACCCATGCTGCTTGTATTCCCTGTCCGCAGAGCTCAACTTCTCGCTGGCTCCGCTTGAGCCTTGTTCCCACGGAAGTCCATTTCCCTCTTGTCCCTGCAGTGTTGCAAATGCTCAGTATCACCTTCAGGAATGTGCCTGACACAGAGCGTGAGACAGTACCAGGCCCCGAGACGTGTCTATTCATCTCCAATAAACTGCCATTGTGCCTCTGACACCCACCCAGCCAGTCCAGTGCTGGACGCACATTACTAACCAGACCCCCACTCCCCTGGCTCTCTAAGCACCTGAACCCCAGGTCCTAACCCCCATAAAGTACTCACCAAAGATCTAAAGCCCTCATGACTATATTTCTACCCAGAAATAACGCGCCTCTCCAGCAACCTGAGATACCAAGACTGGTAAATCACAGATCTATCCCCAGTGGGGAGACACTAGGTGGGGGACAGTGGAATCAATGGTGCCCTGAACGTGTGGGTCATGACTGTATTTTACTCCCATCTCTCCCTGGCACCCCTTTCCTGTGCGCCCGGCTGCCTGCCATAATGAATGAATGGCATGTCTTAGTTGTTTAGTTTAGCTAGGAAACAGTGTGTTTCATGATTGCCCTGACCTTCTCCGTCGATCTGGCTCCTCGTGGGTCAGCTGGGCTCATCCTCGCAGCGAAGAACCAGCCACTTACTGCTTGGCATCCCTTATGGAGCAAGCCCATGTGGAGGGTGCCTCCAATCAGGAGCACCAAAATGCTTCATATAGCGGTCACAATTTTTGTGCTTATAACCACATGTTTAATGATGCAAGGCCACAGCGCGATTGGACAGCAGAGTCCTTTGCTGGCATTTGTATTTTGTACAAGTAAAACCTTGTTAACCTTGCAAAAACGATCTCTTGGCCTCCTTCCCTAGCGGGTTGTATTTACTCTGGTGTGTGCATATCGAGGTCTGTGCCTTCAAAACGAATTTGCTATCACCTCCTGGCCTGTTTCTTCCGGCTTTGTAATGCCAGAATGGTGCATGAATACCACCTTCAGTCTATCTAAATAATTGGCAGAGATTCGCCTTCATTCTGTTTCCAGTTTGAAATAATTTCCCAATCAGTCTTTCTAGGGCACACCTCTGCAACTGCCCTAACTATTTGTTCCTTCGCTTGTACCAGAGCATACTCTGTTCCTGTATCGATGTCTGGCCAAGTTGATCTTTCCGCTAATCGCTGTCTCACCTCTGGTGGTATCACTAGTCTTATAAGCTGATTCATATCCGTCCATGACAGATTATGTATTACTGTCTGCAGCTCCTCTGCAAACCTTTGGGGTTCTTCCCTTTTATTGGGAAATGCCTTTTCCCATGTCCAGAGGTCTCCCGGTGTCCACGGTACATGGACCATGACCAGACCCTGTTGTGCTCCCCCCTCCCCTTGAACAGATGACAGTACCTGTCTGAGTGGCGCCTGAATGGTGTGTGAATCCGTTCCATATATTGCATCTCCCTTCGAGTGATCATACAAAGTTAGTGGCGCCCTGGGCGCTTGTGCCCCTTCGGATCTCAACTTGCTTGGCCCTTGCACCCTTGAGACTATTGGCCGTGAAGGGCGTAGCTCTACTATGAGCGCCCCTTCCTGAACCTCCTCCACTCCTGCCCCTATAAATGGTCTGATACTGGTGAAAAATGATATATCCTCCGGGGTCTCACTGTTGTGCTCCCCATTGACCCCTCTTTCTTGTCTGATTCAATCGGTCCTTCTCAGTGATCTGGGGGCATAATCGGGCCCCATCTGTTCCTCTCCTACCCCTCAAGAATTTGATCTGTCCCCTTGGTCATTCATTAATTTCCCTTAGTCCTGTAACCCTGCTGTCACATTTCCTAGCTATAGCCTCTTCCAGCCATGTGTCGCTGTACTGATATTTTGGTCCCTTCAGCTTCTAGAGGCCTCCTCAGGGCTCCCAGTTTATCCAAATTAAACATTCCTTCAATGGAAACTCAGTCTGTCTGTTACATGGAGTCAAATAGTGCCATGAATCTTAATAGTTACAATATGAACTACCAAACTGCCAAACCTATAATGGCTGGGCAACCCCTTTGAGGGTTCCTCCTCCTTTTTCGACTGTCGTTTGCCCATTTTCCCTTCCCTAGTTATTGTCACATTCACCTATCACTTGCCCAGTTAGCCAGGCGCTGCTGTTCCTTTCACAATTTGACTACACACTTTCGCAGTCCTGAGAGGGATTTGGGTTTGTTCAAAAACCAGGTAAACTGCAAAGTGGTCCCAATGGGATCACAGCTCTCACCACCCTAATACCCTGATACATAATATACACACCCTGAAACAATACACCAGAATCTGCCCATCGCCAATATTTTTCCAAATTAATCGCTGGTTAAAAAAAGAGACAAAACCACAGTAATAAAACTACAAGCAACACTATTTCTGATGCTTGTTAATCTGCTTAGAATCACTTGGGTGCATATGGTCCGACATCCAGTGGTTACCGCAGAGTATTGCATCTTGTCTTTCGGGGACCGAAAGGGGACGTCGGCATAGGCGTGTCTGTAACACTATCCCTATCGTGACGTGTGTGTAGTACCCAAAATCCCTCACGCGCCGAGGTCCCTCAGATTGTTTTTTTCCGCCCAGATAACTGATTGCCCTATAGCGGAGCTCTTACTAGAGACATTGTTTATCTTTACCGAATTGTCCCGTTAAGTCACTTCGCCTAATAAGAACATCTTCGACGAAGACTATAGGGGAATCGTCTACGGCTGTGGTTTCGGCACCTAAGATCCGGCGGCCGCATTTCCACGTGGTTGGCCCCTCTGGCTGACCTATACAGTAGGGCGAGTGGGTTCGGGGTGACCATATTGTTATGTCTTTCCTCCTTTCCACTTTTTTCCCTTTCGGTCTGGTCATCCTTCCCTTTTGCTATAGAAAGGATTCCTTTTAGATTCTGCCCTAAGTGTAGGGTCAGATATCCTTGGAAGGAAGAGCACAGGACGTGTAACGCCTGTCTCCCCCTAGAGCACGACGAAAAGCAGTGTTTGGCGTGCAAACTCCTTAGGCCTAAAACCCTTAAGGATCGCCAGGGTAAAGCGGTGGGCTGCGTACGGCATGTCACGCGTGGAGCCTCCCTCCCCTACCGCAACACCAGCCGAAAGTGACGGGGGTACTTCGGATGACCAAACGTCCAATGCGGATATTATAGACCTTGAGGTGGACACTTCTAGGTCCGCCACGCCTGTCCCTGACCCTTCCTGGCTCGACTCTAGGCTTGCTACAGGGACTACACCCGGCGACAAGGGCGGACATACACATCGCACTAAACACAAAAACCCTACGCCATCTTCGACGTCTTCGTCGAAAAAGGCGAAAGCGCCAACAGGTCTGTCGAAAACTTTGATGGTTCCCTCGCATCGTGTAGATCCAAAGCCTTCCCCGCATCCGCAGCAGCGCATGATTACTGGGCAAACGAAAACTAATAAGGGCGCTACTCCCCAATCTAAACGCGCGAAGTTTTGGAATCCGAAATTTTGACGATTTCCAAGGCCTTAACAGGCCCGAAAACTACAACTAGGCCTCTACCCGGCAAACCGACTGCTGGGCCTTCTGGTGCCTTGGACGGTGTTTCTGCTACCGTTACATCATCGGAGGCTTTGTCTCACGACGATTCGGATACTATCCGGAAGAGTATCGGTAGGATCGCAGCGACGGTGGGCCTTATTCCGGTCCCGCCGATGTTATGGGCCAAGCCTAGGAAACGTTTTTGACGGACTTGGGATGCGATTCCGATGACACTTACATGGATAGTCATGAGCCTCTCTCAGACACCCTGAGAAGTTCCTCTCGACGCCATGGGGCGGAGAACCTTGTTGCTCCCCACCTAGGCCCATTTGGGTCCTCTAAATGGACTAAAGAAAAGTTTGAGCGATGTATGGATCGGCTGGAGCATATTCTCAGTTCTGCTGACCAGCCTCCGCCGAAAAAGGCTCGGGTAGACCCTAACCTTTAAATACAAGATGTTCAGCCTCAGGCTTTCCAACAAGAAGACGTGGTCCACATGGACATCTACAGGGACATCTATACTAAAGAAGAAGAATCCTCTTTTCTCGAATTATGAAGAAAATCAACCGGACGCAACGGAAACTGGGAGGAAATCCAGCAGGAAGGACAGGATCCTTGGTCACATCAAGATCAGAACTCTGATATTTTGTGCATCGATTCTCCTCCGTCCACCCCGGCTCGCCAGGCCTCCCCTGTGGATGACCAAATGGCTTTCAACACCATGTTGAAAAAAGCAGCAGAATTCTTCAAAATTGCCACTCGAGAGGCTTTGCCTGAGCAGGATTTTGTGAAGGACATTAAGGAAAAACCTCCCGTAAGTCAATCCATTCCCCTCCTTAACTCTGTTAAGAGGCGGATAGCTCCCTCTTTAGTTACACCTGCCCAGACAAGGGCCGTGAACCCGAGAGTCAAAGTTATTTCGGCCTTCTCCCTCCGACCCTCTATATATCAAGGGGCATGCCATCCCAGACTCACTGGTAGTGACTACCACTCGTAAGAGGGCAAGGGTCCCTCTTGCCACGGGAGAATCACCTCCGGACAAGGAGTCCAAAAGATTGTATGCCCTAGTCAAACGGGTCACGTCAGCAGCTGCATATACCATTTGGGTTGCTAATAACACTACGCTATTAGCAAACTATCCTGATGCCCAATGGAACCTGCTCCTAGAAGGCCTTTAGGAGGTCCCTGAACCCGCCAGGACCAAGCTTCTTGCTATTGTTGCAGAAGGAAAACTGGTTAACCAGAATGTGGTTAAAAACATCCTGGACACTGCAGAAACATCTGGCAGATCCCTTGCACAAGGGACTCTTCTGAAAAGACATGCATGGCTGCGTATATCCGGATTTAGATCTGAAACTCAGGCCTCCCGCATTAATAAACCCATCGAAGAGTCTAACCTCTTTGGGAAAGCAGTTGATGAAGCGTTGGAGACCGCCAAGAAGCAGCATGAGACCTAAAAGTCTCTGCAACAAATTACACAAAAACCCTCTTCCCAGAGGGGTAATAACTCTTGGCGGTCCTTTCGAGGACAAGCTTGTGCCGGTCAAAACAACTACGGCATGGGCAACTTCAACATGAACCAAACATCTGGAAGCCCCTCTTATTATCCCTCAAGGGGTCAGAAACGCAGCAAAGCTAGAGGTAGAGGCCCCAATTCCAGAGGAGCCACAGCCTCTGGTCAGAAATGACCACCAAGTCCAGGTCCCCTCCCATGTCTCCCCGGTCGGGGGGCGATTAACATCCTTCCTCAAGGCATGGGAGGGGACAACTTCTGACCAGTGGGTCTTAAAGACGGTCGCCCACAGTTATTGCGTGGAATTCTCCCGACCTTCACAGTTCAGACCGCTGCGCTCACAGCGCCTTTCACCGGACCATCTAAACATCCTGATTGAAGAGGTGGAAGCACTGCTGGGAAAGGACGCCATAGAAGCCGCCCCTATTCTTCAGGTAAACAAGGGTATTTATTCAGTGTACTTCCTTGTACCCTAAAAGGATCTCAGCATGTGTCCTGTTCTAGATCTACGCCCAGCGAACAAGTTCATAAAACCCCAGAAGTTTTGCATGGTAACACTACAGGAGGTGATCCCATTTCTGAAACGGGGGGGGTTTGGGGGGGAGGACTTCATGGCAACATTGGATATGAAAGATGCATACTTTCATATTTCAATGTTGCCAGCGCACAGAAAATACCTAAGGTTCATGATCCAGGACAAACACTACCGGTTCAAAGTACTCCCCTTCGGCATTGGTAAACACCCTTGGTGCCGCAGCAAAGTCCTAGCAGTGGTGGCAGCACACCTGCGCAGACTATCAGTCCCAGTTTACCCTTACCTCGATGACTGGCTCATTACAGGGGACTCGTTCGACGCTTGTTTTTCGAACACCCAAAAAACAGTAGATCTCCTCTTCAGCCTGGGCTTTTCAATCAATGACAAGAAGTCCAGCCTAGTCCCCAGCCAAGTAAAACAATTTCTGGGATCGCTAATTCGGACAGAAGACGGTCTTGTCTTCCCCTCCAGCGAGAGGGTACAGAACATGCTCTCTCAGATTCCTCAATATGTAGCAGTCGGGAGGTGACGGTACGCAAAGCCATGCGGTTGCTAGGGATGATGGCGTCATGTATATACTTGGTTCCCCACGCGCGGCTGCGCATGTGTCCCATGCAAGAGTGGCTCAACAGCCAGTGGTGTCAGGCCAGCGGACAATGGGAAGATCTGGTAGTTACCTCGCCAGCCCTCGTTCTCTCTGCAGTGGTGGTTGAGGGAAAACCTCCTGAAGGGGAAGAACTTCACCACCCCTGCAGTGGAAGCCACTCACGGCAGACGCATCTCTCACGGGGTGGGGGGGGGGCTCACCTATTTCAGCAGACGGCGCACGGAGTGTGGTTCCCTCAAGTACCGTCCAATCGGTTCAAAGCATTGAAAGCATTTCAGATGCAACTGCAAGGGAACTGACAGCACTACAGCAATGTATTACCTGAACAAACAGGGGGGCACTCACTCTCCAGGGCTATCCAAGCTGTCCCAAAACATTTGGATATGGGCTCTCAAACACAAGATGTTTTTGTTGTCTCAACATGTTCCAGAGGAACTCAATCTTCTAGCAGATGTACTCCAGAAGAATACGAATGGCGACTGCACGAAGACATTGTATCCAGCGTCTTCGCAGAATAGGGGTTCCCAGAGATCGACCTGTTCGCTACTCAGGAGAACGCCCAATGCCAAGACTACGCCTCCAGGTACCCCCAGAACCGATCCAAGGGGAACGGTCTCTGGATTACTTGGTCGGGGAAATTTGTCTATGCTTCCCCCCCTCCCCCCCGACTCCCCTTCTCAACAAGATAGTGCACAATGCACCAGGAACCAGTTGCCATGATACTGGTGGCCCCCATGTGGGCCCGCCAACCCTGGTTCGCTCACCTGATGGATGTCCCTCTCCCCACCAGTCAAGCTGCCCTGCCCGTACAACATGTCTCAGGACAGGGGAAAGACCCTACACCTGTGCCCCCAAGCCCTGAACTTAGCAGCCTGGCTCCTGAGATCACAGAGTTTGGACACCTGCAACTCCCTCAGAGGTGCATGGACATACTCGGGGAAGCAAGAAAACCTAATACACGTTATTGCTATGCTAGCAAGTGGAAACGTTTTGTCATCTGGTGCAATTCCAAGGGTGTCAATCCTATCGATTGCTCACCATCACACATTGTGTTGTATCTAACCCAACTGTTGGACTCTGGGTTAGTCTTTAATTCCCTAAAGGTTCATCTGGCTGCTTTGTCAGCCTACACCACACCACATCACAGCAAAAGGTATCATGATGGTAGATACCAGTGATTAAAGCCTTTATGGAAGGAGTTAAGAGGATTTATCCTCCCATCTCTCATCCAGCCCCTGGATGGGATCTGAATGTGGTTTTGAACAGGCTCATGGGAGCTCCCTTCGAGCCTATGCATAAAGCAAGTCTGAAAGACCTGACTTATAAAACAGCCTTCCTAGTGGCTATCACTTCAATCAGAAGGGTTAGCGAACTACAGGCTCTTTCTGTTTTAGACCCCTTTGTTACGATCCACAAAGATCAGGTAGTTCTGCGCACACATCCCAGGTTTGCGCCTAAATTCATTTCGAAGTTCCATGTGAACCAGTCAATCGAACTACCCACTTTCTTCCAGAACCCTATTAACATGGCCGAAAAAAGCCTTCACACACTAGATGTGCGCAGGGCAGTCATGTTTTACCTGGAAAGAACTAAACCACTAACGAAGACTAAACAATTCTTCGTTTCAGTGGCAGCTTGCAGAGAAGGGGATCCTGTCTCTAAATCAGCTATCTCAAGGTGGATTGTCAAATGAATCGCACTATGTTTCTCTCTTGCGAAGAGAGAACTGCCCTTCAAGCCTAGAGCACATTCTACTCGAGGCAGTGGGGCATCCATAGCATTCATTGCAAATGTTCCTTTTGAGTCCATTTGCAAAGCGGCAACCTGGAGTTCTGTACACACCTTTACAAAACACTATTGCCGAGACTCATTATAGGTCTGATTCTCAGGTGGGACAAGCAGTACTAAGACATCTTTTCTCTACTGTTCCTTCTCACAACCCACCTCCAACTCTGGGTACTGCTCGCTAGTCTATGCACAGCATGTGATTCTAAGCAGATTAACAAGCATCAGAAGACATGCATTACTTACCGTAATAGCATTTCTGATGATTGTAACTGCTTAGATTCACATGCACCCTCCGTACCGCCCCGCTCGGGGTGGAAGGAACATAGACATCTTACTACTTTCTCTTTATGTAGTCTCTCACTATAGCCTTGGGCTCCCTCATGGCAGAAAAAATACAATCGGAGGGACTTCGACGCGTGAGGGATTTTTGGTACTACACACGTCACGATGGGGATAGTGTTACAGACCCGCCTATGCCGACGTCCCCTTTCGGTCCCTGAAAGACAAGATGCAATACTCTGCGGTTACCACTGGATGTCGGACCATATGCACAGCATGTGAATCTAAGCAGATACAATCATCAGAAATGCTATTACGGTAAGTAATGCATGTCATATACTGGCCAGAATTTCCATCCCATGTCAGCATAACCCTTAAAGTCCCTTCCTAATTCCAAGATGGCGGCACCACGGTGAAGACGTGCAACGAGCGCTCTGTCTCTTCAATAAATATTATCCTCCCCTAAGGTTGATCCGGAGAGGGACTTAACAGCGAGCTGCCTACATGCCAAAAGGGACCCCCACCCACCTGTGAAGTGTGCTGCCTTCATTCGCGGGAACGTACGGAGGCTCTACACCCATTAAGCAGGGAGTTGCACATGATCTGCATACACGTTGGAGGTACTGGAATATATTGCGGAGGGGATTCGGTTGGGGTAAGCATGGTTGCGGACCATGCTCCTTTTGAAGTTTAGGAACTGGGATCGGGGCTTGCAGTCTCCTGCCGTTGCAGAAGCGGGGACACGTCGGGAGGCACCACCCAGGCGCGAGGAAGTGGTGCGCAGAAAAGCCATGAAAACGTGAACACGGTCCCCAGGCGCGGTGAGCAAACACATCCAGAGTCTAAAGACGGTGCAATAAACATCAAAGACCTCTCTGTCTCCACGCATAGTAGTTCACACAAGAAAAGCTATGACTGGGTAGCGCAGAATAAATCTAATACTGTTTGCAAAGTCATTTCACCAGCCAAAGCGGTTTGGAGATCAACAAGAAGTCCAGCTACTGAGTTTTAACAGTGTTTAAACTCTTTAACGAGTTTAAACACATAGGATATGATTGTGTATAGGCGCTATATAAATCAACTATCATACCTAATGCTATATACACTGGGGAACCTTGGCAACACAGCATGGCTCGCATTTAGGCGGCCCCCTCATTTAGTGGTTAGCCAATAAAAAAGTGGGCAAAAGATAAGAACCCACCGTGATCTACCACATGGGTAGGTTGCTGAACTAGGGGACACACCAAGAAAGACGCTGGGTAACTGCTCCCGGACCTCACAAAAATAAGTGGGCCTGGATGCTGGCTGTTCTTACTTTCAACTCATTTGGTAGATTGATTTCAGGCACAGTGGGTTATTCGATCATCGTGCTTTGTAGTGACTTAATCACATGCCGGGGGGGGAGGGCAGGAAGAAGCAGACATGCCTGGGTACAGTCAGGACCCAAACTAAACCGCTTAACTCATTAGAGACATTTCTGGCACGTCAACCAGAGACACTAGTCTACGACTTCAACTGGACCTTGTGATCCACAACTCCTGCTGCCACACCCTAGGGAAAGCTCAGACATGGCGGCCTCCAAGGATGAATTCACTAAAAGTTTTCAGGAATTCCAGGACACGTTTTCTGCAGCTGTCCAAATGCAATTTCACTTCTGAAATCTGGTGGTTACTTGCAGACTTTAGCAAAGAACTCTCTTCTCTAGGGGACAGGGCCGACACAAATGAGAGGGCAATCAAAGAGCTAGTGCAGGACAACAGGACGTAGTTCTGGAAGAGCTGCCTAGTATCTCACAGAACTTTTAAATGCAATATGAGGACTTGAAGAATCGTTCCAGGCCAGTTAGATGGGGTCCATTGAACTTGACCGAAAAGGACGGACCCGGGGGCACACTGTTGTGACGTGTTTGCTGGCTGCGCTGTGTACCCACAGAAGGAGCAAATGCTGTGAGAGGCGAGAACTTCAGCACCCATAACCTAAAACAGAGCGGAAATCCAACTGTACCAGGATCTCTCATTGATAACTCTGCAGAAAAGGGGAGAAAAGACTATGTAGGTACGAAAAATCAGGTACAGATGGACTTTTCCATTTGGGCTGCTTTTCTCCCTGGAAGGTAAATGGCACAGAATAACTTCCAGTAAAGCGGTATAGGTCTGCTCCGAATCGAGGAGGAAACCACAACAGGTTTAGTGGAAGAGACCGTGATCAGAACAGAAGCGGGAGTTAAGCAATCTACACCAGGGGAATGGATATAGGCGGTGCGCCGTATGCATAAACAAAGGGGAATGCAAAAGGAAGACTGGAGGACCAAAATTCAAGGCGGCGAACTAAAGCGCCCAGAAGTCAAGATGGGGCATAGTCAAAGTAACTTTAAGGGAACACTAAAAGCCAAGAGACTGAGTGTGACATTTTGGAATTGATCTTTTCAGGTAACAGATGGGCGTGTTAGGGTACCATGCACATAACCCTGGGTTGTACGATTCACAGCCGGGGATTCCAATTAGATTCTGGGTCTCATACCAGGGGAATAAAGGAGGGGTAGATGGACAGAAGGGAGAGGGAGAGAGAAAGGGAGTTTTTTTTTTCTTCTTTTTCCCCTATGTTTCTGAAGATGTATGGTGTTTTAGATGAAGTGTCCTAGGAACCAACAACAGCCAGGACGAAAGAAACAAATTACATTTACTTCCAAGTGCCTTATGTTAAATGTTAGGGGGCTTAATACTCCACAGAAAAGGCAAAGATTAGAATCCCTCTTGAGGCGCCACCAACCAGATTTGGTGGGGCTTCAAGAAACTCCTATCTGGAAGGTGGACAAAGGTAAACTCCGGCTGTGTCAGTATCGGCTAATTCTGCAGGCTAATGCTGAGGGCAAGGTCACTGGTGTCTTAATAGCAATAAAAGCAGGGAAAGTGCCAAGGCTATCCGCTTCAAGGCTCATAAGGAGGGTAGATGTGCATATGTAACTCTGGAGCTGGGTTTAGTTAGTATGACGATGGCCTCAATATATGGGCCAAGAGGGCTTTCTGAAAGACATGATTGGACAGTTGGACTCCTTCACAGTGTGAGAAATATTGCTATTAGGTGATTTCAACATTGCAAGGGACCCAGAGCGTGACAGAAGTAGGCTTACTAGATACCCTCGCCCCCCCCCCCCCTTCTAATGCACTCCAGCAGAAATGTCTAGACTTATCATTAGTGGATGTTTGGCTTACTCTCAGGGGGAATGATGAGGACTACACCTTTTACTCACATGTGCACTGATCATTCTCACACATAGATTATGCTTGGGTTTCGGTTCCGCTATTGGGTTATATTACACAGATTCTTACCTACACTGACACTTTCAGATCATGCACCGATTATGGTAGAATTTTTAAATTGGCAAGGGTAAAACAAAGGCTTTGGGCATGGTGTTTCCCACATGAATTATGAGATCAAATCACTAGGCGGTTAATAGCAGAACAAATTGGGGAATTGTTTGTGTTTATCCCGATGGGGGAGGATGAACTGAATGTAACTTGGGACGCATTTAAAGCAACTATGCGCAGCTTACTTATTGCACAAGAGGCCAATAAACGCAGACAAAATATGGCTCTGGAAATAGAATTAGAGGAGGAGCTTATAGGCCTCCCAGCTTGGTCAGAGTATAGCTGCTAGGACAACGCAATAGATTAGGCTTCCTTCAGGGAAATCGCATTAGTTGCAGCGGTTATCCTCACACAATTCCACACATTCTATTCAGATCTGTATAGGTCCGAAGTCCCCGAATTAAACTCTCAACAGGAATACTCAGATTCGGTTGCCCTTTCCCAGTTTCCTTCAGTGGAAAGTCTGTCTTTCGAGGAAGACATCGCTCAAGAAGAGGTGCTCCGGGTTATAAGGGAGCTTCCGTTAAAAATGTAGCCTCA
The DNA here is from genome assembly GCF_040938575.1 of Ambystoma mexicanum. Lineage (NCBI taxonomy): Eukaryota > Metazoa > Chordata > Amphibia > Caudata > Ambystomatidae > Ambystoma > Ambystoma mexicanum. The sequence goes on from NC_090929.1 coordinate 794,139,218, forward strand.
TCCCGCCAGTATGAAGGAGGTGAAGATGGTATTGTTTCCCAGGACAGGCAAAGACTTAATCAAATGCGGTTCTTATCGCCCCATAGCTTTATTAAATATAGACGTGAACATTTTTACAAAGGTATTGGCAAATGGGCTTGAGGGTTTATTACCCTCTCTGATTCACCCAGATCAAATGGGCTTTATAAGGCTACGTCAAATTTGCGGTAACATCCAGAGTGTGTCAAATATTGGAGATAGTAGGGGGGCGCTGTTGCGCTTGACGAAGATGGCTGCCTGCTGAACAGCTCCGAACCGAGAGGCGCTTCCTGAACCAAAATCACCCGTTTGCCTCGGCGCTTCAGCTCACAACTGTCTGAGGGGGAAGCTGATGTGACCGTGATCTTGCTGGCCTTTTTCCGCCCTCCTAGCCCCCTTCGCTGCGGAGCTGCTGGCCCCTCTGTGAAGACCGGGAGCGCGCGCTCCTCCGATCCCCTTCAGGGCTCCAGTGAACCGCGGTCGTGATCCGCGGCTTGCGGCCTTCCGTTGGGGGAGGGGCATCCCTCCCTCCCTGCGCGACCGCTCATAGCCAACTTGGGGTGAGCTGTTGGCTGGATCCGAGAGCGCCCGCTCCGCTGCCCCATCCGAGGCGGCGTGCTGTTTCGACCCGGTCCGTGGATCCAGGCGGTGAGTGGGGCCCCGATCCTCTGCGCCGTTCCCCGCATTGACTTGCGGCCTCGGTCCGCGGCTCGTCGGAGTCGCTCACACGTCATTGAACATTGGGACAATTAAACACCCCACCTGCATCCTGATACTCAGTGGGGGGGGGCAGGTTCCACCGGAGCCCATCCCCCGGCGAGGCTCATCTTCAAGCGCTTATTGTGCTCGTGGGGGCCACGCGAGACATTGACCCCCCCCACTCATTTCACACTTCGCCGAAACGGGGTGTGCCCTGACCCCTACGGAACTGCTGCATATTGATGCCACCGGATCACATCACACCCAGCCTTCTATTGGAACCCTAGCTACCTAACTGCTCCATCATCGGCCGTGCCGCTCCCTGGATCCATAGGAGCGGCGAGGGGCGGCGGCTTCTCCCCCGCCTACCCAACACTGATCATGTTTCAACTCCGGGAATGCTCTGTCCCTCGAGCCCATTGCTTTATTGCTCATTAAAGTGCCAATCACCTGCTACTCCATCTTGCCGCAATAGCTCCTGAGGTTCTTCTTGCTCTCCTGTTGGTTGTTGCCTCCATGGACCTTGCTTCCTCGGGTTCCCGGTGGAGCTCTCGTGGTTCACTATTCTCACATATATCCGCTGACCCAACATAGCTTGGTCTCCTCCTTCTAATTCGAAACGCTACACCTCTTGCCGCCAGCCGGCTGCAGTCACACGCATACCTGGTGCTCTCTCTCGGCGTCCCTCTAGTCCTCCTACCCTCCGGTCCACAAGTCTTGGCTTACCTTTCACTGACAGCATGTCAACGAGGATGGGAAAGAAGCAATCCTCTATCAATATGTTTGCGAAGCCTTCGGGAGGATCCGCTGCGGAGACACCTACACAGGAACTACCTACTGCACAGGAGCTGGAACCATCCGAATCTCAAAAAATGATGGAGTACATCCGTGAGGGGTTCACCGCGATCCACAGCAAACTTGACGATATGAACGGTACGATATCCTCCATTAAAGCACACATGGAGAGGACTGATGGTCGTGTAACTGAGATCGAGTCACGTGTAAGCACCGCTGAGGACGGCCTGGGCTCCCTTCGGGCAGAGGTCTCCACATTATCCGCACGCGTAACAGAGGTGGAGAAGAAAAATGAGGATCTTGAGTCTCGCTCAAGACGCAACAACCTCCGCATAATCGGGGTACCCGAGGATGGCATACAGGAACCCATGGAGGACTACGTTGAGAGCTTGCTACTTCGACTCCTCGACTCCCCAAAGCTCTCCCCACAGTTTGCAATCGAGAGAGCACACCGCGCACTGACTGCGAAACCTAGGCCTGGCGCTCCTCCTCGCCCGATTATAGCCAGGATCCTTAATTACCGCGACCGGGATGCCCTACTCAGGGCGGCGAGAGTCAAGGGAGACCTGCTGTTGGGCGCGGCCAGAATCCACCTATACCCGGACTTCTCGATTGCGGTTCAGCGAGAGCGACAATCCTTCTTGGCGGTGAAGAGACGATTGCGTGAGCTTCAGGTTAAATACGCTATGCTATACCCCGCCAAACTTCGGATTGAGCACGCGAATCGAGTATACTTCTTCACACTTCCAGAGGAGGCCTCCAAGTTCATAGATGAACACTTTCCCGGCTGAACTGTACTTATAATGTTCTCTCCCATTACCTAGGCCCTTCTCCATTGTCCACTCGCTGTACTTTTGGTCTACCACAACTTACCCTGTTTGCGGGGTCGCCACCATTGAGCCCTACCCAGAACTCGATTGGTCTAGTGGCACTCCGCCGTCCTTTGCTCTGGTACTGCGTGGACCCCTGGGCTGGCCCGATGTTGTACAGTTCAGCCTGCTGGTGTTACAGTTGTGCATGTTTATGACCTTGTTTTTTCTCTAAGTGATGCAATTGTTGGTGTTGTGTTGTGACACTATGGGAATTGGCTGTTGATCTGAGGACGGCACTGACTTCCTACCGTCTGCACGTCACAGCTGCCCACCATAATACACCATTCGCCCGTTTAATTACCCCGAAACACCGTGGTAATCTCCAGTTCCTGTTATCCATCCTGTACACATACACCATTCCACTCAAGCTCACGGTGGATCACTCTAAGTATCTCGCTACATTGGTCATACTTGATGACCGTTCCCCCCCCCCTTTTCTCCCCCCGCGGGTTCACCCCCGTACACACTCTGCTTGTATTGCCGGGTATTAAGATTATCCTCAAATTGCCTCAAGGTTCGGAGCATCGCCGCCAGGCCGACGTACAGGCCCCCCAGGCGTTGATGCCAATGTTGTTGACCCTGTTGGTTGCATATGGGTTGTTCATCCCTCTGTTTGGGGGAGGGATGTGGGAGGGGGTGGGGGGTAGGGGAGTTAATGTTAAAAAAGGCTTGGTAACTGCAGGGAAGGTAGAGTTCGGGAAACCAGGATCGCTATGCCATTACAGATCTGACGGCGGTGGATCCCGCTTGTGGGGGGCGCCGTTCCATTCACCGGTCTATTTCCATGTCTACCATAAATGTGTCGGGTGAGCAAACCCTTACGTTCCTGAGTTGGAATGTGCGCGGACTGGGGAACTTCAAGAAAATGAGATTGCTACAGCTCCAGGCTGAACGGCATGGAACTGGGATACTGTTCCTTCAGGAGACACATGCGATAACTGATCACTGTGAGAAGTTTGCTAAAACATGGGGACCTCAGAGATACTATACTTCCTATTCCACACAGAGCCGCGGAGTTATGACCCTTATTCATAAGAGTGTTAGATTTACCCCCATCGCCACGACAATAGACCCCCTAGGCAGATACGTCTTACTTCACGGCATCCTACAGAATAGGGAAGTGGTCTTACTGAATATCTACGGTCCCAACATTGATGATCCCGAATTTTTCACACATCTCACGGCCCTCCTCGATGGCTTCCCTCTGGTACCTATTCTCTGGGGAGGCGATTTTAACACAATATTCGATGTTGATCTCGACAGATCTGGCTCCCGTCCCCGTCACCTCACAAGGGCTGCATATTATACACTGTCTTCACTCCCTCGCCTGGCCCTGTTCGACGCATGGAGACTTCTCTACCCTGACTCTCGCACCTTCTCCTTCTACTCCTCGGTACATGATTCCTTTTCCCGGATTGATAGATGGCTTGTCTCTGATATACTTATAAAAAATATCTCAGGCATGTCGATTCTCCCCAGGACTCTCTCCGATCATTCACCAATAACTATTACCCTAGCCTGGGGCCCGGATCACGCCCAGCCTAGACACTGGAGAATGAAACCACTTTCCCTACTCGACCCGGTTTTTGGTTCTGAGCTGGAGTCGGCGATTGAGGAATTTTTTGAGACCAATACTGGCTCTGTTTCATCACAGGCCACCCTCTGGGAAACTTTTAAAGCCTACATCAGAGGCATCGCCCTCTCTAAAGAAAATGGCATCCTCAGAACTATCCGTAGAGAGATTGCTGAGAGCGAGGCCACACTATCTGAGCTGGAAGCCCAATATGCCTTAAATCACACCCCTGATACCCTTGCACTGATCGGCACGGAGCTGGACACCTTCCGAGCTCTTGCGGACCGAGAGCAGAGGTTCCTTGACAACCCTGGACTGGCGAGGAGATACGGTGAGGGTGAACGCCCATCTCGTCTTCTGGCTAGGCTTCTCCGCCGGGAGTTCGGCGCTCCCCCCATTCCCGGTATTGAGAGACCTGATGGATCCCTTGCCACCTCCCCCGGCGATATCAATTCCGAATTCCTCTCCTTCTATCAATCTCTTTATGCCAACGCAGATGATGCCACTATAGCAGAAATAGATGTTTTCCTCGACAGCCTTCCCCTATCGGTTCTCTCCCCCGATACCATCGGTGCCCTTGAGAGTCCATTCTCTTCCTCGGAACTCTCTGAGGCCTTAGACTCTCTTTCATCAGGTAAATCCCCGGGATCGGACGGTTTGCCGATTGAATTCTACAAGCGCTTTAAATCTCTACTACTCCCTCACCTGGTCGCTCTTTGGGAAGAATCGTTGGAGACGGGCCAGCTCCCTCCCACGCTCCGCGAAGCCACCATAACTGTCCTGTTAAAACCGGGTAAATCCCCCACGCAATGTGGCTCTTACCGCCCACTCTCATTAATCAACTCCGACGTCAAGATTTATGCTAAACTATTGGCTTTACGTCTGGCCCCCTTCATGCAACATATAATTCACCCAGACCAGGCAGGGTTTATTCCGGGACGTTCCACCTCCCTGAATCTTAGACGACTCTTCAATATCATAAGCAGGGTGCGACCGGACATTCACGCTGTGGCCGCCACACTTGATATGCAAAAAGCTTTTGATTCCGTCTCCTGGAGGTACCTTTGGCGGGTACTTAATAAATGTAAATTCGGCCCCACATTTCTCTCCTGGGTCAAGCTGCTATACTCAAACCCTGTGGCAAGGGTCCGTACCGAAGGCCGGTGTTCTTCCCTCTTCCAAATAGCTAGAGGCACTAGACAAGGCTGTCCCTTCTCCCCGTTAATCTTCGCGGTAGCGCTGGAGCCATTCGCAGATATGCTTCGCCAATCTCATTCCCATAGAGGTCTACGTACAGCAGGCACCACCGATATAGTTTCTCTATATGCTGACGATGCTCTACTCTTTATTCGCTCCCCGGAAATCAACCTTGCCCCAATACTGGAGGACGTTGCTCTCTTTGGCCGCATGTCTGGCCTGATAGTAAACTGTGCTAAATCGACTCTCTTCCCGCTCACCCCCATCACGTTCCCTCCTCCCGATACCCTAGGGTTCTCTTGGGCCCAAACTGAGTTCACCTACTTGGGGGTAGTGGTATCGCGTCATACCGATCGAGTTTTCGAGATGAACTATCAAGCATACCTTACAAACCTAACGCAAAAAATTCAGGGTTGGGACAAACTCCCGATCTCACTGGCAGGCAGGGTGGGAATACTAAAGATGGTGGTGCTTCCCCAGCTGCTGTATAGATTTGCTAATATCCCACAATGGCCGGGCACTGAGTTCTTCCAGACATTGACACGCACCCTCAAGACCTTTCTCTGGCACTCTGGCGCAGTCCGCCTCAAGTTTGAAACCCTTGCTTCCCCTATGGAGATGGGTGGCTTCGGTGCTCCCCACTTTCTCAAGTACTGGCTGGCAGCTCAGCTCCAACACATCGCCCACTGGTTCAACATATCCGATCCCCCTCCCCATGTCAGACTGGAGAAGTTATCGATTGGTGATCGCGACATCAGATCCCTGGTGATCGCACCCATACCAACAGATTTGGGCACATTAGACCCATTGCGATGCACATCCCTGGCTCTATCCAAAACGTGGCAATTGCTGGGCACTGCCCATCCCTTTCACGGTAACTTCCCGATCTGGAACTTTCTCCCGGGAGTCCCACAGATCCCCCCATCGGTTGTTCGCACATGGGCTGCGGCGGGATTTGAATTGCTCCGAGAAATATTTGTGGATGGTAATTTTATAGAATGGCCTGACCTCCCTCCGCCCCTCAGACAGCGTCCCTCAGTGTGGCTCCAATACTCATCTCTCCGTAAAGCCCTCAAACATAAGTACCCGTGTTTCCCAACACTACCGCCGGATGAGCTGGCGATCACTGAACTGACTTCTCCATTCCCTATGAGGGGGAAAACTTCCAGACTATACACCCTGTTACAATCCAGATCGCCCCCTTCATTCTCTAAATTAAAGCTCGCTTGGGAGTCTGATCTTGGAGTGGAAATGACCGAAGACCGCTGGACCCAAATGTGCTCATGTATCCAGAAGGTCTCCTTCAATTCCCGATTCAAGCTAATTCAATTCAAACTACTCCACAGATACCACTACACCCCTATTAGACTACACCGTATCTCTAATACTCTCTCTCCCGGTTGCCCTAGATGCGGCCATGATAGAGCTGACTATTTGCACATGATCTGGTCCTGTCCCAACCTTACCCAATTTTGGGACACTGTTTGCTCCACCATCTCGTCCATTCTCGACCACCCTATTCCCCCTACACCGATGAATTGCTTGTTCCATGACTTTCCCGACTTACACAGTGATTCTAGGAGACTGGCCGGCCTTTGTATGCTTCTGGCTGTGCGGGCAATACTATTCTGCTGGCTTAGGCCTATCACCCCGACTCACGCACAGTGGCTTAGAGCAGTCACTTGGGCCTCTGATACGGAGGAATCATGGGCGGTACAACAGCCCGCCTGCTCTAGACCCAGGAACATCTGGCTCAAGTTCCGATTATACATGTCCTCCCCTGACACCAACTCAGGTCCTACTTCCCCAGCAACCTCTTCTCCTCAGTCCCCTACAGACCCTTGAGTGACCCTCCACCGGGCCTTACAGTGTCCTATTACTTCCGTTGCCCATAGGCGAGCCCCTCCACATGATGTGTTGATTATGCGATGTTGTAACTGCTTGTTTTTTATATGCTTTGCTGATGCTCACCTGTATCTGTGTTGCCAAGCGTAAAAAATAAAAGTTTAAAAAAAAATATTGGAGATAGTAGAGAAGAAACAGATTCCAGCAGTTCTGGTCTCCATTAATGCGAGAAAAGCTTTCGATCGGGTGGAATGGTCATTTCTCTTTCTTACGTTGGAAAAGATGGGGTTCGGCCCAAAGTTTCTAGATATGATAAGGCCAACTATAAACATCCTACTGCGAGACTATCAAATGGCCAGTGTAGGGGAGGGCTGGTCCAGGAGACCCCTCTCGCCTGCGTTTCTTTCCCAGGTGAGGGCTATGGGCCATTGGGCGTTCCCTCATGCCACCCGGGCCCAGGTGGTGGAGGGCTCACCCACTGGAGACATTGCCCACACGTATCGAATGCCCACATGTATTGATTACAACACAAATTTAGCTAGGCCCAGAAACCATTCTTTGCCTGGTAAAGATGGTGTGAGCTCAGCGCACTGTAGCGCGGCCCCCACCCTTGGAGAACATCCCTGTTGCCGCAGCACCCTGGCAGATCCGCTGCGAGCACGTTCCCACGAACAAGACGGACATGAGCTAGCGCAATACGCTAACATTGTAGCAGTTCACCTCCCGCAGTGTACCATCACTATCAGCCTGACCCGGCCAGCAGGCCTGAACAATGGGAAGAACAGTAAAATGGTCCTCTGATGGAAGACAGTCTTTATATATATGTATATATTAGTGTCAAGACCTCTTGCCTTATTTCTTTCTTCCACAAAATACAAATGCCTGTAGAATGTATTAGAATGAGAGAGTATGCTCCCATAATATAAGCTACGGCGAGCTCGCACCATCACTGGTGGATGCCAATGATAAAGGAACGCTCCAGGGATCTGTTCGTTGCGTGTATCACTAGGCAGCCCACCTCACATGGTTTCGCGCCATAACTAAAGCTAATGCTGCTAGAGTACACGAGAAAGCGGATGCAACTATACTATGAACTCATGTAAAGAATGTGCGAGAGTGCACTTATCATGTGTGAATGTCTGAGCCCCTCATATGCCACCGCCGTCACGTACAGTGGCGGGTCGTTTTCTATGTACTCCACTTATCTAACCACTACCTCATTTACTACGAATGCATATGCATGTAACTGAAACACTGTAGCTGCTAGAGTCTAATGTACAAATATAATGCTTGAACTGGGTATAATCGAAACGCACCCAGCAAAGGTTAAATGCATGTTTCGAAGTGATTTTAAATAAGTATTATAGAAAGTATTCAAATGTTTGCGATGTCTTTACTTCTATTCAGCAACGCACGAGGGAGATACCGTTGTGAAAGCGTACAAGGTCTCGATGTATCCCTCTCCCTCCCTCAGAAGGCTGCCAAGACAGGAGAACAGAGCCCCGCTCTGCGCTATCACGCCTCCCCCGACCCGACTGGAGTCGCTTCAAAGACTTGTAGCCCCACACCAGTACCCAAGGCCGCGGCCAGCCACCTGTATTATTTACAGCACAGCAGTAAACCTTAGTTTAAACTCAAGCGCCCCCTCGTAAACCCCACAATCCACCGGACTGTCTCAGACTTATGGCCCTGTGCAATCAGGACACCCAACGCTTTGACAACACACAGCGAAACATCCATAATCACTTCTAACAAGACAGAAAGACCTGTACCACCCGCCCCAGTCCCCAAAGCTTAGCCCCTCGACCTATGATCCCGGTCAACAGCTCACAAGTAACCAGGCCACGATATATTATCTCCAGATCCCTCACAAGGTGCATTCCTCCTGTGTTGCATTTAACCTATTAAAAGATTTACTAAAGAGAACAAAACTGTAAATGACTGAATGACTGCAGTGTGCATGGCAGAGGGCAAGTAAGTCAGAAAAGGCATTCATCTCTGCCACAGGCCGCCTCGGCACACCAACACCGCCCGGATGAACTCAAGCCGACCTGCCAGGCCCAGCCCAACCCACGAGGGTGACCAGTGACGTCCTCCAGCCAAGACCAACCACACCGCAGCAGCACCTATAGTTAGTCGTCGCCACCCAATCCCAATGAACTTGTGCCCCTTATAGTATGTAGGTTTTGATGACGTTTTTTGTAAATATATACGCCTGTCTTTGCTATTGTCAGACAGAGCGCTCTCGGAGTTTGCAGAGTTCTTTGCATGCCCAATTCTGATTGATAAACTCCCATTTACGCTCACCCGCACTCTGTCTTGGCCTTATTCCCATTTTGGGAGAGTCCTTCATTGTCTCTCATTGCGGGGAGGATCGTGCTGTTGGGGGACGCTTGCTTTCAGTGGTGACCCCGATAGCGTGATTTTTATTTCTTCCTAAACTCCTTATAACCGTCCCCGTTTGGCACGAGAATCTCCGGTCGGAAAGGGATACGCACGGTGAGCCGGTTCCGGGAGGCTGCCCGCCAACGGCGACCGGTACACTAAGAAGTGCGCACTCAATAGAGAGGGGGTACGGGATCCCGGTTGAAAAATCCCCTTTGAGTACCGCTCGCCGGAGCCGGGGCTGACCGTTGAGCTAACGGCGACACTGCCTGGACGGACCCAGTTTCGGAGAGTATCGGTTCAAGACGGGCACGTGAGTACTGAGTGCGAGCGATCTTAAGGGGAGCGGGGAGTGAAGTGTAGGACAGGGAACGAAGAGGGGGTACGCAGATCTACTAAAGATCATCTTAAATTTTCCTTGCTTTTTTCTTTGCATATGGCCATTAGGATTAAGAGGTGAATAAGAGATAAAAGTGACGGGAACCTAGCTCCGAAAGGGGGTGGAAGGCGGCGCCGCATAGTGCTATCTTGACTAGTACTGGGAATATATGAAGAAGTGGAGTATAAAATAAAAGTGTTCAGCAAAAGGGGACACTGAGAGTACATTAGTGACCGCTATTACTTTTTTCCTTTTTCTTAAGGGTAGGGGGGAGAATAAAGAACTGTGATTAGCACAGACTTGGGGAGACAGTAAGAGAAACAAAGTCCTATTACAAGGAGGGGAAAACAGGGTAATATCTATATACATATATATGCGCATCTAGATACTCAAATGAGGCGATTAGGGACAGCCGGCTAGGGAGGAAAGGGAGGGCAGCTTGAATGGTGAATGGTGCCAAGAGGTGTGTGCACCTCGTATGTGCTAGAGGAGATTTTGACGTTGTGAATGTGTGAACGATTATAAGTGCATAATAGTTAAATGGTCATAATAAGTGTGGTCGGATAAAAGTTTTTTCTCTCTTCAGACAACGCCAATATAGTGGAGTGAGTGAGTACCTTTTTGATTTCCAGTCTGACATTGTCAAACCAAAGGATGGGTTGCTCTTGTATGTGCCCCTCAAAAAGAACATAATAGATATTGTGTACGGCCAGTTTTGTATTGTGTAGACAGGGAGGGGCAGAGCCCAAAGGGACCCAACATTGCATGTGAAGTAAAATATAAAGAATAATATTGATACGACACTTACATTGTAGTTGCAAACACACGAGGCACATCAGCACTAGGAGGGCACAGAGATGGGGGCTGAAACACCCTTATCACATATTTGTAAGAATCTCCCGGGATACGTGGAGCGGATTAAAAAATATCATGACCAATGGGTGACCGAGCTAAAAGGGGAGGGGTTACCTCAGATTTGGCCCGAGGGAGGGTCGTTTGATAAAAGTGTCCTGGATACAGTGGCCACATGCATTTATCTAAAATACAAAGGAAAGCAGCTGCAAAATAGGAGGGAAATATTGGATCTGTGGAGGTTATTTGAAGAGATACCACCGCCTAAGACACCAGCATTAAATCCTGATCTCCCGTCCACCACAGACAATCCACTGCTAATACAAAGAGATGTCAAAGAAGGCTCAAGTGTAGCGCCACCAGTAGAGGTAATAAGTTTGTACCCGATAATAAAGAAGCCTGTGCCCGCAGAGGGGTACAGTGATCCCACTTACATACCTCCCCCGAGAGATACTACACCCCTCCGGCCCACGGCACCTCCGCCATACGAAAGCACGAGAGAGCGAGCCCAGGCAGGCGCACAAAGGGTGGATATAGAGAAGCTCACAGATGATTTAGAATCGAGACTGACGATAGCAAAGGATGAGCTCTCGAGGATAAAAGACATATGTGAACGAACAGCACTAGATGCAACTAGATCAGGGCGTGCGTCCAGAGTGCAAGGTGAAAATAGAAAGCCCGAAGAGGGGTGGAAAAAGGGCGAGATTTTGTTCAGAATTGAGGAAGAACCAACGCGAATAATAGAAATAGGGCCCGGAGAGGGAGATATTGCAAGCGAAGAAAGGCGGGGGGGAATTAGAGAGGAGTTGCTGTGTGACATAAGGGACGAGGTAGAAGAAAGCGACAGGTTGAGTATGGCGATAGGAGGGGGAAGCGAAGGGGGGGGAAGGTACGTGTTCACTGAGAACCCTGGACGATGAGTGGGCGGGGCGACTAAGGAACAGAGTGGGCAAAATGGCATCACTAGGGACATCAACAGATCAAACGGGTCCGGACGGAACGACAAAAGGAAGGCTACAGCTCCCGTTGATACACAGGGGAGGAGGGAGGCCTAACTATATCCCATGGGCACAGATGGATAAGGCCAATTTATTGAAGCTATTGCCCCCGTTGTCAGGAGGGGCAAGTAAGTGGATATATGCCTTTGAGAAACATACTGCCGGGGTACCCCTAGCCATAGGAGATGTGAAAAGTCTACTCGTATCGGCGGTAGGTGACCAGGCTGAAAGGGTATGGGTTAAAGCCGGTTTCCCGGGAGTAACGTTAGACTGCGACCGCCATGATGGGGCATCCTTTAACACGGTGCGTGCCAGGGTGTGGGATGCCTTACGCGAAACATTCCCAGACACACCGGACTTGCAGTCAGTGATGCAGTGTACAATGAATGACGGGGAAGAGGCTATGGATTACATTTTTCGGGTCCAAGAGATGTGGAGAGCAGAAACGGGCACGCCCTGATATCAATCGACATCTTTATTTTATTTTATTATAAAGAGAGGGCTCCCAAAGGAAGTGCAGAAGGCGCTTGACAAGATAGCAGGTATTGAAGCAAAGGGATGGCCAGAAATTCAAAGCATAATAGTACACCATTGTAAAAGAATTAAGGAGAGGGAGAAGGAGGTGGCGCAGAAAAGATTGGCAGACGAGGCGAAGTTAGTACAGTCAAAGTTAGTGAAGCTTGCAGCAGCAGTAGCCGCGCTCCCACACAGTAGGGAGGGAGATGAGGAGGAGGAGGGGCTGATAGCACTCCAAGGAAGGGTAGCAACTAATTGGGCAGGGCCAGCACAGCGGCAGTGGACTGAGCAAGAGCAAGGTGGAAGCCCGCAGTGGCAAGAGTGGACCCCTCGAGGGGGACGAGGTGGGTACAGGGGCCGGAGAGGAGGCGGACAGGGGTATGGAGGAATGGGAGGAAATGGATGGCAGGGTCCCAGGGGCCCCCAAGGGAGTTGCTGGAATTGTGGACGATGGGGACATTACTCCAGGGAGTGCAGAAGTAGACAAAACAATGGGTTCCAGGAGGGGGAGACTTATGGTCATCCACACCCGGGAAGCCCATACGGTCTCCCAATGGGACAGCAGCAACTAAGAAACCCCGGCCAGGGTACCACGGGCCAGCAACAAGGACACCAGTATAGGACACAGAACCACCCCCAAAACAAAGACAGCATGCAATATACGCCAGGCAACCCTTTCGCGACAACAGCAAACGGGGCCCCCGCGCCAGCGCCTTACAGCGGCATGTCGGTAGTTTCCGGAAATGTCTTTAATGAGGGAGGGGCGACGAGATACCCCGCATAGGACAGCCCACAGAGAACACTTGCGTGTCCAGTTCTATCCACCACCTACAATGCAGCAGAGGAACCATTGGTAGGGGCACAGATAGGAGACAAGCAGTTTATATTCATGGTTGATTCGGGAGCGGAGAAATCATGTATCAGAGAGGGCCGATTCCCGTTATCTAACAGGAAGTTAGAGACGCAGGGGTTCTCTGGGGCTGTAGTTGAAGTTCCTTACACAGAAGCTTTGGACGTGACAGTGGGGGGTAAGACTGTGAAGGCACCCTTATTATATTACGAACATTCCCCAATTAACTTGCTAGGGAGGGATCTCCTGAGCAAACTAAACATGACCATATCATTTACCGAGAGAGGGATAGTGTGTTCCACACCCGGGATATGCCCCTTGCGTGCAATGTTGGTAGTGCAAGCCTACACAACCACGCAGGAAACACGAGGACTGCCACACAATGAGGAAATGTTTATCAAAGGGCTGAAGACTCTGGCCCTCATAATTCCCGAGCTGAGAAGCATGGACTGGAGGATCCCGGCGGAGTTCCTCTTCCGTCCCATAGTATGCCCCAACGCAGCACCAGGGTCAGTGGTATCGTTAGATTTGCACGCTGTGCAAGTGTCAGCAAAAAGAATAGCTGTGATCGGAGCGGACGAGGAAGGGTGTGAGTGGCGCACAGTGCTATGCACAAACGCCAACATCGCCCTGCGAGAGGTAACAGATGAGGATCTCTTCTCAGACTCAGAAGGGGATGGTGAAATAGTGATGGAAATAGCGATGCCCTGTGATATTTTAATACAAGCAAGGGAGACTCCCGTCCAATTGATGACAGTGGTAGGAGCACCACCTTCGTTTTTTGATGACGACATGAGGCTTGTACCAAACAACTTATGGACAACAGGCCCCCATGATGTGGGACTGTTGCATGGAGTACAGCCTGTGGTAATAAAGCTAAAACAAGGAGCAATTTTACCACGAGTTAAACAGTATCCTCTGTCTCGTGAAGCTGAAGAAGGGATAAAAGAGACAATAAACGCCCTACTAGCACAAGGGATAATAGTGCCTTCAAACTCCCCATGTAACACTTGTATTTATCCGATCAAAAAAGCAAAAGGGGGGTCTTGGAGGATGATACAGGACTTACGCCCCCTCAACGATGTAATTCAGAAGGAGTTCCCTCTAGTCCCGAACCCCGCATCAATACTGTGCAGCATCCCGAAGGAGGCATCACATTTCACAGTAGTGGATTTGAAAAACGCATTTTTCTCTATTCCCCTGGCTGAAGAGAGTAGATACCTTACCGCCTTCACACTGGGGGGTAAAAGGTATGAGCATTGCAGATTACCACAGGGTTACTGCGAGAGCCCGAGCATCTTCAATCGCGTATTACATGAAGACCTAGGAAACCTATCAGTTGAGAGCACCATTATTCAGTACGTAGATGATTTACTAGTCTGCGCACGAAACGAAGAGACATGCAGAACAGATTCAATAACATTATTGACTTTGCTGGCCAACAAGGGGTACAAAGTGGACAAGGGAAAGCTACAATACTGTCTGACAGAGGTCCTGTACCTAGGACAGCTGATTTCAAGAGATGGGAAAAGAATAATACCAGACAGGGTAGAAGCCATAAGATCAGTACAAGAACCCACAACAGTAAAAGACATGCAGAAATTTTTGGGAATGTGCAATTACTGCCGAGCATGGATATTAGATTATGCAGAATACACCAGGCCCTTATTACAAGCACTAAAGGTGGCCCAACAGGATAACAGGAAGGTGGAATGGACGGAAGAGATGAGTTCCTCCTTCCAAACACTAAAGGAGTTGATTTCAAGCGCCCCAGTACTCGCAAACCCTGATTATGGACGCGAGTTTTACCTATTCTCACATTGCAAGGAAACACTGATGACAGCAGTCCTGACACAAAAAACATCCTTAGGACACAAGCCATTGGCTTACTATAGTGGCACTTTAGATGCCGTGATGCAGGGCCATTTCGCGTGCGAGCAATCACTCGCTGCAGCCGCGTTCGCGATTGAGAAAAGTGCCACAATAGTAATGGGCTGCTCTGTGACATTGTTTGTGGAACATTCATTATTTGCAATACTCGAGAGATCAAAAAGCACACTGACCACACAGCGGGCGACCGCCTACGAGATTATACTGTCCAGTGCCAACATCCATATAGTAAGATGCAAGACAGTGAACCCTGCCACATTCATTACAGAAGCGTGCACGCTCGAAGACATGCAGAACCACGATTGCGCAACCTACACAGGAGGAAGTGGGGAGGAGACAGTGGTGTGTGAGAACGCTCTAAGCGAAGGGGAAGTGTACTTTGTGGATGGGTCCGCATCTATTGACACGGACACAGCAGAAAAACACGTTGGCATGGCAGTGGTGAGGTTAGAAGACGGTGAGTATGAAACACTGGTACAATATCGTCTCCCATCACATTACTCCGCGCAGGCAGCAGAACTGATTGCACTCATAGAAGCACTACATGCAGCGAAGGGTTGTGCAGTGACGATATACACAGACTCAGCTTACATGACAACAACAGTACATGGAGGCCTAGCAAGATGGGGGCGGAGGGGCTTTAGGAGGGCAGATGGAACACCTGTACAGCATGCAGAATTGTTAAGAGTTAATTGAGGCCCTGCAAAACCCCACTGCAGTAGCAATAGTAAAATGCCAAGCACATACGTCCAACACAGATGTTGTGTCTTTAGGGAACGCGGCAGCGGACGCTGCCGCCAAGGAGGCTTCCTATTTTCAGAAAAATGACACAGGTGAATACATGCTTAAGGACAAAACAAACGAAGAGCCCCCAGAGGGATATAATGTCATGCCCATACCACAAATAATAGAATTGCAGGAAGGAGCCAGTGCAGAGGAAAAACTATTGTGGACAAAGCGAGGGTGCAGCAAGTCAGGAACAGACCTGCTGTGGAGGCAAAATAACTCGGGGAAGGTGGTAATGCCAATTCAGCTACTAGAGATTGCATTTCAACAGCTACACTTCCCTGCACATAACACCAAACAACACATCGCAGCAGAAATACAGGAAGAATGGTTCGTGCCCTGTCTCCAGGAGCACGTGTCTCGTTTGGCAATGGAATGTACAACATGCCAAATATACAATTCAGGGATGACATTACGAACTGTCCGGGGAACAATCCTTAAGCCCATTGGCCCATTCAAGGAACTACACATAGATTATGCAGATATGGGGGAAAGGTGTAATGGTGCACGGTACATGATTGTGGTCGTGTGCCCATTTTCAAGGTGGGTGGAAGCAGGACCCTGCGCGCGCCCCGATGCCAAAAGCGCCGCCAAGTTCCTAGTAAGGGAAGTATTCCCGCGCTGGGGAATTTGTGACGTGATCCGCTCAGACAATGGCACTCATTTTGTGAATGAGCTCTTTAAGGAAGTGACTGCATTGTTGGGAATAAAACATAAATTATGTTCAATTTATCATCCTCAAAGTAATGGCGTAGTGGAAAAGATGAACGGATTGTTGAAGGGCAGGTTATCAAAACTATGCTTCTCATTGAAAAAGAATTGGATTTACTGCCTACCGCTTGCGCTATTTGAGTTGCGAAACCAGCCAAGCAAAGACCACCATTTGTCCCCGCATGAGATCGTGACTGGGAGACGGATGAACACTGCACACTCACCACTGCGCGAACACTCAGACGCTCACAGAAGCGCTGCGATATTGGGAGATGAGTTCACAGACTATTTGAAAAAACTGACAAGGGCAGCGCGCGTGATAGCAAAGCAATTGTCCCCACCCTTCACTAGAGAAGAGGGAAATGTAACAGGCGCTGTCACGGAGCCGGAGCAACAACTACAGCTAATGCCAGGCGACTGGATATATGTCAGAAGTTTTGTGCGTCGGTGGAATGCACCACGATTCCATGGCCCATATGAAGTAATATTTTGCACACCTACGGCAGTAAAGGTCAAAGGGTTGAGGTACTGGGTGCACTTGACCGATGTACGGAAGGCATATAGCAACGTACAAGAGGAGGTAGATGGGGAGGCACAGACAACAGCAAACGCTGCAACTGAGCAGAATGACTGAATATGAACTTGCGTGTATGTGCTGGTACTGAATTTGAAGAAATGCACAAGTGATAAAGAAAAAAAAAAAAAAAAGGGGAAAATTTTGTTTTAACCTTCATCTTGTTGAGTGTGAATGTGTGTATATATATATATATATATATATATATATATATATATATAAAATGGAATGGTAAATTATAAACTTGTATACACCCTTGTCTGTGAATACCCCTCCCCGTACCCCTACCTGCTTCCATTCCCCGCCACAATGTACATTGGCACTGTTGGTGCCAACAAAATGTTTACATGTATGCACTCAATGCACTTTTATATCTTAAACAGGAGCTTCCATGGCATCTAACGGGCGGCCTGCAACGGATAGATGTACTAGAATTAGAGAATGGTTAACTGTGAAATGTATATATTGGTATGAATGTGGACTGTCTGCGTGCATTATATTGTTCTTTACATTATTATTTGGTCTGGTTACATACTGGTTCATAGCGTTCATCTCTATCGAGATGAACGAGGGGGGAGGGAGTAACACAACTACTGGGACCAATACAACTGCAAGTGTCAATGCAACTACAAGGGAAGGTGATTTTTTAATATGGGATGGAACTAAACTTGTGTGGGGCTACTATACTACGTCACCCAATGTTGCCATTTCACACGATGGAGGGCCAAAGGGTGAAAGACAAAACAACACACTGTCCCCACCTGAGGTGTCTAATTACAATGCTCACAGCTTAAACGACCGAAATCCCTCTGCCATATCCTGGTTGTATAATACCCCCACCAGCCAACCTGCCCCCACGGCCATAGAGAATCAAAG
The DNA here is from genome assembly GCF_040938575.1 of Ambystoma mexicanum. Classification (NCBI taxonomy): domain Eukaryota; kingdom Metazoa; phylum Chordata; class Amphibia; order Caudata; family Ambystomatidae; genus Ambystoma; species Ambystoma mexicanum. The sequence goes on from NC_090929.1 coordinate 794,157,034, forward strand.
AATGAGAGAAACACATGAAATATTATACGATGACTGGGTGAAGGGGGGCGGGAATGAGAAAGGAGGGTCTAGTTTGTCTCTTGCCCAGGGAATCGGGAAGAATATGAGGAATAAGAACAATAGACGGAAGAGGGAAGCAGGAAGGAAGAAGTATGATGAGTACTATGGGTTAGGTCTAGATAAGATGGAAGACCCGCGACACCCCCACCAAACAAATAAGTGGTATGCAGACATGAGTGCCACAGCTAGACAAACAACAAACGAGAGCTGTTATGTTTGCTCCCTCATCCCTCACGCATCAGGTACACCCAAAGTACTGTTACCCAAAGAGTTGCCGATTATAGATGCCCAATGTCTCCTTCATCTCACGTTATGCAGAATTAAGAACACCTTCCAGGCACATGAAGTGACTTTTCAAATGCTGCAGAACGAGAAAACATGCTACCCAAAACCGTCAGTGGTTGTATGTCTGAGAGAACCATTTTTTGCAATCGAAGGGACACTTTTTTCTGATAACAAGTGGAAGAATGAAGAAGTAATGTGTAAAGCTGAAGCACTGAGGGGCGTGGCACCGGAGAAATTGCAATGGATAGAAGAAACATGCACACCCGTATGGAGAGAACACATTTCAAAACTAACCTGGGTTACGCCCATCGAAAAGCCTTTCAAGTTGCAGAATGAAATAGACTATGAACTATGTTTCAGAGGAGAGGGGAGAACGTCCATGGGGACGAACAAGAAGTGCAACAAAACCCTCACTATCCCAGACCTAAGGAAAGGGACTGCGGCCCTTATGGACACGTATTGGGTATGTGGAAAACAGGCATACCTACACCTCCCCTCGTCGTGGGGTGGCAGCTGCTCACTGGCCACTCTGCACTCAGCTCTGATGGTGATACCAGAAAGCCACATCGATGGAAACAAAAGGACACAGGAACACACACCACAGAGTGTGGCCCAACCGACTGCAGAACCACAAATGTATGTTCTATCTTCTGGAAGCAAGGGAGAGGTGCTGACCCGCAACAGACGAGCATCAAACTATATATCAAAGGCATCATCAGAACTATTGGCCCAGATCCCAGACAAATATCGATTATTCAGCTCAGCAGAAACATTTTTTGCCTCGCTCGTATCAAGTGTCCAAGCAAGGGCTAACGCAAAATGGCTCCAGATAACCCGCTGGGAATTAATTCAGCTGGCGAACGACACCGAAGAAGGTTTTAACATAATAAAGGTCGAACTAAGAGCCTTGCGACTGATGACCATGCAGAACAGGTATGTCCTGGACCTGTTGACGGCGATGGACGGCGGTGTTTGCCGAAAAATAGGAAGTGCCTGCTGCACTTTCGTACCTTCTGAAGACGCAGAGAACGGCTCCCTGTCCCATGTGATCGAAGCAGTCCATAACCTAGGAGAAAAAATGAAGATGGAAGGCGGAGCAGAAGATAGTACATGGTTCGATAACCTCTTCTCCTGGGTTCCCTCATGGCTTGGAACAACAATGAAATTTCTGATGCCAGCTGTGGTGTTCCTCCTTTTGATTTTCTGCCTGTGCCAGGTGGGTCTTCGAGTCTGTGCTAGCGCAGTACCAAATGGTGCAATGATGATGGTGACAATGGGCAACTCACACGGTACAATAAAAACGGTGCAAGAAGCACAAGTACAAACAGGGGTAGACAACACACCAAGGTACCAACTGGTGCCCATGTACCATGACAAGGATATTGTAGATAAGCTTTGGCACACCACCATCAAAGAGCCCCGCATACTAGAATGGTACGAGGAAGTGTGGGTAGATTTGGAAGGAGATGGTGGGTGCATATATCTTACGTGTACTCCAGATGAATACGCCAGGAGAGGTGAGAGTTTAAGGGGGGTGTGCAGAGCATGGATGCCTATCAAAGGAACTCCGGCATGGGATGAGGCGGTGATGGACGAAGCAGAGTGTAGGAGGATAGAGGAGTTAAAGAATTCGTTACTTTAGTAACGAAAGGGGGGAAATGTAGGGGAGGGCTGGTCCAGGAGACCCCTCTTGCCTGCGTTTCTTTCCCAGGTGAGGGCTATGGGCCATTGGGCGTTCCCTCATGCCACCCGGGCCCAGGTGGTGGAGGGCTCACCCACTGGAGACATTGCCCACACGTATCGAATGCCCACATGTATTGATTACAACACAAATTTAGCTAGGCCCAGAAACCATTCTTTGCCTGGTAAAGATGGTGTGAGCTCAGCGCACTGTAGCGCGGCCCCCACCCTTGGAGAACATCCCTGTTGCCGCAGCACCCTGGCAGATCCGCTGCGAGCATGTTCCCACGAACAAGACGGACATGAGCTAGCGCAATACGCTAACATTGTAGCAGTTCACCTCCCGCAGTGTACCATCACTATCAGCCTGACCCGGCCAGCAGGCCTGAACAATGGGAAGAACAGTAAAATGGTCCTCTGATGGAAGACAGTCTTTATATATATGTATATATTAGTGTCAAGACCTCTTGCCTTATTTCTTTCTTCCACAAAATACAAATGCCTGTAGAATGTATTAGAATGAGAGAGTATGCTCCCATAATATAAGCTACGGCGAGCTCGCACCATCACTGGTGGATGCCAATGATAAAGGAACGCTCCAGGGATCTGTTCGTTGTGTGTATCACTAGGCAGCCCACCTCACATGGTTTCGCGCCATAACTAAAGCTAATGCTGCTAGAGTACACGAGAAAGCGGATGCAACTATACTATGAACTCATGTAAAGAATGTGCGAGAGTGCACTTATCATGTGTGAATGTCTGAGCCCCTCATATGCCACCGCCGTCACGTACAGTGGCGGGTCGTTTTCTATGTACTCCACTTATCTAACCACTACCTCATTTACTACGAATGCATATGCATGTAACTGAAACACTGTAGCTGCTAGAGTCTAATGTACAAATATAATGCTTGAACTGGGTATAATCGAAACGCACCCAGCAAAGGTTAAATGCATGTTTCGAAGTGATTTTAAATAAGTATTATAGAAAGTATTCAAATGTTTGCGATGTCTTTACTTATATTCAGCAACGCACGAGGGAGATACCGTTGTGAAAGCGTACAAGGTCTCGATGTATCCCTCTCCCTCCCTCAGAAGGCTGCCAAGACAGGAGAACAGAGCCCCGCTCTGCGCTATCACGCCTCCCCCGACCCGACTGGAGTCGCTTCAAAGACTTGTAGCCCCACACCAGTACCCAAGGCCGCGGCCAGCCACCTGTATTATTTACAGCACAGCAGTAAACCTTAGTTTAAACTCAAGCGCCCCCTCGTAAACCCCACAATCCACCGGACTGTCTCAGACTTATGGCCCTGTGCAATCAGGACACCCAACGCTTTGACAACACACAGCGAAACATCCATAATCACTTCTAACAAGACAGAAAGACCTGTACCACCCGCCCCAGTCCCCGAAGCTTAGCCCCTCGACCTATGATCCCGGTCAACAGCTCACAAGTAACCAGGCCACGATATATTATCTCCAGATCCCTCACAAGGTGCATTCCTCCTGTGTTGCATTTAACCTATTAAAAGATTTACTAAAGAGAACAAAACTGTAAATGACTGAATGACTGCAGTGTGCATGGCAGAGGGCAAGTAAGTCAGAAAAGGCATTCATCTCTGCCACAGGCCGCCTCGGCACACCAACACCGCCCGGATGAACTCAAGCCGACCTGCCAGGCCCAGCCCAACCCACGAGGGTGACCAGTGACGTCCTCCAGCCAAGACCAACCACACCGCAGCAGCACCTATAGTTAGTCGTCGCCACCCAATCCCAATGAACTTGTGCCCCCTATAGTATGTAGGTTTTGATGACGTTTTTTGTAAATATATACGCCTGTCTTTGCTATTGTCAGACAGAGCGCTCTCGGAGTTTTCAGAGTTCTTTGCATGCCCAATTCTGATTGATAAACTCCCATTTACGCTCACCCGCACTCTGTCTTGGCCTTATTCCCATTTTGGGAGAGTCCTTCATTGTCTCTCATTGCGGGGAGGATCGTGCTGTTGGGGGACGCTTGCTTTCACCAGCTATCTCTCCCCATATCTCTACAAGGTGGTACCAAACAAGGCTGTTCCCTCACACCCTTATTCTATGCAATACAGCTGGAACCACTACTCGCAAAGGTTAGAAGGAGGGAGGGAATTAAAGGCATTGGATTTGGGGGCATATCGCATAAAATCATGGCCTACGCAGATGTTACTAATGGCAACTGACCCGGCTAACGCACTTCAGACAGCTATATGCTATGCTATAGAGTCTGTCTCGGGAGGATAGCTCAGCGGCAACGTGCTCGCATTGGCAGCAAGACGACATGGAACCACACAGGTTCGATCCCCGGGTCCGCGCTTAGAAACCTCTTAGGCGCGTTATAAATAACCTATCATATCATAGGGTAGCCCTCAATACATTAACCCTATAGAAAAGGGTTGGGGTCTCCCTGACTTTTTGAAATAGGCGCTGGGGGGGGGGCGCGACTGAGGGAGACTTTGCAGTTGCCAAGACAAGATCACCCAGCTAACGTACACGTGAGTGACATTATGAGAGTAGTAGAAGAAAACTGGGATTCTGTAGTCCACAAGTACCAACTCGTGTTGTTTCCCACTCCCCTCACGCCAATGTTCTTTAATCCTCAGTTTACCCCGGGCCTTGAACCAAATGCATTCAAGCAATGGAAACAAGCGGTTTGTGTGAAATAAGATGTTTCAGGGGGAAGAGCTCAAATCTTGTATACAATGCAAACAGGAATTGTGCCTGCAGGAAAACAGTAGATTCCAGTACTTCCAGGTTCAGTATTGGATTCTTGCCCCTCCGGTGAATGAGTGCAGCAAAAAGAGAGCTCACACCGTTTGAAAAATATCTAACTTCAAACCCAGGGAACAGAGCACTTGTATATAATTTGAATAAACTGATGGATGAAACAATCCCGAAAAATCTCACTAGCTATAAACAGCATTGGCAGCTCACTTTGGAGGAAGAGGTGCGGGAAGAAGAATGGGAGGGGGTATGGAGAGCGATTCCCAAACTCACTAGGTTGCTCCAAATGATAGAATTCTGGTATAAATGAATGGTGCAATGGCACTATAAACCGGCCCGGCTGCGAAAGATTGTCCTCTTTCACTGACAAATGCTGGAGGGAGTGTGGATTGGTGGGGGATTGGATACATATATGGTGGAGTTGCCCATGGTTGGAGTAATATTGGGGTGCCGTGAACAAATGCATGGTTGACCTGTTTTCTTTACAGGAGCCTAGGTCTTTGTGTTCATGTCTTTTGTTAATAACTGATAAAGTCAACACAGAAGGCATATGTAATTTTGCAATTAGCAGCTCTGTTGGTGATGGCCCAAAAATGCAAAGCGAAGTACCGCCTCACATAACAGACTGGTTTTTGAAAGTTTGGAAATTGTTGGCATTAGAATGGCTAATGTACTGTATTCAGGCTGATATATTTAAATTCACCAAAGATTGATCTGACTATGTTATTTATTGCCGCCAGAAACTTTGCTTACTGGGAATTGCTTCAACGTCTGAATAGTATTTGTAACTGTATCATGGCACTTTTTATAATGTTGAGATACCATGTTTCCACATTGTGAAAGGGTACGTGGGGGATGAGGGAGGGGGCAAGAGGGCTCACAAAGAAGTGAAATAAGAAATGCCAATACAATTATTATGATTATTTTTTTTTTTTTTTATAAGTCCCTTCCTGAATTGTACACCCCTCTGTCCCAATTGGGACCCTCTGTAACCCATGTGGCCCTGCACACACTCTCACCAACCCCGATAGCCTCCTCTGGAAACCCCCTGTGGAGATTTGAAACTAGGTCTTCTAAGGGTGTCAAAGGAAGCTGACACAAAGGTGGCATGGTTTTGGTTATAGACTTTTCGGTGTGAAAAAAGTTCCTTACTAGGAGTTTCCCTGCCTCAAAACTAATACTAAAAGGGTCTGTTGGAATGTCCGTCAACGTAAATTCCACCATTCAGTGTCAAAATCTAGTTCTAACCCTCACGCTATATGACTAAAAGATAAACTAGCAAAAAGTTCCTTCTTTAAGGAAAATTGCTTCCTTTTCCTACTTGGGTAATGTGCAAAAGAGTGTTCTCTCAAACCAAAGTTACCAGGGGGAATAACTCCCTTCCCCTGGCTTGTGGGCTTCTCCCAGTCCTTAAACAACATTACCTCCAGGAAAATGCTCCCTTCTCCTGGTGTGGCTCCTTATACTCTTCAGTAGAACCAGGGGAATGACTCTCCTCCCCCCCCCTCCACCCCCCGTGTGATTTGGTACACTTCAAAACAATGCCAGGGGAAGTAACTCCCTTCCCCTGGCTTCTTTATCACTACTCTCCGCTCAGGATCAAGAGAATGCCTCCCCTTATCGTGGTATGCTTTCCCACAGTTCAACACAAGGCCGGGTGAACTACTCCCTTCCCCACAGGTCTTTATCAGAACTCCCAATATGGTACTAGGAGAATGATTCCCTTCTCATGGTATGACTTGATATATTTCTTTCTCAATATTTTCAACCTCATGCACACTTTTACTTGTTCTAATCAAAGTCCCAAATCTTGCCAGGGTCCCAGACTCTTCTCCTTTGGTCAGTGGTTCTCTTTCCCATTGTTATGAGGAAGATTTCATCTGATGCGTTCTGTCTCTAGCATTGGGTACCAGACCCCTCTCTGGTGTCCAATGGTTTTATGAGTGCCACTAAGACAAGGAAGCATCCCCCTGATGTTTCCTTCCCCCCCTCCCCCCGTAACCCACCCCATTAGCGGTCCTTTTCATTTTCCCACTGGGCTGCCTGTGCCCCCTTTACCTGCACACAGTGTCAGGCACTGCTCCGGTTCTTACAGGGATTGATAGCGCAGGGGCAGGTTGTTACGCTCACCTGATATCCCCGGGGGCGTCTGGAAAGCTCTGAGATCTGGAACCCTGGATGCGTAGTTGCCCAGTGCTGAATAATGAATCTTACTTATTTGTAGGGTGAGCTATCCGTCCTGCGTTTCTTGTGCAGCGGCGCTTGATGTTTGTTGGCGAGCTGCCCGAGTTGCTTCACTGGTGCAGTACACCTTTCTTGGGCCCAGGCCTGCTGTGACCCCGAATCTGCTGGTAGGTAGGTAGGTTTGTTAATTGTAAGTCTGTCTTCTGTTTATGGTGAGAATTTGTTAATGTCTTTATCTCCTTTTCGGGTGCGCAGGTCTTGATGCTGGCGTGCCGGATGGAGAGGCACGTTTCTAGGTAAGGGAAACCGCGAAGTGCAGCGCCTTTATTGTCTTTTGAGGCTAACCTGTTTCCTTCCTCTACTCCTCAAAGGCTGCTGTGGTGCTGCGAGTGGATGAGAGCGCGATGAAAAACAGGCCCACAGAATCCGTTACGGTAGTACAGCGCTGTGCGGTTGGTTAATATTGAAAGCGAACCTGAATATGTCTCTTTTCCTTTGCAGATGTTGCTGTGGTGCTCCAAATGGAGGCGTGGCGTAGCGCGATGGAATTCAGGTAAGACTGATGGAATTCGATGTTTTGGAAGCGCGCGTTTAATATTGTTTTTCCCTTTCTCGTTATTGCAGGTCGCAATGTTCGAACAGCAGCTGTGGTAGCGGTTTGCCGGAAGTCCTTAAACTAGTACTCACAGGTGAGCGATGTTTCTTCTCTCGGTTTCCACAGATTGCAGCCCAGTTGAGATGCTGAGTGCTGGATGGTGTTTTCTCAGGTAAAACAGAAAAATCTTGTTCTTGCAGGATTACAGGAAGATGTTGAAGACCAGGAGCTGGACACGGTGAGCGTCACGCTGCTAGTTGCACGAAGCATGTTCTGCAGTCAGGGTGTGGTTTATTATAGCCCAGGTAAAGTAGTACCAGGGAAAGTAGTTCCAGGCCTGCCACACCCAAAACACTAGACCGCATGGCTTGGTTCTTAGAACTAGACTGTGTGGGTGCTTCCACTTCCATGTTGAATTTAAAGGCCCATGTACATAAATGGGACCTAGTTTGAACAGCCCTTCATTCCTACATATGAGCCTGGTGCCAAAGGCACCAGGACTGGCTCCAGGAGCCCTTTTGCAGTGGTTTTGAGGCCCTCAGGGTTCTGGTGGGAGCCTGCTTGTGGCACAATTTGTGCCTCCTCACAGTGGTCATGACACAGGGGTTCTCCAGCATGGGGTCTGGCATGGATTCACATGCTCATGAATATTCCCCGTCGTCAGGCTGGGAATCCTCGGTAAAGAAAAAACCAGTATCAGTTTCGTTTCTGATCTGTCTTTCGTAGTAATAACCAATCACTGGTCTCTGCGTCATACTGACCACAGCCAATGACTGCCCTCTACCTAAGCACCGCCTCTGGCAGCCATCTTCAGATTTTTACCGCACGTTCATGTGTTGGGATCCTCGTGCTATTGCTCTCTAGCGTTAGTGCTATTTTTTCGCGCTTTTTCACAAAAAACTTCGATTTTTTCGGTCAAAAGAGCCTCAAGCTCCACCGATCCTACATCCGATCAACGGGGACCCGTGTCGGATTCGTCTGCGCCCCTCAAGGGTGAAGATTTCGTCGAGCTACACTTCGGAGGACTCCAGAAGCTTCTCAGGCCCGGTCTCGGAGATGGCCCAGGAGAAGGGAAGCTCGACGCCCGGAAAGCTGTTCAGGGTCTGCCCTGGATGCCAGCTGCAGAACGTCTTTAAGGAGGACGAACACTCTTTCTGCCTTTACTGCCTTCATGAGGACAAGACGCACGTGGAGAAGGACTGTGCGTTTTGCGGCAACATGTCGGAACGGACCATGAAGGACCGCCATCAACGTCTCGCCAACTGGCTGGAGGGTAAGAGCCCGTCCGGCGAGAAGAAGAGGAAATCGGAGCGGCCTTCTAAGACCTTTGAAGGCGCCCCGGCGACGGGGGCCCAACATAAGGCTAAGCACCGCGAGTCCGCTGGCACCGGGAGCGCCGAACGGTCGGGCTCTACGGGCGTCAGGCAGGGCGCACCCTCCCCGGCACCATCAACCACGAGCCAACGCTCTGGGTCGGGTAAGAGGAAGGCCGAGCACCCGGCGAAGCTCCTGGAGAGGCCCCAGTTGAGCTCTAAGGCAGAGGAGGAGCGTGGCAGTGCCCCCTCCCTCAAGGATAAGGCGGTGAGCGCACCTAAGGTGGTGAAGGCCTTGATCCATCCGACCAAGCCCTCTATCGAAACGGTCGCGGCGGCCCTGGCTCAGCCTGTGGAGGCTACACCAGTGGTGGCGACCTCGGGGCCCAGAATCTCCCTGCCTCCTCGGAGGGAGTCTTCTTTTGTGCCCATCGATAGGACCCCCGTGAAACCCCCCGTGGGGAAGAAGGGGGGGCAGGGCGTCGTCGTAGATTCGGCCTCAACCTCAGAAGAGGAGCTGATCGAGGTCTTAAGCCACGGCCTAGGCGTGGAAGAAGGCCAGCCCGTCGGAATGGACCCCGACGCAGGTGACGACGACGACATCGTCGAGGATACCGACGGGGCCCCTGCTCGCCCGTCGGATTCCCCTCTACCAGCGCCGCAAGACAACTCGGCGGCCATTTTGTTGGCCATACAGTCCTTATGCTCCGAGATAAGGACGAGGCTACCGTTACCGACGGAGGAACCTCTCCCGTCGGGGGATCCAGAACCGGGGCCTTCTGGTGTTCCCCCTACCAAGAAAAGAAGGATCCATCCACCACCTCCTTTTCAACCGTCGCGCCCCGTCCAGCCCTCCTCCCCGTCCACCCGAGGGGATGATACGGGGACTGACACGGCAGCGACGGGTACGGACGACGAGGCATACGACGAGGATATTCCGTCGTCGCCTCCCGCCAGGGCTTCTCCGCCCGACGAGATCGGATCTTTCCACTCCATGATCTCCAGGGCTTCCGAGCTTTTCCAACTCTGCCCTGAGGAGAAGAAAAAGGAAGGCTTCCTTTATCAGCGGCGCGAGGCCAAGAGGAAGACGGTCCTCGCAGTGCCTCTGTTGGACGACATTTGGGATGAGGGCCTTTCCCTCCTCAAGAACCCTTCCACGACGCCAGCTAGAAGAGACCGGTACGAGAAAAAGTACCGGGTCCCGGACACGGCCCCCCTGTGCCTCCGGGCGCAGCCTACCCCGGATTCCGTCGTCTCCGCGGCGGCCAGGAAGAAAGCGGGGGGGGGGGGTGCGGCCTCCACATCGACTTCCCCGCCGGACGGCGAGGGAAAGAAATTGGATGCGATGGGACGTAGAGTCATCTCGTCGGCAGCGACGACGATTAAAGCGGCCAACGCCTTGGCTATCGTGGCTCGCTACGACAGGGAGCTCTGGTACAAGATAGCTCCCCTGCTGGATTTTCTGCCGGACGACAAGAGGGCGGAGGCCCTGGAGATCCTGCAGGAAGGTGAGGTGGCCTCGGACCATGCCATCACTGTGGCGACGGACATCGCCGACACTGGGTTCCGCCAGTTGGGCAACGGCGTTTGCCTTCGACGTCGTGGATGGCTCAAAGCTACGGACTTCCGGCAGGACGTCCAGACCAGAGTCCTGGACATGCCCTTCGACGGGAACAACCTGTTTGGGAAGACAGTGGACGATTCCCTTCAGGCCATTAAGGCGGATACTGAGACGGCCCGGGCCCTTGGAGTTCTGCAGCAACGACGGACGCCCTTTCGGAGCAGCGGAGGCAAGGGCGCCTCCAAAGGTTCCGGCGGCGGTTTCGCTTCCTACCGTCAAGCGGCCCGCTCGTCGTCGCAAGAGGCCTACAGAGGATGAGGCAAGTCTAGCGGACCCCGCCGTCGCCAAGGGAGGTCAAGGCGGCAAGGCCGCGTCCAAGCAGGATTGAACCGGCCGTGGGGTCGGGCCCCCACCGAAGCACCCCGGTGGGAGGCCGGCTGGCGAGCTTCGTCAGCGTGTGGGAGTCCATCTCCACCGACCGTTGGGTGCTGGACGCCCTGGCCCGGGGCCACGCGCTCGAGTTTCAGAGAAGGTGCCCGCGCGTCCCCCCCGTGGCCAGGAAAGAACTTCACGTCCCTCAACTTCTCCTGGAGGTAAAGGCGATGCTCAGGAAGGGCGCCATCGAACTCGTCCCAAAGAGGCTTCGGGGCTCCGGAGTCTACTCGAGATACTTCCTCGTGAAGAAGAAGACGGGAGGATGGCGCCCCATCCTAGACCTGCGACGTCTGAACAAGTTCATCAAGGCGCAGAAGTTCCGGATGGTCACCCTCCAGCACGTCCTGGGTCAGCTGGAGGAAGGGGACTTCCTATCGTCGTTGGATTTGGAGGATGCCTACTTCCACATTCCCATCCTAAAGGGGCACCGAAAATTCCTCAGGTTCGTGGTCCAAGGGCGTCATTACCAGTTCAAAGCCCTCCCCTTCGGACTACGGTCGGCACCCAGGGTATTCACCAAGTGCCTCGCACCGGTGGCGGCGCAGCTGCGTCGCGAGGGGATCCACGTCTACCCCTACCTGGATGACTGGCTCATCCGCGCCAAGACGAGGGAGCTCGCCGTGGTCCACACGGCAAGGACCGTCCAACTCCTCACGGACCTGGGATTCTCCGTGAACTACGCCAAATCCCACCTGGTGCCCGCGCAAGACGCACTGTTTCTGGGAGCGAGGCTCGACACAGTGTCCCTTCTGGCCTCCCCGTCGGAGGAGAGGACCAGGACCATCTTGGGCAAGGTGCAACGGATGTTGGTGGCCGACGCGGCCAAAGTGAGGTCCATCAAGTCCCTCCTCGGGATGATGTCTTCCTGCATTTACCTCATTCCCATGTGCAGGCTCCGGATGCGCCCGTTGCAAGAATTCCTGGATGCGCGCTGGATCCAGACGACGGGCAGCTTCGAGGAAAGGATCAAGCTCGACGAGAGCTTCCGACGAGCGATACGGTGGTGGGGCACCCGCGCGCATCTGACGGCGGGCATGGACTTCCAGACCCCAGCCCACCAGGAGACTGTGACCACGGATGCCTCCCTGGAAGGGTGGGGAGCGCACACCGAAAATCTGCACGCAAGGGGACTCTGGCTCCCGACGGAGAAGTCCCTGCATATCAACGTCCTGGAGCTCCGTGCAGTGTTTTGGGCCCTCAGGTCCTTCCTTCCGTCCCTCAAGGGCAAGGTGGTGAGGATCTTCACAGACAATACCACCACCATGTTTTACATCAGGAAACAGGGCGGAACCAGGTCCCCAGCGCTGTCCAAGGAGGCGCAGGACCTGTGGCATTGGGCCGTCGCCCAAGGGATTTTTCTGGTGCCGTTTCATCTGGCAGGGATAAAAAACACCATCGCCGACTCACTCAGCAGGGAGCTGCGCTCGTGCCACGAGTGGGAACTACGGCAGGAGCTGGTGGATCGCCTCTTCCGACGGTGGGGCACACCCCAGATCGACCTGTTCGCGACGGCGACGAACACCAAGTGCCAGAGGTTCGCCAGCAGGTTTCCCCAGGCGAGGAGCATGGGCGATGCTTTCTCGTTCCCCTGGGAGGGCCTGTTCCTCTACGCGTTCCCTCCCTTGCCTCTGCTAATCCGGCTCGTCAACCAGCTCAAGAGGTCACGGTGCAGGATGATCCTCGTCGCACCTGCGTGGCCGAGGCAGATATGGTTCCCGGACCTTCTGGACTTGTCAGCGTCCCCGCTAATCAAGCTGCCGGCGGACGCGGATCTACTCTCCAGGGAAGGAGGCGCCATCCTCCACCACGACCCGAAGTCGCTGAACTTGCAGGCCTGGCTCCTGCAGCGCTAGAGTTTGGAGGATACGACATACCAGCCGACTGCAGAGAGGTTCTTGCAAAGGCCAGGGCGTCCTCGATCTTAAATGCTACGGACACAAATGGAAGAGGTTCTCTGTCTGGTGCCACGCACAGAAGATTAACCCTCTACGGATTACGGCTCCCCAAGTACTGCCGTACCTGCTGACGCTGGCCAAAGCTGGACTGGCACACGCGTCCATCAAGATTCATCTTGCTGCGATCTCCCGATACACCAGAACCACGGGGCGGACGTCCTTGTGGTCTCATCGTCTGGTGAAAGAGTTCATGAAGGGACTGTTCAGATCGTTCCCGCCGGTGAAGGCTCCGGCCCCGGCGTGGGAGCTCAACGTGGTGCTGACCAAGCTCATGGGACCTCCGTTCGAGCCTCTGCACTCGGCCCCGTTGAAGTTTCTGTCGTGGAAAACAGCGTTTCTTGTGGCCATCACCTCCGCACGACGAGTGGGAGAGATCCAGGCCCTTTCCTGCAAGGCCCCCTACTTGTCTTTTCACGCAACGAGGGTAGTGCTCAGGACGCACCCCTCCTTCATGCCCAAGGTACCGTCGGACTTCCATCTCAACGAACCCTTGGTGTTGCCTGTGTTCTTCCCGTCGCCTTCGTCGCCGGCTGAGAGGACTTTGCACTCGCTGGATGTGGCTAGAGCGCTGAAGTTCTACGTGGACCGCACAAAGTGTTTTCGGAAGACGTCACAACTCTTTGTGAATTTTGGACCTGTCAATCAGGGGAAGGCTCTCTCGAAGGCTTCCATCTCCAGATGGCTCTCCGGCTGTATCATGTACTGTCACCGGTTGGCAAACCGACCGCTGCCTGGCCGTCCGAGAGCCCATTCCACCAGAGCGATCGCAGCTACCACGGCGTTCCTATCTGGTGTGCCCCTGCTGGACATATGCAGGGCTGCTACGTGGAGGTCGACGCACACCTTCACGAAATTCTACTGCGTCGACCGGGATTCCAGGGAGGAGTCCAGGGTCGGCCAAGCAGTGCTGCGCAACCTGTTCGCCTGAGGTGAGCCTGGTGAGGAGGTAAGATGCTTAATGTTGAGTTTGATGTGATGCTTAATGTTGAGCCTTTGCCACCTCCCGTGGTTGTGCATGTGTGTACTGCTATGTATTCTTTATTCATGAGCATGTGAATCCATGCCAGACCCCATGCTGGAGAAGGAACAAGTTACTTACCTGTAACTGTTGTTCTCCAGCATGGGTCTGGCATGGATTCACATGCGAACCCTCCCGCCTACCCCTCTGCGGCTCTTCACTTGGTCATACTGCCACTTCACGTGCTTCCAAATCTGAAGATGGCTGCCAGAGGCGGTGCTTAGGTAGAGGGCAGTCATTGGCTGTGGTCAGTATGACGCAGAGACCAGTGATTGGTTATTACTACGAAAGACAGATCAGAAACGAAACTGATACTGGTTTTTTCTTTACCGAGGATTCCCAGCCTGACGACGGGGAATATTCATGAGCATGTGAATCCATGCCAGACCCATGCTGGAGAACAACAGTTACAGGTAAGTAACTTGTTCCTTCTTGTCTTGGGTGGATAGCTCAGGGGCAATGTGCTCACCATGGAAGCAACGACACGAAGCAACACAGGTTTGATCCCCGGGTCTGCGCTTAGAAGCCTCTGGGTATTAAGCACGTTATAAATAATAACCTATCTTATCATATCGGGGATGGGTTTTCCACTCTGTTGCTTCCAGTTTCTCCTTTGGCCGTCTGGCTCCATAGCATTCTCGCTGATCTCCCATCTTGGCGGTCTCAGTGTTGCTGTCCGACCCATATGTCCACCTGGCCAAAGTTAAACCACCGCTCTCCTTTCCAGGTCGGGCAGAGGGGTCTGCTTCTGCAGCTTCCCTGGTTGATTCTTGCAGCATCTCCTGCTCTTCCTGCTTCTGCAACAGACTCTTTCTAAATCTACCCGCCTCTTCTCTCCGTCCTCTACAACTCATCCAGAACAGGACTACAAGAGTTGTCCTTGGCCTCAAGCCCATGGATCGTATCTCTCCAGCTCTGAAATCTCTCCATTGGCTCCTAGTGGCAGGAAAGATAAAGTTCAAGACCCTCTGCGTTGTCCACAAGGCTTTCTGGGGCCTGGGAACGCAATACCTCCAACTCTCGACGGAAATATCTTTCTTCTCGAGCTCCTTGAGGGTCAGTCGCTTCTCCAAGCAACAAGTTGGGGGCAGATCTTTCTTTGGCTGGTGCCTCCCTCTGGAACAGCTTTCCTGCCTCTCTGAAACTTGAGCAGAACCATCTCCTTTTCCGGAAGCACCCCAAGACCTTACTCTTTGCTTCTTCCTGCTCTCTTCCTCACCCCTGCTGATCTCCCGTCTGATACATGCACTGGTCACTTGGCTACCCTCTGACCTTGGGCCAGGTCCCTGCCCATTCAACTGCATACCCACACTGCCTCCTGGCACCCCCTGCACTTGTGGTCTGTATCTGTAACCCTACAGTCTCCTTTCCTGCACTTGTTAGACTCCTGTTGTCTACACTTCTAGCACTTGCAATTGCCACCTATTGGCTGCACTAATTGTGTTGATTCCTTGGCCTGCAGTTGTTCATCCCCCCTCCCCCGACACCTATCCCCCTCACCGCTCTCCTGCACTTGCGCAATCTCAATGTCATAGGCCTAGTAAGATCGTAGTTTTTTGTCCTCCCTCTGTTTCCCCTCCCCTTTGCCTTGTCGCGCCTTGAAACACTTGTGTATAGGCGCATTATAAATGCCATATCATATCTATTGGGATTCTAATCTCCTGGGTTCCTCGGACTCATCTTTGAGGAACGTCTTCAGTTTTCTTTATATAGGACTGGTCCCGCCTCCGCCTTTCGTCAACACCTGCAGTGGGTGTTTGCGGGCGTTCTTCATGATTCCAGTGGCCACCTAGTGGCAGTACTTGAAGGTGTAATCTTCATACTTCTGATGTTTGTCCTATTCCTTCCTAATTGGCTGGTTTCATCATTATGACAATAGTACATATGTTTGCTCTCTTAAGGACGGATTAGAGATGGATATATGATGTCATTTATAACACGCTTGTACACAAGTGTTTCTAGGTGCGACAAGACAAGGGAGGGAAGACAGAGGGAGGACAAAACAAACAATCTTACTAGGCTTTATGTCATTCCGATCGTGCAAGTGTGATATGTTAAGTGGAGAAGAAAAGTGCAGCCAGGGCAGTGCGGCTCTGGGTGCAAGGAGGCGGGGGACTATAGGGTTCCAGATACAGCCCCTAGGTGGGTGGTAGGCCCAGAGGCAATGCAGGGGCTACTGGTCGTGGAAGAGCCTGGTACCCAGTGAGACTCTGAGGGTCGCCAGTCAATCCAGCAGACAGGTAAGTCAGCAGGGGGGAGAGGGCGAGAAAGCAGAAGCGAAAAGGAAGGTCTTGAGCTGCTTCTGGATCTTCAGGTGGCCTGGCTCAAGTTTGAGAGTGGCAGGGAGGACATTCCAGAGGGAGGCACCTGAAAGGAGAGAGATGTATTCCCCCCCTGCCCCCCACTCTCTGCCTGGAGAAGCATCTGACCCTCAGAGTTGGAGGTAGCTGAGCGAAGGACTCAAGAAGGAAGATGTTTGAGAAGAGAGAGTTGGATGTAGTTCGGGCCCCAGTCCTAGCCCCTGAAAGCCTGCTCGCCGATGCAGGGGGTCTTGAACTTGATTCTTGCTGCCACCGGGAGCCTATGGAGAGAGAGATGCTCCCTGAGCTTGAGGCCAAGGACAAGTCTCGCAGTTCTGTTCTGGATTAGTTTCAGAGGGCGGAGAGTAGTGGAAGGCAGATTGAGAAAAAGGCTTTTGCAGTAGTCCAGCGTAGAGAGAACCAGGGCTCTAGAGACGGTGAGCTTCTGGGAGAAAGTGAGAACAGGAACAATACCTCTGAGGAGGTGCAGCTGGTAGTGTGCCTTCTTTGCAAGGTTCGTGATATGAGGCGAGGAGAGACAAAGGTGACGCAGGAACGCGAAGGAAGAAGACCCAAGGAGGGAGGCCATAGTGAGAGAGGGAAAGCGGGAGCAGGGGATCCAGTGAGAAGGATCTCAGTCTTACAAGCATGAAGGTAGAGATTGTTGGAGGTGTACCCCTCCTGAATCGTGGATAGACAGTCGGGAATAAGAGGAGAGTAGGGTGAGGGGAGCCTGAAGTAGAGCGGAGTGCCATCCACCTAACACTGAAAGTTAGAGGTGAAGGTAGAGATAATTTGGGCCAAGTAGATATTGAAGAGCCCAGGGTGAGAGGTTCACACCCTGGCAAACAGCAGGTGTGGCGAGAACGGACCCAAGTTGGACCCGGGAGGGTCAGTCCAGGAGGAAGGAGGTCAACCAATCCAGGGCCTGATCCGTGATGCCCAGGTTCTCACAGAGATGATTAATCAGGATGGCATGATTGACTGTGTCGAAAGGGAGAGGATCGATCAAGGAGGATGAGGACAGAAGGAAGGCTAGAATCGAAATTAGTGAGCAGATCTTCAGGGGTGTTCACTGAGTACTCTGAAGCCAGACTGATGGTCGTGGAAACAACCAGATTTAGTGTGTAGAGTAAGCTGGGAGATAGCCAGCGTTTCCAGGAGTTTGCCCAGGAAAGGAGGGCTGGAGAGCAGGCGGTAGTTTGCCTGATATGAAGTATCGGCAGAAGTCTTTTTCAGGAGGGGTGGCACAAGGAAGTGCTAGAGGGGAACGTTCCTGTTTCTAAAGAGTGATTGCAGAAATCGACCAAGGCTGGAGCAAGGGTATCAATGTGGTCCTTAATGGTTCTGGAGGAACAGGGAGCAACTACTTGGGCAACACATTCATAGATCATACTTGTCTAGAAACATGGCTGGGTGTGGTTGGAGAGGAGGAGGGGGAGGAGGAGACGCAGGAGACGCAGGAGACGCAGGAGGAGGAGGAGGAGGAGGAGACGCAGGAGGAGGAGGAGACGCAGGCTTGGATGTGGGCTCTGTTTTTGGACAGGACATATTCTGTATTGCCTTTGGAGCAGGTGGCAGGCCAGTTTGTCAGAGTATGCGCCCAATGCCTTCCACTTCTACTCTGCCACCCTACACTTGCTTTTCAGGGTGGTGAGGTCTGAGTCATGCCAAGAGTTGCACTTGGAGGTATGCTTCAGACGGATTCTCATGACCGGGGCAAGGACATCTAGAGTGTTGGAGATAGAAAGATGCAGGTTAGAGAGGGATGTGTCGGTGTGAGTCAGACGCAGGCGTAGGAGGTGCAGAGAAAGTAGCGGCAAAGGCCTCCACTGAGGCACACTTCATGGGTCGAATGACAGAGAAGGTAGGTGGCAGTGCTGTGGTTGGCTTCGCCTGGGGGACAGACCTTCAGGCGAGAGGAGAGCAGAAAGTGGTCAGCCCATGAGAGAGTAGCCAGTGTTCAAGAGGGGGATGCCTGAAGTTATGAGAGCATCCAAGGTGTGCCTGGCCGAGTGTGTTGGACCAGAGGGTAGAATGGAATGAGTGAGATCCCCAAGGAGGGATTAGAAGCATCCAAGCATATTTTGAATTCTTTGAGAAGTTGAGGAAGGCGAGAAGAGAAGAGGTCAGCCCACTCTGAGATGAACTGGTCGGCCTGGCCAGGGGAGGGGGGGGGGGGGGCTGGAGGTGTGTGTGTGAGAGAGAGAAAGAAAAAAGTCCCCCCGGAAAGATCAGGGCTACTCCCCCCTGCCGGGACGGATGGTTCTGGGTTTGGAGAGGATCTCGTAGCCATTAGGGAAGTGAGTGACGGACCTGGCTGTGAACCATGTCTTCATGAGAGCGAGGACATCCAGGTCAAGTTCTTCAAGGAGTTGGCAGATGTCAGAGGGGTTTTTGACAGCAGAGTGAGAGTAGTGACGTGGAGCAGGTTGCCACGTTTTTTTAAATTTACTTGATTGAATCGGATTAGCGATTTTTACATGTTTGTAGATAGTTGAAAATCATATATTCTAGATATAAAAGTAAAGACGAAGGCTTTTTCATTCTCATTTCAGAATTCTTCAGTTTCTGTGAATAAAGTCCTTTGTCGGTTGCAGATTGGCCCTTTGAACCGCTCGATGTTCGTTAACACACGTTTCATTATTTGGGCCGTCGCTATTACCCATTTGGTCTCGTCTCGGCTGATGAGCCTCTCCCACCACAGAGTTTCCTCCCACCACAAAGTTTCCTCAAAGATAAATGCCGAAGCAAAAAGGGGCCTCAAGTAGCTCGCTTTTATGTTCTCTGTGCCAGGACATGTCAAATGCAAATGTCTTGTCGTTTCTATCTGGTCTTTATCCTCACAGAAGTGACACTTGTTCGTGCTTGAAAGACCTCTGACCCCTAGAATTTCATTGGTTTCCAGGAGATTAAGATGTGCTCTTAAAAAAAAAAAAAAGATGTTTTTTCAACTCTTTTGCAAGATTTTTCTAATGACATGATTTTGGTCTTCCCTTTATTGATCTCTAGATTATTTGAGCAGAGGTATTTAGCCAAGTTATCCAATTGTCTTTGAAGACCAATAGGTGTATGGTCTATTAAAATCATGTCATCCGTTTACAGTAGGCGAGGAGTTTGTTTGTCCCAACGTAGGTGGAAATGATCTCACACTTTCCTCTGTATTTTTGAAGTCTCCCAAATATGCTAAGAAGAATGCCGGGGCAAGAGGACACCCTTGTTTGACTCCTCTTGTCGTAGCTATCTCTTCGGACAGCAGACCTTGGTGACTCGGGCGTACTCTCATTCTGTTGTTGGCGTGTAGAGCTCTGATCGGGTTTAAGATTTCCAAGGGGCAATTCCAAGAAGTTTGTTTTTCCCAGAGTTTTTCTCGATTGACCTGGTCAAATGTTTGAGCCAGGTCAATGAATGCAATAAAGACCCTGGGCCCCCCTTCCAAGGTCTTACTTTTAAGGATACTCGGGAGCATGATGTTAGCCGTGGTTCCAATGTTCTTCATGAATCCCGTTTGGAAAGGATCTGCGGAGGGCACTTTGCTTGCCCATAGTTGAAAACGGGACAGTAAAAGGGAGCCAAAGACCTATCCAATGACGTCTAGTAATGGAATTGGACGGTAGTTTCTTGGGTCTTCTCTCCTACCGTTTTTGAAAATTGGGACTACTATGGATGACGTCCAAGACGATGGAATTGATTTTGTTCTAGTGCACCTATCCAAGACTGCACAGATAAAGGGTGCCCATTCTTCTGGATGACTTTTAAGATCAATATTAGTTATCCCGTCAGGGCCTGGGGCTATTGATGGTTTCAGCTTTCGGATCACGTCTTCGATTGATTCTGTCTCCCAGTTCGGCCCACGAGGTATTAGGCTCACTTTGCATCAGTTCCCTAGAAGTTTGTGCCCGCTAGAATCCGGTTTTTAAGTACTTCACCCAGGTTGTTTCGCCAATGCTGTTAAGGAGAGCGTCTTCCACTGGAGTTTCAACAGATCTTATAAGAGACCAGAATTCACGCAGGTTCTGGCCACACGCCTTCCTCGGCATCTCCTCCGAGTCCTGCTTATACATCGCAGGGTGATGGTTTTTAACCCAGGACTTGTATTTGTTTGTTGCGTCATGCAACATGGCACTGTTTGTTTGGTTATTTGAGCCTTGGGCTTGTCTTTTGATATTTTTTTTTGAAGTAAACATCTTTTCTCTACCAAGATTTTATCAAAGGTATGGTTTTTGGGTTTTCTCAAGAGACCTTCTTTAGTCGGCTTGATCTTGTAAGCAATGAGCATGGGTTGCTCGTCAATAGTAGTTGAGTCTCTGGTAAAGTTACTGGTCCCTTTTGCAGCGTTGTAGTTTTTAGTGAGTTCTAAGATGTTTTTCACACATCCTTTAGACGAGTGCCTCGAATGTTACTTTCCAGTTGCATGTTCATTTTTGGTTTTTGTACAGAGGATGATGACCATGAGAAAGACAGTATGTTATGATCACTCGATTTTGTCTTTGTGACCTCAAAAGAAGTTACTGAGGAGGTAAGAGCTCTAGATGCAAAGATGTAATCGATTGTCGCGTGGGATTTATTATATTTGGTTCAATCCGAGTCTCCCATGACTCCTGGCTCCTACAAGTTGCGTTCATGTCTCCGCAAATAATTATATGCGTGACTTAATGTTCCACGTATGCGCCGTCCATTGTTTTTTCCAACATCCCAAGGAAAGTCTTGTTGTCCAGTGCTTGAAGGTTCCAATAGGTATTTATGATGATTATTGGAGTGACAAACAACTTGCCTGTATTTTGTGGTGTTTGTTGTTCCCATCTTACTAGCATTGCTAGCAAGAACAGATTTACAACTAGTATTTGTTGCAAATGGAAGCCACTTCCTGAGCGGATCACAGATATAATGCCTGAGAAAGGGCGACCTGGGGCTCCTTTTTGAGCCGGTGAAAGTACTAGATCATATCCATCGAGTATAGGCTTTTCAATCAGCCAAGTTTCCTGGAGGCACAGTATGTCAAACACCCTGATCCACCCCCCCCCACCCCTCTGCTGCCATCAAATGTTGGAAACCGTGTGTGTTCCAGGATCCAAACCTCACCACCCTCTTTGATTTTTGGAAAAGTGTGTGGTCCTCGTTTTGGTCTGGGTGATGAGGAATTTTGCATTGCTACTTCCGTAAATGAGATGTTAAGGCTTTCGGAATCCAAGTTCATGCCACATTTTGAAATACGTCTGTGGACAGGTACAGGCTTGAGGTACGCCCTTGCGCAGGCGGTAGAGGGACCAGAGAGTGGGCGGAGGAGGTAGAAGGAGATGGCAAGGTAGCCAGAGAAGATGGAGGCAGCCAGGCAGGTGGCGGAAGAAGGAGGTGGCGGAGGAGCCAGAGAGGTGCTGGTAGGAGTAGCCGGAGAAGGAAGTTGATAAGATGTGGGAGTGGCGCTTGGGCTCAGGGCCCTGGACCAAGATGGTGCCATTCAGATAGATATTAATGATGGTCTTGGAGGAGGGGAAGGAGAATACAAGTACCTCCCACTAGTGCCACCATTAATGGGAGAGAAGGGACAAGAAGATATGAGGGGTCCATAGGTCTGCAGAGGAAAGGACAAAGAGGATGTCGGTAAGAGTCTGTCTGGAGGAAGCACTGATGTAGGTATCGGCGATAGGGAGCCCTGGGTTCGAGACCAGGATGCCCCTATTGAACCTCTTACTTCCTGACTTAGTGAAAGGGTTAGGATAGGAGATAGAGTAGCAGTTAGAGAAGATGGGGTGGATGGAAAGCACCATATCTGGTGGCGAGGACGAGGGAGGGAGCGGAAAAGAGAGTGGAGAGATGCACAGCACGCGATGCGCAACGAAGGATGCGCAGAGGGGGGAAGAGGGGGGTCACACAGTAGGGAGCACACAGAAGGGGCAGACGGGAACACTAAACAGTACAAACGGTCCCCCCAGCAGGTCCTAGAGGGCCTTAAAGGACACAGATCACAGTACAACAGTAACTACAGTTGGCGGGGGTGTAGAGGGGGAGACCTAGAGAGTGGGAGAGAGCCTGGGGGCACAGATCACAGTACAATGGGAACCGCAAGTAAGGGGACCTAGAGAAGACACAAAACATAAAGTATGCCTAACCGCTGGAAGGGGAGAGCCTAGGGTTGCACAAAGGCATAGTATGTTATGTCAGACGGTTAGGAAGAAGTACACACCAAGGCCGGGTAGTTTAGTAGGAAGCAGTAGTGGCTGACCCACCCCACCCCCTACCTGCACCTTTCTTACCTTTTGGATGCGGATGGTCCACGGCTGCATCTCACGATTGCACTTGGCGCCGCCAAACACAAGCGTCGCACATCACATGCGTCGCAGCCTTGTCCTGCGAGGGCTTTGCCACAGAGGGTGTCCCTCCCCATGAGGTCCTCCCACATTAAACCCCCCTAGGGAGGACTATTGGGTAGCGGCTGCACCGCCCTAGCCGTGCAGGTAAAGGTTACCCGAAGGGCGCAGTTATGTCATTCATGATTTTTCATATTCCCCAACCTTATCGCCTTGAGTGCTCGTGGGGGTGTACGGACAGAGCTCCTCCAAGAGCCAGAGGTCTGCAGCGTTGCGCGACAGGATCCGGGTCCCGATCGCCATCCATCAATGCAAATCAA
This sequence comes from Ambystoma mexicanum, assembly GCF_040938575.1. Lineage (NCBI taxonomy): Eukaryota > Metazoa > Chordata > Amphibia > Caudata > Ambystomatidae > Ambystoma > Ambystoma mexicanum. The sequence goes on from NC_090929.1 coordinate 794,179,801, forward strand.
ATAAGAGACTCCGTAGTCTGGTAGAGAATGGACAACACAAGAAATGCATTCAAAAGGTAGTATGCAAACTGAATAAGCGGACAGCACCCCACTAGGCCGCCACTCAATGTAACCCAACCCACCTCCAACTCTCCTTGCCCTTATTTCCCCTCATGGTATGTGTAATTTCTTACAACTGTTTTGGGAATTACTGTTGAATGATTTAATTATGCTTATGAAGCAATATGTGTGCTAAAATGGTGTAAATCTTATTGTGGAAGATACATTATACGGCCCCGATGAAGGTTTTCATGAACCAAAATGCATTGGCAATCGTATATAATATGCAAACCAGTATCTGCCTGTCCTCACTGAATATGATATAGAATATCTAGGAGAGATGAAATACTATGTGAAATAAACAGACTTTTTGAGAAAAAGAATAACAACATCGCATTTGAATTGTTTATAAAATTATTGCAACAATATTTTAAAAAAAACGTTTAAGTCCCTTCACTCAGGGCAAACTGAGAGCACCAGTCTTAATAGAGTTAACACACTCTATTTTTTTCTTTGGCTATATTATTTGGGTCCTTATGCCACAGGCCCTACTTATGACTGGTAGCACCAGGTCAGAACTTGATCAACATATACAAGTGAACCAAGCTAAAGCATTGTACAGAAACAACACGTAGTGCCTCCCTTCAACTCCTTTGTTTGTACTTTTCCTGGGCATAATTCAAGGAGAGGCACACACTAAATATTTTAAATCAAACATGTCATTTGCTGACATTGAAGCTTTAACTACAAATAAGGCTGACACTTTAGGCTGCTCAGCTGAAGAGGCCACTAAGATACTAGGTTTGATACAGGACACTGGATTCAACACAACCGGCACTAACAAGGAAGACCCAACACGCCAAATCAAGCAATTGGAATACCTTATTCGAAAGGAAATCAATCGTAAATTGAATGCGATAACACTGGGCAGATATTACAAAAATCAAAGAATTCCAAGAGGCTTGCGTATCCAACTGAGACCAACATTGTGTAAGGAGAGCAAAGAATTTGTGAAAAAATGGGAGGCGATTCTCAACAAGTGCTCTCTAGATCTCATCCTATTAACAATACAAGAATTGGCCAATAACCTACAAGATTTAAGCAAAGAAATTGCAGAGAGAGAAAAACAATTAGTAGCCACATTAAACAGAGAAGAGGTGGATGCCATCCTTGAAGTTATCAACACGAAACTGTCGGAATACAAAACAGAACTTGAAAGCAAGAAAATCAGGAAATTCAAACGTGACACCTATGACTATTTAAAAAATGAGGTGTACAATTGGATGGACAAATATGGGCCACCATTAAGGAAATCCAAACTAAATAATAGAAGCGAAACATCTAGCTCAGAAACAGACTCAGAGAGAGAGAATAGAAACCAAGAAGAAGAAGCAAATACAAATACCGCAGGAGCCACAGGCACAACTGAACAACCCAGAGAAGACAGAATACCTTTTTTAGACGGAGGAAGAAGAGAACCCGAAGGGGAAAAAGGAAAAGGAAAACAAAAAGCAAAACCCAACACAAGATTACAACAAAAGAAGACGTAGTAATCAACCTATCCTCTAGGGTACTTACCCTCACAGAGAAACAAACTCTAGAAAAAGGACTCAGCTTTGTTCCTACACATAACAGTACTCTTTTTGAATCTAAGATCGAACTGTACAAACTGGTTAGAAAAATGAAGCTCAAGGTGTTCTTCAGCGAACTAGAACAAACAGAACCACCGGATGAAGATCCTTTCGATCTCAAAGAATTCAAAAGCAAAAGTAATTTTATCCCACCCGTCAATATACCATCAGTCGACATATTCCAAAAACAAGTAACAAGAGATTTGGAGAAAATTAAATTTGGTCATTCAAAGCAGAGTAATATGAAACCTCATGAATACAAATTGATCAGAGACCTTTATGGGGATGAAACATTAACAATAAGAGCGGCAGACAAAGGAGGCAGCATTGTGCTTCTTAACAGTCAGGATTACGATCAGGAATGTATACGACAACTCAATGATAGAAATACCTACGCCCCATTGGACAAGGATCCTACAGAAGAAATAAGAATGAATCTAGATGTTCTATTAACAAAAGCAGAAGAACTAGAATGGATCTCACATAACACGAAAAAGTTCCTTACCAACCAGCATCCTCGTATACCTTATTTTTACATATTACCAAAAGTTCACAAGGATCCACTCAAACCACCAGGGAGGCCCATAGTGGCAGGCATGAACAGCATTTTGGAACCATTGGGTAAATACATTGACTATTTTTTACAACCCTTAATTCAGAAGACTAGCACATATATCAAGGACTCCACTCATTTTCTGCAACAATTGAGCACAATTTCATTCAATCCTAACAACATCTGTTTCACCGTAGATGTTAAGAGCCTTTATACCTACATCCCACATGATCTGGGCAGGGAAGCAGTGGAATGGCTACTATTACAAGAAGGTGAAATAAGGGCACAAAAAGAATTCATTATGGCTCTTCTTGAATTTATCAGCAACAACTCTTACTTTCAATACAAAAACACATATTTTTTACTTTTTACAAGTGGCAGGGACATCAATGGGGGCAACTATGGCTCCTTCATATGCCAATGCGTTTATGTATAAATTCGAATTGGAACACGTACTAAAGAAACACCAATGGAAAAGGAATCTGTTGTTATGGATAAGATACATAGACGATATTTTTGGTGTTTGGACAGACACAGAACCTGAACTTCTTAATTTCTTTGATTATCTTAACTCCATAGACCCTCGCATACAGTTTACGCACGAACATTCAAACAAGGTCATACATTTTCTGGATGTGGAAATCAAAGGGAAGGACAGTGAATATCAAACCACAATCTATCGCAAGAGCACTGACCGCAACAACCTTTTACAAAGATTAAGCTTCCACCAGCCAAGTCTGATTAAGAACCTTCCTTATAGCCAGATGCTAAGGGAGAAACGAATAGTTAGTGACCCCACAGAATATCAGGAAGCTCTCAAGGAGATGGGAAACAAGTTTCTTGAAAGAGGATACTCTCAAAATGAAATGGATATGGCTACGGCTCGCATAACACCACAAAACAGAGAAGAACTATTAAAACCCAAAGTGAAAACGGAAGCGATTTCCCCCATTGGTCTTTGTATCAACATACTCAAGGCAAAGCAATCGGATCAAATCCATAATCAAGAAGAATTGGAATACCATCACCTGTGATCAGAGAATAGAACATCTCTTCAAGGAACTCCCCACTTTTGCGTATCAACGAAGCCAGAACCTGAAAGACAAGTTGGTTTACACTAAGCCAATGCGCAAGAAGAAGGCAACAGATCGAATAGGCACATTTCCGTGTCTTAATTGCAGCAATTGTAATTATGTCATCAAAGGATCAACTATCAACCACCCACATTCTGGAATCAAGATTAAGCTGAAAGACTATGCCACTTGCAATACACAGAACATCGTCTATGGAATCAAATGCCCCTGTGGGCTGTTTTATGTTGGCCAGACACAACGAACTGCAAAAATTCAATGGAATGAACATCGTTCATGCATAAGGAATGGCACAGCCACTTCTGCGGTGGCCAGACATTGGCAAGAGAAACATCACAACCTGGCGCAGATCAGATTTGTAATTCTGGAAGTAATCCGCAAATTCAACAAATATGAGAATCTCCAAAAAAGACTTGACCAACGAGAAACTTATTGGATAGATCGCCTTAGTTCCCTGACACCCAGGGGACTAAATGAAGAAATCAATTATATGTGCTATCTATAATTGTTCACTAAATGTTTGGAGAGATCTAGACCAGCACACACATACAGTCCTCCACTCTGACGGACTTATGCTTGAATCGGCTAATTGCCGAGTTTTTGTACTCAGCATGAGAAATCTGTTTTTTTTTTACTCAGCATGAGAAACCTGATTATTCTGTTTTTTCTGTTTTTTCTATTTTCTACCTTTAGAACACCTTGCCTGCGAATTTTCTGTCCGGAAGGGTCTATTTGCTCCAAAATTATGACACTCCCATAGACATGCCCCATCACTGGTCCCGGTTTGAATACTGAATAGCACAGTTCAAATACAAGAGTACACAGTGTAACTACATCCCAATGCTTGAACTTCTTACATTTGATCACCACTTTCAGGTACATGAAAACATGATCAACATTTAGACATCCCCTTTTCTTTCCAGCGCACACAGATTTTAAGTAAAACCATTGATCCCGTTTTTCAAAGCGTTATTCCTCCACACAAACAGCACAAGCATGGTGATATTTCCCGCCCTCCATGCCCCCGCGGGGGTGTGATCCAAGGCGTACGTGATCTCTCACGACGCCTTCGCATCACCATGACAACGCATAGACTTAGTTCCCAGCATTTCTTTACGCGCGCCCATGTTGACGCGGCAGATTTACACGGAACCTTCTCTCGTACCGATTGTAAACCATTGCTTCAGTGAACATTTAACTATGTTCCACATCCAGGCACCACATTTCATTCATTTTTTTAGTGCTTACACCGAATATGACACACCTTCGATCTCGCATCCCCAGCGTGATCTCTTAACACGCATAGCGTAACCATGGTGACACGTCCCGCCTCCTGTGTTGCCACAGGGGTGGGACCCAAGGCGTACGCGTTCACACGCGACGCCTTGGGATCACCATGGTAACGCATAAAGGTAGCTCGCAGCATTTCCACACGCGCGCTCTTGCAGACGCGGCAGACTTGCACGGAGCAGTCACTGAGTAAAGGTGAGCGTCTATGAAACTGGGTGTTAGTATGCGAACAGTTAATTAACCACGTCCTGATGGCTATTCTAATATTACCAACAGGTACATTTACTCAGTTTGGATACCGTCCACATGCGTTCCCGATTCGCATGAAGCACAAGGTACTTTCTTGAGATTACCAAAACTTTAAATGGCTGTGATACAGACTGTTACTGGCATTAGAGTTCCAAGTCTAGATAGTGATTTCTTCTTCTTCTCTTTTCCTTTCTCATAATACTACTTTATCGTTGGAACAACTAATACACAACTTGGACCGGGTATGTGTAATTTCTCACAACTGTTTTGGGAATTACTGTTGAATGATTTAATTATGCTTATGAAGCAATATTTGTGCTAAAATGGTGTAAATCTTATTGTGGAAGATACATTATACGGCCCTGATGAAGGTTTTCACGAACCGAAATGCATTGGCAATCGTATATAATATGCAAACCAGTATCTGCCTGTCCTCACTGAATATGATATAGAATATCCAGGAGAGATGAAATACTATGTGAAATAAACAGACTTTTTGAGAAAAAGAAGAATAACATTGCATTTGAATTGTTTATATAATTATTGCAACAATATTTAAAAAAAAACGTTTAAGTCCCTTCACTCAGGGCAAACTGAGAGCACCAGTCTTAATAGAGTTAACACACTCTATTTTTTCTTTGGCTATATTATTTGGGTCCTTATGCCACAGGCCCTACTTATGACTGGTAGCACCAGGTCAGAACTTGATCAACATATACAAGTGAACCAAGCTAAAGCATTGTACAGAAACAACACGTAGTGCCTCCCTTCAACTCCTTTGTTTATGGTACATTTTACCATTTCTGCACAGTAGTACAATTCTTGCTTTATACCTGAAACACTGTGTGCTGTCAGAATTATTTGTGGTATTTCTATGAAGGTCGAACATTTGCAAACACAACTGGTCTGAGCCGTTTAAGTAAATGTTGTGAACAATTGGTGGGAATTGGGACAAAAGATTGTTACATTTGCACCGCAGTTTACTCCAGTTGTGTTGCTTAATTTAAATGGACTAGAGGGTTGTGTCTGCATCGTTTGATGGGCCTGCAGATTGTTTTGGGGAAGAGATTTCTCTTTTTTTTCTGATTGATGTTCAGTTGAGTTTGTAGTAGACAGTTTTGCGGTTGTATTGTTTGATGGAGAAGGAGTTGGTTGTTCTTTCTTTAGCAGTTTTGCTGTTTGCATTACTTTTCGTTTTAAAGGTTTTTCTTTTGAAGTACAGGGTACATAGCTAGATGGGGGTGTACAGTGCATGTGTAGCCTGTTGTATTCTAGGATGCAAGGAATGTCAGCGTTGACTTTGTTTGCACCAAAGCTAACTAGGAATAGACCATTGAGTGTACACAGTTGTGAAAGTGCTACATAATTCATACCTTCCTTAAAGACTGCTGCCAAGATCAATTCATGCGTGATCTAGAGTTAGACCTTGGATTTGTCATTAGTGACAGAATATGCAAGAGATAGAGAACAATGTTCTCTGCATAAGTACATGTCTTTGAAAAGAAGTAAGCGTGCTATTGTGCTGCCAATTTAACTTCTGCAAGTTTGTCAAAGTGGATGTTGACAAACTGAATGTTGTCATGTGGATCTGTTTGGAACCCAACTACTGTACCAATTGCCCCATTAACTAAACCTTGTTCTACATCAAGGTATTTTTTAGAATTACTCTGCTGTTTAGGCACAAACTTAATATTTTTTTTCCAATTCAGCTGTGTTGGAGATAGATTTTTCTAAGATATTGATCGATTGATATTGATGTTGCTTATTGACACACAGGGAGTGTCATGCCGTGCACGTCTAGTTTTTCTGTGGAGCTGATCTGCAGTATGGTTTGCATTTCTTTTTTAAATAAAAAAAAAAAACTTTTTATTGAGTGCTGACATTACAACAGATGTAGAAATAAGCCTTTCTTGACAACAGTAAGTACAATTCTTCACAATTACCATTAACTATACGGAGGTTACGACATAGAAAATGACGAGGGAGGTAATGTAATCATAGCAAAATTGAGGGCTGGTTTGTTCGAACATTTTGGAGAGTTTTTGGGGTTGTACTATCTGTGTAGTCATTTTATTCAGTGTAGCTTGTATTGCGCCGAGATGGAGGTTTTTTGTGCTGAATTGCACATTTGCGACCATAGTTGGTCTGACCTCATTGGGCCTAGGTCCTTCTCCGACCTTTTTTAAGGCCGTCAAGTCTGTTTCCTAGTTCGGCTATCAGAGATCTATATAACTGTGAGATAAGGCCCCTGGCTGAGAGGGTCTCGCTAAGTAATTTCCCGAAGCAACTGAGGTCCCTTTTGGAGCTTCTCTTTCCACTTTGGTGTCAATAGCCTTCCTTTTAGGTGCAGGAACATAAACACTCCCAGCGGCCTAATTTGTAGGCCTGTTTCCAGGTCTTGGATAGGTATGCATCTGTTAGGTTTTATAATTTGCCCCACTCTTTCCAGGCCTGCTTCATACCATTTTTGATATTGGTTTGGTTCCTGAATGTCATTACTAATGGGGAGGGCCCACACACAACTCGCAGGGAAAGGCCATGTTGTGAGACCTTTCATTTCTCTTTTACTCCACCAAAGTTTCAGCAGCGATCCCAGTGCAAAGTAGTTAATTACGCTAGCGGGAAATGCATTTTTGGGGGCCCATAGCCATTCTCCGAGTGTCAATGGCCTTAGTAGATGGTTCTCGATAGCTACCCACTCTTTCTGTGCGTCTCCTCTTAGATGCAGGACCAGGGTGCTAAATTGGGTTGCCCGATAGTATGTATAGGTTTCCGGGAGTCCTGTGCCCCCTGTTGGGAAGAAGTGGACCTCCCCCAGGGCTTCTGGGGGTCCCGAGGTACAGGAGGCCCAACACCTCCCCTTTGCCAAAAGGAATGCAGCAGAGTCCAAGCAAGCAGCATGTTTCAAAACTGTGGTTTATGTCTGGCCAGCAAATGCACAGGAATCCATGCACAGAGGGAAGTCCGGTCACTGCATGTAGAGCCTGGCTGCAAGCTCTTTTTCTAAGACACAGCAGCCTACTGACATCGCAACTTGGGTCAATTCCCAGGACATCTCTCATTCTGATTGGATGCTGATTGACTGGCCACATATAGCTCCCTTAATTGGTCCGACGTTGTCAAGGGGCTGGCTTTGCTGTTTCCCCATTACCCAATTCTAAAAATGTTGCATTGTGGGGGTCTTCCATCGGTTTAGCTGATGTCCCAGCGCTGAGCCATATCTTCCTCTCAGCTCGAATGCATCTACCCAAGTAAAGGTAACTGTTTTATTTCTGCGTCATAATTATGTGTGAATGAAGACTGTGTTCGAGTGTGCTTGCTTTTCAAATGAAACATGCAGCTATTCCTTGTCACGCTATTGCAAATAATGTCTGGGCTTTTGCGAGCTCGTCTTATCATTCTCATAGTCTTTGTCTGGCTGACAGAGCTACTGAGTCACGTGCCCTGCCACCACACTCTGGGTCGAATTAGCTGTATTTTATGAGAATTATTAAAGCTGTCTGCGCTTGGTTCACTGCCGTTCAGAAGAAAAGAATTTGATCTTGTTACAAGAAAAGAGTTTATCTTGTTACACAACCTTGGCTGAGCTGGGTTTGCAAGATGCATTCCTGTGTTTCACGCCGTCCCAGCGCCACTGGACTTCAGTGAGACAAGTGTATTTGGCTGTAATGTCCATGGTTTACACTGTGCCACTTGATAATGCATGAATTAATGAGTATCGTGCTGTTAGGTGGTCCACATAGTTTTGCTTTTCCATGGGGTTAATTCATGTGAGCATCTGCAAGCTTTTTTTCTTTTCCAATAAGTTTTTATTGACATTTATCACTGAACATCAACCAACACATGTAAAGAAAAAGAACAGGTAAAAGAACTAAGAAATCCGCCCTCCCCCCCTCTTGGACTGGAGCAGCTCCTGAGGAATTCTTGGGCGATCAGCTTGGTCATGGCCTTGGGATGCCTTCGCACTTCCCTGGACGGTAGCGCTCGGAAGTGGCTTCTCGTACCTCATCCTCCTGGTCCAGGGTTATCCCCAGGAGCGTCATAGCCTTCGGGCACCAAGCTCTCAGGGCACCCTCCTTAAGGTATTTCAGTAAGGCTGACCATTCCGTGTTGAACCTCATGTGGTCTCCCTGTAGAGAGTAGGTTAGCCATTCAATCGCCAGGAGAGACCAGATTTTCGCGATCCATTCGTGGTCTACTGGAGGGGCCGCCAATTTCCATTTGCGCACAATGACCAGGGCAGCTGCCATCATGTAAAGCTTCCGTTGAGGCTTGTTGATTGGCTCCAGTGCCCTGTTCAGCCCAATCAAGGCTAGGCCCAGTTTTCCTCTATTTTAAGACCCAGGGCTTGTTTGATAGCCCAATACTGGGAGACGATCCACTCAGCTATCTTCGGACATGACCACCATATATGGTTCCATGTTCCTACCTGACCGCACTTCCTTAAGCAGTTTTGCAAGACCCTCTGGTATATCTTGTGGAGCCTAGCCGGGGTAAGATGCCATTGTGTTAGAAGTTTCAACCACATTTCCCGGATCTGGATTGATTTGTTATTTGGTTCCAGAGTTTCGCCCATGCTGCTGGGTCTATTGTTGAGGCTGTTTCCGTGTACCACTTTGCCCTGCATAACATGCTTTCCTTGGTTTCCCCTTCTTTAATGAGTTTGTATATACACGCAACCACTCTCTTGTCCCTGGTGCTGGTGTTGAGGTATTTCTCAAATGGTCTTAGTTGCTGCCGCTCTCATGTCGGGGTGTGACAGCCAGTGTCTCTGTTGAGCATATTCCAGTCTTTGGTTTTCTCCCAGATGAGTCCCCTTTGTACTGGTCAAATGTTTTAATCTGGGATCCTGCGACCATGTCCTTCACTCTGTAACATCCTCCCTGTTGCCACTGCTGAAATGCTGTTGCCGCCATGCCTGGGGTGAACTGGGGGTTCCGAAACAGTTCGTGTAGGGGGAGGGGAATGACGTAGTTTGAGCTTTGCTCACCGCCAGGTCCCATAACCTGCCCACCATCTCTGTAATGTGGCTGGCATACATTTGTGGCGGTCTATACGCATTGGTCTTCCACAGTACTTCCTCCAGTTCCGTCCCCACCACCGCCCTGTCCATTGGCCTCCATACTTTACCTTTATCGGCCCTTTGGCAGTCTCTGATGACCCTTATTTGAGCAGCGATGTAGTATGCTCTGAAGTCTGGGGCTCCTGTTCCCCCGCTCCCCACTGGTGATCTCATCACCCTCCCCACCACTCTCGGTCGTTTATAGTTCCAGAGGAAGCTGTCCGTTGCCTTGTGAAGGTTTTTGAAGAATCTAGGCAGCACTGGGATGGGATGGGGTAGAGAAGCTGCGGCAGGATTGTCATTTTAGGACATTAATGCAGCCAAGCCAGGATATGGACAGTGGTCCCCAGTCTACTAGCTTTGTTTTCAGCTTCTCTAGCAGAGGCAGTAGATTTGCTTGGTAGAGCCCCTCCACTGTGCTTGTAAATGGTACCCCCAGGTACTTAATGGAGTTTTCAGCCCATCTAAATTGGAAGTTGTGTTTGAGAGTTTGCTTTTCCTGGTGGGTTAATATGAGGTTAAGGATTTCTGATTTGGTTATGTTTACTTTCAGGCCCGCCACCACCACAAATCTGTCCAGTTCTTTTTGGACTGCTCACAGGGAGGTGTCTGGTTTTGGTTAAGGAGAGGATCATGTCCTCGGCAAAGGCAGCTATTTTATGCGCCCCACGACCCCCGAATTGGATTCCTGCTATCTCGTCGTTCGCCCTGACTGCCGCCAGGAACAATTCCAGGTGTAGGCCGTAGAGAATGGGGGACAGCAGGCACCCCTGTTTTGTCCCTCTCTCTTCTAAGATAGGTTCCGAGATGTGCCCATTTATGGCCAGTCGCAAGAGAGGATGCCTGTAGTTGGCCTCAACCCTCTGCTTGGCCCGAAGCCCATCTTCCTCATTGTTGAGAAGAGGAATCTCCACTCTACTCTATTGAAAACATTTTCAGCGTCTATGGTTAGTAGAAGAGCAGGGATGGCCTTTTTCTGGGCTTTTTCGATTAGGTGGGCATTTCATCTAATGTTGTCGCTCGTTTGCCTGCCGCTCACAAAACTTGACTGGTCCGTCCAGTTTCGGGAGAATCAATTCTAGCCTGTTTGCCAATATTTTAGTATGTATTTAGGCGTCTACGTTTATTAATGCGATGGGGCGGTGTGATCCGCACTCGGTTTCCCCTTTTTGTGGATCAAAAACTTTTGCCTCTTCCATAGTCTGTAGTCGTGTTTTGGAAGACTGTATACAATTATACAGGCTGGTGAGGTGAGGAATGAGGTCCTTTTTGTGGAGTTTGTGAAAGTCTGCCCTGTCCCTGTCTGGGCCTGGGGATTTGTTGAGATGAAGTGAGTTGATGGCTGCCCTGACTTCATTGGTTGTAATCTCCCCTTCTAGCATGTCCCTCTCATCCCTAGTTAGATGGTTTATGTGAGTGTCCCCAGGTATGCTTCTTGGCTCTCTAGGGACGGGTATTCAGTGCTATATAGATTGGAGTAGTATTTAACAAATTTCCTTTCTATTTCCTCAGTTTTGATGCATATCTGGACCCCTTGCTGCCTAATTTTCAATATAGTCCTGTCCCTCTCTTCCTTCCCAAGCATTCTTGCCAGTAGACGGTCTGATTTGTTGGCCTTGATGTACATCCTCGGTTTAAGGCGAAGCAGATTGGTCTCCGCTGCTCTGGTTTGCAATATGTCTAGTTGCCCCCTGATTGCCGTGTATTCTCTTTTGATGGCGGGTGTCTGTTTCAGGCCCATTCTGGCCATCAGCCCTTTTAGTCTAGCCTCTAAATTAGCTTCTTCCAGCCTCGGCTCTTGTGCCCATCTAGCATTAATTGCTATGATTTTGCCTCTAAGTGTCGCTTTGAGTGCATTCCACCAGATCTGCCTACTTGTGTCGCCTTTCTTATTGGTTTCTGCATATTTGCCTATTTCCTCCGACACCTCCCTCGCTAAGGTTATATCTTTAAATAGGTGCCCAGGGTACCTCCACTTCCAAAGCCCAGGTGGATCCCTGTTCCTACCTAGCTCTAAGGTCATGGGCGTGTAGTCTGAGAGACTGATCGCCCCCAGTGTCATGTCAGCCACTTTACCTATCAGGGGTGTGGACAGCCAGATATAATCTATCCTGGAATGTGACCTGTGGGCATAGGAGTAGAAGGTGTAGCCTTCCTTCTCCCCCCTGTTTTGTCCTGAATATATCAAGGCACAGTTACTGCAATTGCCGCTTGAGATCCCCAGAGGGCCTCGCCACAAGGCCGTGGAGTTGAACACTTCTGTCCGTGGTAGGGTTCCAGGCCATATTGAAGTCCCCTGTGAGGATAAAGGAGAATTTTGCAAATCTTTCTAAGCGTTTGAGCGCCTGTTGTATGTACTTGTCCTGGCCCGTATTTGGAGCATATAATGGTGCAAGCGTATACGCCTCGCCCTCCCTTCTACTAGTATTGCAAGGTATCTGCCCTGGTCATCTTTGTCTGAGCCTGTTACCGTTGGGTCAAACCCGTCCCTCAGTGCAATGAGAACCCCCCTTTTTTTGGAAAGGTTGTGTGGCCTGGAAGATCACTCTGTAACCCCAAAATGTAATCCTGTGAGTGTCCTGTGTTTGTATATGCGTTTCTTGTAGGGCGACAATGTGTGGGTCTTCCCTTCTGAGGTATCTCTCAACCTTCTTCCGCTTCAGAGGGGAGTTAAGGCCATTGATGTTGAGCAATAGAATCTTTAACCGGCTAGCTTGAGCCATGTTCTGTGTCTTGGAGTGCTGTTGGCCTTGTGGGGAAGCCCCTTCTTCTTGGTGTGTTCTGACCTGCCTCCCTTCCTCTGCTGGCTGAACCTTCCTTCTTTCGTCTGTCATGATTGATATGCTGCTCCGTCCCTCCTTCCCCACCCTCTATCCCCCCCCCTCACTGGGTGGGTCCAGCTGGCACTTAGCCCCCCCTCGTAAGGTCATGAGAGCTGGACCCTGACTGCTGCCCGGCGTGTCCCCGCGCGGGAATTCCTGTTCCTATTCCAAGCGCCATTCCCTCCCCCCCCCGTGCCTCCCGCCCCCCTGTATTCCTTCGGTTGCCTGTGGCTTTAACTTGTGACCTGTCTTCTTGTGTGCCCTCCCAGGCTTCAGTGAATTCTCTAGTCTCAGCCTCCTAATGGATGTCAGTCTTCTTGTGTGTCTGCTAGCATGGTCCTCTTTGGAGGGAAGGCTTTCTCTTGGGGGTCATCGCCCCCCTTTCTTGTTTTTCTTGGGCTCCATCGTTGACCATTCCCAAGCCTTACGGTTTGCCTTTTGGCCGTAAGGTGAGGGGGGAGGATGCAGGGTTGCCTTCTTCAATTCTTACATGTACCGCACCTGTCGACTTCGTAGGAGAGCCAGTACTGGAGCCATGCGCCTTCTTCTGTTCAATGTAGTCTGGGATAAGTCCTGGTAAAGTTGAATCTCCGCGCCATTGTACGTGATTTGGTTGCCCGCCCTTGCCTTTGCTAAGATCTGTTCTTTTAGCGTGTAGTTGTGGAAGGCGATTAGGACGTCCCATGGCCTTGCCCCTGGTTCTTGGCATATTGGGCCCACCCTGTGAATCCTGTCAAATCGGATCTGCCTGCTGTGGTCCTCGTCTAGCAAGTCACAAAAAATGGATTTCATGGTTTGGGCCAATTCTTGATCTGTAATAGTTTCCGATATAGATTTCACTCGTATGTTGGAGCACCTAGAGCAGTTTTCTAGGTCCTCAGCTCGTAGTTGCAAGTTGTGTGTGGCCACGGCTAGAGTTTCCAGCAGCAAATCTGCTTTTCGCGCCTCTTCGGTTATCTCCTGAATGGCCCTCTCATTTGTGTCTACTCTTTCTTCTATCTTTCTTTTCTTCTATCTTGCTAATATCCCTTTTGATTTCTTGAATGCTCTCAAGGTCTCCATTTGTTTCTGACCAGCGCTGGTGAGTTTCTCCATTAGTCCCCCAACAGGTCCTTGAGAGCCGAGTAGGTCACCGGCCCCTCCTGGTGATCCTCAGCGTTGTCCGTGGCAGCTTCAGCTCCCCATGTGGTGCTAGTCTAGGCTCCTGGTATTTCCAGACCCCTGGGCCACATCTCTGCTAAGGTGCCCTCTTGAGCCTTTCTTGCCATTTTGGATGGGACCGGGTATCCCTGTTCCTGGACATCTTGAACAGCAGGTGAGTGGCCCCCGCCTTCGGTCTTACCAGTGGAAACCCGCTGTACCTTTCGCGCTCTGGAGCAGGGCCTCTTGGCGGATCCAGTCAGGGGCTTCCCCCACGCTGATCGTGGACCTCCCCAGGGCCTGCATAGATTACAATTATATTTGGTGGCAACGCCTCCTGTATCGCTCCTGGGGAGTTAGTCGTTCCGCTCTGTGTCCGCACTGTTGGGTGGGCTTTCAGGTGGCTGCTCTAGTGTTACTTTGCTGCCGGCTGGTGTGCCCGCGCGGTGGAACCTGCCCTCTGTTTTCTTCGTGCCCGGAGGTCAAGCAGTCATTCCCACTGGGGTGCCTCCCGGCACGTGGGGGGCAGTGGGCCGGGCCGTGGCTTTCTTAGCCTGCCGCCTGTGCTGAAGGGCAATGGAGTCTTCAGGCCTCGAGCCCGGGTGTTGCTGCTGTCCGGGTGAAAGCCTGTGATCGTGCCCCTCGACCTTGCCTCCGGGTCTGGGGGTCAGGAGGCGGATGTGCTGGTAGCCCGACTGGAGACCCTCCACCAAGGGCGTTAACTTGCTTGACAGCGCCCGCCCCCCTCCCCTCTCCCCACTTACGTGGTGGGCCGCTGGCCGCGCGCCACGCTGTGCTCCCTCACTGCCGCGTGTGTGGGGGACAATGGGGTCTGTCTCCTCCTCTCGTTGATGGCCTGCGGGCCGCTGTCGGGGGCTGATGCGTCCTCCCAGGCTCCAGTGACCCGGGCCTCCTGGTTTTCAAGCGCTGCTTCTTTAGCCTGTCTGCAGCGGCCCCTGCCGTGTCACGGCCCCTCTGCTGTGTCGACGGACACACTGAGCCGTGTCTTTCCGAGCTCCCTCGTCCCTGCCACAAGTGGGTTCTGCTTTGATTCAGGGATGACGAGGTGGCCCAGGGCGGGCAGCCCTCAGCTCCTCTGGTATCCGTCAGTCTATGGGTATCTGCTGATCCACGGCCGCCCAGTCTTGGCAGCCGTTGCTGATAACCCGTTTCTGAGATGTCACTGGTTCCCTTGTAGGGGGCAATGAGGCCCAGGCACGCACCAACCGTCTCTGCTCCTCCCATGCTAGAGACCCCCGGGCAGGTACGCGGGCCTCAGCACCCCGCTGGTTTGCTCAACTGCGCCTTTGGTGTCGGCGGGCATTTGGAGCCGTGCCCCTCCGTCCAAGCCAAACGCGGGTTCCGCTATGCTGAGATGACTGGGAGGAGTAGGCAGGCAGCCCTCGGGTCCTCTGGTGGCCGTCCGTCTGAGTGTGTGCTGCTATGTGGCTCTTGAGTCCCGGCGACCTTTCTTGGCTACCCGCTGCTGGTCAGTCGCTTGTCCCTTGTAGGGGCGCCACTGTTGATCTTAACGCGCGGGGACTTCCCGGGTGAGTGCGCGGGCCACTGCGCCCCGCTGGGTCAATATGCTGCGAGCTCTGCAGGTGCCGGTTTTGCTATTGCTGCCTCTGCTACGTTAGCAGTGCCGGGAGCTCAGGGTTATGGTGCCTGGGGAGGGCTATTCGCTAAGTTTCATGCCATTTGGCCCGCCTTCTGGGGCGGGAGCTCGGGGGACGTGGTGCTTATATCCCGGTGGCCATCTTGGAATCTGCATCTGCAAGCTTTTAAATAGGAATTCTTGTGTTTTGTAGATTCTGCATGGCGGTATTTCTGCATTGAGGCTAATGTAGCATGTCTTGGTGCTTTTAGTCCAGTGTCTCTGCTCGCACCCAGAAGTGGAGTGTTGGTGAAGTGGGTGTCTTTCTGCATATTTGTCACCCATGGGCGCACTGGGGACTGGTGCAAAATGGGGAGTGCGATCATTATTCTTCCTGGTGTTCTTTCTGTTAATGTGTCTGGGGTGAGAGGGGCAAGAGTAGATTTCAGATTTTCCTTTTCACCCCTTTCTCCTTTGGTTGGATTATGGTGCTGTAGGCAATGCGCTGTTTCTTTCCCTGCCATAGGAATCTGAAGTGATTTTGGGGGTTGACAATT
The DNA here is from genome assembly GCF_040938575.1 of Ambystoma mexicanum. Taxonomy (NCBI): domain Eukaryota; kingdom Metazoa; phylum Chordata; class Amphibia; order Caudata; family Ambystomatidae; genus Ambystoma; species Ambystoma mexicanum. The sequence continues at coordinate 794,195,832 of NC_090929.1, forward strand.
GGCAGCATCTGATATTGGTAATGAATTTTGGGTAATACAATTTTTATGGCGTTTAGGGAGCCGAGCCACGATACTGTGAGTTTGCTCCATCATGCCAGGTCTTTTGATAGTTCTAGTAGCAGCGGGAGGTGGTTCGCCTCCTATAGGTCTTTTTCGTGATATTGACCCCTAAGTATTTTAAGTTTTGGTGTGTTTTGTGTGTATTCCCTATGTAGTCGTGTCTCCCACGCCTGGGTGAGTGGTACGGGAAGAGCGTGGACTTTTCCGCGTTGACTTTCAGTCCTGCCCATTTGCCAAATTCATTTATAGTTCGTAGCACTATTGGTAAAGCTGTATTGGGGTCTGTCAGGTAGAGTAGTATGTCATCTGCAAACATAGCCAGTTTGTATTCTACGTCACCAACCGCAATCCCCTTTGTTGTACAATCTTTCCTGATTGTTGCCAAGGGGCTCAATGGATAAAGCGTAAAGGAGTGGCGAGAGGGGACACGGTCTGGTCCCCTGGTCATACCAAATTCTTCTGAGAGTTTGCTATTCACCGCCACTCTGCCCTTCAAGTTTTTGTAGATTGCTGAATCCCCTTTATAAATCGCTCTCCGAAGCCCATGTTTCCCAGTATGGCCCAGAGGAAACCCCACTCCACTCGATCGAACGCCTTCTCGAAGTCCATACTGAGGAGCGCCTGATCTCCATCCATTACTTTGGAGTGTTCCATGACATCCAGAGTCTTCGGCATAGCGTCCGCCCCTTGTCTACCTTTTTATGAAGCCCACCAGGTCAGTATGGATCAGGCGAGGCATCGGCTCTTCCATGCGTGTGGCTAGGACCCCCGCGGAAACCTTGGCATCAGTGTTCAGTAGTGAGATTGGATGGTAGGATTTGCAGGCCGTGGGATCTTTTCCTGCTTTGGGGATTATCACAATGCGGGCTATTGAGATGGGGGCACCTGGCTGGATTCCCTTACATGATTTAATAGCTTAGTGAGGTGTGGGCTCGGTCTCGACAAAGTGCTTGTAGAAGCCCATGGTATAGCCATCGTCACCTGGGGCCCCTACCGGGGCCCCCGCCCTCTTGATGTATTCTCCCATCTCCCTTTCTGCCCTGTCTCCCTCTGAAGTGTATGGAATAGAATAGTATTTGGCAAATTGGTTGGCTATTTCCTCTGGGGATTGTGCCCAGCCCCCCCCCCCCTCCTCTGTCTTAATCCTCTGCACCCATCTCTCTGCTCTTTGGCTCTTAGTCTAGCGGCTAGCATTCTAGCAGCCTTGTCGCCCTTTTCGTAGAACTTCTGCTTTAATGGTGTTCATTTTCTCAGTACATCTTCCTTTTAGCTCTTCCCTTTTCTGTTTGAGAGTCTCTAAGTGTTTAACTCGGTAAGACCCCGGGGTATGTAGCTTTCCCTCCAAATTTGAAATTTCTTTCCCCAGCTTCTCTTCCTGCAACTTCCTTTCTCTTTTTCGCTGGGCCCCTTGCCTCATCAGATGACCCCTCCAGACTGCTTTGCCTGCTTCCCATAGTGTGGTGATTCCTACCTCCCCATCGTCCATCTGGAAGTATTCATGTATTGCCTTATCAAGTTCCAGTGAGTAGAGTTTATCCTTCCACAAGAATTCATTACAGTGCCACTTTGAGTCCCGACGCTTAAGCTTTTCCACTTCTAGTGTTGCTGTGACCATGTCGTGGTCCCACCAGCCTATGGGGCGAATATCACTATGCCTAATTCTGGGGCTGATTTCTTTATTGACCAACAAATGGTCAATTCTGATGAACGTCTCATGGACGTGGACCTAAACATGTATCCCTTTTAGCCTGGGTTGGTCGTCCTCCAGGCATCCAGCAGGTCAGCCTCACTGAGGGTTGTCAGGAATTTGCTACCTTCCTCCCTAGAGAGGTCCCTGGCTAGCACCTGTGTCGCTTGTCTGTCCATCTGTGGGTGTCATGACCCTTACCCCTGACCCTCACTGGCAAGTCAACCTCCCAGCTAAGGCCAGGTTCCGGGCCTCCACTATGGCCTCAAGAGTCTTTGCACCTCATCCAAGACTCTCATGGAGGCAGTCCTGACACCTTTGGCGCCAGGCTCATAATCATTATGGAGACCAACATTAGGATGGGACTATTTTACATGGGACTACTTTATCGGGAACTTCAGCCAACATGGAGGCACTCGCATAGCTCAGGTGCTGAGAACTGAGCTATGCAGTATAGTGTTTAGGGTGTGGCTGGGCCTGGGACTACTGTATTTGGACTAATTTACCTGAGACTATTTAAACCACACCCAAATAGCAGAACACGCTTTGCGTTATTCTGCTGTTTGCAGCGTGACGCTCACCGTGTCTCCATTGTTCCTTGATGCCCGCTTATTCTGACACCACGAACCTGAAGAGAAAGGGAACATTGTTAACATATTCTTACATATGAGTAACCTCCTGTCTTGAACTCCTCGCTGGTAGCAGATCCTGATTACCTGAAGACTCTATCCAGCGAACTCCATCATTCCGGCGCTGCATGTCTTCTAAACTCAACAACCTGGAAAGAAGAGAGAACAAGACTGCATTAGAGAGCATCTAATCGCATTCGCTCCCGAACGATGAAAACCACAAGATCCTTACCTGGTGTGTTGTCTCCTGGTCAGCACCATTTCGGCGCACGACGAAGAACGCAGCGGCCTGTGAAGAAAGGAGAAAAAACACAGGTTAGCAAAAAGGACAAAACAGCTCTGCGCATTACGCATTACTTACCGGACAGCATCGCGCTCATCGCGCCTTCACTAGTTGGCTCGTGCTCATCACCAATCTGCATGCCAATGCTGAAACATCTTCCATACCTGAAGGGAACAGACATCATTCTCTAAATACAGAAGGACAAGAAAGAAAGCACTAATTACAAAGACAGTAAAGCAACAAACCTACCTTGTCAAAACGTTGTCGCAGAAGGCCTGGACTCCGGCAGGGCTCGCACCAGTGAAGCAACTTGGTCGCTGCACGCCCTCCACAACTACGCGCCCCTGCCACGAAGAACAGGACGAAGAACCCACCTTATAAAGAATCGAGGTGAGGAGCAGACCCAGGGGGAGGTTTCGAATCTAAGGGAGGTGGGAAGACGCACTACAGGAGACAGTCGAGTCTTGAACCCAGTTCTCCTGTATTTCGGGCCTCGCTTTCATCTGAGACACTACCCAGGGATCAGGGAGAGAGTTCGAGGTGCAAGTTATCCCACCAGGGCTGAGTGGCGTCCCCGTGGATATCAGGTGAGCGTGTCTGCCCATGTGTTAAATTCCCCCCCATCAGTATAGGGCCTTTGCTATTTCCTGTTATCGTGGTGAGGGCATTCTCATTAAACGCCCCTTGGCCTTGGTTTGGTGTATATACCCCCGCAAAGGTGATCTGTGTGTTCTCCCATTCACCCCGAACCACCAGGAGCCTGCCTGGCATTGACGCTTGTACCACTGAGTTTACCAGTCTGATTCTCTTATGGAGTATCAGGCCTACTGCCCCTTTCTTATGGTCAGAGGCCCAATATGTCTGGCCCACTCCTCTCCCTTTCAGTGTCTTCTCCTGTGCTGCTTTGAGCCTGGTTTCATGGATAAAAAGCATGTCTAGGGCAGCTCTATCAAATTCCCTTGTCACTAGGGATCTTTTGGTGGGGGAGTTAAGCCGCTTGACGTTGAGCGTGCCCACCTTCAGGGTCGCTTTCCCTGGCCCTGTTTTATCTGGCGCTGCCATGGTTAAATTGGTTCCCACCTTTTCCGCCTTCTCCTTCCATGCTCGCCCCTTTGTTTTGAGTGACCTCCTGGTCCCTGTGTCTTTTGTACAAGTCTGTCCGTCCGTGTGCTCCCCCTCTGAACTGTTATCAAAACTAAACCCACTAACTAGACCACGGTCATCATGTTTGTCCTAGGTGTTCGGGGTTGAGACGCCCTCTTGGAATTGAGCGCCACTAGGTTCGAAACTCATCCCTCGCAGGGAAATCCCTTTGTTAATCCCGTTCCTTGTCTCTTGTATGTGTTACTGGACCTCGGCAGCCAATGGGCTCTATCAGGTTTCAGGTTGCCCACGTAGTGTAGCCGAAGAATTCTTCTTCCTGATGTACCCCTCTGGTTCGGGTTTAAACAAGTAACCAGAGCGGTCAATCAGAGAAAAGAAAGGATACCAATGGAGTCTCGGGTGCTGCGGATGATGCCCGATGCCAGAGGAGAAGGTACGGGCGGAAACAGATGAAGACACATGGTGTAGGCGCTGGACCTGCAAGTGAAGTGGTTTTATTAACACAACACAATATAGCAGGGTAACCTACTTTTAGATGAGAACAGCGCCAAATGCCCAGACAAAGAGGCAGCCACAATAGTGTGTTCCCTGACTGCTTGGTTTCTCAACAGTGGTCATAAGCCCCTCCTCCCCTTCTTATATACTTAATCTCAATTAATCTAGTAATGGCTTACCGTAGTTTTCCTTTACCAGGACAGAATCCCTGCAGCAGGAAACGGGAAGGTCCAATGTAACAATCCAAAAGGGAGAGAGGTCCAGCAACCTGTCCCGACGGCACGAGGACGCTTAACCGGCAACCTGACCCGACGGCACGAGGACGCCTTAGTACACACTGGAAGTCTCTAGTCCGTGTACTGAACAAACAAGGAAGTCCCAAGTTCAGCAAGTCCTAATAGTCCAAAAAGAGGAGCACACGATCCCAAAGCACAAGTCCAGAAGCAATCCAACGGAGAAAATACAAAGTGATGCAGCAGGCAGACGGGGTCCAGAAGCCGCCAAGGTAACGTAGTTCAATGGGGGAAGGCAAGAGGAAATCCGATAGCGGTCCGAGGTCAAAACACGAGTCAAGAAAAACCAAGGTACAAATGTTCCAAAGCAGTTCCAAGCAGCGGTCCGGGTCGAGGAGCCAGGATGTCTTGAAATCCAAGGGGGGTTGGGGAAGAGGGGAAAAGGCAACAGGGAACAAAGTACAAGAATATCACAATGCAAAAGGTTGTAACGCCACTAATTCACAATCGGAAGCACCGGGCAGAGTGAGGGAGGTGCTTAAGAAGGACAGGTCATGTGACAACGCTGTGCGTTGCTCGGCATCAGATGTGGGAGGAAAGGAGAGGACGCCAGCGTTGCCATGCCAACTTCCAGGCACCTGGCTGCAGAGTCCTTAAAGGGCTACGACCCCATGTTTTGACAGTGCACGCACGGCCGTACATGACCGGCTCGGAGCAAGGCCCCCCCCCCCCCTTCCAAGGTGAAGCTTTCTGTCTGACCATTCCAGTGCCCCGCATGTTAAGCCCTACGCAAAGGTGGGTTGTCGTCTTCTAGAAACTTCTGGCCTGAGTCTGTTTGTTCGCAGTCTCCATATGCCCCAGGTCGCCCCCGGCTGGATTGACCCACGGTAACCCCAAGGAGCAGAACTCTTCCCTTGCTCAAGAAAGCAGCAAAACCAACTCTATAATTAACCTTCTGCTTTGACAATGTCCACGGCAACCTTATCAGGTACCAGCCGGCACTTGCGTATCCCAGCTTTTTCACACAGTGTCCTTGGATGAGCAATGCAAACCAACATAAGCAACGAATAACGTTGAAAACATGTTTTCCAGTATAGTAGTGCAAACAGTGCTGAAAATATGTTTATAGTTCACAGCAAAGTGCAGCTTTCACTGAGGCATGGAGCGATTATGGCTCAGAGCGCACTCCTGGAGATTTACACAGTTGCAATGAGAAGTATCATCAGGTTGGGTGAGATCAGGGAGGGGAGGATTCGGATGCTGGTGTGACTAATGTTGGTTGGGTGACGGGAGGGTTTGGGAGAGGGGGTTGTTTTATTTGAAAAGATGGCAGACATGTTCTTGACAAGTATGACCCAACTGGGCTGGTGTGACATGATGTGCATCATTTATGTGCCCGATAGGATTCAATGGATGAGACTATAACATGGATATCGTGGTCTATCCATGGCCTCGATAACCCTGCTAAGGCATACTTAGAACGCCACTGACTCAAGACTGATACTCCAGGAAACTCATGCGCAGGGGTCATCGATTAAAGAGTTTGCACCTAAGTGGGACCAGCAGCAATATTATACAGAGTATTCATCACAGGCAAGGGGAGTGCTCACCTTGGTGCATCGGTCACTGTTTCCAAGTGGATAAAAGCTGCATAGATCCTCTGGGCGATATGTGATAGTTTGGGGGAAGCTGTCCGGCACAAGGGTGGGGTTGGTCCATACATATGGCACAAATGTTGACGACCCCGAATTTTATGTCGATGTAGCCGAGATTATTATGAGGGAGGCCGCTGTCCCTATTGTGTGGGGGAGCGGACTTTAATACTGGACGGGCGCTGGACCGTTCAAGAATTACACATGGAGCACTGTCCGGGGCTACATTTATGATCCAACAGCTTATGTCCCAGATGTGTCTAGAGGAACCGAAATCAGGGGGTAGCTGAGTACACATTACTCGCCGGTTCATGATGTGCAGTCCATGATTGGTCATTGGTTGGTGTGGGCGGGCTGGGTGCAGAGGGGCGTGATTGTAAGATCCTCCCATGGTCGCTCTCTGATCACTCGCCCGTGGAGCTATTGGTAGTGCAAGATTGTCCCGTAGCGCCTCGACCATAATGGAGGATGCCTCCCCTGGGACTGTTAGATACTGGTCTGCTACTATCTTTACAGGAGAAGGTTGAAGGGTTTTTTGAGAGGAATGAGTCTCGATATGCTATGGTATGTGAGGCATTTTAAAGTATGGTTTGCGGGCCGAAATGATGTCTACGACCACAGGGCTATTGCGGTAGGCTTTCTGGGAGTAAAGTGGAAATACAGCTGAGACAACTTGAGAATCACTATGGCTCATCCATGACAGGGGTTGATGAAAGGGAACCTGTTGAAGTTTTGGAAATGGGCAGATAAGGAGATCAGGTGCATTGCAAGGCTGGTCCAGGCACATAGATATGGGGAAGCAGATGGGCCAGGGCTCTTCCTGGCGGGTGTAATTCTGGGTGAAGGGGGGGTGGGGGAGGGTTTACTGTACATACCAGAATCAGGGGGTTGGCTGGGGATACGTTGACCTCAAACGAGGCAATAAACGGGGAGTTCTGTGAATACTACGAGGCCTTATATGCGAATTCCGATGCATGCACGGATGAGGCGATGGATCGGTACATTGAGGATATTACCCTCCTGGGATTGCAGGAAGAAGCACTGGTGGCCCTTGCTCAACCGGTTACAGTGGAGGAAATAGCTGATGCCATAGCAACATTGGCATCAGGGAAGGCCCCGGCATCTGATGGATTTGGATTTTAACTGTATAAGGAACTCAGACCAATATTGTTACTGACATTTCTGACACTCTGGATGGAATCGTTAGCCTGGCCAACTTCAGCCGACGCTTTCCGAGGCTATCATTTCAGTATTGTTGAAGCTGGGTAGACTACCACATGAAATGGCCTCCTATAGGCCGCTGTCGTTGATTAATACACATGCAAAGGTGTTGGCGAGGATTTTGGCTAATTGATTGTTTCCATATACGTCATTGCTGGTTTATCTGGATCAGTCTGGGTTTATTCGAGACTGGTCCACTGCACCTAATTTAAGTTGACTATTCTGTGTTATATCGCAGATAAGTCCGAAGGCCAGGGCGGTCACGTTCACCTTCGACACAGAGAACGCCTTCAATTCAGTGTCTAGGAAATTCTTGCTTGGAGTTTTGGGGCATTTGCGGTTCAGGGGTTATTTAATCAGTTGTGTGCGGTTATTGCATGCCAATCCAGTCTCCATGGTTCGCACTAATGGTACGCTCTGACTGGAGTTTCGATTGGGACACGGCAGGGATTCCCCTTTTCTCCCTTACTGCTTGCCCGAACAATAGAGTCCTTAGCACAGCTGATGAGATGGGCATGGACATCGAGGAATCAAGTCATTTAATTAAACGCTGACGACACACCATTGTATATTCGAAACCCAGAGCGGAATCTGGGTCCGGTGATTGCAGAGGTCCATACATTTACACATTACTCCGGTTATAAAATCAATGCGGACACATCAGTTCTTCCCACTCACGGATAATGCGCCACAGCCAGGAGACTTGCTGGGGTTCAGGTGGGTCCCAATTGGGTAAAAATATCTGGGCATCTTGGTTTCCTGTTCGCTATATGTAGACGATCACAAGGTGTATTTAAATTCCCTGGCTGTTAAGTTGCAGCTGTGGGCCAGATTACTTATCTCGTCTTTACTGAAGATGGTGGTAGTCCCAGATCTGGCCTGGGTGTTTTTTTTTTCCTTTTTAAATCGTTTGGACATTGGGGGTGGCCCGAATGAGTTGGGAGGGCTTGGCGGAACCTTTTATGAATGTGAGTCTGCCGGCACCTGACTTAGAATTGTATTATATTGTTGCGCAAACACAATACGCTGGTCACTGGTATTTACCAGCTCTGGGACCGGTACAGAGTGCTAGAGTGCTATAGTGTGGCGCCAACAGATCATCTTTAGTGATCGGCACATGGATTCTTGTACATATGACCCAGTCCGCAAGACAGTTAATGCGTGGTCTCTGCTATTGCAGAGATTGGGCATAGTGGCTCTGTATAGTGGAACGGTTCCCCCTGTGGAATAGCCATGGGCTTCCCCCGCATATGAGTCTAGAGGTCTTGGGATGCTGAGCGACAGATTGTTTTATGGGATTTATTTCTAGGTAGGAGGTTTGCAACGCTTGAGTTTGTGGCAAAGTTGGGTAACAGCCCGATTAAGACACTAAAATACTTTAAGATGCAAGCTGCGGTCCGCCATAGATGCCTATCGTTCCCACAGGAGCCAGACACTCATGTTTGTATTGAGGCAGTGGGGTTGAGTGGGAATGCCAGGAAGCTGGTCCCAAGGTTATATAGACTGTGTCAGACTAAATGGCCATCAGTAAACAAGGCACAAAAGAAATGGGAGCGGGATCTGGCCACTGAGATACAGGATGACTAATGGAGTAGATGGTGTCTACTGACACAGGACGTCTCGCTCAATGTCCTGTTTGGACTGATACAATTTAAGATATTGAACCAGTTACATTAAAGAGCAGAGCGCATTTCTAGATGCATGACTGAAGTGTGGGAGAGCTGGAGCGGGCACCTTTCACATGTTCTGTGACTGCCAGCTGATGGCGCGTTTTTGGCGGGAGGTGGCGCATGTCCTGCACAATATGGTGTAGATGGCCCTTGTGCTCTCTCCGCCGAAGTACCTCCTGGGTGATATTTGTAAGGTCTCTGTACTTGTCCGTAGATTGTTTAATGTGAGCTGTATCATTGCCAAGAAATGCATATTGAAATACTGGAAATTTAAAGCAGCACACACATGTACCGAATGGCTTAAGAAATTGGTGTATGCTAATGAGAGGGAGGAGGGATATATTGCAATGGTGGTGCCTATATGTAGACCAAAGCACATTTGGGGGCCATCTCACCACCCATGGCAGGTTGAGGAGATAAGAGATCACTGGTGGTGAGCGGTTTTGTGTATTTATGTTTATGCTCATGTATTTGGACCTACATCGCTGAGGATGGACGACTACTAATGACTGTTGTTTATTTGTGATGGTAAAAGTGCCTGTCTATGGCGCAATGTAACATGTCTGCCTACGTTTTAAATAAAGTAAAAAAAAAAAGGAAAGGCAGATGCTTTCGGATCCCGATTCTGGGGGCAGTGTTCTGCTGGAGGATCACATGAGGGGAGGAGCAGGTTGGAAAGAATGGGAAACTCCCTTGTTCAACTTCCCCTGAGACCCCAACCTTCTAATGGCTTATTTCAAAACGGAACAAGTTAGAAAAACTAACCTTTTCGTTGGACTTCAAATTCCATAATTCCTGAAGTACTGAGACGAAGAAGAGGGTTAAAGAGGAACAAAACAGTAGAATTGGTTAGCTTTTTAATGGAAATGACCCACACCTAAGTGAGATTTTGAGGCTTAAAATACCGCCTCAGGTGCAGGCCTTTTAGTGAGCAGGGAGAGCAGTGTAAGCAGCAGGAGCAGAACCTGAAGGGAGCAGATGCCGGGACCACTGAGGAGGAAAGAACAGTAGCCGGTTGCCTCCAGAAGCCTTAATTGCAGAGGTCGCACAGCAGAAAGCGTAAGGGGAAGCTTACCCTCTGAAGACTTGTTTTGAAGAGGCTGCGCAGCGGGAAGAGAAAGCGTGGAAAGCTTCTTCCCCACAAGGCTGTCTCTGGTGACCGGCGAGCACCAGAGAGCCTCAGGAGTGAAGGAAGCTATTTATACAAGTGGTGTGGGCAGCAGGGAACCAACAGTAGGAGATTGCCGGGTCACAAGGAGCCACTGAAGCAGAGTACCTATGAGCAGAGTGTGAATCAGATGCTCCTGCTTTACCCGGTGAGTTCACCCGCTGATAGGGATCCCGGAGGGCTACGAGATCGCTTGCGTGCTCAATACAGGCATTTGCAGAATAGAAACATTCTCTCGTATGAGTGAAGGTGAAGTCCAAGGCAATTTTGAATATTGAACTATCAGAAACCAGAGAAAACTATATTTTTCAAAGCCAAATGACTGTCTTTAAGCAAAAGCTTCTCAAGCATGGGGTCTGGCATGGATTCACATGCCCATGAATATTCCCCGTCGTCAGGCGGGGAATCCTCTGTAAAAGAAAAAAGTTTCACTTTCATTTACAAACTGTATTTCTCCATTAAAACCAATCGCTGTCCTCGGGGTCATACTGGCAGCCATCTTCAGATTTTTACTGCACGCTTCAGTGTTGGGAGTGATCTAGTTGCTCTCTGAGCTATTTGTGAAAAATGTTGTGTTTTTCAACAGAAAAAAAAAAGTTTGAAGAGCCTGTGTGCTCTTTTCTTCTTCTGGCGACAGCAGGGACCCGTTGTAAGTGAATTTCCGCGCCCCTCAAGGACGAAGGTCTATCGATGATTTTAGGCCATCTTGGGCCTACTTCGCACCCTCCGACCATGACGGAGAAGGAGGGACGGTCCCTCTTCAGGCCCTGCACTGCAAGAAATGCGGGCTATAGGAAGTTTTGTGGAGGACAAGCACCTACAATGCCTCTACTACCTGCACACGGACCTTAAGGAAATGCAAGATATGCTTTGGTTTCTCCAAGAAAATGACGGACAGACATAGTAGGCTGGTGGCATTGCTTAACACAAACAAGGCCTCTCACCTGTGCTCTGAGCAGGATCATGCCTCGTCCAGGACCGGCCGGTCAGAGGAGCAGTCTTCTAATTCCTTTGAGGGCACTTCATCCGTGGGGGCCCAAGAGGAGGCCAAGATCCGCTGTTGAAGTGGGTGCTATATTGGATAGGGCACGATCAGCATCACTTTCCGCCTCCATTGCCAGCCTACCATCAAGCTCCTCTTCAAAGACGAAGTCATCTACCTGGCTAAGCTACGGGAGAAGTCCGAGAAGCCACGGACAGAGGAGAAGGCTGTGCAGCCCAAGTAGGCTCAACCGGCACAGGCAAAGAGCTCATTGGCGATAGTCAACGGCTACTACTACCACAACAGCTACGGGCGCTGACCCTACAAGGGTAGCTCCCGCGGCGCAGAAAGTGTCCCTGCCCCCAAGGTGCAACATCAGCAGAGACTTTGGCAAAGTCTGCAGGCACGCAGAAGGGGTGAAACCAACCCAATTTCAAAATTCCCAGGGAGGAATAAAAGGGTGGTGCGAGGAGGCCCCGAAACAGCCCTCCTTGTGGAGGTCTTGTCCACAGCTGACAAAGAATCGGAGTCCTTGCATACGGTGTAGGAGGTTGATGACGAGGAGGGCAACGACGGCGCAGGGCCTAGTCTTCGTTCTGCCTTCTCAGCCAAGGCACATTTCCTTGGATATTCTACGTACCTTGGTGTCAGAGAGCCAGATGAGAATGCCTCTGGCCCTGGTACATGTGGTCCCCCAGGTCCCTGATCAGCCCCCGCTGAAAAAGAGGAAGCGTCATCTGATCCCCCTCAAATCAACATCCTCCGCCACGTTGTGCCACAACTACCCCAGCAGACCCAGACACAGGTACGGGAACAGGTACTGCCACGAAAACGGATGATGACTAAGACATCATCGCAGCGGACGGTAAATCGCCACATTTTGATGCCCCACGTAGGGTTTCCCCACTGGATGAGGTGGGTTTGTTCCACTCCATGATCGCCAGGGCCTGCAAGCTATTTCAGCTCTTATCTGAGGAAACCAAGAAGGGGGGGGAGGTGGGCTTCTTGTATAAAAGGCGCAAGGCCAAGAGGAAGACTATCATGGCGATGCCCTTTCTGGACGATGTTTGGGAAGAGAGACTGGCCCTCATGAAGAACGCTTGCACAGCTCCAGCCAAACAGGATAGGCTGGAGAAGAAATATAGGGTGCCGGACTCCGTAACCAAGTGCCTGAGGTTGCAACCATCGCCGGACTCGGTGTCGGCGGCTGCAAGGAAATGGTCGGCTAACCCATCCACCTTGTCTTCGGTTCCTCTGGACAGTGAGGGGGAAAAGGATGGACGCCATGGGGAAGGTGTTTTACAACAATCAAGCAGCCAATGCACTGGCGATCCTGGCCAGGTGTGACAGGGAATTGTGGTACAAACTAGGACCAATCCTGGAGTTCCTCCCCGACGATAAGAGGAAGCCCTCACTCTCTTCCAGTAAGGGGAGGTGGCGTCCGACCACGCCAACACAGTGGCAGTGGACCGCGACGGGGAAAATCTGTTTGGGACGGTAGTCAACGAGTCCCTCCAGCCCATCAAGACTGATACAGTCCGTTCCCTCTGCACTCTTCAGAAGCACCGCTCGCCGTCTTTTCGCTCCTCCAGGGGGAAAATCGAGCAGGTCTTCAAAGGGGTTCTCCACATTGTACAGACAGTCTTCCTGATCCAGACGCCTACAGAGGCCGCTCCCAGCCCTACAGTAGCGGAGGACAGCGTTGCTGTCGCCTGCTGGGAAGGACGCCGGTGCCCAAGCAAGCCTGAAATGGCCATGACGTGATTCGTCAGCGAGTGGAGAAAGATCACCACCGACAGATGGGTAATGGATGCTCTGGTTCAGGGACACACTTTGGAGTTCCAACACAGGTGTCCGTGGATCCCTCCGGTTCCCTGCCGGGAGCAGCACATCCCTCAGATTCTGGAAGAGGTACGAGGCATGCTGCGAAAAGGTGCGATGGAGGTAGTTCCCTAACGGCTCCGGGTCTCTGGAGTCTATTCCAGATATTTTCTAGTCCGAAAGAAGACTGGGGGCTGGAGACCCATCCTGGACCTACGACGTGACAACAAATATTTAAAGTCCCAAAAATTCAGGATGGTCACGTTGCACCACATGCTCGACAAACTGGAAAAAGGAGAACTCTTGACGACTTTGGACCTGGAGGATGCCTATTCCCATGTCCCCATTCACAAGAAACATCGGAAATGTCTACGTTTCGTGGTACAGGCTAGCACTTTCAGTTCAAGGCCCTACCATTCAGCTTGAAATCAGCCACAAGACTGTTCACAAAATCTATGCCTACAGGACATATATGTATACCTGTACCTGGATGAAGACACGGAGACGACAGTCCGACTATTGATAGATCTGTCCTGCTTAATGCCATCACAGTAGGCGCCAGGGACAACACTGTCTTGCCGGGCGTCGCCCTTGAAGGAGAGGCTAGCAGCCATTCAAGGAAAGGTGCAGTGGCTGTCGTCCACTGAGATTGCCAGAGTGCGGGCCATCAAGTTGTTACTGGGTATGTCATCTTGCATCTACCTCGTCCGCCTCAGCAGGTTGTAGATGGGACCCCTACAGATATTCCTGGACACCCGTTGGATAAAGGTATCTGGAAGCTTCATGGATAAGATCCCTCTCAATGAAGAGTTCCGACAGACGATAGGTGGGACGTCCGCTCCAACATTGCCCAAGGCACAGGATTTCAACACCCCCCCCCACTCCCCCACCTGGAGGTGGTCACCACGGATGTCTCCTTGGATGGTTGGGGAGCAGATCTGGGTGTCTGTATGCCCGAGGCCTGTGGCTGCCAGAGGACAAAGATCTGCATATCAACATTCTTGAGCTATGGGCAGTGTTCTGGGCCCTCAAGTTGTTCCTACCGTCTTTGAAAGGCAAGGTGGTGAGGATCTTCAGACACCACCACCACGGTCTACATCAGGAAGCAGGGGGGGAACTCTATCCCCGGTGCTCTCCAAGGAAGCGCAGGACTTATGGCACTGGGCCGTCGGACAGGGGATGTTCCTCGTCCCTACACCTGGCAGGAGTCAAGAACACCATTGCAGACTCCCTCAGCAGGCAACTGCGCTCATGCCATGAGTGGGAGCTTCGTCAGGATCAGATAAAAAACCTGTTCGTCAAATGGGGCAGACCCCAGATCGATCTGTTTGCAACAGCGGCAACAGCGGCAAACTCCAAATGCCAGCAGATTCCACCAGCCGAGGAGCCTTGGGGTGCATTCTCCTTCCTGTACGCGTTTCCTCCGTTCCCTCTCCTGCGACGAGTTATCAACACACTCGGACATTGTCGATGCATGATGATGCACAGCGCCCCGGCGTGGCTGAGGCAGATTTGGTATCTGGACCTTCTCAGCCTGTCGGCATCACCTCGCATCAAGTTGCCAGTGGTTCTGGATCTTCTCACCAGAGAGGGAGGCGCAAGCCTTCATCACGACCCAGGATCACTGAATCTGAGGGCTTGGCTCCTGCAGCCTTAGTTTGGAGGCTATGAGTTGTCAGCAGGCTGCAGGGAGGTCCTCGCCAAAGCCAGGGCGTTGTTGACCTTAGTGCTATGGCCATAAGTGGAAGCATTTCGCTACGTGGTGCCGGCCGCAGAAGATTACCCCTCTAAGGGTCTCGGCTACACAGATCCTTCCATACTTGCTATCCTTGGCAAAGGCTGGTCTGGTGTACGCCTCCATAAAGGTGCATCTGGCAGCTATCTCCCGCTACACCATATCCCCAGGCAGAGCCTCGCTTTGGTCCCATAGACTCGTCAAGGAGTTTCTCAAAGGACTTTTCCAATCCTTCCCACCGGTGAAGGTTCCTGCCCCGTTGTGGGAATTTAACATGGTTCTGACGAGGCTCATAGGGGGCTCCCCTTCGAGCCTATTCATCAGGCCCCACTCGAGTTTCTCTCGTGAAAGACGGCTTTCCTGGTGCCAATCTCCTCTGCGAGATGTGTAGGTGAGATCCAGGCTGTACCCTGCAAGCAACCGTACCTGAATTTCCTCGAATCATGGGTGGTACTGCGTACGCACCCCTCTTTCATGTAGAAGGTTCCATCAGAATTCCACCTCAACAAGCCTTTGGCGTTACCCGTTTTCTTCCAGAAACCTTCGTCCCTGGCGCAAAGGGCCTTGGATTCGCTGGACGTTCATCTTGCCCTGAAGTTTTACACGAAACACACAAATGGTTTTTGGAAGGCTTCACAACAGTCTGTGAACTTGGGTCCTGTGAACCATGGGAAGGCCTTGTCCAATGCTTCCATTTTAAGGTGGCTTTTCCGGCTGCATCACGCACTGTCATCGTTTGGTGAATCGACCGCTGCTAGGCAGTCTGAGAGCCCACTCCACCAGAGCGATCGCTGCAACGACAGCGTTCCTGTACAGTGTGCCCCCGCTGGACATCTCCAGGGCTGCTATGTGGAGGTCCACGCACATCTTCATCAAGTTCTACTGCTTCGACAGGGATTCCAGGGAGGAGTCCAGAGTCGGCCAAGCAGTGCTACGCAACCTGTTCGTTTGAGGTGAGTCTGTTACAGAGGTAATAGTTATTTGCTTCTGTTGAGCCTTGCCACCTCATGTGGTTGTGTAATCTTGTACTGCTATGTATTCGTTATTCATGAGCATGTGAATCCATGCCAGACCCGATGCTGGAGAAGGTTGAAGTTATTTACCTGTAACTATTGTTCTCCTCCATGGTTCTGGCATGGATTCACATGTGATCCCTCCCTCTGGTTCCTCATACTGCCACTTTGCATGCTTACCAAATCTGAAGATGGCTGCCAGAGGCAGGGTTTAGGGAGAGGACTGTCATTGAATGGGGCAGCATGCTCCAGTGGACAGATATTGGTTTAGAGGAGAAATACAGTTTTTAAGTGATAGCGAAACTGTTTTTCTTTTACTGAGGATTCCCAGTCTGACGGGGAATATTCATGAGCATGCGAATCCATGCCAGACCCATGCTGGAGAACAATATTTATATGTAGTAGTATTGCCCATATTTTAAAGAAGCATATAACAAACGCTGGTTTAAACTCACATTGCCAAAGCCAAGTAAGAAGCATAATAAAACCAATATCCTTGTCAGTGTTTGGTTGTCAATGCAGTGGGGAAAAAAGTGGCAAGAAGGCTACCCTTCTGGAAAAGGTTATTCAGAAGAAGTGCATAACTTGCCAAGGTTTTGGAAAGAGTAGAAAAGTACTAAAGAACACCATTGTGAATGTTGCTTTCCCTGAAATATTGCTTAAAGCCTAATGTTGTAAAGTGATAAACACTTCAAACCCGTTGTAAACTGATCTTAACCACAGAGGCACTTGTATGTGAATTACTATTCGGGCAAGGTGAGTATACCCGATCAGCGAACCTTGGAAGTAGTAGGTCTGGCATGGGAGTAAACCAGGTAGAAGTTGATGAAGTGGTGTTAACACGTTTTTCTGACAGACTTTTGTTGCTGAAGAAAGAACTGTATAAAACCGATGCAGAAGTGTTTGTGTGTGTATGTATATATATGTATATGTATGTGTATATATATATGTATATGGATGTGTATATATATATATGTGTGTGTGTGTTTTGGCCGCTGCTCCTTAGCCGTAAAATTGTATTTTTGTAATTTTGCCTTTTTTGGTTACATTAAATATTCCAAGACCTTTACCCTTGTTGTGAGATGTATTATATTTTTTTAATGGACTTTTGTCTCCTAACTGACGGCGGAGAGGGTGTTTCATTCCTTCCTCTTTGATCTCTCTCTCTATATAGATATAGATATATATATATATAGATATATATATATCTTCAGAAATAAGTTGTGTTAAAACATCCTGACAAAGACCATTTATGGTACTACGCACGAACTAAGGAAATATTCTTTGTTTACGTGAAGAAGATAATTTTGAAGCTTATTATTGCAAGAGGAATAGAAATGACCTTTTATTCTTTTTTTTTTTTGTTGAACCACTGGAGTGTTGAAACTTTTTGTTGTCAAGTTGGAGTTACAAAGAACTGTTTGAACTTTTGTATCAGGATTTTCTTGTTTCTTTTTGGAACTGTGGAGCACAATCCTGCTTGAATCTGGGGAAGAGGAATTCACCCAGAGACTGCGGTCATATTGTGAATTTAACTTTTATAATTGTGTTGCCTTTGAACTGCCATGCATTACCATGAGTTACTGTATATATAAGGGTGAGGGACAGATATCCTTTGTTAGTGGTTCCTTTTAGTTTATTTTAGGAAGGGAAATCCTTCTCAGGATAGGGATAGTGAGGAGTTTATCCAACCTTTTTAATTTAATAAACTGCCATCTTTTGTCCGCCTCACCTTTCTGACCCCTCACAATTGTCAAATTCAAGCCTCGTCACTGAAACAGGTTTCCTATGTATGGAAAATCAAGTCTCTCTTGGGCATGATGTCTTTATGCACTTTGTTGATTAGAAACTGCAGACTTTGCATGCACCCTCTGCGAGAGCTCTTTGGTGCCTGTTGGAACAGAGTTCCTGGCCACTTTCAAAACAACCTCAGTCTGACCAGCACGTTGTACAGCGCTTTTCTTTGGTGGGCAAAAAGTGACCATCTTAACAGCAGTGCACCATTCACTGCCCCATGCCATCAAGTGACTGTAATTTGCCCCAGACCCTTTGGTAGACCAAGGAAAAGTCCATGCATATAAACGTTTTAGAGCTTGGGTCAGTATTTTGGGTTCTCAAGTCTTTCCTACCAAAGCTGCAGGGTAAGGTGTTTAGTGTTCACAGACAAAACTATTGCAAGGTTCTACGTTTGGTACCCCACTGTTTTACAGATCTTGGGTTCTAGTCTCTGAAGCATGGGCTCTAGTCTAGGGAATGTTCCTCACCCCTTTCCACCTTCCCTGCATTTACAACTCAGTGGCAGGTGCCGGCAGCAGGGAGCTTCTACAGAGCAGATTGGACATCCTATTCTGGAATTAGGGAAAACTGGACATGGTTGTGTTTGCCAAAAGGAACAACTCCAAGTGGGTCGTGTTTGCCAACAGGTTACCCCAGCAATGTTCGCATTTCCATGGACTGGCGCATTCCTTAATGCCGTTCCACCTTTTACTCTCACCCAAGAGTCCTCGACACAGCTGAACAGCAGCCATGCAGACTGATCCTTATGCTATGTTATTTATAGCGCACCTAGCACGACGAGGCATGTGGGGTGGGGAAGGAGGGGGAGACAAAACAACAATCTTACTAGGCCCATTGACAATGAGATTGCGCAAGTGCAGGGGAGAGGAAGGGGGAAAAGTGCAGAGGGGAGGAGGAGAAGTGCAGGACATGGGATCATAACATCAGAGAAGTGCGGCCAACAGGTGGCAGTGTAAGGTTAAATGCAGAAAGATGGGTGAGCAGGTAGGGGGCCAGTAGGGTTACAGATCGAGCCCGAAGTGCAGGGTTGCCAGGAGGCAGTGCAGGTGTGCAGCTGGGAGGACAGGGACATGGGCCCGTGATTCAGAGGGTAGCCAGGTAACCAGTGCAGTGACAGTCAGGCGATCAGCAGGGAAGAGGAAGAAAGAAGGCAGATGCAAAGGGGAAAGTCTTGAGCTGCTTCTGGAACCGGAGATGACTCTGCTCAAGTTTCAGAAAGGCAGGGAGGCTGTTCCAGAGGGAGGCTCCCGCAGAAGAAAGATCTGCCTCCAGCTCGTTTCTTGGAAAAACACCTGACCCTCAAGGAGTTGGAGGTGGAGGAGCGAAGGGCTCGAGTAGGAAGATACTTCAGAAGAGAAAGCTGGAGATATTTTGGTCCCAGGCCCCAGAAGGCCTTGTGGGCAATGCAAAGCGAATGGGGAGATTTCAGTGCTGGAGAGATACGATCCCTGGGCTTGAGGCCAAAGGCAAGTCACGCAGTCCTGTTCTAGATGAGTTGCAGAGAGTAGAGGCAGGTAGATTTAAAAAGAGGCTATTAGAATAGTCAACCTAGAGAGAACCAGGGCTCTAGAGACTGTGAGATTCTGGGGGGGAAGGAGAGAGACTTACCCCCCTTGAGGTTCCGGCATGGCTGATTCGAAACCGATTCTCTCACCCTCGGAGCCAACATAAGTTTGTATCCTGGAAAGCGGTGTTCTTAGTGGCCATCACCTTTGCTAGAAGGGTGGATCAGATTCCAGCACTTTCCACTCTACTGCCTTACCTCACGTTCCACCAAGAAAAGGTCCTGCTCTGTACCAATCCAAGGTTCATGCCTAAGGTGTGTCATTCACATTTAACCTGGACAAGCCCTTGGCCCTGCCTGTTTTCTTCAGCACCCCAACAATATCTGCTGAGCAATCGCCTCGCTCTTTGGACGTCATGGGGAGAGCTCAATACTACATCCTTTCAACCATTTGGTCTATCTAAGGCGTTTCTCCAGGTGGCGGTCTGCTTGCATTTCCTTCTGCCATCAATAAGCTAATTACCTGTTTTTAGGGATGACCATTTGGCTCGAGAGGTTTTGGGAAGATCTGGGCCCCAAGGTACGGTACATAACAGCAGAATTGTAACCTTGTCGGCCCCCCTGCAACTGTTATATACAACACCATCTTAACCTGAGCAAACCTCACATCCCTGGGAACAAGGCAAATTGAGCACTAATGTGGTTCTGGTATCCTAAGTGGGGTATGGTGTCCGTCCTCTCTCCTTAGTTCAATCTTCCCATGGCGGAAATGATGCATTGTACATTTTAGAAAATATTGTTAGGCTGTACTTTGATGGCTCATTGCCGAATAAAGTTCTTTTGATGTTGGAAATAAGCTAACAGGCTTTTGGCATGTTGGCTGTGTGAGAAACCTGAAGGTGTCTCCCTTGCTGGTCCCTGGGGATCTGTCATCCAGGTGGCCAGGACATGGCCATCGCTATAGGATCCAGTTCATTGGGGTGGACCAGTGAGGGAGGATCACCTGGATGGGAGGTGGGGAGAGGGAGTGGGACACTGACTGGTGAGACGCGGTATTCCCCCTTCCTTTGACACCTTTTCCCCATCCTCTCACGTAGGACGTTCCAAACCACTGCCCCTTTCGCACAACACAAAGGGCAACAGACTAACACCATAGCAGTTTACCTGACATGTCCCAATACGAGGGTCAGGCAAAGTCAGGCAATTGATCAGAATCACACACACCTGACGTCCCTTTCCCTTCCCCACAGGGATAAAACGTGGAGCCAGAGAGCACAGTACGAGCAAGACGAGCACGGCCGACAGTACGACGAGACGGCTACCACGCGGCAGTTCAAGAGGAGGAGAAAGGCGGCAGGAACCGAGAGGGTGACGAGGAGAGAAGCAACCTTTCCCTTTCTATTCCAGGCCTGCAGAACCTTCGTGGAAGGGAGCCGAAGACCGCAAACAATTGCACAAATGTCTTGCAGCAGATGTCAATGGTCCACGAGGTAAGCCTATGCCGATGAGTAGGAGCGAGGGAAGATCCCGTGCACATGGTAGCGACCTTGAACCTAGGAAAGCCAAAAGCCAAGCAGTTCATCACAGCCGGTGAGTCGAGGGGAGAATCTATAAGAACCGGGCTGTTGAATGAAGAGCGCAACGCGGCAAGTTTGAACCAAGTCTAATGAACTGTGTAATGAACTGTACAAAATATTAAGGGGAGGCCAGCTGCAGAGGGAAAAACAGGCACCACGTGGGTGCTAATTCACGAGACTCTGGTTGATCCCCATCTGAGCAAAACTACGGGTCCCAGAAGGCCGTAGGAGAATCGTTGAAAGAGGTCAAAGTGGTCATAGGTGAGGTCAAGCACAATCTCTGTACAACTGAAACACTTTGATCAGAAAATTAAGTGAAAGAAAGGGAAGTGAATTCCGCAGTGAATGTGAAGGCAAGGGAAACTAATCCCGCCATATAAGAAGCAAGGGAAGTGAATCCCACAAGTGGAAGCGAATGTGAAGTCGGCAAGAGTGACCCCAGCGCAGGGATATCCACTACAATCTTTTGAAAAAACAAGATTTGGGAGCAATTGAAAAGGGTCAGTGCCCAGAAGATGGAGACCCAGAGGTGAAGCCATCACACTACGTGAAACTATAGTAAGCTATTGAGAAGGGTCATTGCCGAGAAGAGGGGCACCCATCATCCAGTGAAACTTTTTCATATATTAAAGGAACTTTATTTTTGGAATCGGAGAGGCCCTCAAAAGCAAGAAAACATAGCTATCTGAGGTCTTGATATCATTAAAGAACTTTCTAGGGATTAACGCCCAGAAGAGGGGAATCCCGGGGTGAAAGTTGTCACCCAACACCCATGGAAAAGAGACAGTGGATTTGTTTTTATTAGTTAAATAAGTCGGGTCCTCGAAGGCAAGAGTCTTTCAAGGAAACAAGTGCCATTGGAACTGTCTCGTACTGGAGAAGTCCGAGACTGTGCTGTGCTCAAGATCCCATCTTACCCCATGTCCAAAATGTGGGGAAGGGTGACCCAGGCTACTTCATTCTGACATATTATTTGAGAACTATCCCACATCCCCTTTCTCTATTAGTTCTGAGGTTTGGTGATGGGTTTCTTAGTTTAGGCCCATTTGTTTTGACACAACGCCTGCTTGATTTTTTTCATTTGATGGTTGACGCTTGCTCCTATCTTAGAGTTGGGTGCGTATTGCATGTTTTTCCAATCTGCATGCAGCATTCATTCAATAAACTGCCTTGAACTGTGATCACTTGTCTGTCTGTCTTGTTGTCACCATGGGTTCCTCACAGCTGCAGGCACATTCTACGAGAGCAGTCTTGTATACGGATACTCTTTTGGCCAGAGTGCCCCTACTGGACGCCACATACCTTAACCAGATTTTATATTAATCGACAAGAACTCTACAGAGGAGTCAAGGGTTTGACTGGCAGTCTTTCCAAGCCTGCTAGCCTGAGATGAGCCATATTCCTCCCTTCTACAGATGTTTATGTGCATCATGATGCATTTTTATTGCTTTGCAATCTATTCAATAAATGTAAGAAGGAGTCAAAGCTGGCGAAGAATCTTACTAACCTATAACTTTTGTTATCCATCATTGGTTTCTTTCATAGATTAACTTGAAACACTACCGTGCATGCTCTTTTATGTGTGCTATCTGAATTTTAAGATAGCCTTCAGAAGAGGAGCTAAAGGAGACACTACCTATTGGCAGGTGGGTAAATTACCCAACACAAATAGAAACACCACTGAAGTGAGAGCAGTTTCTGTTTCTTTGAAACTACTTTGTTACCAAGGAATCCCTGCCTGACTTTGTGGCATATTCAATAGGAAGTGAATCTATGGAAGATACCAATGCTGACGAACAGGCGTTTCAGGTACCCAAACGAATCACTCTGTGTGCTTTTATTTTTATTTGAAGGCTCATCAGCAGAGCAGAAAGGCTGATCGACTATTATCAACAGGAAAATATGAAGAAGCTATTTCATGTCACAAGCTAGCTGCTGGTAAGATACAAATATTTTGGTCTTATAAATGTGCGAGGTACCATCACATGATGAAATGATTATAGCTTAAAGAAGCACTAGACCTGTAACTGCTTGTATCGTTGACACTACATCAACACATCAACCCATGTAAGCTTTGCCTTTATTGTTATTCTTTAAAGGGATAGTTCATTCAAAAATGTTATTGTTTAAAAAGATGAGCCATAATCAAAAATATATATAAAAAAGATTTTTAAAGAAAGTTCCTATGTAAAACTTTAAGGAAATGAGGCTCAAAGTCAGAAATGTTAAGCACTAGGAGGCATCCATTTTGTGAAATGAATGAGACTCCTATGCTTATGTTAAGCTCTGCTCTCGCTGCAATAATAAAGTGAAAGCCCCCTACTGGGAGCTTTTGTTTGTTACAGCCAAAGAGCACAGTGCCCCAGGTGAGTTTTTTTTTTTTTCCTTTTTGTTGCCCTCTTTCCCAGGCTACCCTGGCTGGGGGAGTCCAGGAGACTTCAAGCGAAAGTCCTGGCAATCGTAATAACCTTGATGCATGCCATGACCGCTGTGCAGCGAGGTATTTATAATTGCTGTGCCTATCGTTTTGAGTCTCTCAAAGTGAAATCACCGGCAATTATGAATACAACACTGGTGTATTTATAATTGCTGTGCCTTTCGTTTAAAGTCTCCTGGGCTACCCCGAGCCCGGGAGAGCCTGGGAGACTCAAAGCTAAAGCACCGAAAATTATGTATACAACGCTTTTGTATTCATAATTGCTGAACCGGGGGAACCCGGAGACTTGAAACGAAAGTCCTGCCAATTATGACTACTTTAGTGGCAGAGTACTCGTAATTGCTGTGACTTTAGTTTTCAGTTTCCCATGCTCGGGAAACTTGAAAACAAAGTAACAGCAATTATGAAAACTCAGCCAGTGGCCGGCGAAGTATTTATAATTTCATTGCCTTTCATTTTACGTTTTCTGTGCTTCCCTGAAAAAGTAAAATGAAAGTCAAGGCAATTACTGTGGCGGCCTCCTCTCTTCATGCTCTGGCAGCAGTAAGCAAAAGCTCCCAGTAGTGGTATTTTGCTTGATTTTTGCCCCAAGAGAAAAGCTTAACATGAACCAAGGAGGCTGTTTCTCTTCACAAAATGGGTGCCCCGATTTAAAAAACTTTGATCATTTCCCCAAAATGTTACATAGGAACTTCTTTAAAAATATTTTTTTAATATATTTTTGATCATGGCCCATCTTTTTAAACAGTTCAAATTCACATTCTAATGGGAAGGAAAGGTGTAACACACAAAAGCTATATCATTAAGAAAAATATTTTTATTATAGAAAAAAGAAATAATTCTCATTAAAACTGTGTTAAATAATACACAGATTAAGGAACAACCCTAAAACCAGGTTATCAAAAAACAGGACGATTACATACACAACATCAATGTAAAAATAAAAAAACAACCATATCACATTAACTAAAAAACATTTACCATACAAACATCAGTGAAAAATACATTTGTTGCAATCTATATATAACCCAACATGTTTCTGTCTGTTGACTCTTAGATGTCTGACATTCATCAGGGGGAGCTCATCTTAAAATTCTACAGTGATCGTCCCCTCCAGTCCTGGTGGGCATGGATCTGAACTTGATCCTTAATGCAATCTATAAAAACATACAACCATATTAAAAATTGTGTGTGCACCAACATTTCCCAAGATTTACCTACTTTTAATGTCATATGTCAACATTACACAAACACTGAAGCCTGAATTAATAAAGCCACCCGTACCTAGTCCCCATTCGGGAACCCTTAGCACCAAAATTCTGCTGTAAACATATATACCTTGGGATCTGTGTATTCCAAGGATCCAATGTCGCCAATAATACAGTCACATCCAGCCGGATATCAGCCGCTTATAATAGTAATCCTTTTCAGTGGATTTGAGTAAGAACACACTAGAGAAGAAAACATAACGACACACTGTGTCACACTATAATCATACCGGAGTATACATTTTTTTTTAAATTTTTTTTTTTAGTTTATTACAAACTTTTTAACAAAATTTCAGATTTTCCATGACAAGCATTTCCATTACAAACTTCATTTCATGACCTCCTCCGCTCTAGTTTTTGGAATAATGTTATACAGAAGGTTCACTACTGAGCAAATTAGGTGCACCGAGTTCCCACTCAGAATTCGAGCCCACAAGTCCTCCATGTTTCCTGTTTTTGGAGCGTATTTTCTCATATGTAGTGAACGCTTATTTTTAAGAGCTGTACATTCCATTAATAAGTGCTTTATGCTTTCTTCATTTACTTTACAATATCTACATGTATTGTCTGCTGTGTCTTCCATATGTCGCATATATAGCATTTGTTTTGATTTGTAGGCATTTATGCGCAGATGAAAGAAACCATCTCGGTGATGTCTCGAAGGAAATTGCTGCAAATAATTCGGCATTTTATCCAGTTTGTTCATTGTCATTCCGAGATTTAGAGCTGTCGGCAGATTTTCACATTTGGACACGTTTTGGATCCATGACCATTCTTTAAGTTGTTTTTTCGCAATTTGTGGTTGCATCAATAATGTGTCCATTGTGATATTTGCTTCAACCATTATTGCTTTTACCTTTTGGGACCATAGCTGGAGCAGATCCGAATTGCTGCAATTGTGTTTTGAGGCGAAGATTTTTAATCCTGGTTCTGGGACTGGCATGTTCATTTTCCGTAGTAATGATAGTGATTTCCATAGGACAATGGTATATAGTCCATCTAATGCTAATTTATGCCTTATTATTATCATCGAGATGTATGATGGCAGTCTCAAGACCCGTCGTCGGAACATTCCTTCAAGCTGGCTCCAGATCTTGCTGTCGATGTTCCTCCCAGCTTCTGCTCCGAATGTGATTGCAGGTATCACTTTCTGCAGATAAAACGTACGTGTTGGGATCATTGAGAATTTGCCATAAAGTGACTGTATATGTGCTCCTTGTAGGGCTAAAGTCTGCATTCGTTGGCAAAGTTCCTGGACCCAGCTCCATTCACGTATTGAGGTGTTAATCTTTATCCCTAGATAGCGGATTTCTTCTACCTTCTCAATCTCTTCGTCGTATATTCGCCACTTGAAGTTCTTATTTTTTGTTCCTTTAGTAGTTCCGAACTTCATGATTTTGGTTTTTCCAACATTTATTACTAGGTCATTATTGTCCATGTAGTTTTGGAGTTCATGGATTAACCTTTGTAACCCAATCTGAGTTTGGTCAACTAGGACCAGGTCATCGGCATATATTACACAACTTATTGCGAATCCATTAATCAGTGGCGCAAAGCATATTGCCTTTGCTAGGGCAGTTGGTATATCAGAAATGAATAATTTGAAAAGCGTTGCCGCCAGGGGGCACCCTTGTTTTTACCCCTTTTGTCTGTTGCGATCGGGTCTGAGATCCCCTTGTTCGTTTATCTGGATCCTCACCGTGGTGTTTGCATGTAGTGCCTTTATTGGACTTAGCAGCGATTTGGGACAATTCTGCTTTTCCATTTTCAGCCAGAGTTTTTTGCGGTTTATTGTATCAAATGCTTGTTGCATGTCAATGAATGCAAAAAAAAGTTAGAATTTTTTTCTTTATTGCCTCCAATTTCAAGATGTTTACAATTGCCAGGTTCAACTCCGTCCCGACTCCTTTAGTAAAGCCAGACTGTCTTATGCCAACCATTTCTGCCCTTGTTGCCTGTGATGCTGGAAATGCATCAGAGGGACAGGGCCTCTGAATCCTTGTCCTTTTCTGCCTTTTATCGTGTGTTCTGTCATGTTTTTTGCCCAGGAGTCCATGAGGGACTCCTGGCAGTGCAGCTCTCTCTTTTGGTTTGGTGAACAGACCCATGGGATACCCTTATGGCACCCATGGGTAGGGGTACAACCCTGTGCCCCTAGTGTAAGTTTTTGGGCACCTGTGGGTGGCCCACAGAGCAGGGTATTGGCTGGTGGCAGCTCCATGCTGAATTGGACAGGTGCTCTGGGTGTCCTCCATTTTGGGATACCCAGGCCCTGCCATTGGGATCAGTTGATTCCTGATAGAAAGCAAGATGGCCCCTGTGGCCTCTTGCTTTCTATTGCCTGTTGTCTTGTTTTTCCCAAAGTCCTGGGAAGCCCTGACTCTGTCCCTTCCCCCTGACTGGCTGTTGGGTGGAAGTTCCATATATGATGGTGTTGTGAAGGCCCAGCTAGACTGACTGGAGCCTTCCCTTTGACTGTATGTTGTGGGTACCTCCTGTGGGTGGGACCTGGGTGAATGGAGTGTGTGACCAATATACACTTCTTGTTGTGGTTGTCTGGTTTCTGGCATGTGAGACAAAGACTGAGACAGCCCTGCCCGAAACTGGCCTGAATGCAGTGTGTAGTGTTGAATGGCTGGGTACTTGTCCCAATCCACATTCCTTGTTGTGAGTGTCTGAAAGGGAGGAGTGTGGCCTGAATGCACTGTGTGCCTGATTGGCTGACTGACTGCATGAATGCCCTTCTGCGTGATTGGCTGCTGTGTGTGTGCCAGCAGTGTGGATGAGAGACAGAATAGTATATCTGGGGACCTCTCACCACTGGAAATTGTTCAGAAGCATTCAGAAGATGAGTCTCCACTCAAGAGTAACTGGATTTGCTGATCCTCGACGTCCAGCTGGAAGAAGAAGACTTGCTGTGGCATTTGCTTCGACGGAACTGAAGGTTGTCGAAATCGTCGAGGACTGACCCGAGAGAGGACCTGGCTAGGCGCCCTCTTCCCGTGCTCCGAGGGACCATCGAGCACCGCTGAATCTTCGCCGAAGCTCCCTGGACGCCAGACCATCGAAAGGCTGCCGACCGGAGAAGGGGACTGCCGAGGAGACCGAAGTAAAGCACCCGGACATCGACGCTGTCGAAGTCCATTGCCGTCGACCAGGGTTCGCAGGTCTGTGTAACCGCTGGAGGCCCGTCGAAGTTGTGTTGCCCAGCCGTGGGAACCACTTGACGCCGAGCCGCCGACGACCGGAGCCGTCCGCTCCTGGCCTAAGAACATTTGACCCGAAGGACTCCCTCGTCCGCATCGTCGACCGCTTTGTCCCGCCGGAGAAAGTCGAGGACGACCACCGCGCCGAGGAGAATCCGCCGGTGGGTTTCCCGCCACCTCACGACCCCAAAGACTCGAGCGACTCGACGCCCTTGCTGGGCCACCGTCACCCACAATCTTTGCGGTCCAGAACTAGTGTCGCCGAGGTGCCCCGCACGCCTCTTCCTCGCAGGACGCCGACGTCTCGACGCCGACGAGCACCGCTCGGATCGAAGCCTGCCGCCTCATCGACGCCGTTCTACCTTGTTTGTTGTCGGACGTTCGACGCCCCGTGTCTCCCGCTTGAAAGGGAAGGCATTCAAGAAGGGCCGTCGATTCCCCGACACCGAACACCGAGTTCCTCGACGCTTCTCGACGCCTCTCGACGATCCGTGACTCCTGCTTTAAAGGGGGTCATTCAAGAAGGATCTGTCGACGCCTCTTCGAAGAACTCGACTCCACCAGGTACATTGGGGGGGTAAAAACATTATAGGAAAGAAATAGACTATTGAACAATATATGGACTGGGCTGGTGTTATATCTCTTTATTTTACAGGTTGCCCAGGTGGGGGGATCTCCACACAGAACTGTGTCCAGTGGTAGGGGCCAGTATTCTGCCTATTGTTTCAACCCTCTGTTATCTCTCCTCTCTCTATTGCTGGTTTCCTTCTTATTGATCTGTGTGCCATTTTAACAGTATTCTGAATGCACTTTAATGAGGTCTAATATTAGTGGTACCACTTTAGAATTGTAGATATTTACCATTGCTGATTTTCCTGAGCACAAAGTGCGTTATTGTGATAAGTGTACATAACCCTTGAATATTAATTATATAAAGACTGTGTTTTCAGTAACACAGTGTGTGGACATTCCTTTGTGGGGGCTTGGGGATACACTGTACTTAAGAACCAGCCTGCATCACCTCCTGAGAAGCTAGGCCTTGATTGCTCGTCCATCGTTACCATATTAGAGAATCTTGGCTGGGGTCCTCTGTGCCTCCCCTCTACCATATAGAGAGCGGAAGTACAGACCCCCCTACCAGTCTTTACATTGCCCAAGATGATAATTTTTTCTGAAGGAGCGTGGCAAACACCTTACCAATCGTGTCTAAGAGGGCAATCGGGCGGTAGTTGGCAGGATCAGCCCGATTGCCCTTTTTATAAATCGGCACAATTATTGCCTCTGACCATGAAGGTGGAAGCGATCTTTGATCTGCGATCACAGAGAACAGGATTTCCATAAATTCGGCCCACTCGTGTTTGTTTTCTTTTAACATCACATTTGTGATACCATCGGGACCTGCAGCTCTCGAGTTTTTTAATTTTCCGATAGCAATTTCAATTGTTTCTTTAGACTCCCAGACATCCCATTTTGAGATTTCACATACCGGCTGTATCTCTTCTTGCAATGTTTGCGTTGAGAATACCTTTTGAAAATGTTTGTGCCATTCTCCCTCAGCAACTCCGTTTTCAAGTCTTTCAAATGATGAAAATATCATCAATATACCGCGACCATTGTCGCAGGTTGTTCTTAAAGGGGTTTGTGTCAGCATAGATGGTCACGTTCTCGAACATCTGCACATATAGGTTAGCCAAATTAGGAGCCATGGCCGCCCCCATGGGCGTTCCCTCTACTTGCTGGTAAAAAGTTCCCTCAAATTGGATTCATAGTAAGGGTATGTTTTGTAATATTCTGGAGATGTGGAGATGTTCGAGAAAGTTACCATCTATGCCGACACAAACCCCTTTAAGAACAACCTGCGACAATGGTCGCGGTATATTGACGATATTTTCATCATTTGGGAAGGGGTTAGAGCTACAGCAGAAGAATTTGTGGTTTGGCTAAACCAGCAAAATAGGTTTTTGAAATTTACGCAAGAGATCAAAGATTTTGAAATCAAATTTCTTGATATCACCATTTTCCATCAAGCAGGTGTGTTGCGAGTCAAACCTTATAGCAAAGCGACAGACCGCAATGCGCTTTTACATTTTTCCAGCCATCATGCACAACAAATCAGACGCAACTTACCTTTTGGTCAGTTCTTGAGACTGAAATGTAATAGCAGTTTGAAGCAACATTACGTAGAAAGTACCAACATTCTCCACAATAAATTGGTTGCACAAGGGTACCCGGAGAGTCTTGTTAAACAATCAGCCAAGCGGGCGTACAATAATAACCGTGAAGCCTGAAACAAGAGAGAAAATAATTTGGTGTTTATCGACACTTTTTCTGACCTGTCATACAAGATCAAAGGTGTGTTCTACAAGAACTGGAAGAAAGTCTATAGTAAGGAGAATTGAGCCCCCCTTGTGGCTTTCAAAAGAAGTCAAAATATGAGAAACATTCTCACCAGGAATGACATTTCGGCCAAAAAACAACCAATAGTCAAACAAACAACTTTGTGGGGTTTTCCTCCGGTAGTTGGTAATTACCCATGTGGTAACTGTGTAATGTGTAACCTTACGTTTTCCACGAAGGAGGTAGACATAGGGCTGGCAAATAGATGGAACATTACTGAATTTTGTAATTGCAACAGCATAAATGTGGTTTACATGATAACTTGTCCATGCGGTTTGCATTACATTGGGAAGACAAACCGTAAATGTAAAACTTGCATGATAGAGCACAGGAGCTGTATCGGGGCCAAGACTTTACAGGCACCCATGGTCAAACATTTCATTGCTAATGGCCATTCACACGAAGATTTGAGGTGGGTGATCCTTAAATGGGTCAATGGACCCAGCAAAGAAGTTATAGATCAGAGACTAGTCACCTTAGAACAAAAACTCATCTTTAAAACCTGCAGCCATTTGGTTGGATTAAATGAAGATGTCGAGTGGCATAATGTTAGGGCTATGTAATGATGAGGGCCCATGCTTCTGGGCGCCCTAGTCCTCCCTGTGCAGCTTGCCGTGCTCTTCTTATCATGCAAGTTATAATGGACATTATTGGCTGTATCCATTGTACACATTTGTCATGCTCTGTTGTTTCTCATGTCGATGACTGCATATTTATATACAGTTCTTGCCTTATACTAACCTGGGTTAAGATGACTGATTATGTTGTTCCCTGTTTCATGACTGATTGGGGCTCTAGTCTTACTGTTCTCATTGGTGTAGAGAGGCCAAGGAGTTGTCTTTCTGAATTACTCGGATAAAAAAACATTTTTGATTACCCCCCCTCCGTTTTTTTAGACTAAGTGTGGTATTTCTCCATGCCCTTTGTTGTGGGTGATTGCCTTGACAGAGTATTTTCCATTAGTGGTTGTTTTCTTCCTTGTCCAAGTTATTTTCTTTTTTAGTCAGTTTGAAGGCTGGCATGGATTTTCAAAATGTAGAAGTGTCAAGTGCCTTTTTCACAGTTCGTTTTCTACTTCTGACAGATTTCTACTTTATTTTTCGGTCATGAGTTCCTTTTTAGTGTTTTACCTTGCCATTTGCATTATGGGTAAAAGCTACTTATAGACAGTTCTTCCTGGCGTTTTATTGTGTGTTTACAACAATGGCGTTGAGAGGATTGTATGGTGGCACCTGAACCACAGCAATCGGCGGTTGAAAAAGAACTTTGGGCTTTTGTTGGTCCATTACGGTTAAGTTTACCGTTATGAGGTGTTGTAACTTGTGCTTTGTTTTTGGTGATGCATGCAGTAGTTCTTATGTATTTGTATTTGTATTTATTTTATTTATATTGCGCACCTTGCCCAGAGGCTTGCGGGCGCATGTTTAGGAGGAAGTTACACGTTACAGAAAAGAGGTTACATGTTGCAGAAGATGTGATGCAATAAACCGTTACAGGTGATATTGACATAGCAAGTAACAACATAGTATCAGCCCCCCGTTACAGGAGAAGGGTAAGGACTGTGAGCAGTTACAGGTAGCAGGATAAGTATACATCTGATCCGTTTAAATTACAGCAGAATCACAGGCAGGCGAACCTAAACGCGTTAGGCAAATGTGAGAGCCGGAGTGACAATGAGCAGACAGCCGTGCAGAACAAACACTAGCCGCCGAAGGATGCAGGGGTGGAAGGTGAGGTATCTTGTTCCCGTAGCCAAAGTTTAGCTTTGGCTTTAAATTCGATGCAGTGCGGAATGTTCCTTAGGGCGTTAGGAAGTGAGTTCCAAAGCTTGGCAGCAAGGACCGGAAAACTCGACCCTCCCGCCGAGCGTAGTTTGAAGCTGGGGATGACCAGAGTGTGGATCTGGGCAGATCTCAGGGGTCTGGTGGCCGTGTGTTGCGAGAAGCGTGATACTAAGTAAGCAGGAGCTGCATTGTTCTGAGCCTTGTGTGTGAGCACAAGTGATTTGAGTGATATGCGGTGGGAAATAGGTAGCCATTGAATGTTGCGTCTAAAATGGGATATGTGGTTCCGTCTAGGTATGTTAAGTGCTGCCCTTATGGCGTTGTTTTGCGTGACCTGGAGTTTGTCCAGATTTCTTTGGCTGGTCCCAAGGTAGAGGGCGTTACAGTAGTCAATTTTGGACAGGATGAGGGTTCTCGCCAGGGTCAGGCAATTGTCCGGAGTCAGGAATGGTCTGCAGGCTGTGATCAATTTACAGGTGTAAGATGATGCAGAAACAACTGCATTAGTTTGTCGAATGAGGGACAGTGTGGAGTCGAGGTAAATTCCCAGGGTTTTGGTGACATTGGCCACTTTAATGTCATTCCCGTCAATAATGAAGGATTTATAGTTGGTGTCGAGTTTCGAAAGTTTAGATTGGGAGCCCAGGATGATTAACTCCGTTTTTTCATCGTGGAGACAGAGCCCGTGATTAGCCATCCGTAACGTGGTTACATGCATGCAGGCTCTTTTTTGAAACTGAGCAGAAACTGGGCAGTGGATGCAGCACTGATTTTAAGAATTCTTGCGATGCAGTATGGAGATGAGTCTTTGAGTTAAACAGTTTTCAGAGGCTCACGAGTGTGGAGCATAACGTGCATGTGGTGTTTTCAAACGGAGTGATATTGCACTTTGGAGGCGGCACGAAGTTTAACAACATTTGACAGGCGGCATGTAAACCCCTTTTTTTTTTTGGGATAAACGCTATACGGAGGCTCAGCAGTGTGTAGCATTTTATTATGCTAGGCTAAATGGAGATGTGTTTTTTTTGGGCTAAATAACATATTGAGCTCGGGCTTAGGATGTGTATATTGAGACTCACTATTGGTGTATATGCCTTTATTTGTGGAGGCACTTTGTAGATCATTTACGTGCCTTTTTTCGTGGCCTTGGAACTGCAGGAAAATTGTTTGTTTAATACCCTAGTGAACACAGCGGTTGATTACTTCTTATTGTGTTTAATCTCCACAGATTGTGTTTGAAGAGTTAGAACTTGACACAGTGGCTGTTTCACGTAAAAGACTGATTATTCTCCTCAAAGGTTTATTCTCTTTTGGGAACACATTTGGCTACCGCATTTTGCAAGGTATGTGCAAGCATGTTCCTAGGGGGTGTTTTGACTTTTTATACTCCGGTATGATTATAGTGCGACACAGTGTGTCGTTATGTTTTCTTCTCTAGTGTGTTCTTACTCAAATCCATTGAAAAGGATTACTATTATAAGCGTCTGATATCCGGCTGGATGTGACTGTATTATTGGCGACATTGGATCCTTGGAATACACAGATCCCAAGGTATATATGTTTACAGCAGAATGTTGGTGCTAAGGGTTCCCGAATGGGGACTAGGTATGGGTGGCTTTATTAATTCAGGCTTCCGTGTTTGTGTAATGTTGACATATGACATTAAAAGTAGGTAAATCTTGGGAAATGTTGGTGCACACACAATTTTTAATATGGTTGTATGTTTTTGTAGATTGCATTAAGGATCAAGTTCAGATCCATGCCCACCAGGACTGGAGGGGACGATCACTGTAGAATTTTAAGAAGAGCTACCCCTGATGAATGTCAGACATCTAAGAGTCCACAGACAGATACATGTTGGGTTATATATAGATTGCAACAAATTAATTTTTCACTGATATTTGTATGGTAAATGTTGTTTTTTTTAGTTAATGTGGTATGGTTGTTTTTTATTTTTACATTGATGTGTATGTAATCGTCCTGTTTTTTGATAACCTGGTTTTAGGGTTGTTCCTTAATCTGTGTATTATTTAACACAGTTTTAATGAGAATTGTCTTTTTTCTATAATAAAAATATTTTTCTTAATGATATAGCTTTTGTGTGTTACACCTTTCCTTCCCATTAAAATGTGAATTTGAACTGTTTTCTTCTATAATATAAAATATTGTTTTGGGGTCCTCAGACAGTGAAAACAGTAGGTTTATGTAACGGACCTTGCTGTGGGGATTGTTTGATTTGAGCTTATTTGTACTGCCATCTTTTTAAACAACATTTTTTGAGTGTACTATCCCTTTAAAAAACTATTTTAAGAGGCTCAGTCTAATATCTGTTCAAAATAGTCTTATTTGGAAAAGAAAACGTCTGTTTTTTGCAATATAATTTGTAACTTCATTATTTTGGTTTGTGTTACTGGCAGTAAGCATCAAATCTCATAGTTCAGTACAGTAGATGGGCCTTTGTAATGTTTGAAATACAGAAAGCGGTTCAGTGATTCTGTCAACTTATGCCAAACTCATCACTTTGACTTTAAGATTAATAAATGTTAAAAAAAAAAAAAACACTAACCTAGGAACAACATTATGTCAGGACAAAAATAATTGCCAAATATACATTACTTTTGGGTCTCCGTTACAAAATTGAAAACCTAAGCAATTTAATAGATGGTGACAGAACAGATGGGAACTAGTTCTACTGCATGCATAGTGCTTATGGTGGAAAGGAGACAACCTACAATTATTTCGTAATTTGATGCCAAACTTGAGAAACGGGACATGGGCTGTAACAAGGCCATAATTAAACCCTATAAACCTCAGGTTAAGAGTGCCCAGGGACCTAACCACACATCACAAAGTCGAGGCAAATATCTAAAGCTGTGCTTTAGGAATAGAGCATGATATTTGCAAGTCTTTTACCCTATTCATTGCAGTAAACTTTCTTGTCATTCATGTTTTGGTAATTGGGGCACATCCAACTCATGGCAATGTGCTGCTTAGCACACAATGTGGCAAGGGATACAAACCTGATCCCTTCAAGACTCCCAAAAAGCATTGTAAGTGGTGTCTTAGGAATGTTGTCAAAGAGAATGTTGCTAATAGTTCTGAGGACACCACATCAAAATAATCTGGATATTCTCAGCCCAAATGGAAAAGTTTCCTTCTGCACACCCACACCCTTGGAATGTATATGGATTATTCACATTTCTGGTGTCTTCCATTGTATGATTTGCTAAAGAGTAACCACTCCTACGCGAACCTTGTGTGAAGACCTCTTCACTCGGAGGCTATCCCCGTTCTCTGCACCATTCACCCTTGGTATTCTACAAAAAGGTATTATTGGTGTCCTATCTGCACCACAATTGGTTGTCTCTGACCAGCTACTGTACAGCGGATTTAGAGGACCTGGCCGAGGTAATTTTTACAATAGTAAAAATGTCCTGTCATGAGAATGATTAGTTCACATCCTCCTCAGTCTGTAAAACATTGAGTTGAATGGGCGCAAGGCATGGCTAAATCAAAGCTTCAGCACTGGGTGTTGATGGGCATGGAAGAGAACACACATTAAGCAGAGGGGTGCAGACTGTGCAGAGGTATGTTCTTGGATATACAGACCTTTTGGGGCTGGTAAATTGGGGTTGAAGAGCTCACAGTATTCCAGGTCATCCCAATATTTCAGGTCTGTTAGCCAGGAATCCCATGTAGGTGGAGGAGCCATGTACCACACCATTACAATCCAGCATCTAGCTAGTAGAGAAGCTATGCATTAGAACTTCTGTTTCATAATGTTTCTTTTATTTAAAAAAAACCCAGAAGAATACATTGCAATATCATTTGCAGTCGGAGACCCGACCATTATACACATAGTATGCTGTACTATCTCAATAAGTTATCTTCAGGCACGCTCATTGTAATGACAACATTTCGACTATGTCCAGTGGTGGAAATGGAAAAAATGTGAGGGGATCCCACAAATGCCGGGGTGAGGATGGAGTTTGGAGGAGGGGCAGAGTTCAGAGGCGGGCGGGGGAGCTGGCAGTGGAACTCCGATCAAAGAATGTTCGAAATAGTTTTAAAAAATGGAGCAATTTCTTTCATGTCTCAAAGTACACAAACCATAGTAAGATACGCACAGACATATATAAATATATCTCACTTTGATTTGTGTACTTTTCAAGCCATCTTCTCAAGACTACAACTATCAAACTCTGTTTGGAAAAGGCAATGATCACTGTGCCCCCAGCTTTGCGGGCTCGATAATATAATGTGTGGACAGTGTGCTTGCACAGAGCAGTTAACATTACAGAGCCTGCGAAGCTGGGGTCTCAGTGATCATTGTGTTTTCCAAATGAATTCTGCTCTGTGTGCAGAGTGTGCTTTCTGCTCTGTCACACAGGGTCTTTAGTCTTTAACCCTCGGCAAACCTGGGGACTTTCCTCGGCAGGCGATATCCAACATTACAAGAGTGGGGGGTGGGAGGGTGAGCCACGAAAAACGCATATAGTATCTTTAGAGCATGCAAAGACTGTGAGGTATCGAGTCGTTGAGGATGAGAGAGGGAGAGAGAGACTGAGTAAGAATTAAGCTGAAAACAGGTGGGTTTTTAGAGTCTTGCGAAATGGAAAATAACTTGAGGTTTGCGAAGAAAGAGGCAGAGCATGCCACAGCATGGGATTCCCTCCAGCTCTGGCCCGAGAGAATCTAGGAACGATTAACAAGCTTTTGTTGAATGCAATAGGCGATTGGGGATGTAGCGCTGAATCCTGGTACATAAAAATAAAAAATAAAAATACAAAAAAAAAAATCTGCTCCAACATTGTGGATAGCAGGATGGACCATGCAGAGAACCTTAAACTTAACCCAGCTTCTAATGGGAAGCCAATGTAGTTGAAGCAGGAGTTCTCTGGAGTGAACACGTCTGGGAGCTCCGAGGGCAAGATGTGCTGCAGCGGTCTGGAGAATTTGGAGGCGTTGGAGAAGCCTCTCAGGTTACCCATGGTAAATGGCATTACAGTAGTCTATGGAACTCATAATAGATGCTGTAACAAGTTTTGATCTAAATCATGGGTGCACAACATACGGCCCGCGGGCCAGTTGCTGTCCGCCATGCTGTTTTTTCTAGCCCGTGAGGCACAAAGACTTTCCTAATGGAGGGCGGCCCGCAAGCAGCATCGGCCGCCCTCCATTAGGAAAGTCTTTGTTGTCTTCTGGGCCGGACAAAACACTGGCTGCCATTGGCTCAGCACACACGCACCACGTCACTCCTACGAGCCACGTAGTGCGTGTGTGCTGCACCAATGGAGTGCCAGCACTACGGCTGGCGTGGCCAGTAAGGCTTGATGCCGGAAGGCATTTCAGCCTTGCTTGCCACGCCAGCCGTAGTACGATTCCACCTACCTCGCCAGCGTTCCAGCTTACCTGCCTTCCAGCACGTCTCCGGTAAGTGGTCTGTGTGTTTGTGTGTCGGGTTGTTCGGCTGTATGTTTGTGTTGTGTATGTTGAGATGGGAGGTTGGGGGGGGGGGTGTCGGATATGTATGAATGTTTGTTTTTGAGAGTTTGTGTTGTGTATGTTGAGATGCATGTATAGGTGCATGCTTCAGAGTTTGAGTGCTGAGTTGGGGGGGTTTGGGTCTGTATTGCTGCATGTTTGAGAGTGTGCTGAGGTGGGGGGGTTCGGGTCTGTATGGGTGCATGTTTGAGAGTGTGCGGAGTTGGGGGCGTGGGGGGTTCGGGTCTGTATGGGTGCATGGTGTATGCTTGTGTGTGTGCTGAGTTGTGGGGGTTCGGGTGTGCATGAATGTTTGTTTTTGAGTGTTTGTGTTGTGTATGTTGAGATGCATGTATGGGTGCATGCTTCAGAGTTTGTGTGCTGAGTTGGGGGTTTGGATCTGTATTGGTGCATGTTTGAGAGTGTGTGCTGAGTTGGGGGATTCGGGTCTGTATGGGTGCATGCTTGAGAATGTGTGTGCTGAGTTGGGGGGAGTGGGGGTTTGGGTCTGTATGGGTGCATGCTTGAGAATGTGTGTGCTGAGTTGGGGGGGTGGGGGGTTCTGGTCTGTATGGGTGCATGCTTGAGAGGGTGTGTGCTGAGTTGGGGGTGGGGGGGTTCGGGGCTGTATGGGTGCATGTTTGAGAGTGTGTGTGCTGAGTTGGGGGGGTGGGGGGTTCGGGTGTGCATGAAGGTTTGGTTGGGGGTGGGAGCCATGGGGCATAGTGTTTGGTTGGGGGTGAGGGGGCCATGGGGCATAGTGTTTGCTTGGGTGTGGGAGCCATGGGGCATAGTGTTTGGTTGGGGGTGAGGGACAGGGGGCATAGTCTTTGCTTGGGGGGTGAGGGAGCCATGGGGCATAGTGTTTGGTTGTGGGTGAGGGGGCCATGGGGCATAGTGTTTGGTTGGGGGTCAGGGGGCCATGGGGCATAGTGTTTGGTTGGGGGTGGGAGCCATGGGGCATAGTGTTTGGTTGGGGGTGAGGGGGCCATGGGGCATAGTGTTTGGTTGGGGGTGGGAGCCATGGGGCATAGTGTTTAGTTGGGGGTGAGGGGGCCATGGGGCATAGTGTTTGGTTGGGGGTGAGGGGGCCATGGGGCATAGTGTTTGCTTTGGGGGTGAGGGACAGGGGGCATAGTGTTTGGTTGGGGGTGAGGGACAGGGGGCATAGTGTTTGCTTGGGGGGTGAGGGAGCCATGGGGCATAGTGTTTGGTTGGGGGTGGGGGGGCCATGGGGCATAGTGTTTGGTTGGGGGTGAGGGGGCCATGGGGCATAGTGTTTGCTTTGGGGGTGAGGGACATGGGGCATAGTGTTTGGTTGGGGGTGAGGGGGCCATGGGGCATAGTGTTTGGTTGGGGGTGGGAGCCATGGGGCATAGTGTTTGGTTGGGGGTGAGGGGGCCATGGGGCATAGTGTTTGCTTGGGGGGTGAGGGACAGGGGGCATAGTGTTTGGTTGGGGGTGAGGGGGCCATGGGTCATAGTGTTGCACTCCAAGAGTGAACTCAATAATAAAGCTAAAACTGGCACAGTTAGGAGATGTACATCCTTTGCTTTTTTGAGGAAACCTCACTCAACGAAGGCCATACTCCTTTTGGGCAACCCAAACAGCAAACTATAGCAGTCCAAAATAACGGAATGTCCAATCAAGGGTCAATAAAATATATATAATTTAATTAAACAGACGATATACAATAACTAAATCGAAAGCTGGGAGGAGAGGGAGAACTTTTTTAAAAAAAATGCGTTTTATAAGGCCCTTCTGACAAACTGCGGAAACCTGGGCTTCCTGTGATCCAGAGGACATGAGTTTAATCCCAAGACTTTTTACCACAGGAGGAGGCTCAGGACATGGGCCAAAAGAAGGCCAGTAGTCACTGGTCCACAGCTGACACTCGGTGTTGGAACCAACTAGGAGAACCTCAGTTATTTTTTTATCACTGTTCAACTTCAGCCAGTTATTGGCCATCCAATCACTGACTGCAATAATGCAGTTTTTCAGCTTATTAGGATGATCAGTGGAAGGCGTATTTATGCGAATCAGGATCTGGGTATCGGCGGCATAGGAGAAAAAATGGCCTCCGAGTTTAGCCAGTTCCTGCATATAAAGATTGAAAAGTAATGGGGACAGGCTGGAGCCCTGTGGAACCCCACACTTCAGCACAGTGGGCAAGGAAGTAAAAGGCGGAAGAGAAACCATTTTTACCCATTCTGACAAAAAAGAGCACCATTTAAGCAGAATGCCCGAAATTCCTGCCTCATGGAGGCACCAAAGCAGCTTCTGGTGGTTGACCGTATAAAAGGCTGCGAAGAGGTCAAGGGTAATCCAAGCTCCCACCTCTCCGCAGTCCTGAAGTAGAGCAATGTCGTCCATCAGTGCCACCATCAGATTCAGTTCCCATACCAGGGCGAAATCCGGATTGAAAGGGATGGAGGAGAGAGTTAGCCTCCAAAAATACTGATAGTTGAGGAGTCACGATTGATTCCATTAGTTTCTTTAGTACTGGGAGAAGGGAGATAGGGCTATAGTTTTCAGCTATTGCAGGATCAAGAATAGATTTTTTGTTTTAGCGAGGGAGAGATCACTGCATGCCATAAGAGAGGGCAATGTGACCAGTGGTAAAGGAATGGTCAAGTGCAGCAATGAGGAGGCCAATAAAATTGTTGGAAGCCTCTTGAAGGCTAGCAAGCGGGATGGGATCCATGGGGGAGGCAGATCAGAGTTTTCCCAGAGCAGAGGAGACACTCTATCTGTCACTGCACTAAAGTGAAAAGCATTAGGCTTGGTTTCCCCCCATTGCAGCATAGACCACAGGGGCCTTCCTACACTGATCAGTTGTTGAATATTAAGAAATGTT
This sequence comes from Ambystoma mexicanum, assembly GCF_040938575.1. Taxonomy (NCBI): domain Eukaryota; kingdom Metazoa; phylum Chordata; class Amphibia; order Caudata; family Ambystomatidae; genus Ambystoma; species Ambystoma mexicanum. The sequence goes on from NC_090929.1 coordinate 794,235,896, forward strand.
TTCCCCTAAAAAAAGACAGCAGTGTGATCACAGTGGGCCTGAGTTAAGAGTTGTTAGAGGGATTTTTAGCAGGAGTGGTAAGTTCCTTAATCACTCGGAACAACTCGCGCGTAGAACAAGAGGCACCGAGGATACGATTAGCATAAAAATCAGCTTTAGCTTTTTTTTTTTTTAATAGCCGTGTGGTAGACAATATGAGCCTGCAAGTAGGCAGACCATGTCGCAGAGTCAGACTTGGAGCGGAACGAATCTGGCTTTCTATGGCAGGTTTGCTTCAAAGACTTAGTGTGGGGGAATACCAGGGAGTGGACAGGTGAGCCCAGCAAAGGGATTCAGTAAGGGGAGCAAGACTGTCAGCTGTAACTTCAAAGGCATCAATCGGGGTGCTACAAGGCGCTTTGAAATCATTGGTTATTCCCTCACCTGTGAGGGTGATGATAGATCTAGAAATGGCTTCAGAGCGCAATGGGGGCGAAGTTTAAAAAGAGCCACTGGTTTCACTTCAGGTCGAGAGAAAGGGAGAGAAAAAGGTAGGAGAAAATGGTCCGACCAGGTCAGGGGACGAGAAGGAAACACTAGGAGCCCGTCACAGTCAGCAAAAATTAAATTGAGCTGGTTCCTTCCTATATGGGTAGGACCATGGTTTCTGAGAGAAAAAGTAGAATCCCATAGTCCTGAAATAAATTTACTGGCTTGCAAATCATCGGGATTATTCGGGTGAAGATTAAAATCACCTAAAATGACTAAATTAGAATGTAACAAAGAGAGGTCAGCAACTAGTTGAGCAAAGGTGTCAAGAAATTGATTAGTAACATGTCTAGGGGACCAGTAAATCATTAAAGTGAATTGAACTAGCAGCGGATGGCTGAAGTCTAATCAGCAAAGTTTCACAACCAAGGTTGTGGGAGAATAGAACGGTAGAGCCGTTTACGGTATTCTTAAAAATAATAGCTACCCCCCTCCGATCTTTGGAGCAGGGCGGTCATGGCTCAAAATAGTGTATTAAGGCGGAAGCATTTGTATTATGTCAGGGTCCGAGGTGACAGTAAGCCATGTTTCAGTCATACACATGAAGTCAGACTGAAACCCGTCAAGAATAGAATTAATATCTTCCTGGTGGGCCACCGCTGATCTCACATTGATGAACATACCCTTGAGAGAGTGAGTATCAGCAAAAATGGTTTCTTCCTTTTTTTTCATGGGGATCCGTAATAAGAAACCGCTGAGACCAGCATAAACTGGCAGGCGCCAACGCAGTAAGATCGTTGTGCGAATAAGTGTGTTGTGAGACTATCTCATAAGTAGACCCAGAGTCTTGTTACGTTCTCCCCCCCCCCCCAAACGCAGTGCGCGTAATTCCATACGGTCTCATTCGTGCCTCCAAACTGACCACCCCCGCCCCAATCTACTTTTTTGGTAACATTAGTGGCAGATGGCATTTTAACATGAAACAAAAAATAAATAAAATTGCATGATCATTACAGATGCAGGAAACTCGTCTATAGAGGGCTGTGTCCAGGTGCTCCGGGCCAAAATGCATGCAAACCTCCTAATTTGCATATGGATTGGGCCATAAGAAGTGACTTCGCAGAAAAGGACATTGCACAGAGCATTGTTTTTGATGCTTGAGGCACCAGGAAAATCACTAAGGGTACCTGGTATGGTCTCGATCCTCCAGGTAATCAATGTGTAAAGACAGCAATTGATCCAGACCATAAGTGGTGGACAGGAATGATTACACTAACTTATAACCATGTATAGTACAAAATAGAAATGTATTATACACATTTTATCAATGACAGTTTGGTAATCTCAGGGCTATAAAAGCAACTTCATTTCACGCACATGCACAAGTTGGTTACCCAAACTCCATTCAACCCATTTGATCAGGTGTACCTATTTTTATTCACGTTCATACTTCAAAACAAATGTAAACATTCTATAATTACCTTTTTTTTAAAATAAAGGAGGGGAGGATAGCTCAGCGGCAACATGCTCGCCTTGGAAGCAAGACGAGACGGAGCAACACAGGTTCGATCCCCGAGTCCGCGCTTAGAAACCTCCGGGGTATTAAGCGTGTTATAAATAACCAATCATATCAATTATCATATCACAAAGGAAAATTACTGCCCAATTCATCTGCACTCTGTTGATGTAATGGTGCAGCTCTTGCCAAACAACAACATCATCTGCACTTGTTTCGGCCGGACTGTGCAGGCCTCATCAGTGAGGCTCTCTGATGACTCAAGCCTTCTTCAGGACAATCGTGGGTGCCTAGTTCTGCCCCACTTTTTACGTCTTTTTGTGTTGGTTGCTTCTCTCCACGGGTGATTCTGGTTGTAGGCTCAGGGTTCTAAAGAAATTTGTATTCCTCCTCTGATGACTGTATCTAGTGAAGTGAGACCATTGTGTGTACTGAATCATTTCCCATCATCTACGTCTGCTTGCTAATAGATGCACTGTGCCCTGGCAGAACATGGTGTAGATAGTATATCTTTTTGGCCACATCTGTACATTGTGGACACCAACCTATTTCATCTCCGAAGAAAAGATCGTCTAACCCGTGAAATGGTTGCTAGTGCACCAACACACTGTAAAGCACTTGTTCGATTTGGAAGTACAATTTTGAGAAATGGGTTAACCAGCTCCTTTTGGTCATATGTCGTGCTTCGGGAGTAAATCAAAACCTTATGTATAGTTATCTGCAATTGCCTGACTGCCTAGCCCTTGTGTTGGGACATGTCAGGTAAACGGCTCTGGCATTAGTCTGTTTTCGCTCACATAGTGAGACAGTGTTCGTGTCGGAAAAGGGGGAGGTGTAGAGGCTCTAAATATCCTAATGGGCACGATGGGCGGAAAAGGTGGCATAAGGAAGGGGATAAGGTGTCTCACCCTTCGATGTCTCACTCCCACTCCTCAAAGACCCTGATCCTCCCCCACTGGTTCACCCCCAGGAACTGGATCCATTAGCGATGGCTGTACCCTGGCCACCTGGATGACAGATCTCCGGGGACTAGCGGGTGAGACACCTTCAGGTTTCTCACACTACACACCTCATTTTCAGATATACAGACGATTCTCAGAACCTACTTTCTGGCCTTGCTTGCTCCGATGATTACTTTATTCTCTCAGTCCTCCAAAAGTCAAAGACTCTACAATTGAAAACATTGCATGCCTCAACCACCACAAAGCTGAAATGACCAGCGTTGGTTCTCCTGTCTTTTTGCCTCCCCATTAACTGGTCACCCACTTGGTCCTCCCGTTTCCAGCACTGCCCAGAAACCTTGGCGTTGTTTTGGGTTGTAACTTGTCTTTCTTTACTCAAATTCATTCATTTGCACACACACGCACACATTTTCAGCTTCACTTGATTTTCTTACCTGGACACACCTTGGAAGATAATTATTCCTCAAGCCCTCATACTTTTTAAAAATTAGTATTTTGCACGGCTACTTTATGAGGGCCAAGCTACGATGTTGTTAGAAAGCTGCATCTCTGCCAAAAAAAGTTTGTCGGGCACATGTTCCCACTCAAATCTTTTGATCCGTTCTGTCTTCAAAGCGTTGACCTGGTTTCCCATCTAATAGAGCTAAATCTCACTTCTGACCTCTGCATACTGTTATTGTGCTCCGCCACATTTCGTGACATCTTAACATATGCAAACTACCTGTAACTCCGTAGCCACAGCCACTACCTGTAACCCGTAGTTTGATCTGTTCTTTCTCCCCTGTGCCTCCTACACATCTATATTGTAACATATATATTATATCTGCAACTCTTTGTAAAGCCAACACGCAGATCTTCCTCCATTTTCTTCCTCACAATCTAATGATACATAACTTTAATTACCCCATGGTGTTCAGTGCTTTAATAATGTATGGTGCATTTCCTTTCTTCTTTGTATGTGCTTCTGTATACACCTCACAACTGCTTTAATAATAAGTTTAACGGTTTTCACACACCCTTGAATGTTTGCCAGCACTGTAATTTCCGTACCTCTTCCTGCACCCAGAAGTGGTTTCCTCTGTACCCGTTATTTTGCAAAACACCACGAAAAATGGAAAACAAGCATGCCTGTGCATGTTAGGTCAGACATTTCAGTGGGCCTTTTTTTCCTAACTGGGGCTGTCTCCAAGTCTTACTGGTTTTGGGTGTCTGAAACTTGCAAATCACTTTCAGTGTTCTGTGCATGGTAGCGCAAAAAGGTAGCTGCGGTAGGAATACTCCCAGAATACCCAATTCCCTGATTGAGTTCTGCCTCAACCAGAAAGTGTGTTGGTGCATAGGCAGCTTTGTTTTGCTTTTTGTTTCATCACTCTGGATAGTGTTAAAGCCCTCTGAGACACTGCAGACTCGAGTAAATGGTTCAAGGGTTTTTATTAGGCAGAACTCAAATGATGTGAAAGCTTGATATGTGATTAAAATGTGACACACTAATTGCGGTCCCTGGCCTAAAGACCTCAGCCTTATTGGTTTTACCCCCCTCTGGGATTTTCTATGGGAACATCTTTCCAATTAGTTCCTCAGGAATTCTGGTTCGCAATATGATCTGGTGCTTTTTCAACTGGCCAGTTATTGGCACTCTTCACTTTCATGCCTTTCTGTTCCTATCTGGATGTTGATTTCTCACGGTTCTCCTCTGTCAGGGATTCCACTCCTATTGCTTCTTCCCTCTCCTCCTCTTCAATATTCACTCCTCCTATTACACCCTTTTCTCCCCCCCCCCGCTTGCCCCATCCTCTATTCCTGCTTTAGTCTTTCCTCGTTCCCATCTCCCCCTGTCACCTGTCCCGTCCCAATTCTCTCCTCTCCACTCTACTTTCCTCTCCCCTTCTCCTCTCCCCATCAATCTCTTGCTCAGTCTCTTCTACGCTCTGTTCCTTGTCCTACGTCTGCAGGTTCTCTCGGTCTGCCTCCTTGGACAACCCACCTTTGTGTATTTCACTGCATTTCTCTTTCGTGGGTCACTTATTTTGTTTTTTTGCCCCAGGTGTTTTTGGGATCTGAAGTCCTTCAAAGAAAAAGAGAACATTGACCAGAATGGGGTTTAACAAAGCACATAAGGCAGGGTGCAGCGTCTGGGGGCCCGCCTAACTCCCTCACCCCTTCTGTGGGGCAGGGCTGGCTATGGTAAAAACCCTGGTAGGCCGCCGGTCCAGGTTTAGAGGTCCCTATCCTTTTTCGACAAGGTAAAGTCCCTGAACCTGTTAAAGTATCCAGTTTATAAGGTTGGTACATGCTTGCTACCTGAGTAGGAGCAAAGTGACTACCAAGACACTTAAAAATCTTGGCATTTTATTCTTTGCGTTCCTTCTTTGTGTGTTTTTGCGACAAGTAACAAACATTTTTGCTCTGCTGCCTCTTAGCTGAAAGCAAAGCTCACAGAGGCATCAGTGAATGGAGTCTAGTTTAGTCTGGATGTGTGTGTGTGTGTGTATATATATATATATATATATATATCGATATATCTCCATGAAAGTGGAGTTTGGTTGAAACTTTGAAAGTTGCATGGCTGTTGATTGGAAAGCTGGGCTAACGACCACCCCTGTCTGTAAATGTGTGTGACTAAGGGGAGCGTGAGCCATTCTGTAGATAACCTACCTGGAACTGTGATAGACATTAGAGAGGGTAGACATCACTGATCCTTGAGGCTCCTTATCAAAAACATTTATTTCGGCATTGCCATAAAAAGTACATACAAAACAACAATCACAATAAATACTGGAGCACATCCTCAATACACCAATCTTAAAAGGATTCCATAAAAACATTGACATGTATAGTTCGTTGTACCATGGCAAGTAGATGGATTTTAAACAAACAAGTACCAATCCTGCAGTAAAAAATTGTATCGGTGCTCATTCTGTCTGGTTGATTTTAAGCAACTTGCTTCTAAGCAGCCAAGCATTGTAAATGTAGGTTGTAAACGCAACAATCACCAAATTAGACTGGTCGAATTTTCATCAGTGTGCTGTTGAAAACTGGATAGCCAGTGGGAAGGATACCAGCTCATATTCTTTAAGGCACTCGCACCTTAAACCGACGTGCTGCCAAGCTGGTGGCCTCATCCCTGGGCAATGCTGGAACCTCCTGACGTCGTCCTTGTCCCCACGACTGAAGTTCAGGAACAGCGAGATCTGCTAGAACTACCAGGAACAACTGCCTCAGCTACAGCTCTTCACAAAAAAAGGTACTGTGCAAACACGGTCCGGAAATCTTTTCGGCCACGGTGAAAGTGCGTGAAACTTTCCCGACTTCGAAGGCTTGTCCTTCCCTAAATATTCGTCAAACTTTTCGCTTGGCCAAATTCTTCTGAAAACCGTGGCAAAGACTTAACCGTTTACTACCAGAACTGTGCTATGTATGCGAAGACTCTGAACCATTGACTTTGGCCTAGGCCTATGAACTGAATACCTGGTTGTGGTTTACTGAAACCCTTTGCCCTGCCTATGAAAGTATTTGTGCTGTCTATTCTTATAACATTGTCTTTTTACCCCTTTTAAAAGTATCTGAAGTGCCATTTTGCTCCCACTTCAGGGGAGCTTAACTTCATTTACTTACCGGTTGTTTATTTGTGGTTTTTTAGTGTGCGATATTGAGTTGCTCTTGCTTGTGTAATGTTTTCCAACTGACTGACTGTGTAAATAAATGTATATTCTTTTACCAAGAAACCTTGAGTAATTGTTTGTTTGAATCACTGTATTGGTTGGCCCTTTGTGTAACTTGTTCTACTGCTCACTTAAACTCTTGAGATAAGTCTGGCTGCTCAGCCATTGCTACCACTTTACTCTGTAGTACAGGCTTGTACCAAAGGTGAAAATGTGCTTACACTTTGCATGCAGTGTTCTCAAAGGGTACTGCATATGATTCTGCCTAAAACATGCCCAGCTATTTATTGCAAGACAACAAACTATGTACAGTGCCCTTTCATGCATGCACATGGACACATACAATCTTAAGACTAAATAACACACATCTTCATATAGAATACCAAAAGCTTTGCCTTCTCACAAATGCCAAATAATTGCTTGCTGGGAGGCTCTTCTAAAACTTCGAGACATCAAACGCAATTGTTGTGCTTCTGTGATGAAAAGAAAACAGAATATGAAATGCCCATGATGCTGCAACTGCGCTGCCTATATTAAAGCTGATCAAAATAGGAAAATGAAGTAGAAATGCAGCACTAGTTTAAGACTATTTTCATTCTACACAATACTTGTGTCCTGAAGCAATGTGAAAAGCATGTTCATGATTCACAATTCTTTAATAACACTGTAACCTACAAAATGCAGGCAGTTCAACAAAGTGAACAAAACACAAATTCCCTTCTACATTACTCAAAGTATTATCTTGTTAGAATTATTAAGAGCGTGTTAAATAATAAATAGACCAGGACTCATCCCAGTTTCTTCTTTCAAGGAACTGTCGATTGCTAAAATAAAGAGTGGATTTGCAAGCGGCTGCTGGCCAGCCTGTCGCCAGTGACCTCCAAGATTTATGGGGGTGCTGCTATAAATGGCCTGTGTAAGCTGTATGCAAGGAAGAATTAAAAGGGTCGTCTTGACAAGATTTCTGTATGTAAAAAGGCCTTATTATACGCACCTTATCTGGAGTACTGGGTATAGGTGTGTATTACACAAGTTGGTAGTGTGACTGAGCAGCCAGACTCGGCTCAAGAGGGGTAAATGTAATCTGTAGCATCGAAATTCACTGATACAAGTATCCATATAACAAGGTTTTCTAGTAAAATAATTATTATTTAACGGTCGGTTTTAAATGAGCATTCTTTAAAAAGGGCAATGTGCAACAATAAAAATACACTTCAAAATACTTTCCCAGAATCAATACAAAGCAAGTAGATACTTTTTAGAGATGCTTCATACACACTTCCTACACCCTGTGGGGACTTCACTAGCTAGGACAGTAATCGCATTTATATATCACTTGTAGACTTTGAGAGATTCTGGCAGAAAGGAAAGGTTAGAGGAAGGAAAAAGGTTAATCAGGTTCTCAGACCATATGAGCACTTTAAATCTTACAATGAAGTCTAGATAACCTTTCCCAGCAATATTAGGTAAAAACCAATGTATCCCCTATGAGGGACAGTAAGAATCGAAGTCCATGGAATAGAAGAGTTTGCAGGGAGCCCGGGCAGCCAAAGTCAATTGCAGCAAAGTATATGGAGCTGAGGCACTTCTTAGATTGCAAAAAGTCTTTCTCAAAGTCTTGCACAAAGTTGGAGTTTGTTGAAGAAAAATCACTGTAGGGTCACAAGCTGTTGCACTTGTGAAAGTTAGACCTGAGATCAACTCTAGAAAAGCAGCTACTGCAAGTCTCAACTGAGAAGAGCAAGCTACAGACTATGAGGTAAGTAACCCAAAGTCAGAACAGTACCTTTTGTTTAGAAGAAGGGGTTCCAGCTGGCTCCTGTCTGGTTGCAGCGGTGCAGATCCTGTTTTCCTGGGCCTCAGTCATGGGGACACCTGCAAAGGCAATTCGATGGTCGGCGACAGCTACAGGCTCTTTTCGGATTAGCGGCACTTCGTGGTTTCAGCGGCACCAATGTGGATCTTGGACACTGGTTGGGTTTCCTTCACTCCTTGAGTCCAGCACTCTCAATAGGTGACTCGAGCTCTGGTTTTCCTGCTTCTGGAGGGTCCTGAGAAGCTTCCTGGAGCTTTTGGCCGGCTTACAGACATTGCACTCAACTACGGATTTCTCGATCCCTGGCACTCAGTTTCTGCAGCAGCGAAGGGAGTACAGCCAGTTGTGGAAGGTCTTCCAGCAAAGTTTGTCTCTGGGTAAGTTTGTCCCACTAACCCAAGGGAAGTAGTCGTCCTTTACGGAGCTTCTCTTGTCGATCAGAAAAAGGAGTTTCAGCACAGCAGCAGGACTTCGCTGGGCAGTTCAACAGTCCAGGAGGATGCAGCAAGCTTCGTTCGCGGTTTCTTTGGAGTTATTCTTCCCAGTGGTCGACTGTCTTCATTCCAAGAAGCCGCACCTTTTTTAAGCAGGTTTCTTCCATTCATGCACAGCCTAGCTGTCACCCGCACAGCAGGGTGCTGTCCTGCAAGGCCAGCCAGCCAATCAGCACTGAGTGCATTCAGGTTACTTTGGAGACTAAGTACAGGGGTTTTCCAGGAACCTCACTTCCTGCCCTTGCAGACCCCCTGGAGCCAGAGGCAGGTTTCAGTACTGAAGCCTGCCAAAGGCAAAACGAACAAAGGGTTCAAATATGGTTTGGCGCGCAGAGTAAAACCCAAGAAAGCCCTCACAAACAAGAGATGGTGAAAAAAAGAAGTCTGGGACATTTTGACACAAACAAAATGGCGTTCTGTATCGTGCTCTGAAACTCTTGTGTATGTACGCGATACAAATAAAATATCATATCACAATGGTCACCATACTGCAGCTGAGGTTTCAGCCTGTGGTAGAAAAGCACCATGGTAGGAAAATTTATACCACTGCCACCAGCCATTTAAAGTAGTGAGGGTAACGTAAAAAATGTTACATGAGTAAGTAGGAAAATGGGCTACTAAGTAACGCCCCAGCACTTCACATAAGACGGGGTGTGCTGGATCTACAAAGATAAAAAAAGGTAAGTAAAGTAATTTTCATTTTACTATTTATTTGAAGCTGTAGTTAACCCAAGAACAGGTATTTAAACCTTAAAAGAAATCTAAAGGGTTTCTCTGTAACACTGCACTGAAGGTGCTGCGAATCACCATACAAAAAGTAGATGCCTATGGAGTTTTTCAGACTACAAAAACAAAGGGAAAACACATAATCCAAATCAGGTCAAACCACATGAGGGAGAGAAAATTCCTATGATCCAGCAAAAGAGCCCGGGTGTCTCAAGGTTGAAGGGAATTGGCTCAGAAATGAGAATTCTCCCTAACAGCCAGCCTGGTTCTTGTATCAAAACTGGTGCCAGGGGTAACTGCCCCAGGAACAGCCAATGCTTGGGGAAACCCTTGCGGGGAAGAAATCCCCTCAAGATGAAGAATATACTTGGCTGGTAGTGATGTTGTAAGTAGAGCCCAGTTAGAGGATTCAGTAAATACTGGCAGAGGATAAAAGCTGTAGTGGAGCACAGGAAACTGAGGATAGACAACCAGGGGGTTCCAGGCTAAGGCAAAGGTCCGTAATCGTGACGAGAAGTGTGCAGAAAGTAAGGGTAAAAGGCAGGCTAGGGAGAGGTACCGAAGGCACAGAGGAGGAATAAACCGGAACTGAGAGGGAAACTAACAGCGTACCTGCAACTGGAATGTTACGGCGCGCTGGTCTGCAGCAGGGCCGAAAGGAAAAGGGCCATCTCAATGCTTTGATGTTAACTGCTCTGTGCTCACTTTCGAAAGGCTTTGCCACCCGAAAGATCCCATATAATGTGGGATCAGGACGCCCCTTCCTTTTGACTCATACCATCTCCCCTCCTCCTTACTCCTCCCACCAATCTTCTGTCTCTTCACCTAGTTCCCGTCTCCACCCTTTGATGTTACTTCTCCCAGTCTGCTTCCCTACTCCTCACCTCCCACCACCACTACTCTGATGCCCTATAACACTGAATTCACATTCACTCCTTACACTGACCTTTCTCCTCGCTCATATCGCACCTCCAGAATCTTCTCCATAAACTGCTACTCCCTTTTTCCTCCAGATTCTCTCCTGATCGTCCCCCGCTGCTGACCTCTGTCCTTTGCAAATGTCCCCCTGTCTCTCCCTGGTTTGGTGCCCTATCACTAGCCAATCTGACCTGTTTTTTCCCCATGGCGCGCGCATGTGTGTTGCAATTATTCAAATGGGGGACTAAGCCATGCTCACTCTTCCTGCCTGGGCTCACTGCATACGGAGTCTGGTGGCCAGGGAAGACCAATATTTATCTTTCTGCTCCTGGCACCCTTTTGGGGGTTATTGCATTTAAGTGTTTTTGTGGAGGGTGGATCCCGCTCCTTTTTTGTTCCTAGGTGGCCCATGGGGCTTGTGTGTTTGAGTGAGCTTGCCTGCTCCCTGCAACAGTTCTGTGAGCCCCTCTATGCTTCCGTGTAGGGCTGCAGCTTGTTTCGTTATGTTACGCAGCACTGGTACCTCTAGGGCTCTTAGGTGGCTTTGCAACCTCCCCTTTTTCCTCTTGGTGGCTTTCATTCCATGACTTAGTTCTTTGTTCTCCTGGTGCTGGCTTCTCCCTTTTTGGGGCTGCTCTCGTGGCGCTGACAGTATGTATTCTGGAAAGCACAGAAGGGCACGGGTAAGTATCAGTCCTGAGGCATGACATGAGCACAAAGCTGCCTGCGCAGAACCGGTTTGGCCCATCTCATGGGAGCTAGGGGTGTAATAATGTCTCTGGCCTTTTCCTAAGCCCTTCCTCACTTAGCAGAGAGACTTCACACTCCTGACGAGGCCTGCGTTCTGGCTTTGTCACACACTTCCACCCTTTCTGACACATTTTCCTCTTAGTCTTTTTCTCCCGGTGGTATGTCTCTATTGGGTATCGTGAAAGACACTCTACATTAAGTTGTTTTATTTCCCCGGTGCTAGAGAGTTAATGAGAGAGGCTGGAAGTCAATCCACTACCTCAAGGCTCAGATTAGTGGCCTTTTTCAGAGCCATCCAGACCAAAGGAGCATGGTACATCACCAGCTGAAACCTTTGTCTGTGCAGCAGGGAGTAAACCTGGCCCTTTTTATCGGCAGAGTTTTTAACTCCCGCTATCTGATAATTCATTTCTTTGGGATAGTCTTTCTGGTTAATGTAGATTATAGGTTTTTCTTCCCCACCTTTTTTTCCAACAACTCCCCAGGATAAATTCTTTGGTAAAGTTGAGCATGACCAGTATGTGCCTTCTACATGGAACTTCCTTAAGCAGATCAAACGATTTCTGTGTTTGCTCATTCCATTCAGTTATGTGGTCATTTTTTGAGTCAGTTAGGGGGACCATAACTTTACAAAAACTTTGGGATGAGTTGGTTATACTAACTGACTAGGCTCAAGAAAGCCTGACTGTCCTTCTTGGTGACTGGTCTCCATACAAGTTGTATTGCTTCTACTTGGGCACTTTGCGGTAGCACTGCCCTGTTCCCCACATGAAGTTGCTGTCTGGCAAGGTTTTCACTGCTGAGATCCAGATTGGAGTTGAACCTTGCTGTACCTAGCCTCTCAACCAACTTGTCAATGGGCGTCCAATTGTGAGATCTCATTTAAGTGCCTTAAGTTGATGCAAAACCTCCAGCTCTGATGAAACCAGGGGGTGAAATTCCTCTAATCAAAAATACCCAGTTCCCTGTGAAGGCATCATGAAGTAGACACAGACAACATATTCAAATGTGGTCTCAAGAGTTTTATTAACGCAAGTCAGGATGGAGTAAGTAAGGTCCAACGTGCCCTATGCTAAGGTGGGATTTCCCTACCTAAAGAGAAAGAAGTATTGTCTGTGTCAGGAAGTCCAAATCAAATGTCTGACTCCCAACCATCTTAAAGGATGACTAAATTACATCATCCCCGAAAAATAACAAATTAAATACAAGAAAGATGCGCTTTGAACACATGGATCGAGCGCAAGAAGGTTGGCAAGAATGCCACGCTAAAACTGACTGGTTGAAGACTGATGCTTTGCACAAAGAAATTGGTCCTGAAGAAGATATTCCCTATAACTATATCATCGAAACCGGTCAACCTATGAACATGCAGATATCCCCAAGTCATATGAGATGCTTGTCTGAATCAACAAACCATAAATGACCAGCGTCTATACGACACAAGATTGGTCTTGTTTGCATTTGTTGTCTCTCAAAACTTCCCATGTGAAAAACCTGCAATAATTCACATTGTAGATTTGAATGTGTCAAAGAAAAGCAACAGACGCATAAAAAGAACAGACAATTGGTGCTTCGTAAGCATATTGATTTGTCGTTTTATTCACAAATTTCTCTTATGTCGGGCTGGTTCAGCACACTTCGCAGAGGGTGAATAAATCTGGTTATATACCAGCTTCTTGAATATTCCCCCGCAAACTGCTTCAGCAAACCCAACCCGCTCCGTTTCCTCTTGGGACTGGTTCCCCGACTAAGCAGTTTTATTTAAGACTAACCTCTTCATTGTAGTTTTTTTACAGTCCGTAAATCTCCTTTCCTATCCCTTTTAGATAGGCGGTGCACCATCGCAACCAAGGGTCAGAACATCTTGGAGGGCCAGGGTGGTGGTCCGGTCAGGGTGAGATATAGGGAACACATATATAAATAACATAACCGCATACCAGTCCCTGTTTTGTGTGATGCTACTTTGCTGGGGTGCAAACACCCTCCTTCTCAACCACAATCGCCACATACTAACAAACCATGCCGTAATGGGGATCATTGCTTTCTCTAGACAAGAGAGCAAGGGATTAACTGTCTTTCCGAGTTGGTATGTTATTGAGGCCATCAGTGGCATTTACTGTGCCCTATTTTCACAAGTTTTTAAAATTGACACCATCCTATTGCAGCTTGCAGTGTTGGGCTCCCCTGACTAATTTCAGAGTTGAAGGCAGAGGGATGGGTTTTTAGTGGGTTGGTTAGTGGTACCGCTTGTGTCACCTATGGCATGTGTCCCTGCTCGTGTTGTACATTGTGGTGTGCTGGGAGGGTGGGGGTGGGGGAGGCACGAAGGTGACTAGAAATCTACATTTTGAAAATACCCTCTGAACTGTGTATGTGCAATGAATATTTTCCTGCTAAAATTCAACATGCCTGTGCATTTTTGGATTTAATGTTTGATATTTATTATTGCAGTTTACCTCTCCTCTCTTTTAGGTGGATAATGTGTGGCAAGGGGGTCGAATAGATCTCCATTTTACTGGAAATTAGTCAAACTGAAAATGAAAAAATAGCTGGTACCTTTTTTTAATAGGCTAAGAGCAACTAGGATCGTCGGGGCTCCAAACATGTGGCACAGTACAGGCTGTAATGACCTGTAGTTATGGGTGATTTTACATTTCTAGTCTTATTCATTTTATAGAGCATTATCCTATACCCCCACAACCCCCATTCCAATCCCACCTCACAATCTGGGACAAGAAACAGGCTGTTTTCATCTGTAAATGTTTAATTTAAAATAATAAATCAGTCAGTTTTAAGATAGTTCCATAACTTTCAAGGCTGTGGAAGTCTCCCACAATATTCCAACTATAAACAAGCAGCTTGTCTACAGAAAAGAAAATGAAATCTGCCTGCTGTTTTTGTATCTGTTATGTTTACATTCACAATACACACAAACATCCATATGTATAAAAGCATATATGAATGACTATTGCAAAAGAATAAAATGATTGTCCACTATAAACCTACCAATTGACATTTGTTTTGAGAAAACCATTCTTGAATAACTTTTTTTAAAACTTTGTTTATTGACGTTACAGCTTGTACACGTTCATGCGTGAGAGTTTCCTTTGGCAACATCGCCCTTCTCCCCCCCAAATGCGGCCTTCATGGGAAATATTGTAGCAGTTTCAGCTGCCCTCCCCCGATAGTACCCACAAAATCCTCCAGGCTCACATATCTGCCTTGCGGGTACATGTCTCATCTTCAACTGTTTATCTGGGTCCCAGGTTCTCTAAGGCTTCGTCAAAAGTGGGGGGGATTCCAGGGAAGCGCCAAAGCGGTGCCTCAGTGTTGTATGGTGTATCTAGGTTTATACTTTTAAATATCATGGACCAAGCATGGACAGTAACACTGACGGGGTCAAATCTACGGGAGTCTTTGTCGTGTACTGAACATGACGAAACGGAGACCGGTGGGGGACGCTGCGTATTTTTCTCGGGATATGAGTGACGGTGTCTCCCTGGTTGTACCAGTGTTTAGCGAACTGAGCTTGTGCCGATAAATAATACAATTCAAAATCCGGTGCAGCGATGCCACCACTATCGTACGGTTCCACAATTCTTTCCCCCATTTCATTCTCGAGACTCCAGTGCCCCAAACAAATGATGTAGCTAGGGATTGAAGCTTAGCAAAAAATGTTCTGCCTGTCCAGCGGGGAATGTTGCCAAAATAGTATAAGAGTTTAGGGAGGACCACCATTTTCTGGAGTGCTATCCGGCTGTATAGGGAACCGTAAGATTGGTCCACAGTGGGAGCTTTACAGCCAACAATTGTAGGAGAGTTTCATGATTGTCAGCATATAATGCCTGCCAATCCCTAGACTGTAACGCTCACCTGATATCCACAGGGACGCCACTCAGTCTGGTTGGACCACTTCTGACCTTGAACTCCCTCCCTTGGACTCTTGTTCGGCCGAGGACCCGGTCTGAAAACGCAGGAATTTGGGTTCCGTTTTATTGTCTCTACCAGCCTGGAGCCCACCTCCGTTGTGGACCCAACGACCCCTTTGGTGCTCTCCTCACCTTGCTTTATTATATGGTGTGCTCTCTGTCCACATGCACTGTGCAGGGGCGTGTTGTTGGATGGGCGCGGCGCAACCTAGTTGCCTTTACTGGTGCGGTCACTCAGAGTCCAGACCTGCTGCGACTCCAGTTTGTCCAGGTAGGCCTGCTGGTTTGGGAGTTTGTCCTTTACTTTGCATTTGCCCCTATTAATGTCTCTCCTTCTTTGGGTGCGAATGGAGTTCTGGTGGTCCTGTGCTGCTTGGGGCTGTGCATGAGATGGTAAGTGAAAGCGCGATGCGCAGCGCTATGTGCCTTTTCTTGTGCTGACCTGTTTGTTCTCTCTTCCTTACAGGCCTCTGCGATGTCCCAGAATGGATGCTGCCGAAAAGATGAAGAGAGGTGAGTAAAGCGTAGCACGTGCTGCCTTCTTGATCTCTTGTGTGCTAATCAGTGTTTTCTTCCCTCTTGCAGGCCGTTAAAATGGCCCGGAATGGTCGTGGGCCAAGGGCGAGTCAACCCCAGGTAAGCATGCGCTTATTTTGATTGTTTGCAATATTAGAGAATAAACGCTTACAAATGCTGCTTTTCTGTTCTCTTTGCTTCCCAGGTGCAGCTTTCCAGATTAAAGGAGCGCTTACCGAGATGCTGTATATTCAGTACCCAGGAGCGGAGGACAGAAGCAGGATTCGCTCGCAGGTAAGTGTATACTAACAATGTTCTTGTTCTTGCAGGTAACAGGCTCAGGAATGCAGGTGAGGATCCGAACAGAACGTGGTGAGCGTCACGCTGCAGCTAGCAGAGTAACATGAAGCGTGTTCCTCAGTTTGGGCATGGCTTATCTAGCCTGCAGGTATCCCAGGTGCCCCTAGGTTAGACCCCATAGCTCAGTTCTGGGACTGAGCTATACAGGGGGCATCCATGTTGTCCAAAGGCTATTGCAAGTCCCATTTCTCAAGTTCTCTGGCTTCACATATGAGCCTTGCACCAAAGGCACCAGGACTGACTCCAAGAGAGTCTTGGGGTGGGGGGGAATGGTAAGGCCCTTGGGGCCATGATGCAAGGCTGTGGTGCAGCACAGATGGCTTGCCTGTTAGGGCCAGGGGCAGGGGTCATGACATAGACACTATAATGCCCAGATAGTGGCGCCCATTTGAATCCAGTGATGTTGCGCGGGTGTGAGCGAGAACAATTCTGATTTAGAGTTGTTCATTTTGTATCCTGAGTACCGTGCAAATTCATGCATGTCTGTCATAATGGGTTCCAAATTTACTTCAGGGTCTCGGACATAGAGGAGAGTGTTGTCTGCATAAAGATATTATTTGAGGTGGGCCAGTCAGTCTAATACCCTTGTGTCTGTGTTTTTTATGCACAAATCCAGCCATTGGTTTCGATTGATAAGGCAAAGAGAATGGGAGAAAGGAGACAACCCTGCCTGGTACCTCTACCAAGAAGAAATACTGCAGATATGGTATGGTTTGTGAGGACTCTGGCTCCTGGATTGGTGTAAAGGAGCCGAACACACTGTATAAAGTATGGGCCCAGTCCGAAGAACTCAAGTACCACAAATAGATATTTCCAGGATACTGAATCCAGTGCCTTTTCGGCAACCAACACGGCTGCTGCTGCTTTTGCCTTTGGGCATATGTTTGCCATTAGCCCGAACAGCTGTCGGAGATTAAGGGCAGTGGATCTTGTTGGGATGAAGACTGACTGGTCCGGGTGTACCAATTTGAGCATGTTGGGGAGTAGCCTAGTTGCTAGGATTTTAGCGAATATCTTTGCATCTGTGTTAATTAGGGAGATGGGTCTATATGAAGACATGTCAGTGCGTAGAGCGGGTGTGGACGTAGAGCTGATGAGTAAGTAGAGCAGATGAGCGTGTAGTCCTGATGAGCATGTAGTACGGATGGCTGATACAAATGGCTTTGAGCGCCTGAAACGGTTGTAAATGGGTAGAACAGTCTGAGTACATGGAACGGAGGGCGTACATGGAACCTTTGGAGTGAGCTCGACCGCAAGCACCTAAGAGTAACCACCTTATTCACATCTCCACGCCTACTCTCTTCCTTACACCACCACTCATCTAGAACACAGCGATCCTATGACACCATTCGGTATAGCTGTTCTCATACCATCACTCTGCCTCGTACTTCCTATCACCCTATCTAAACCCTGCTGGTTTTACACCTTCCAGCCTAGGCATTCTCCTCAGGCCTAACGCAGCCAGTATCAATCTGGATAACAACCTGCCAGAACGAACACATACCATTGATCTCTCAACCACCACACCTACTGCTAAAAAGCAGCTATCACACGAATACCACACCAGCTGAACACATATCTGGTGCTCACACGTGCCTTTTGACTCCCTCTACCTCTCTCTACTGACTTGAACTTCGGTTCCCGAGGGCGTTCAACCTACCAGCACCTTGAGACCATACTAATTGTACATAAGGTGCTATATAAATGCAAAATAACATAACATGAGGGGGACGACATAGTTTCAACAGCACAGTTATTATGGCTTCTCGGATTGAGTCAGGGAGCATGCCTTGGTCCATAGCCTCCTCCCAAACGCTCAACAAGAAAGGGACTAGCTCTTGTTAGGCAGAAACCTGTGCAGTTCCCTTGGGGAACACTGCAAAAGATTTAAGACTACAGGTATAGCAGTAAACCCACTTGGTAGCAGTCCGCACCACCCAGATTTACCTGGTAGCTGTGGCTGAGCAGTCAGACTTCCCTCAAGAAGAGTTAGGCAGTATGCAAAGTATACACAATATGTACTCAGACACGATAGCACAAGCAAACACTGACCAGAGCTTGGTTTCAAAAGTATATAGTTATTTATTTATTAAACACACATAAGTTGAAATCACTCTAGCAAAATATAGTAAAAATACTTCAAACACAGTTATGATGAAAGCAGTTTCAACCCTTATTCCTATCTAGACAACTCTAAGTTAACACCACATAATTAAAACAGAGGTGAGCGCTTAACGTTAGATGACACTCTAGTAGGTAAAAAGAAGGGAGAAGGAGCAGAATTAGGTTAAACACACCACTCTAAGGTTCAGAACACTTGCAATAGGCTCAAAGAAGCACAAAGTCACAGGTGAGCAAAAGTCACTAGGCAGGGCCCACTCTTAGAGTAGCCGGAGCGAAAATGTGCCCAAGATCACACTGTTATTAGGGATTCAAAGTCTTGCAAAGAGTTAGAAAGAGTTTAGAGTGGCTTAGAAAGTTTAGCCAGGGTGTCCCAGGCACTCCCAGGTTCGAAAGCCGGGGGCTAAATCTACCCCGTACAGTCGGTGGCAAGGGAAGCCAGGCGGAACACGGTACCTTAAGCGGAAAGGATCCTCCAGCGGTGGCAGTTGTTCCAGGCAGTGGCAGCAAGGCTCGACGTCGGTCAGGGGAGAAGAAGTTCTCGCTGAAGAGCAGAAGAAGAAGGTCGTTGCACTGCCCGGGAAGAAACCAGCCGCGGAGTCCTCCGGGTAAAGGGTTGTACCGACTTTCGTGGTTGGGGTAAAAGTGGTGGGGTTCCGGTTGCCGGGGTGCTTGGCACTGGCAAGGCGGCCACGAGATACCTCGAGAAGCGAAAAGAAGGCGAAAACTGGTTGTCCCCACCAGTCAAGGGAAGGAGCCACTCCGTTAAGAGTTCTCCTCGGTCGTCGGGAAAAGTGGTGAGACGGTTCAGCAGGGCTCCACCGGGTGGTGTCGTCGAAGCAGGTCGGCTCAGCTCTTCCCTCGTCGGATTCTTGGTCCTGTGGCGACTTCTGAAGTTCCAGTCCCCAAAGCCCTGCTTTTATGCAGCAAACCCCCATTCACCCAGCCTAGCTGTCACTCACACATGCTAAGTGGTGAGCCGGCCGGCTCACCACTTGGGCCAATCAGGACGGAGTGCGACTTGAGTTACCAAGGTAACTCAGTCCAGGGTGCCTAAATCCCCCTCCACCCCTCCTAAGTACCCTAGACAGAGTGGCACCACTTTGGAGGGCTTCTGTGGAGAAGCCCGCCAAAAGTGGAACAAAGGGCTCCACTTTGGGTCAGAGTTACAGAGGCGAACACCAACGCCATTTTAGAATCAAGTTTTGGCAAAAAGTCCCAACCGGAGTTATAAAAATAAATATATAAACCGGCGGTATGTTTAAGGCTACCGTAAATAAATAATTAAATGTGTTAGCCTAAAACAATGGGAAATCCCATAGGAAAATATTCGCGGTCGAATATAAAACGTAGTTTCCACTGCCACCAGCCAAAACTCGATCAGGGGGGACGGAGACGTGCCCCCTCGACTAACAGACCCTGGGGCAATCGAATTGCCCCAGCCAGTACGTCCACAATATGATGGTTTGTACTGGTTCTGTTCAGGATTCAAGACTAGCAAAGTCTTTGGTGACTTTACATGCCCTGGGAGACAGTAGTCAGTCCCAGGGTATGGAGTCTATGTTGGGGAGTCCCTAGGACACCCCGGGGTCACGGCACAGAGGGTGCTGTGTAACCCACATCACAAAAATACATGAGGCCCTATGGAGTAAAAGACCCCATAGCCCATTCAACACAAGGCTTAACCAAGAAAACACACTTCAACATGCCCAAGAGTGAGGGTAAAAGAGTCTCACTCTTGGCAGGGGAGAAAAAAATAAACCCAGAAATCCAGCAAAGCTGCTGGGGGACTCACTAGGTAGGGAAATTCAGCCTAAACAGAGAATTCTCCCTAACACTCGCCCCCCCCAGACTAAGGGACAGGAGGATTTAATCCACTCCTGGATGAACCTCATACCTCTAGTCGATGATATACATCCTAGAGAGTCCATCAGCATTGTGATGGTGACACCTTGACCTATGCTTAAGGGAAAACTCAAAGGTTTTCTTTTGCAAGCTAAAGGACCTACAAACCCTTTGAGGAACATCAGTCTTTTTGTTATAGGGGATCTGGTTGACCAGTCCCTCAGAAGTTGGTACAACTTCTGAACCTATGTTAGGCTTTTTGAAGGGGTCCTTATAAAGGATTCCCTTAGATCTAGAGGGGCCTCCAAGGTTCCTCACCACCTCTCTTGTGGGAGCAGGTTGGGTCTTAGGCCTCTTGGTTGGAGGGGTTGGGGTTAGGCAATGCACCTGCTTCCCCTTCCTCTTAGATCTACCCTTACCTATCTTAGGAGTTTCCCCCCTAATATTAGGATTTGAGTTGGGGTCTTCAGTAGAAGGTCCAACAGTCTGAAGGTTTTTGGCCTTAGACTTTTCTTTTCTGGTTTTCCACCAGCACTGAGAATTACCAGTTCTCTCAGGTCCAGATAGGGGCCTAGTTGGTCTATCCACCTCTTCCTCAGAAGCAGGGGGAGTCAGAGACTCTGAGACTAGGGGAACAATGATGGAGCTTGGTTGGGGCGCCCATGTTCCTAGCATACTATCCTGAAATGTGCCTGGGTTAGAGGTCAACTTACTAACACCAGGGCTTGTAGTGGGGTTCTCAGTAGAGGGTCCCACAGGCTTAGAAGGGTCCTTCAAGGTAGCCTTTCTAGCCAATTTGGTTAAGTTCTGCTTCTCCATACTGGGAGGCCTGGGGGTATGTGACACTACTCCTAGAGTTCTTAGGTCATTCCCTAACAGGACCTTCCCAGGTACCTCAGCCTGAACACTGACAGGGATCCTTACTGTCATGTTGTTACATTGAATGAGGGCTGGTAGAATAGGAACCATTTGGACAGGGCCTCCAGACATCTTAGTGGGACCTTTGGGTGCTTTGGCCACATCCTCAGGTTGAAAGAAGCTTTCATCCACTACTGTTCTGCTGGCCCCAGTGTCTCTCCTGGCAGGAGTATCCTGGCCATTGACAAGAACACTGTCCACATAATACACCTTAGAGTTAACAGGTAGGGAGTTATACACAACCCTATTCTGGGGACTAACCAGACCCATAGGCTCTAAGTTTACAGTTGCTTGAAGACCCAAGGGTTCTTCAGCAAAGAGTTCAAAGTGGGCACTAGCCATCTGTACTTCATCCTCAAGAGTGAAGGCTAAGGAGACTGTGCTGATCCCTGCAGGTTTACCCTTGCACTTGGGATCTCCTTTGATATGGTCAGTACCCTGACAGACATAGCATTGTCCAAATGCTCTCTGGAAGGGTGGTTTGTTCTGACCTCCTTCTGGCTTGTGGCCAGAAGGTACAGTAGTCTGACTCGGTTTCCCATGTGGCTTACCCTGGTTATTTTGTGGTTTGGGGCCCTCTTTGGGATAGGAATTATTAGAATTCTCTTTGGAGTCCTTTTTAGGCTGTTTCTCCCCATCCTTCTTCTGAGTTATCCCAGAATCCTTGTGAGTGGCCCTGTTGGCAACCCACAAGTCAGCAGCCTTAGCTAGCTTCCTAGGATCTAATTCCTGTGAATCAGCCAAGTGCTGCCTGAGCTCAGGAGAGCAGGCATCATAAATTGACTCCAACATAAAGAGATTTCTCATCCCCTCATAAGTGTTCACCTTGTAACCCTTAATCCATCCCTCTAAGTTTTTCAAACATTCACTCACCCAGGTAGCCCAAGGGGTACCATCATGCTTTTTGAGGCTCCTAAACCTCTTAAGATACTGGGAAGGGGTCTTCCCAAACCTAGCTATCAAAGCTAGTTTCACACATTCATAGTCCTTCCTATCCTCCTCCCCCATCTCCATTACCACATCAGTTGCAACAGGGGGAAGCCTAGAGAACAACCAGGTGAGTAAGTCATTTCCTGTGATGTTCTGGAGCCCATGATTATATTCAAACAGAGACAACCAATCCAACACATCCAATTTAGGCTCATACATACCAATCAATTCTTTAGGCATCCGGGGTCTTTTAGGACTGGAACTTCTAGAGGAGCCAGAGAGAGAAACATTCTCAACAGATAATTTCTTCATTTCTAAGTCATACTTGAGCTCCATTTCCCTTAGCCTTAGTTCTTTGTCAGTTTGAGCATTAAGTTTCTTATACTCCAATTCTAGCTTCATTTTCTCCAGTTCAAAGTACTGAGGACTAAATGTGGGACCTGGTAAAGGTCCAGTAGGTACAGCAGGTAGAGCAGGCAGAGGCCTAGGGGGGACAGTTACAACAGCCTCACCCTCCTCTTCTGACTCTTCCTCAGAATCATCAACATTTTGCTCCATGTTAACTTCAATACTGTCATCTACAGTGGCTGGAGTGGTAGGTTCCTCTGAACCATCACCCAGACTTTGGTTAGCTAACAATCTTTCAATCAGCTCCATTTTCTTGCCCTTAGTCAGGAGATCCTTATGTTTACAGAGCACTCTTAAACAATCAGCAGTTTTGGCTGCAAGGGACTCTTGACTATAGCTTTCTATAACTGACATATTAGAGGATTACTTTTACAGTGCTAAGCTTTGTGGTTAGTTGCACTAAGGTATTCAAAGCACAATAAAATGTATACTCAATACAAATCCCACCGCTGCCACCAGTGTTAGGCAGAAACCTGTGCAGTTCCCTTGGGGAACACTGCAAAAGATTTAAGACTACAGGTATAGCAGTAAACCCACTTGGTAGCAGTCCGCACCACCCAGATTTACCTGGTAGCTGTGGCTGAGCAGTCAGACTTCCCTCAAGAAGAGTTAGGCAGTATGCAAAGTATACACAATATGTACTCAGACACGATAGCACAAGCAAACACTGACCAGAGCTTGGTTTCAAAAGTATATAGTTATTTATTTATTAAACACACATAAGTTGAAATCACTCTAGCAAAATATAGTAAAAATACTTCAAACACAGTTATGATGAAAGCAGTTTCAACCCTTATTCCTATCTAGACAACTCTAAGTTAACACCACATAATTAAAACAGAGGTGAGCGCTTAATGTTAGATGACACTCTAGTAGGTAAAAAGAAGGGAGAAGGAGCAGAATTAGGTTAAACACACCACTCTAAGGTTCAGAACACTTGCAATAGGCTCAAAGAAGCACAAAGTCACAGGTGAGCAAAAGTCACTAGGCAGGGCCCACTCTTAGAGTAGCCGGAGCGAAAATGTGCCCAAGATCACACTGTTATTAGGGATTCAAAGTCTTGCAAAGAGTTAGAAAGAGTTTAGAGTGGCTTAGAAAGTTTAGCCAGGGTGTCCCAGGCACTCCCAGGTTCGAAAGCCGGGGGCTAAATCTACCCCGTACAGTCGGTGGCAAGGGAAGCCAGGCGGAACACGGTACCTTAAGCGGAAAGGATCCTCCAGCGGTGGCAGTTGTTCCAGGCAGTGGCAGCAAGGCTCGACGTCGGTCAGGGGAGAAGAAGTTCTCGCTGAAGAGCAGAAGAAGAAGGTCGTTGCACTGCCCGGGAAGAAACCAGCCGCGGAGTCCTCCGGGTAAAGGGTTGTACCGACTTTCGTGGTTGGGGTAAAAGTGGTGGGGTTCCGGTTGCCGGGGTGCTTGGCACTGGCAAGGCGGCCACGAGATACCTCGAGAAGCGAAAAGAAGGCGAAAACTGGTTGTCCCCACCAGTCAAGGGAAGGAGCCACTCCGTTAAGAGTTCTCCTCGGTCGTCGGGAAAAGTGGTGAGACGGTTCAGCAGGGCTCCACCGGGTGGTATCGTCGAAGCAGGTCGGCTCAGCTCTTCCCTCGTCGGATTCTTGGTCCTGTGGCGACTTCTGAAGTTCCAGTCCCCAAAGCCCTGCTTTTATGCAGCAAACCCCCATTCACCCAGCCTAGCTGTCACTCACACATGCTAAGTGGTGAGCCGGCCGGCTCACCACTTGGGCCAATCAGGACGGAGTGCGACTTGAGTTACCAAGGTAACTCAGTCCAGGGTGCCTAAATCCCCCTCCACCCCTCCTAAGTACCCTAGACAGAGTGGCACCACTTTGGAGGGCTTCTGTGGAGAAGCCCGCCAAAAGTGGAACAAAGGGCTCCACTTTGGGTCAGAGTTACAGAGGCGAACACCAACGCCATTTTAGAATCAAGTTTTGGCAAAAAGTCCCAACCGGAGTTATAAAAATAAATATATAAACCGGCGGTATGTTTAAGGCTACCGTAAATAAATAATTAAATGTGTTAGCCTAAAACAATGGGAAATCCCATAGGAAAATATTCGCGGTCGAATATAAAACGTAGTTTCCACTGCCACCAGCCAAAACTCGATCAGGGGGGACGGAGACGTGCCCCCTCGACTAACAGACCCTGGGGCAATCGAATTGCCCCAGCCAGTACGTCCACAATATGATGGTTTGTACTGGTTCTGTTCAGGATTCAAGACTAGCAAAGTCTTTGGTGACTTTACATGCCCTGGGAGACAGTAGTCAGTCCCAGGGTATGGAGTCTATGTTGGGGAGTCCCTAGGACACCCCGGGGTCACGGCACAGAGGGTGCTGTGTAACCCACATCACAAAAATACATGAGGCCCTATGGAGTAAAAGACCCCATAGCCCATTCAACACAAGGCTTAACCAAGAAAACACACTTCAACATGCCCAAGAGTGAGGGTAAAAGAGTCTCACTCTTGGCAGGGGAGAAAAAAATAAACCCAGAAATCCAGCAAAGCTGCTGGGGGACTCACTAGGTAGGGAAATTCAGCCTAAACAGAGAATTCTCCCTAACAGCTCTCCATTGCATTCTTTATAAAATTCAATACCTAGGCCATCCGACCCAGGGGCCTTCCCAGATGTCAAGGACTTAATGGAGTCTACAATTTGCTCCATAGTAATCGGCAAGGCCAACAAGGATTTAGCCTCACGAGGCACCCCAGGGAGCTCCAGTCCATTCAGGTATTCAGAAGTCTGTCTCACTGTCTTCTCATCCCGATTTCAGTATAATTCTGTGTGAATTCCTCATGAATTTCTTCCCCTTGGGTCACCACCCCTCCACTTGCTGCTCGGATACTGGCGATGGTGTTGCAGTCATTTTCTGCTTTCAACATATTGGCCAGGGTTCTCCCTGCTTTGTCTCCCTCTCCATATCTGCGTGCCCTCGCTGGGATGGCCATGTACTGCACCTCCTTGTCTGCTAACTTGTGAAAGTCACTTAATAACTTATTAATGTCTGCCAGGGTCTCCCTTTTGTGCCTGAGACTGTAGCTCTTTTCATGATCCCTTAGCTGGGATTCCACCTGGCTCAGCTCCTTCCTGACATTCTTGAGCAGGCCGTGGTTTCAAAAATGAGGATACCCCGAACCCTAACCTTCAAGGTCTCCCAGAGTGTTGCATATGTGTTGATAGAGCCTTTGTTGGTGTCGCAGAATTCTGCAATTTCCTTGTGCAGGGATTCTGACAGGTTGGGATCTTGAAGGATATTAGAGGATATCCTCAAGCGCCGTGCGTGTGTAGGAACATCACCTAGTTCAAAACACAGAGACCGGGGAATGATCGGAGAGTGTGTGTGGATGGATATCGCAGCTCAGCACTGAATGTGAAAGTAAAATGGTGAGGAGCCAATAATTGAGGATTCAGTGTCATGTACCATGGAGTAATACGTGTATTGTTTGTCTCGTGGGTGAAGTGTTCTCCAAAGGGCAATCAGAGGTAGCTGTAGTAATATCTGGTGTATAGTATGTGCAGCTTTGGTGAGGGCCTGGGGGGCATCAGATGACCAAGACTGTCAAGAATTTTATTAAAGTCTCCTCTCCAGGACACCCATGTTTCATCTAGTGGAATGAGCATATTCAGCACGTACGTGTTTACCAGAGCTACTGGGTGACCTGCCACCTCCCGCCCCCCCCCCCCCACCCTCCCACACCAGCACGTATCGTCCCAGGGGATACATTTTGCTTTTTGTGTATTAAAAGCCTTCAGATGGGTGTATAAGTGTAAGGACTCCTCTGGCCTGTGTGAAATATTCAGTATAATATCAGAGTGGGCCCCAGTTAGTAATAAAATCTGTAGTCACTTTTTTTTAACATTTTTTTTAACACGTGTGTTTCCTGGGGCATCAGTATCTGTGGGTTGTCGTGTCAAGTATGCACCTACTTTTTTAGCTTTCCCCGGGTTATTAAGGCCCCTTAAATTCCAGGTTAGTAGCTTAATTCTCAGCCCTTTGCCCATGTATTGTGTACCATTCCTGATTACCATACTTATCATTGTCTGCACTCGCACTCATTAACCTCGCAACGTTCATAGCGAACATGACCATTAATATTAAAACTTTTTTAACTTCCCCAACTTAGTCTGTCTCCCTGACCGAACCTCCCTCCCTACAGGTGCATCGGGTACCGACCATGTCGCACCCTCAACCCCAACACAATGTTTCCCCTTTAACTTGTGGAACCTTCCTGAGGTGATTGATGCAGATATATAATCCATGACTGGACACGTCCAGTAGAAGATGGAACATACGCAATTGATTTCGGGAAAGAATGTTCCCACAGATTAAGGAAGCGCACTAATTAGAAATAGGCCTTGAGAACAACCAAGATGGTCGAAACACGTGTCGACTGTTTTCTGACAAACAATAAAACTGGCTACTTTGAGCTAAGAGAACTGTGTATAATTTGTTTTGTGAATACCAAGCTGAAGATTTAAACAACATATTATATGGACATTGGGAAAAAAAAATATTATTTTTTTTACATTTCCTGAGCAAGAGTTTTTCATTTTGAAACATAACTTTGATTCCTTCTTCAGAATCTAATGACGTAGTTCGAGGGGACGGGCGCAGGAGGTTCTCTGCTACGTCGTTGGGCCCAAGGCAGTTGTTAAGCACCAGTGTGTGAAAAAGAAAGGGTAATGCTCCAGTTTGTTTGGGTAATCCGGAATGAACACACCACAATGTCAAAATGTATTCTACACTCACTCCGCACCGGGTTTATGGATGGCTTGTGTTCGCACACGTTTCAGGAGCTCTTGCTGTAAGGTCGGATTTGCTGTCTTGTGTTTGTGGCATGCAATTTGTTGTGCCCAGCACATCGCTGTACAATTGTACAAACCAGCGGTGCTATAGGGCTTTCCGCTGTTACATAAACCAATGACCTCCTTCCCCACCTGGTAGAGCCTGCTCAGTTACGTATGTGCCGGGGTCTGTGTCTCGGCCAGGATATGCAGCAGCAGCTGTATGGGCGGTATAGGGCACAGGCCAAGTAGCGGCGTTGCCTTTTTAAAAAAAACAAATAAATAAAAAAAATTCAAACTCCTAGTTGCCTGTGCCTCTCGGCCACAGTAGTGTGCACAGTTTGGTAGGCAGGGGTAGGTCGCTACTCCCTGCCCTCTGCGTTGTCAGCAGCAGCAGCTCCAATGATGCTGGCTGAGGGTTTACCTGGAGGTTCCGCGCCGTCTGTCACCTCCGGGCCCGATGGCGCGGCTCAGGGAGGATGGTGTCAGGAGGTCTTGGTCCGCTGTTGGCCTGGTGCGGGCCTAATGCAGTGCCGTGCCCGGGGCCGCCTGCAAGTTGTGGCTATTCTGGTTGTATCCCAGTCACGGACCTGCACCGTTGTCGGTGCTGTTCGCTGCATGGCTGCCGATGGTGCTCTATGGGTCTTCTTAAGGATTTGGGGCACCCGTCCACCTTCTGGAAAATAGCTTTGTGTCTGCGGGTAGCTGGGGTCATACACACCGCGGCTGGTCGTGGTGTGGAGCGCACTCTTGAGTAGACCACATTCACGGCCTTGACCGCACAGCTACATTGGAAGCCTGCAGGCAAAGGAAGTAGCCTGTGCTGCGCTACGCGGTGTGCCGATTGTCACAATTGGCTCCTCCTCCCCTCACGACATTCGGCGCTCTGCTCCCCCTGCGGTGTAAAGTGTTCCTATCGTGGATCTCACAGCCGGTCTCCGTACCACGCTGTCCCTGCTCGCCTCTTCCAGCAAAGATTACTCACCCGTATTAAGTCTGATTTCTCTGCCAATCCGGCCTAATTTTCTCCAAACCTTCCCTGGTGTTGCAGCAGATCTTGTCCCAGGTTGGCTCCAGAACGGATTGATTTCGAAACAGGATCTAGCCCGGATGGGAGCTGTGCAATGAGCCGGCCATTACGTGCGTGCGCAACAGCGCCCCTCCTGAATAAAGTTTTTAAAAAAGTCTCTTGGTTTTCGTCGTCACCAACGACAAAGGCTTAAAATGTGACTTTTTCTAATTCCAGGACTTACTCGACTCATTAAGGTATAGATTACTTAATTGATAAGGGCTGACACCAAAAGCCAATGCATTTCATTCCATATTTCAATTCTGGGATATCCAAAGGGTCAAGAGATCCCAGATTGCTGCAAGAAAGCCAAGTTGAAACTACTCAGGGTTTCAGTTTGTTGGGTTTATTGTACTCCCATCTGTTGTCTTTCTAAGGCCCAGACTGCTACGGAT
Organism: Ambystoma mexicanum; assembly: GCF_040938575.1. Classification (NCBI taxonomy): domain Eukaryota; kingdom Metazoa; phylum Chordata; class Amphibia; order Caudata; family Ambystomatidae; genus Ambystoma; species Ambystoma mexicanum. Next base: position 794,264,498 of record NC_090929.1, read on the forward strand.
GTCAACCCGCTCTCAGCATCATCGCCGGATAGGCTGATCTTCCAGTCTGACCACCTGCTCCCAAACTCCCCCTCAGGCAATCTTGTTTCATCTGTGGAGAGGCCTCTGCATTCAGTTCCCTCTGAAAAATGTCTTAAGGAGAATTTCTAATAGCTACTTCCAGTTGGGACCCCAATGTGCTTCTCTCATACTTGGACTGACCCCACCCCACCCCATTTGCTGCTTTCCCGAAGATGCTCCTTTCTTCCTACGTGTTTGTGTTTAAATACCCAGCACACTCCACTCATACTGCATAATTTGACATTGGATTTTTGATTGGACAGAACCTGTGATAGGTTCCCTTCAGTTACTTGTACCTTCCTAGGATTATCCTATTTTTTTCAATTAGCTTATTGAACTCTTTGTCATAAGGGGATGCATTAGATTGCCCTGAAATTAAGATGGACGGAAACATTAATTTCCTTATCTCCTTGCATTGTCCTATGCCATTAGCAAGAATGATAGTCCTATTTGCAATAGTATTCTGAATTCCGAAACAGTTTATATTTTATTGACTGCATGGATATCTGAATAATTAGAAAATGCAAAATTATTTATAATTCATACCTTTTAACATATCCTTTTTATATGCATGTTCTCCTTTCCACCCTGCATCCAGATCTATTTAAATCGGGCAAACCGTTCTGAAACTGCAGCCAATAATGTATTTCTCATTTTGTTCAAATTATTTATTTTCTTCGTTGCACATTTCACTGTATAATTCAGCTTCAATTCTGTGTGTGAGCGCGTATTGACATAGTTTTAACAGCTGTATTACTCTACTGTGACGAATAATCTGCTAAACAAAGGGGTCAATTTAGTTGACTGCTTTAATGTAACCGATTGCTCTGCCAGGGTCGATATCGGGGCTTGTTAGGAATAAAGCACTTACTGATGAATCGGGTATTGACCTTCTGATGAGCTATAAAAAAATAGACCATTAAAAGCATGTATTGGAAATTCATTTTGGCTTTTTTGTGCTACCCACAGGCCTTCTTCCTCTGTATACACAGCTGTACCCTACATTCCATCAAATAACTTCTAACAAGACTTCAGTCATTCCTTTTCTTTCCATTTTACCTTCCATTGTCCTTCCCTTTCAGACCTTTTTGTTCTTTCTTATTTTCTTCCCTGAGTCCATCACATGCCCCCTCCTGAGCACTTTCTGTACTGTCGAACCAACAGTAGTCCCTTAGAAGATGGGCCTTGCAAATTCTTAAAAATCCCACTAGACATGCAGGGCGAGTTACTTGGATTACATGCTCGACCTAGAAGAAATGCACAACCCAAGGGTTTGGTGCGCAATAATAAATAAACAAACTTGCACCAAGGTGACTAGTGACCAAATATTTACCAGTGCTTTTTGTAAAATGGTGCATGTCGCCATAAGCAAGCATCATATTTTGTGCAGTGCTGTCAAGCATGCACAATGAAACTTGTATTTGCCATTTACTGCAAACAAAGTTTGTTTGCTGAAAATGAAAAATACGTTTCCAACATTCCCACACTCGCCAGCAAGGTAGAGTGTCATGCAAATGGTACTCGCCCCTTCATTAAAAACTACTCTTTTGTGACCCCTGAGAATAGAGAAAAGTTAGTTTGCATCTTATGCACAAGTTAGATTTACTGTGCACTGTGTACTAGCTACTGGTTTCCCAGATGTAGCTTCCGCCTAAAGAATGATGCCCGATGCCTAGGAGCTGAGTTTTGCTGCTGTACAACAATTTTTAATTTCAACCCCTGCACATGCAAAAAAAAATGATTTCATTTTGTCTTTCATTTACCCAAGCAAGGGTGCTGCGCCACGTATCTTAAGGTTTCATTTTTGTTTTGACTCCAGTCCTGCCAGTGAGACTTGATGATATAGTGGGTTATGCATTGTCCGTCTCCCATTCTGACAAACTCCAGCCCCCGATACACAAACATTGTGGCGAGTGTGTATTTTGAGCCCTTTAGGAGGTATCATTGAATCTCCCATAGTCCATTGGCGTGTGGTGTACCTTGGGAGGATCACATGGGGCGGAAAAGCCCTGCTGGGATGAGGGAATACCATCCTCGGAAAACTCAATATCCCACAGAATCCCTTAGCCTAACTCTCACCCTGAGAAGGCGAAGCTATTTCCCCAAAGATCTTTGTAAGCAAGAATATATTGCAACTCACCACCTAATGGCAAGACGAAGAAGAGTAGGGACTGCTCATGTGAACCAGATTATATAACTGTGACGAAGAGGAGGAAGAACAACCGAGGAGGACATAACATCAGTTGTACTGGGACTCAAGAAGAATAGGAATTATGTAAGTGGCAACCCACCCTTCCCAGTACTGTGATAACGCCCATTGACTTAAAAGGAACAGCAGATCATGTAGCTTCCGCCTAAAGAATGATGCCCGATGCCTAGGAGCTGGGTTTTGCTGCTGTACAACAATTTTTAATTTCAACCCCTGCACATGCAAAAAAAAAATGATTTCATTTACCCAAGCAAGGGTGCTGCGCCACGTATCTTCAGCCCCACATCCTAACGGTCTGTTTTGTCCTTTCTTTGTGTCCTTGTTGCTGCAGTCACTCTCTGCCTGACTCCGCCTATCCGCCCGCCCCTGCAGCCTCCACTCCTCCATATAGCCCTCGCGCACGCGCATCACGCGTGCGCATCGAAGTGGGCTCCAAGTGGCTGTTGGGCTGTTAGGCAGTGAGGCTGGGAGCCTGGACAAAAGTAAGGACTGGTATTTCATTAAACGTAATTTTCTACTTTGTATGTGTGGGTTCAATGGTTTCAAGTCTCCGTAGTGGGCGCCCCCTGGAATCGTCTCCTTGTAGAAACTCTAAAAAAACTCAAAAAAATAAAAAAATGTTCATGTCTAAAGACCCTGCAAAAAATGCCGTAATGGTACTAAATAAGGGTGCGGAAGTACCAGCATTTTGGGCACCAATAACTGATCATGACTTACTAAAACATGAGGTGGCTTTTTCCTACGCACGTGCCCAACCTTTACCAATGGGGGCAACTAGCTCTTTGACACCTGAGCTTGTATCATCCTGTAGTGGCCCAAATCCTAAAGCCCCCCGCAAAAGCTTTATGAGCATGCGGATGGATACCGGCCCTGTCCAAACAGAATTAACAACTGATGACATGCCTTTATCCCCCTCGGACACCTCCATACTGGCGCCGGTGGTGCTCGCTGCCCTGGAAAAACGTGTCAGATTATCACTTGGGCCGTCTACCCCAGTTACCCATACGGGCTATAAAAGGGCTGATGTCCACATACACTGCAATGAAGAGCTACGCATGGAGAATTTCAAGATCTCCACTGCATCAGCAGCCAATGTACCTGAGACCTCCAACTCCCCGATAGCCAGCGCATGGCCAATGCCCCCTACCCAGCTTTCGCCTGACATTAATAAATCTGATACCAACACAGGGCACCTCCCCTCTAAAAAAGATATAAATCATCCGCTGGGCTTTGACATGCTAGAACCTTCAGGGGATATGCAATCTCTTGAAGCATCCTACCCGGTCTTAACAAGGATACTTAACCTGTTAGATCGTGGCCACGAATACACACATTATGAATTGAGGGACTGCAAATCAACACTTACAGATATTCTAACGAAAATCAACAAACTAGAGGGCTTTATATTTGCAGATTCCCTTAGACAGGGGGTGGCCCGTCAAGAAATGACGCCCCGAAAAATCTCGCTAACAACATCAGTGACTACTCAAACAGATTATTTAGATGCCCCTGATAAAGAATCTCACACTGTGAAACCCTCCTTAGTTAATTATGCATTCCCGCAATCATTTGCTCAAACGTTGATTGCCCCCAAACTCGATAACACTTGCCAAATCCTCACCCACGCCCAACTATGTAGAGAGGTGGCATCACAGGCGGAAAAACTAGAACAGCTGCTATTCTTCTTCCAACCTAGCCAAGAAGCAGCAAATGTGGGGCATTCTTCTCCCTCGATTGAGGCAGGGCAAGGGCTTTATCCGGATAGCCCCTCAGCATTAACCAAACTATTTGCTACTACCTCTCAGTCTGATCCGTCATTTGAGAATCCTCCAATCGTGCTTGAAAATATGCCAACTGCAGATGAGGAATCCTCTCCGCACCAGGCTCAACACTCCTTTGGATCAAGAAAGGAAAAAAGACTATTTTTCCGTGCTTTAAAAAGGAAAGCAGATCGGCTAAAACTGTCTAAACTTGCACATGATGAACCGATCCCCCAAGTTAAAGCAAATGGAAAAAAGAAAGGCAAAAACGAAAGTAAGATTGTGGAAAAGGATATATCCAAACCTCCAGTATTGAAAAATGCTGTAACTGATTTGAATCCTGATGCAACAATTCCTAATAAAAACACAAAAAAATGTCCCTTACAGCCGCCACATTCCCCCAATGAGGGATCTGGGCTTGCTTTGGCCCAGTCCCAACTATCAAATTTTTTCAAAGTCATCGAAAATAAAACCACACAGAAAAGCAGGGCTGATGCTCCTCCACCAAGTAATAACGTGACGGAATGTGATTTACACACGGCTACTGGCATAAGTGAACCAGTCATGGAGCGGCAACAGCCCATGCATCCTGGCAATGTCCGGGAGAGCTTGAGCAGACTTTCCATCACTCAAGACACGAAGGGAGAAGCCCAGCAAGAAAATCAGCATGAAGCATCTCCAGGCCAGTCTAGGGGCCTTGTTTTGCAAACGGGAGAATTACCAAAACAGTCCACCACCATTATAGGATGGGAGATTATATCATTTAAAAATGGTATAAAGCGACTTAATCGCTCAGCCCTGATGCAAGCTTTCAATCGCATTCCGGGGCTCCGCACCTTGCACACGACCGATATCGAATGGATAACACTGCCACCAATTCAAAATCATCGTATGGTATGCAAGGTCCAAACGGCGATTATCACCAACCTATTATTGCAATATACAGAGGAGTTTCGTTTTATTGGTCTAATGCTCTACCCGTTTGACTCAATTGACGATGCCATCTCTTTTAATGAAATGCCCCTTGCCCCTCCTCCCATTCCACCGCCGAAGTTGATCATCAGTGACTTGCCCAGAATGGAAGGCACAGATGTAATTGCGCAATTGGTAAATTTATCTAATACCAGTAAAGATTGGTCCTGGCTGACCGCCTTACAAAATATCCGAAACCCAGCCATGAATAATACACCTCATTAAGTAACCTGCTCCCCTATCTATTCTCTCTTGGAATTCATGTGGATTTACCAACCTAAAGGCATGGTTTAGTAATCCTCGCTTGAAAATCGACTTTGACATCATGTTATGCCAGGAAACTATGTGTACTCATGAACTTATATTGCCTGGCTACACTGTTTTTCAATTAAAAGCCAAACGCGGCGCTGGTGGGCGACCATATGGAGGTCTGGCTATATGTATAACCACCAATTTAGATGTCATGGTCCTAGATGTAATCAATGCAAAAGCAATAATGGCTGTATTAATCATGTTTAAAGGCTCTCACTCAAACCCTCTCCTGCTGATAACTTTATATCACAATCCAGTACTGCTTAATCTAAGAGATGTGTTTAATGAGTTTGATAAGTTATTTGATGACATCCTCACCCTACATCCAACATGCGATATTGTACTGGGAGGGGACTTCAATGCCTACTGCATGAAGTTCAGCTCTAAACCTGCAGACTTGCAGGGTACGCATCTAACATGGCAGCGAGGCAAATTATGGCAAGAATATCTAAAATCTTGGGAACTTGATATTGTCCCCTTCTGCACTCAGGGTGACTTCCACACATGGAGAAGAGCAGACAGAGCGACTTGTATTGATTATTTTGCCACTTCCCGCGGTTTACACTCCACCTATGCTGCAATTCATGAGCCTGGGTATGGGGATCACTGCATTATCCACTTGAAGATCCAAATGGAGATAGTGCATTTACCTATTGACCATCAGCAAGGGTTTATAGAAGGGGATCGGCCTGGCCTGTCTCTCAGATGGGCCACGAAACTTTGCGACAGGGCTAACGAAATGATCTCTGCACGTCTGAACCTTGCTTTAAACATCGGGGAAAATTGGAAGATGTCTACTCATGGGAGGGTGGATTTATTTAAAATAACATCGGATGTTTTACAGTCCTTACGGGCGTGTGCTCTTCGGGATAACTCAAGGTCTACCGCTGACCCTTCTAGCTTCATTCGTGAGGCTAGACGAGTTAAGCGGGTAGCACTGCGACAGATCGCGAGAGCGGCCTCCTCATGGTCTGAGTATTTGATAGAAAAAAAACGCATAGTGAACAGATATCGGAACAAGTGCAGAGATCACAAACGTTTTCTTCACAATCAGGACAATCAGAAAATGTTCAGTACATTATGCCATAGGGATAGACGATCCACTTGGGCTTTACTGAGGGTGGGAACCTCTGCCCTCATGGTTGCCCAATCCCTATCGATTTCCCCACAGGTTTGGCGAGCCTACTTTGAAGAAAAGTTTGCTCTCCCTCTGCCTTTTGTAGAGATCGAATACAAATGGTCGTGCCTAGCACATCCTTCTTTTCTTCCATGGGACATCACCGCCATTGCAGCAACGATAAGCACGCTTAAATTCTCAAAAGCTGCAGGCCCTGACGGGATTCCATCTTGCGTCTTAAAACGCGATCCTGACATGTGGGCTGAAATACTCAAGCCACTCTTTTTTAACATGTTGACATCTCTAGAGACTCCCCCGTCTTGGCTAGCCTCCATTATTGTTCCAATATATAAAAAAGGAGCAAGATCTCAGCCTTCTAACTTTCGACCGATAGCTCTAATTGATACCGCTGCTAAAGTGTTTGCGATCCTGCTTTTAAGGGAACTCGAGGCGGTTATTAGTGACCTCAAGATTCTTTCCAAGTACCAAATTGGATTTCGAGCCAGAATGGGTACCCCATTAAATGCTACAATCATGGCCCATCTTTTAGCTAAGCACAAGATTAAGGACTCTGGTCCACTATACATGGCATCTATAGATCTTACCTCTGCGTTTGACTCAGTTATTCGTGCACTTTTATGGAAAAAAATGGCTGTAATGAATATACCCGAGTATATAATACAACTAATAGCGAAACTTCATACAAATACCACTTATTTGGTAAGAGTAAATAGCGAAGGTGCCACTACCCACCCAATAAACATTGCTGTCGGCGTGAAACAAGGCTGCAACTTAGCTGCTACACTATTCAACCTTTACATATGTGGCATAAACGATATCTGGAACACTTTGATCTCGTATCCGGCAAGGCTCGGCCATCTTAAAGTACAATGGCTAGCCTTCGCTGATGACATCGTATTATTTGATCGCACGCCCAAAGGGATGCAAATTAAACTAGATCTATTTGCATCCTACTGCACGACCCACAACCCGAAATGTAATGTGGAAAAGTCAAATATAGTAGTGTTTAGAAACCACAAGAGAAAGAATCTTACACGCAATTGGAAGATTGAAAGTTTTTCTATAGCCACAGTGCCGGAAATCCGATACCTTGGCTATACTATATCTGATTGCAATTCTATCGCTATGTGGTGTGATGTACTACACAAAAAAGCGGCACCTCTCGCCACACAGATGCGGCTGGTATATCTAAAGTTTTGCAAATTCTCACTGCTGCCATTACTGCAATTTTATATTCTAAAAGTGGAATCTATCATCCTTTATGCTTTAGATATGTGTTTAGTGGACATCAATAACCATCTTGATCAAATACAAGGATGTATGTGGAAGGGAGCCTTAAGATTGGCCAAATCGACACCGAATAGCCTATTAAGGCAGGAACTTGGCATTACTGCATTATCTGCACGTCGTAATTGGCGTTTATTAGCTAACTTCGCCAGAATGTTATATCCTCCCTCTAATTGTTTATATGAGGATCTGGGACAGTTAACGATAGCGCCAGAATGTTCGTCTTTCACAATCTACTATGCTCAAATGGTGCAGATACTTGACGGAATTGCACTTTTACCAGCTGACTTAGAATTCCGACAGGGATATGTGAAACATCGTCTCATAGAAAATGACTGGTGTAGAACAATAATGGAAATTGAATCACTAAAGAGTTATAAGGAAGCGGCTCGTTTCTGTTCTACCAGAAGACCGCACAAACCTTATTTAATTCAATTTCCCTGCAATAAAGCCAGAGAAATATATCTTCGTTTTAAATTGAATCAATGTCTCACTCTAGAACGAATTTGTGGCTGGAGTCCGTATTGGAAGGCTATTGCAGATGCCGGATGCAGGTTCTGCAATGACTGCTCAGCCAAAGAAACATTAAAACATCTAGTCACACTGTGCCCTCATTTTGAAACAACGCGTGCACTAACCATCGCATCTAATGGTGTACCAACTGAGGGCAACAGGGAATGGCTTTGGTTGGCCTCGATGTGGGGAACGCGAACGAGTTTCATATTAGCTCTATGCAGACTCCTAACGATTATAAACACCGATCTTGAGACGAGGTTTCGAATGAGTGAGCCCCAGGGGAACATGTAATGCAAGAAAATGTGCACCTGCATTCCTCTAATACTGTAATCCCTAGCAATTTTTGAAGGTTATGCGCTGTATACGAAAATTCAAACATGATTGGAACCATCTTCACCACATTAGTAACATCTATTCAAAATATTGTAAAAACTGTGTTGAAAGTATTAATAAGATATCAATATATTTAGTTTGTGTCGTTATATATGAAAACTGCTCTTAAAACTTTCTCAACAACAGCAAGATCAGTACTGGGACAAGGAAGAAGCACGGAAACATGAAGGTCACCTCTAGAAACCACATTAAACGGTCTGGTGGTTTCCGGCTTCCTATTGGTCTAAACTTAGTTGAAATAAAAGAGGGAATCCAAGAAATCTAGTCAAATCCCCCTCCCTCGAGCCAAGAGAAGGGAAGCTGTGCTGCAAGGGAAGGGCTGTGGCCCGGTTCGCTTACCAGGGACACAGGGAACCTTTGAAAGCTGACGAGATGCCCTGTCCTCCCTGAATGAACCCCAAGAGAAACCCTCCCAGGAGGAAGCGGGAGATTCGAATCCTGGCAGCAGTAGAGGAGATGGGATGCTGACAGTACCAGGGCTGGGACGCTTACCCGCTGGCAGAGGCGAACCCGAGGCAGCTGTCTGAGACGGAGAGGAGCAGAAGCCTGAGCCCCCACCCAGACAGGAAGCCTGGAGCGCGTGGTGAAGCCGAGATGTGTAGCTAAGAGGCCCGGGAGACGGTGTGGAGACGCTGCAGTCCCTGGAAGCTGCGAACGCCCAAAGCACCTACAAACATTCAGACTACCGGTAAGCTCTCCAGAGAGGTTGGGGAAATCGGGATGGTTAAAAGAAGTGAAAATCACAAAGGCGGGTTTGGGACTGCCAGCAACAAACCTAACCAATGTATACAAAAGCATTCTTCATAGCCACAGTACCTGGCAGGATAGTGTACCAGGGTGGCTGAGACCAACAAAGTAGTCGTCGTAATAGTAAAGCGAGAAAAACAACAATTAAAAATACAGAAAAGGCAAGTCTGGTATTTGTACCGATATGAGAGCGAGCCAAAGCAATCTTCATAGTCACAGTAGTTCGTTGGCTGTGAAACCAAGGCGAAGACTAAAGGAATCTTCATTGTGCCGGTATCTGAGAGGAACAAGAGCCAAGTTGATTGTGAAATGTACTGAGAAGATACTTGGGGGAAATACAGCATCCTCCCTAGTGATTTTTACGTACAAGACAAAGGCAAGAACAGGGAGATTTGGACGAGGCAGGTGAGGAAACCAAGGGGGAAGCAAAGTCCCCCTGTTGTTGTGTGGACACTTTTGGAACACTGAAAGTAGGAAGAACCCTATTGGACATTCGGAGGATGAGACGACCTGGGGAGTAAGATTTTCTTTTGAAGTTTGTTGCAACCTTTTGCAACTTGGTTTTGTAAGCTGGAAAAGAACTTTGAGACGAAGATCCCCTATTCACATTAGTTTAAGTTCTTAGCGTGAGGGCTGGAAATAAAAATGTTGACATGACTGTGGACTTATTTCTCCAGCATGGGGTCTGGCATGGATTCACTTGCTCATGAATATTCCCCGTCGTCAGGCTGGGAATCCTCGGTAAAGAAGAAATCAGTTTTGTTTCTGAACTGTCTTTCTCCTAATAACCAATCACTGGTCTCTGGGTCATACTGCCCCCAGACAATGACTGCCCTCCACCTAAGCGCCTCCTCAGGCAGCCATCATCAGATTTTTAGTGCACGTTCAAGTGTTGGGATTCCTCGTCCTTAGCTCTCGAGCTTTTACTGCGTATTGTGTTTTTTTCAGAGATTTTACTCTTATTTTTCTGTCAATTCGAGCCTCTAGCTCCACCGATTCATCTTACGATTAACAGGGACCCGTTTCGGGAATTTCTCAGTCCCCCTCAAGGGCACATTTTTGTCGAATTTCACTTCTTTGAGGATTCCAGAAGATCTTTGAGGCCTACCCCACGTGGACATGGCCGAAGACCAAGGAGATTCGACGCCCGTTGGATCCAAGCTGTTTAGGATCTGCCCAGGATGTGGACTACAGGACATCTTCAAGGTGGATGAGCACTCCCAGTGCCTCTGCTTGCACTCGACAAGTCGCACGTGGAGGACTGTGCGTTCTGCAAGGACATGTCTGTCCGGACCATGAAGGACCACCGCAAACGACTCGCTGACTGGCTGGAGGCGAAGAACGTACTTCACCCAAGAAGAAGTCTAAGCGGTCTTCTAAGACATTTGAGGGCGCCCCGGCGATGGGGGCCTAACATAAGGCAAAGGTCCGCGGGCACTGGAAGCGCCGTTGGTAAGGGCTCCTCGGCTGCCAGGCTGGGCGCAGTATCGCTGACGCCGTCAACCAAGAGCCAACGCTCCGGCTCGACGAAAAGGAAGTCGGAAAACCCGGGTAAGCTTTGGGAGAATCCCTGGTTGACCCCGACAGAGAAAGCCAAGGGGGAGCGAGGCGGTGACCCTCCCCCCACGGTGAAGGCCCCAGACACGGCGAAGGTCGTGAAGGCCCAGATTCACCTGGCTAAGGCTTCGATTGAGGGAGTGGCAGCGTCCCTGGCGAAGCCTGCAGTGGCGGTCCCAGTGGAGACGACCTTCAAGCCTAGAGTTTCCCTGCCATCTTGGAGGGAATAGTCTTTCTAGCCCATTGAAAAGACCCCCGTGAAGCCCCAGGCCAAGAAGGGGTGGTGGTGCGATAGTCCTAGCGGACTCAGATATTTCCTCTGAGGACGAGCTGTCAGTCCTCAAGTCAAGACAAAAAGTTTGTCGCGGTCAGGGCCTACGGGAAGGATCCTGATGAGGCGGACGTGGAGAGCGACGGTGGAGCCGACGAACGGCAGGTCGACAAGGACCGGAGGACACCACGCCACTGCCGACGCTCCCATCGCAACCGATGTCACAGCCGACGGACAGGTCGGCGGACATCTTGCTACGACTGCACAAGAATGCACTTGCCTCCGGTGGACGATCCAGCTGACTCCGGGGAGTCCTCCAGCCAAGCGCAGGTGAGTCCATCTGCCCCACCCTTCCATCCTTCACCTCCATTCCCTCCGCCGAGGGATGAGATGGCGATGACGGGGACAGACTACGGCGGTGACGACGGAACAGATCTCACTTAGCCCCCTCCCGACGAAATTGGCTCATTTCACGCCATGATCACCAGGGTCTTGGAGCTTTTTTCAGCTATGCCCGAAGAGCAGAAGGAGGGATTCCTTTATCAGCGACGAGAGGCCAAGAGGAAGACGATACTCTGTCCCACTGTTGGACGACATCTGGGACGAAGGACTGTCCCTTCTGAAGAATCCATCCACGGCCCCTGCGACGATAGACCGGTATGAGAAGAAGTACCAGGTTCCAGACTCTGCTCCTATGTGCCTCAGGGTGCAGCCGTCCCCGGACTCGGTGGTCTCTGCTGCGGCCAAGAAGAAATCGGCAGGGGCGACTACATAGACTTCCACTTCTGTGCCGGACGGCGAGGGGAAGAAGCTGGACGCCATGGGACGTCGGGTCATCTCGTCGGCAGCGACAACCATTAAGGTGGCCAACACTCTCACTATCGTGGCCCGCTACGATAAGGTGCTGTGGTATAAAATCGCCCCCCTCCTGCACTTCCTCCCAGACAAGAGGGCGGAAGCCCTTGAAATCTTGCAAAAGGGCGAGGTGATTTTGGGCCACGGACATCGCCGACACCGGCTTTCGGCAGATGGGCAACAGCATTTGCCTTCACTGGCGCAGTTGGCTCAGGGTCACCGACTTCGGTCAGAGCGTACAGACCAGGATACTGGACATGCCCTTCGATGGGCAAAACCTTTTCGCCAAGGCAGTGGACTAGCCACTGCAGGCCATCAAGGCAGACACCGAGATGGCCCGTGCCTTGGGCATGCTTCACCAACGACGGCCGTCCTTTCGGTCCTCCGGAGGCAAGTCACAGGGTGCCTCCAAAAGATTCGGTAACGGCTCTTCGTCCTACCGTCAAGCGGCCTGTTCTTTGTCCCAGGAAGCCTACAGAGGCTGCAGCAAGGCCGGAGGACGACGTCGCCGCCAAGGGGCCCAAGGTGGTAAGGCCTCAGTGAAGCAGGACTGGACCGGCCGTGATGTCGGGCCCCCACCTGAGCACCCCGGTGGGAGGCCAGCTGGCAAGCTTCGTCGGCGTGTGGAAGTCCATCTTCACCGACCATTGGGTGCTGGATGCCCTGGCCCACGGGCACACCGTGGAGTTCCAAAGGAAGTGTCCCCGTTTTCCACCCGTGGCCAGGAAAGAGACTCACATTCCACAACTGCTTCTAGAGCAATGTTGAGAATGGGCGCTATAGAGCTTGTCGCCAAGAGGCTACGGGGCTCCGGAGTATGCTTGTGGTACTTCCTCGTCCGAAAGAAGACCGGCAGATGGCGGCCCATTTTGGATCTCCGCCGCCTCAACAAGTACAGAAAATCCGAAAAATTAACGGATGGTCACCCTTCTGCACGTACTTGGAAAGCTGGTGGAGGGAGACTTCCTGTCGTCGTTGGACTTGGAGGATGCCTACTTCCACATCCCCATACACAAGGGGCATCAAAAGTTCCTGCGCTTCGTGGTCCAAGCACGACACTACCAATTCAAGGCCCTCCCCTTCGGGCTGAAGTCGTCCCCAAGGGTCTTCACCAAGTGCCTGGCACCGGTGGCAGCGCGGCTGTGCCTGCAGGGGATCTATGTCTAGCTCTACCTGGACGATTGGCTCATCCGAGCGAAGTCAAGGGAGCTTGCCGTCGAGCACACAGCGAGGACTGTTCGCCTGCTCACGGAACTGGGGTTCTCGATAAACTGATAAACTATGCGAAGTCCTGCTTGGAGCCATCGCAGGACGCTCAGTTCCTAGGAGCCAGACTCAACATGGTGGCGTGCCTGGCTTCACTGTCGGAGGAAAGGGTAAAAGCCATCCTGGGCAAGGTACAACGGCTGTTGACCATGGAAGTTGCCAGGGTGAAGTCCATCAAGTCCCTGCTCGGCATGATGTCATGCATCTACCTCGTTCGGCTGTGCAGGCTGCGGATGCGGCCACTGCAAGAGTTCCTCGACGCCCGTTGGATGCAAGTAGCGGGAAGCTTCGAGGACAAGATCGCCCTCAACGAGACATTCCGACAAGCGATCCGGTGGTGGGGTGTCCGCATCTCGTGGCAGGCACAGGCTTCCAAACCCCAGTGCACCAGGAGACGGTGATGACGGATGCCTCCCTGGAGGGATGGGGCGCACATACAGGACATCTCCACACAAGAGGCCTATGGCTCCCGGAGGAGAGGTCGTTACACATCAACGTCCTAGAGCTCTGAGCCGTGTTTTGGCCTAAGTCATTCCTCCCGTCCCTCAAGGGCAAGGTGGTGCGGGTCTTCACCGACAACACCACCACGATGTTCTACATTCGGAAGCAGGGGGGGGGGGGCACCAGATCCCCAGCACTCCAAGGAAGCGCAAAATCTGTGGCACTGGGCCGTCGCCCAGAGGATGTTTCTGGTACCTTTCCATCTGGCAGGAGTAAAGAACACCATCGCCGACTCGCTCGGCGGGGAGCTGCACTCTTGCCACGAGTGGGAACTTCGGCAGGATCAGGTGGATCTACTGTTTCGATGATGGGGCAATCCCCAGATCGATCTGTTTGTGACAGCGACAAACACCAAGTGCCCGAAGGTTCGCCAGCAGGTTTCCCCAGCCGGGGCGCATGGGGGATGCGTTCTCATTCCCCTGGGACGGCCTGTCTCTCTACACGTTCCCGCTGTTGCTCCTGCGACTCCTCAGTCAACTCAGATGGACCCGGTGCAGGATGATCCTTGTCGCGCCGGAGTGGCCGAGGCAGATATGGTACCCAGACCTTCTGGACAGGTCAGCGTCCACTCCAGTCAAGCTTCTGGCGGACGCAGATCTTCTCGCTAGGGAAGGAGGCGCGATTCTGCACCACGACCCAGGGTCGCTGAACCTGCAGGCCTGGCTCCTGCAGCGCTAGAGTTTGGAGGATACAAGTTCCCGGCGGACTGCAAGGAGGTACTTGCCAAGGCCAGGGCTTCCTTGACTCTTAAGTGCTACGGACATAAATGGAAGAGGTTCACTGTCTGGCGCCGTGCACCGAAGATTAACCCTCTACGGATTACGCCAAGGGTGCCATTGGACTTCCATCTCAACGAGCCCTTGGTGTTACCCGTTTTCTTCCCGTCGCCTTCGTCACCGGCTGAGAGGACTTTGCACTCACTGGATCTGGCTAGAGCGCTGAAGTTCTACGTGGACCGCACAAAGAGTTTTCAGAATACGTCACAGCTGTTTGTGAATTTTGGACCTGTGAACCAAGGGAAGGCCCTCTCCACGGCTTCCGTCACCAGGGTGCTCTCCGGCTGCATCACGCACTGTCATCGGTTGGCAAACCGACCGTTGCCTGACCGTCCGAGAGCACATTCGACCAGGTGGATCGCTGCAACTACGGCGTTCCTATCTGGTGTGCCCCTGCTGGACATATGCAGGGCGGCTACTTGGAGGTTGATGCACACCTTAACGAAATTCTACTGCGTCGACTGGGATTCCAGGGGGAGCCCAGAGTCGGCCAAGCAGTGCTGCGCGCAACCTGTTCGCTTGAAGGTGAGCCTGGTGAGGAGGTAAGAGATGCTTAATGTTGAGCCTTGCCACCTCCCGTGGTTGTGCATGTGTGTACTGCTATGTATTCTTGTATTCATGAGCATGTGAATCCATGCCAGACCCCATGCTGGAGAAGGAACAAGTTACTTACCTGTAACTGTTCTCCAGCATGGGTCTGGCATGGATTCACATGCGAACCCTCCTGCCTACCCCGCTGCGGATCTTCTCTTGGTCCTACTGCCACTTTACATGCTACCAAATCTGAAGATGGCTGCCTGAGGAGGGGCTTAGGTAGAGGGCAGTCATTGGCTGGGGGCAGTATGACCCAGCGACCAGTGCTTGGTTATTAGGAGAAAGACAGTTCAGAAACAAAACTGAAACTGATTTTTTCTTTACCGAGGATTCCAAGCCTGACGACAGGGAATATTCATGAGCATGTGAATCCATGCCAGACCCATGCTGGAGAACAGTTACAGGTAAGTAAATTGTTCCTTCATTGTACTATCCTGACAGACTCCTTAGAATATTCTTTCAAGGCCAGGAAACGGGGACAGGAGGGTATTTCTCCAACCCTCTTTTATTTAATAAAAGTATTTGATAACAATCATGCCACTTGTACTTTTGATTGCCACACCCGCCCACTCTTATGGCAGGAGACATCTGTACCGTTCCACGTGCGGTTTAGATTTTCTTTCACTCCACCACAGCTCAATACAGAGGTGAGACTTTTTCCGTTTGTCCTCCATAATATCTGTTTATTTTTAATGGGTGTATGAAGTGCCTGGATATATCTGGACCCTGTAACTGGCATTCTTAAAAGCTGATCTTGAATTTGCTTGATACTGTCTGGCCTTTCACTATCTGTTCTGCGAGTAACTTGTCATGTAACAGCACCTTGATGCCTCAGGGTTTAATGCACTTTTTACATGGAAAAATAAATAAAAATGTGAATGGCTTGACTGTTGAGATGGGCAGAGCCTCTGTTGGCCCACAGATCTTTATCTGGATCAAGTTCCAATGTTGCCCTATATTTTTGTATGTATATGTAATAAATATTCCCTGCTCCTTGCATTCTCACCTGGAATCACCCAAGAAAATAAAGCAATTGCCTCCCACCACTTTTTTGCCTTTGGAAGATTCGGTTTGTGCCTTTTTTGACCTGTCCAGCTCCCAATTCAGGGCAAGATTGCAGTCCCCTCACAGATATGATTATCTTGTTAAATTAGCAGTTTTAATCCGCTGTGGAGAGTTGTAGGCCTATTAATGGCAGTGAGGTTCACACCCCTGCTCTTCCTATTTACAAATAGCATTTTGACATAATCTTCATGCAGCTTCAAATGGACAAATTCATGACCAAGGTCTGTGAACTCTTCAAACCTGTACGATAAGTAATCTTTACAGGTTCGCCAGCTTTTAAATAGGTTTGATAATCTCACCCATGCAAATTGGTCTTGTGCAACAGACTTAGTACCAAGGTGTCTTCCACTATACAGTAGAAACGGCTTAATTTCTTTTGGGTCTTTAAGTCCCTTTGTATTCCTTTACAGTATGTTAAGTGGAAGCACGCACTGGGTGGATTAGTTATGTCCCTGATCAACTGGGCACTCTGCTAAAATCTGCAGTAACTTCTCTGTGACTTCCCCATGGCCATCTGCTAAATGAGTTTCCTCGCCAACTGCAAAATCCCCAGCTCCCCTCCTACCACTTGCGCCAGCTTTCCTTACTTTAGGGCAGGTTATTCCCACCCCAAGTTAACAAAAAAATAACAAAGGAGAAACGTGCACAGGGGCACCCTGGAGCACTCCCGAAGCAATAGAGATGCACTATATAAAGCTCAGCTTGACTCAAACATCCCATTGTCTTGGGCGGAGGCAGGGGAAGGGCATGCTCTCAATTATCCAGCACTATGAATATGACTATAGATACATTAATGAAATAGCTAATTGTTAAGTTCCACGTAAATTAAGTAGAGGGGCACCAGTTATAGATTACGCTTCAGTGTACACAGTAGCGTTGTGTAATGTTCTCCTTTTGCATGGTGGAGTGCAAAAGGGGTGTGTCAAATGGTGGCCACCCTTTTGCACTTCACCGTCCAAAGTGAGTTAACTCTGCCCGCCATTTACCCATGGCATGCAGTGTTCACAATGGTTTCCTCTTGAATCCATCTACTTTTTGCTGATGTAAAAAGCAGGTATATTCCATAGGAATCCATAGCATTTGACCAGCATGAAAATACATACTGCTGCAAATGCTGGAATATTTGTATGCTGTTGAGAAATGGCGCGATGGAATCGTAGAGTACGATCCGCACCGCCTCTCTACCATAAAATTGAACAAAAATGTAGCTGCGACACAAATATTATGCGCAAAAGTCTTGCGCAAGAAATGTACGCATTTTAATTCTGTTATGGGCTCATTGAGCATAAGCTGCATAGTTTGTCAAGGCTTGGCATCCCAGTCTTGGATAGTTCTTGCCCTACTTCTCCTTAGTCTCGGCTTTAATTTTGCTAAAGTCTATTGCTGGATCGATGAAGAAAGGAGATTTGTCAGTCATGCAACACTTTTAACGGCTCTTGGTATTTCATAGAGTACTGGATGCCTTTGTTCAGCAGATTTATTTACATTAGTGGTTCCTTTTGGGCGTTCTTCACTGCAGAGCTGAATTCTGAGAAGATTGATATTTTGGAACTGTGATGTCACAATGGCCCTTGTCCCTGGCTACCTTCAGGATTTACCTGCTTGTCTGAGTAATTCAGACCGTTGGCTGTGATTGGGGAGGGGCATTTTAGGGCAGGGCATAGACTGGGGAATTGTCAAGTGGATCCTATAGAAAGCGCTTCATAAATTCATGTTGCTGGTTTGTTTTTGTTTTGATATCTAAGGATGTGCATATTATTTCTCCTCTGCCGTTCCTCTATATCTTCATTCTTTGAGAACATTTTGAGGTAGGTTTTGAGTTTGGCTGCATCTGCTGGTGTCGGCAACATTGTCCTCTACTAACTCAATATGCTGGTAACCTTTCAGAACCTCCAGCATAATGTTTTTCTTTTACATTAATTTCTCAACTTGAATGATCAGTATGTTGATCTTCTGCCACACAATGTCCGATGCCAACTAGGGAGGACCCACCATGTCGTTTAGCCTCAGAATTATCTAAGGTCTGTACGAGAGGGCTCATCAAAGAATTTTTGGTTTGAGCATGCAATGAAACAAATTTGCATAAATAATACAGGTTAGTGAGGAAACTTAAGACAAATTGAAGATTGTACAAAATCACTTTTGACTGAGGGAAAAATGTTGCAGCAGAAAACCTTGCTGAATAGCTTTTGGTAAAGCTTGGTCCAAACAGAAAACCAATTTATCCAATAGGCTATTAACTAATGGTTGGTTTGACATTTGCTGCAAAGGAGGGTTTTAAGGGGTTGGAGATCTGAGGTGGACAACTTTGTGAGGATTTTTCAAAAGATGCCATTTTAATAACTGAAAAGGTTGGATAAACGCCTCACTACCCCTACACTGACGAGGACTGCCTAAAATAAACAAAGAAAAGGTTTCTGTCCCTCACACTTGTACGTACATCATCTCAACAAGGTAATATAGGGCAGTTTGAAAGCAACAAATATAACAAATTCACATCATGATAACTGTCCCTCCTTCCAATCCGGGTGAATTCCCCTTCCCCAGATTCAAACAGGATTCTGTCAACAGTTAGAAACAAGTAAGGAAATCCTGTCTTGTAACACAGTTCCAATGTAGTTCTTTTGATTCCAACTCGACAAAGTTCCAATACAGTTCTTTTAGATTGAAACTCGATAGCAAAAAGTTCCAATAGTTCAGATTTGTTCAACAAGGTTTTTCCTCTTTAAAATTCAAAGCAGCTTCTTTTCATGAATCCGGAATACTTATTTTATTAGGATAAACAAAAATAGTGCCTGGATGCCTAAGGGTTTTGCACACTTAATACATGTAAAAAATAAATAAAAATAATTCTGCAACAGTTAACTACACTTGTTTTAACAAAGTTAGAAGTTCCTGCAGCAGTACATACACACTTGCTTCATCAATATTAATTTGTCTGGATGATTCTTTAACAGTAAAAAGAAAAAGCACTTATGAGCTTATTCAACTTCATCAAGATTTTAACCACACCACAGTACTTCAATCGTTTACACCTAGTCCACTCACCTGCCAGGCCTACTACTACAGAGTTATCTGCTGTGGTGTACTCTCCTGCCAGGATGAACTACTAACTACAAGTGCTTCTTGTGGTAAGAGTTATCTTCCAACAAGTTAGATATGTCTTTTGCTTCACAACTTCAATTTAAGTATTTCTTCTGGGACAACAAGAAACACACTTGTGCTGTTTGTTATACTTTTGTGACTGCCACATGCAATGCAGGTTATGTTCCACTCCTTCTGAATACCTTCTAACAGAAGGGCAGCCCTCCTGTCACTCGTTTCCCTTCTTCAGTATCATCCAAATGCTGACAATGGTTCTCTTTCACTCTTACACTACCTTGGCTTTGTCAATGTCTGTTTAATTGTTTCTCCTATGACCTTCTTTATATATGGGCAAACACTTGAATTCCTAAGTTCCCTCCCTTGCCTTTGACAATGATGGTTTTGTCTAACCTGCCTTGGGATAACTCTCTTCTGGCGTTGGCAATAGGTGTTTGTACTGTTGTGGCTATTGCCCTTTCTTGTTGACATTTATTCTGGCTTACAAAATCACACCCACACCTCTTTGGTCTGTTAAATTCTTATTCTGTACCTCCTTCTTTCGATATCATCCTGATTGTCCTATGAATTATTAGTCCGCTTCATATTAGTTTGGTATTTAAAAAAGAAAAAGGGTTAATTGTCCCTCCTGCTTGATGCAAACTGGTTCTTTGTTTGGAACACCCTAGCTTGGCAAGCGGGTGAACATGGATCGCTCCGGTGTCAATATTCGACAGTGAACTCGCTGGGTCTGGGGTGCGCATCCGCTCGCTCTGCTGCCTGCAGGTCTTTTGAACGCTTAGCGCGGCTTGGCAACCTGCTTCCTTTGCTCTCCTGCAGACTGTGCTACTGAAAAGGGGAGATTTCTCTGCTCCAGAGCCTCTCTGATGCCATCTTTACTTTGGGGGAAAGCTTTCAAAGTTCATGTGTTCTGCTGCACCACCTCTGCAATTCCGGTCTCCATGTGGGAAGCTTCCAACTTCAACGCTTCCTGCAGCGCGACCACTGCAATTACGGCTTCTAGAGGCAGAGACTCTCTCCGGATCGGCAACCTCACTCAACAGTGTCAGGCCGTCTCAGTTCTCCTAGATACTGTTTCTGCTGCAACGTGGAAAGTTCATAACTACTCCACCTACTACTACTCTCTCCTATGGTCTGCACCTTGGGGGCGGGGGGGGGAATTGTATGCCTCCCAGTCTCCCTCAGGTGTGGGTCATTATCCCTAATAGGCTGCAATCTAGAGTCTCGTGCCTCTGCAACACTCTTCTGTGTCCCTTTATTTTTAGAATTGTGGGACTTGGAAATTCAGGTATTTTCTTATTTGTATTCCTTAAAGGACTATAATAAGGATTTAAGGAAGGGTTCACTTTTACAGGGGAATTTTTGGTTTTCATAGTTCGAGTTGGTAAATCTTAAAGGCTCTTTTTTAATATTGCCAAGGGAATTATAGGAGTTTTCATTCTTATGAAAATCAGTGGTTTTGCAATGTAGTTTCTTACTCCCAGTATATAACTGGTTAAGATGGTTTTCCCCAACATTGAAATATGACCTTGGAAAAATAAGATTTCTCTGACAGCAAGCCACTACATATCGCGGTATCGCCGACACTCCCTTCTCTAAAGACGACAAATATTGTGTCTGACCCAATGGCGTCTTCCTGTCCCCCTTGGGCCCTTCTCCTCCCAGGTGATCCTCCCGGCTAATACCACCCCCATGGCCAGGATCAGGAAGCATCTGCCTTTCCCTGGCCACCTTGGAGGAGACTTTAGGTATGGTTTTTGTGAGGATTCTGCAGGATTCATCAAAGGTGTAACGAAACGGTTATACCAGTATAAAAGCTGTGGACTCCTTTTTAATTATAAAAATGGTCATCTTGTTCTTACAGTTTTACCGTATTGGGGCCGGCACTGCACTGCCAAGTGTGCATTTCAGGCTGTAGTGAAGAAACGTAGCATGACTTTACTCGCAACTTGAAAGGCAGACTCTGCCCCGGGATTCCTTGTTTGGAAAGCTCTCCCCCGGGCCTCCTTGTTTGGCAGACTCTAGTGTAGAGTGAGTCGCCACCAAATTAGAGCAGCTTTGCATAGGGCTCAGAGTTCATTCACTCCAGACACAAAGAGCAGCCAGCTTTGATGTTTTGCAGACGTTCTCTCAGCTTCGCGGCCCACCAATGAATTTGAGTCCATGCTCCACTGGAATTACATCAGCAATCTAGTTGTAAGGTATTTTGTTTGTCAACTTCAAACTCCCTGCTCATAGTTACTAAATACGTTTGATGAACACAATCGTTCTGCAGTGCCATATCAGATCTTTTCTATTCTACTTAGCAAGACCCCAGGGCAGTCACGAGGAGGGAAGAGAGGGCTTGGCTGTTTTTTCCTTTTTTGTTCACGTAATCATCCAGTGTAATAAAACTTTGAGGATTGGGTGAGACACCAGCAGGCCTGTTCCATAACAACCATCCAAGCAGCAGGCACCTAAATGTATTGATTTTGCCTACCCCAGAGCATGTGCCTTAAGTTCACATTAGTGTATGTCCTAATGCATGGAGTACTATTTGTAAGAGCTCTCCTAGAGCAGGGCTGGGTCTGAGCTGTTTTAATTGGCTGCACCACCTGGGAAAGAGGGCCAGTGCCTAGTCAAATCGTCACTATGTGCTAAGGGACTGAACAGCATGGACCCAGGGCTCTATCGAATAGCCTGCCATTGCCTAGTAGTGAGTAAAATGCTCCCTGGCATGCAGTGATGCAGATTGGCAGAGAGGTAGTAGCTTCTGTTGCAAACCTAAGAGATGGTTGTTGAGGCTTCACTTATAACACAACACGATGTGCTGATAGAAGGGTTTAATTGAATCATACAAATAACATATCACAGGCAACCGTTTATTCTCCAGCATGGGGTCTGGCATGGATTCACATGTGCTCATGAATATTCCCTGTCGTCAGGCTGGGAATCCTCGGTAAAAGAAAAAACAGTTTCACTTTCACTTACAAACTGTGTTTCTCCTTTAAATTAATCGGTGTCCTCTGGGTCATACTGCCCTCATCCAATGATCGTCCTCTCCGTAAGCCCCTCCTCTGGCAGCCATCTTCATATTTCTACTGCACGCCTTAGTGTTATGAGTCCTCGAGTTTGCTCTGTGAGCTATTTCTACGTTTTCTCGTATTTTTGACGGAAAAAGGTTCTGTTTTTGTTCCAAAAGAGCCAGTGTGCTTTTCTCCATCTGCCGACAGTGGGGCTCTGTTGTCGGTGAATTTCAGCGTGCCTCAAGGGCGAAGATTGTTGAAGTTTCCAGAAGGCCATCGGGCCTACTTCGCACCCTCTGACCATGACGGAGGAGAAGGAAGGTCCCTCTTCAAGCCTTGCACCAAGTGCGGGTTACGGATGTGTTTGTTGAAGACAAGAACCTACAATGCCTCTAAAGCCTGCATCTAGACCACAAGGCAGGAGAATGCTAGATATGCCTTGGTTTCTCCAAGAAGACGACGACGGATAGCACAGTAGACTGGCAGCGTGACTGAACGCAAGGCCTCTGCCCCGTGCTCTGAGCAGGGTCATGCCTCACTGTAAAGACTGGAGGGTGGGGGTCTGTACTTCTGCTCTCTATATGGTAGAGGAGAGGCACAGAGGACCGCAGCCAAGATTCTCTATTATTGGTAACGTAGTCGAGCAATCAAGGCCTAGCTTCTCAGGAGGCTGGTTCTTAAGTACAGTGTAGTCCCCAACCCCCCACAAAGGAATGTCCACACACAGTTTTTATATAATTAAGTTCAAGGTTATGTACACAATCACAATAACCCACTTTGTGCTCAGTAAATCTGCAATGGCAAATATATATACAGTTCTAAGTGGTACCACAATTATTATTAGATTTCATTAAAGTGCATAAACTGTACTCTAGTTAAATGTCAGACAAATCACTTAATAAAGGTAACCAGCAATAGACATAGGAGGAAAGCAGTTGGTTAGAACAACTGGCAGAATACTGGCCCCTACCACTAGACACAGTTCTGTGTGGAGATTTCCCCCCCCCCAACCTGGGCAACCTGTAAAGTAAAGATACACTAAAAGCCCAGTCCATATATTGTTCAATAGTCTTATTTCCTTCTATAATGTTTCTACCCCCCAATGTACCTGGTAGAGCAGAGTTCTTCGATGGATCCTTCTTGAGTGGCTCCATTTAAAGCAGTAGCCACGGATCATCGAGAGGCATCGAAGGTGAACTTGGCGTCGATGAAAAGTTTGATGGTGCCGAGACCGTAGCATCGATCCAGGCGGTGCTCGTCGGCAGCGTCCTGCGAGGATGAGGTGTGCGGGGCACCTCGTTGTTTGATAGTTCAAGACCACAAATAGTTTCTGAAGAACGGTGGCCCGGCAAGGGCGTCGAGTCGTCTGAGTCTTTGGTCTTCGGGTTGCGGGAAACCCACCGGCGGATTCTCGTTGCGTCCTCGACTTTCTCTGGCGGGATAAAGCGGTCGACGGTGCAGACAAGGGAGTCCTTCCATTCAAATGTTTCTTAGGCAAAGGTGGAGCATTGCGGCTCCGGTCGTTGGCGGCATGTTGTCGAGCGGTCCCCGATGCTGGGCAATACGAGTCGACTGGCTTCCAGCGGTTACGGCGTCACTCCGAACCCTGGTCGACAGCAATGGACTTGGACAGCGCCGATGTCCGGGTGCTTCACTTCCGTCTCCTCAGCGGTCTCCTGTCGACAGTCCTTCGAGGGCTGTCTTCCAGGGCGCTTCGGCGAAGATTCAGTGGTCTGCACGATGGTCCCTCGTAGCTCGGGGAGAGGTGTCTGTCGCCGGTCCTCTCGCGGATCAGTGCTCGATAAACTCGACAGGCTTCAGATCGAGTCGAAGCAAATGCAGCAGCAGTTCTTCTTCTTCCAGCTGTGCTTCAAGGATAACCAGTTCCAGTTACTCTTCAAGTGTCAACTCCGCTTCTGAACAATTTCTAGCAGTGAGAGGCCCCCAGATATATACTAACTGATTTCCCATTCATTCTGCTGGGTCACAATCAGGCAACCAATCACTCAGAAGGGCATTCAGCAGTCAGCCAATTAGGCATACAGTGCATTCAGGCCATACGCCTCCCTCTCAGACACACACAACAAGGAATGTGTATTGGGACAAGTACCCAGCCATTCAACACTACACACTGCATTCATACCAGTTTTGGGCAAGGCTGTCTCAGTCATTGTCAAATACCAGATACCAGACATTCACAACAAGAAGTGCATATTGGTCACACACTCCATTCACCCAGGACCCACCCACATGGTGTACCCACAACATAGTCACTGGGAAGGCTCCAGCCAGTCTGGCCTGGACTTCACAACACCACCATATATGGATCTTCCACCCAACAGCCAGTCAGGGGGAAGGGACAGAGTCAGGGCGAAGGGACAGAGTCAGGGCTTCCCAGGTCTTTGGGGAAAAAGGGTAATGGGCAGTAGAAAGCAAGAGGCCACAGGGGCCATCTTGTTGCCTATCAGGAATCAACTGATTCCAATGGCAGGGCCTGGGTATCCCCAAAATGGAGGATACTCGCAGCACCTGTCAATTCAGCATGGAGCTGCCACCAGCCCATACCCTGCTCTGTAGGCCACACACAGGTGCCCAAAAACATACACTAAGGGCACAGGGTTGTACCCCCACCCATGGGTGCCATAATGGTATCCCATGGATCTGTACGCCAAAACCAAAAACAGGAAGAGCTGCACTGCCAGGAGTCCCACATGGACTCCTGGGCAGAAAACAATACAGAACCCAAATGAAAAAAGACTACAGGACAAGGACAGGGAGGCCCTGTCCCTCCAACGCATTTCCAGCATCACACTCACCCAGAACAGGCCGGACCGAGGAGCGGTCTTCTAAGTCCTTTGAGGGCGCTTCATCCATGGGGGCCCAAGACAAGGCCAAGAACCGCAAGTCTGGGTCCACCGGGGTCAGAGCGTAAGCAGGTCCCACGGTGGACAGGGCGCAATCAGCATCACCCTCCATTGCCAGCCGGCAATCAAGCTCCTCCCCGAAAAGGAAATCGTCCAACCCGGCTGAACTGCGGGAGAAGCCCGAGAAGCCGCGGATGGAGGAGAAGGCTGAACTGCCCAAGCATGCCCAATTGGCACAGGTTAAGTCTTCGTCGACGATAGAGTTGGTGGCGGCTTCTCTCACGAAGGCTAAGGGGGCTGACCCTGTGAATGTAACCACCACAGCGCAGAAGGTATCCCTGCCCCTGAGGCGCGATATCGCTGCAGTGACTGTGGCAAAGTCTGCTAGCATGCTGGAGAAGGAGACACCTTCTCAGAACCCAGTTCCGGCCCCTCAGGTTGGAAAAAAGGGTGGGGGCAAGGAGACACCGGATCAGACCCAGGCTGTGGCCCAAACCATGGAAGCTTTGTCCACGGACCACGAGGACCTGGAGTCCTTACACACAGTCCACGATTACGTGGAGGAGGAGGATGACGGCGACAACGGCACAGGCCTAGTGTTCCGATCACGCCAGCTCAGCCAAGGGATGTGTCTCTGGACATCCTGTCAACCCTCCACATCTTGGTATCGAAGATCTAGAAGGGGATGCCACAGGGCCCGGTCCAATGCCCCCTCCCCCCCCTGCCCATCCCCCCAGGCTCCTGACCAGCTGCCAGCGCAGAAGAGGAAGCATCATCCGATGCCCCCTTTTCAGCCTCCACATCCGCGTCAGGAACTCTCTCCCCCAGCAGGCCAGACACTGGTACCGGGACTGATACGGTCATGAGGATGACGGATGACATTGGCGCAGCAGGTGGCGGGTCTTTGCAGCCTATGGCGTTCCCGCCAGATGAGCTGGGGTCATGCATTCCATGATCACCAGAGCCTCTGAGCTATTCCAGCTTGTGCCCAAAGAAACCATGAAGGCAGGGTTTCTTGTACCAGAGGCGAGAGGCCAAGAGGAAGACAATCATTGCTGTGCCCCTTCTGGACGACGTGTGGGAGGAGGGTCTGGCCCTCTTGAAGAACCCTTGCATGGCTCTGGCCAAACAGTACAGGCTGGAAAAAAAGTACTGCGTGCCAGAATCAGCACCCAAGTGCCTGAGGTCGCAACCACCGCCAGATTCAGTGGTTTCAGCGGCCGCCAGAAAACAGTTGGCAAACCCATCCTAGTCGGCTTCAGTCCCTCCGGACAGCAAGGGGGAAGAATATGGACGCCATGGGAAGGAAGGTGATTTACACTATAGCGCCCACCATCAAGGCGGCCAACGCACTGGCGATCCTAGCCAGGTATGACAAGGAGCTGTGATACAAGTTCCTCCCCGACGACAAGAAGATTTAGACAATCGCTCTCTTCCACGAAGGGGAGGTAGCGGCGGATCACGCCATCACAGTTGCGCTGGACATTGTCAACACAGAGTTCTAGCAGATGTAGAACGGTGTCTGCCTTCGTCACAAAAAGCTGGATCAAGGCCACTCATTTCCTCCAAGAGGTCCAAGCGAAGGTACTGGACGTGCCTTATGACGGAGATTACCTTTTCAGGAATGTGTCAACTAGTCCCTACAGGTCATCAAGGCGGATACGTAGATGGCCAGTTCCCTGGGCACCCTCCAGCAGCACTGCTCTTCTTTTCGCTCTTCCAGAGGAAAGTCGAGCAGGTCTTCAAAAGGTTTCTCCTCATTGTACTGTCAGCCTTCCAGATGCACAACTCAGTAAGCATACAGAGGCTATTCCCAGGCCTACAGTGGCAGAGGACAGCGTTGCCAGCGTCGTAGCAAGCCTGAACCGATCAGGATGTCGGGCCCCCACCCGTGCACCCTGGTGGGAGGCAGTCTGACGTGGTTTGTCAGCGAGTGGAAAAAGATCACCACCCTCAGATGGGTGTTGGACACTCTCGCCTAAGGATATACCCTGCAGTTTTCAGCACAGGCGTCCGCAGATCCCTCCAGTGGCCCGTCAGGAGCAGTACATCCCTCAGCTCTTGGCAGAGATATGGGTCATGCTCCGAAAATGGGCGATGGAGCTAGTTCCCCAGCGACGCCTGGGCTCCGGAGTCATTTCCAGATACCTTTTGGTCCGAAAGAAGACGGGGGGCTTGGAGGCCCATTCTAGACCTGCAACGTCTGAAAAAATACCTAAAGTCCCAAAAATTCAGGATGGTCCCGCTGCAACACATGCTCAGCCAACTGGAAAAAGGAGACTTCTTGACGTTGCTGGACCTGGAAGACGCCTACTTCCACGTCCCCATTCACAGGCAACACCGAAAGCTTCTACACTACTACCAGTTCAATGCCCTGCCTTTTTGGCTTGAAGTCGGCCCCTAGAGTGTTCACCAAGTGCCTGGCAACGGTGGTGGCCCATCTGCGCCTACGGGGTATATCCGTACCTCGACGACTGGCTCATCCAAGCCCGCTCGTGAGAGTTGGCTGTCAGACACACATAGGCGACCGTCTACCTGCTGACTGGTCTGGGATTCTCCCTCAATTATCCAAAGTCCTGCTTGACACCATCGCAGAACGCACTGTTCCTAGGAGCCAGACTCAATGTAGTATCCTGCCTGGCATCGCCTTCGGAGGAGATGGTCTAGGCTATTCAAGGGAACGTGCAGCGGCTGTTGTCGATGAAGACCGCCACAGTACGAACCATCAAGTTGTTGCTCGGCATGATGTCATCTTGCATCTACCTTATCCGGCTATGCAGGTTACAGATGCAACCTCTTCAGGGGTTCCTGGACGCTCGCTGGATACAGGTGTTCGGAAGCTTCACGGACAAGATCCCGCCCGATGAGTTTCATCGGGCAAGAAGATGGTGGGGCATCCACTCCAACATCGCCTGGGGCACAGGGTTTCAAAACCCCCTATACCAGGAGACGGTGACCACGGACACTTCCCTGGAAGGCTGGGGAGCCCATACCGGGCGTTTGCACGCTAGAGGCCTGTGGCTGCCAGACAAGGGGATGGATCTCCATATCAACATCCTGGAGCTACGAGCTGTGTTCTGGGCCCTCCAGGCATTCCTTCCGTCTAAGAAGGGCAAGGTGGTAAGGATCTTCAGACAACACCACCACAATGTTCTACATCTGGAAACAGGGGACGGGGGGGGCACTCGATTCCCAGTGCTCTCCAGAGTAGCACAGAACTTGTGGCTCTGGGCCGTCGGACAGGAGATGTTCCTCTTCACCCAGCGGGAGTCGAGAACACCATCGCAGACTCCCTCAGCAGAGAATTGTGCTCCTGCCACCAGTGGGAACTTCGGCAGGAACAGGTGGACCGCATCTTCATTAAGTGTGGCAGGCCCCAGATCGATCTGTTTGGGATGGTGGCAAACTCAAAATGCCAGATGTTTGGCAGCAGATTCCTCCCAACCAAGGATCCTGTGGAATGCATTCTCTTTCACATGGGAAGGCCTGTTTCTGTATGCATTTCTTCTGTTCTCTCCTGCTACGAGTCATCAACGCACTCGGACAGTGCCAATTCAGGATGATAAATCTGCCTCGGCCACGCCGGGCGAATGAGTTGGTTCCCAGACCACCTCAGCCTGTCAGCGTCTCCACCGGTCAAACATCCAGTGGTTTCTGATCTTCTCACCAGAGAAGGAGGTGCAATCCTTCACCAAGACCCAGGATCGCTGAACCTGAGGGCTTAGCTCCTGCAGCCCTAGATTTTGTAGGCTTTGAGTTGCCTGCAGACTGCAGGGAGGTCCTCACCAAGGCCAGGGCGTCGTCGACTTTGAAGTGCTACGGTCACAAGTGTAAGCGCTTCGCTAAGTGGTGCTGGTCTCAGAAGATTACCCCTCTGAGGGTCACAACCCCACAGGTTCTTCCATACTTGCTATGCTAGGCCAAGGCCGGACTGGCGCATGCCTCTATCAAAGAACATCTGGTGGCCATCTCCTGCTACACTAGGCCTCCAGGAAGATACTCACTTTGGTCTCATCGACTCGTTTCCCTGCGGTGAATGATATATATTTATTTGTTTCACGCTCATACACAAGTGTTTCAGAGCGCGACAAGGCAAGGTAGGGGAACAGGGGGGGGGGGGTAAAAACAACAATCTTACTAGGCCCAAGAAGCCGCAGAGGGAAGGCCAACAAGAAAGGCCATCTCCCCTCTCTGCAGCTCTGCTGCAAGGGGAGCTCTAGAATTCTGCCGGTGCAGCCACCGAACAGCTGATCCAGGAAATTCACATTGTATCCCCTGCGGGCCACGAGGAGCATGCTACCCGTATGATGGCCCTTGTCATCGCAACCACCAACAAAACAAAAGGCATCCGCCCTGATTGGGCCCCACACCTTGTGCCTACCTCCCCTCCTGCCTTAAATGGAGGGGAGGAGTGCCGCAAGGCGAAGCCGCCGAGGGAAGGCCAAGAGGAAAGGCTGTCTCCCTCTCTACAGCTCTCCGCTGCTCGGGGCCACTGTCCGCTGCAGACCGCTGCATCACCGAGGGTCACGCGGCCGGCCCCTCTCCTTCACCATCCACCAGCTGTGTCCTCCTTTTAAGGAACCATCGACTCCGATCACGTCTTCACTTCGGGTGTGCTCTCGCCTCCTCCCCGAGTTGCGCTAACAGGAACATCCGCCTTGGCTCAACGTTTGTGCTGCGTTCACGTGAAAGCCGCCTCGCTCGCACCAGCCATCCCACCTACCAGCATAGGAGATTAACCCCACAGTTTACCTCAATATCACGGGGTGAGCGCTATCCTCAGGGTAGGATCTTGCTCCGTCGCGAAGCGTTGCTTCATGCGATGTCCAGTCCGTCCCCAAACTTTTTGCCCAAACACCATCACCAGCCTCGTAAGCAACCACCAGTCTCAATGGACTCCACCCACCATGATACAGTGCTGCACAGTATTGCTGACGATCGAACTCTTGCAAACCCTGCAAAGACTTTTCCAGGACATGACATTTGGACTCTCAGCCCGCTACCATTCCCTGCGCGAAAGAGCTAGTCAATACTGAGGTTGTCACTCTGCCTATGCCTGCTGCCCCCAAAGCAATGCTAGTCAATACTGAGGTTGTCACTCTGCCTATGTCTGCTGCCCCCAAAGCAATGCTAGTCAATACTGATGTCACACTGCATGCTGCCACCCAAGCAATTTTTGTCACGAACGCCGATGTTGATGTTATCCCGGTAGCCACACAACCATTACTGCCCCCGGCAGCTTTCACTACTACATATGCTACGAGTAGGGACCCTCAGACCGCACCCCCCCCCTTCTGCCACCCCCTCTAGCCTCTCTACCACCCCGTTGCATTGTGCCTTCATGAACTACCGTTCGATCCCCGCTCACACTGGATGTGCATGACCTCATCATCAAGGACAAGCTGGACATCCTCTTTCTCTGTGAAACATGGCTTCAGGACACATCAGGCCCTGCCCTCTCCCTCGCCATCCCTTCTAGTTATATCATCTTTAGGCAAGATCGGGTTCGCCAAAGGGGTGGCGGTGTTGTCATCATTGCTAGAGACACGCTTAACATTAGGAGAATTCAAGCTGAACTTGGCTATAACACTGAATACCTCCTAGTCAAACTTAAGTTCTCGCCCAACTCCACCATCGCCTTCCATCTTGAGTACTGCCCTCCAGGGCCTGCCACTGACTTCCAAGAAGCCCTCATCCACACGCTATCTGCCAACCTAAAAAAACAAAACTCCAAAGTAGTGCTATTGGGTGACTTCAATCTCTGACTGAATGACACCAATGATGCCAACGCAGCCACACTACAAAAAGAACTAGCTACGCTAGGGTTTGTCCAAGCCAACCCACTCTAAAGACACACACTTGACTGGGTTGCTCATCACAACTGCCCCATTCGAGGGGATTGGGTCCTCCGACGTATTCCATATCTATGACAGTAATCACCACAGCTGTGCTGCTTGGAAAATCTTTCGGCTCCTGCGTCGATGACGTCGATACGCCGTCCTCGAGGGCCTCCATCGAGCTGACGTCACCGGATGTTATAAGTAGGACGCACGACGCCCGTAGCCTCAGTTCCATTTTTTACGCGAACGTGTTCGTTTCGGAGATCTCGGCGTGCCTCAATTCTACTGAATCCCGTTCTTTCGGTTCTTCGAACCTGTTTCTTCTCTTGAAATAATGTCTTCGGCTTCTTCCACCCCGCGGTCCGGGTTTAAGAAGTGTCGGGTGTGCGGGTCCAAGATGTCGCTAACGGATTTGCACGACGCTTGCCTCTGGTGACTCGGGGAGGACCATGATACGGACTGTGTCGACTGCCAATTGCTCACATCGAAGGCCTTGCGGGAGCGTAAGAAGAAATTGTCGGTCGGTAAGGTGGCCAAGCCCCAGAAGTCGTGTTCCACTGGGCTTTCGACGGACGATTCGAGGGGCGACTCCGCATCGTCGTCGTGAGTCCGGGGGTTCTCGGTCTGGGAGTCGGTCCCACCATTCCTCTGCCTCTCGAGGCACTCCAGGAAGCGCCATAACAGGTCGCCTTCCCCGTCCTCTTCCGAGGACTCCGCCCGTCAGTGGGTTGCTTGTCCCACCAAGCATTCCACTCCTGAGGAATGGGATTACTTCCGAAAAGAGATGTTGGCAATTTTTCAATCACAGGGCTCCGGTCTGTCCGCGCCATCTGAGGACACCGGTCGTGGCTGTTCTAGAGACACCGCTCGTCCGCCTTCAGGCTCGAGCAGTCGTCGCAACCACCAGGCGCCTTTGAGGTTCCGGTCGGACATGGATGGTCGCTCTAGACATGCCCGTTCCAGGTCCTGGTCCTCGACGCCATCGAGACGGCGTGATTCTGTGACGTTTTCGAGGAAGACATTGGCGCCGAGGTCGTCGACGGACTCTCTCGAGGCTCCGCCTCCGAGGAAGTCGTCAACGCCATCGGCGTCCAGGCTGTCGAGAGACACGCTCGGGGCTCCGCCCTCGAGGCCTGTGTCGACGCTGTCGGAGCCGCGGTCGACGCCGATTCAGTCGACGCCTTTCGAGGCGGTCTTGTCGGAGGTACCCTGTGGCACGGTGGCACCCCCCAGAAAGGCGCTGGCCAAGGCTAAACATGTCTTTGTGCCTTTTTTGATACCCTCTTTCCAGCCTCTGGATTATATTTCTGAGTGGATGAGGGGTCTGAGGAAGGTGAGGTTCCTGCAGTGGTTCCTGATGACATTGTTTCTGGTCACAGTCAACTTGAGGACCTGCGTCAGTCACTGCACGACGCCAGTGGTCTGGACACCTCTCCGGAGTTGGAGTTGGGTAGGCCAGAGCCTGGCACGCATGCTGAATCCTCACACTGGCGGCTCATCTCGAGGGTCATGGAATACCTGGGGTGGTATGCCCCCCCTGGGGATTTTCAGCAGGATGACCTGACTGATAGCTTGGACCATGGTCCTCCAACTGACCCGGTGCTGCCTTTCCATATGGCCTTGCAGAGTAGGGTGGCTTCGGCTTGGACTTCTCCGGAGAGTCTCCTGGCAGTGAGCAAGTGCCGAAGAAATATCGCCCAGCCAGTGGCGACCCCTGCTACTTGACCACGCACCCTACGCCAGAGAGTTTGGTGGTGCAGGCGGCTACGGCCCCAGCAAAGCAGGCGTCGTACCCTACCATCCCCCCTGATAGGGATGACAAACGTTTTGACGGCTGGGCGAAGAAGGTATTTTCTTCTGGGGGTATGGCGCTTCAGGCTGCTAACTCCGTTTGTGCCTTGTCTCGTTTCACGCACACTCTGTGGAACTGTATTGCCTTAGCGGCTGATCGTATTCCTGAAGGGGAGGAACGGGATGGTTTCCTTGCTGTCGTGCAGGATGGGAAGGATGCCATGTGTGAATCCGTTCAGTCGGGTCCGCACATGGTTGATTGTGTCAGCCGGTCCATGGCGGCGAGCACCGTAATACGCAGGTTTGCGTGGTTGCAGAAGTCAGGGTTTTCTCCTGTTGTGCAAGCGCGGCTCCTCAACATGCCCTTTGATGGTGTACATCTTTTTTGTAGCAAGGCTGACGAGAGTCTTGAGAGGTTGCAGACCTCAAAAGCTGCAGCAAAGTCGTTGGGCGCTACAGTCCGCCAACCTCCGCCTTTTCGTCCTAGAGGACAGCAATGGAGGGGAGGTTCCTTTCGAAATTACTCGTCCTTTAGTAAATCGAGAGGAGCTGCAAGTCAAAGGGGCAATCGTAGGAGTGCCAGAGGTGGAAAACAAGATACTCAAGGTGCCAAGGCCGCTCAAACAGTTGCCTCCTTGCCCTCAGGCACTGTCGCAGCCACTTCAGCAAAGTCATGAGGCCCATGCTTCGCCGGTTGGGGGAAGGCTGGCGCAGCATCTGGTAGAATGGTGTGCCATTTCTTCCGATGTGTGGGTTCTGGAGATCATAGCCCACGGCTGTCTTCCTTTCCGGCAGAGGCCTCACGACAATCCACCCGGGAATCTCTCTTTGAAGAGTCCGGATCCGCTCCTTGCGCAGGAAATTCAATCCCTGCTGGAGAAAGGCGCCATAGAACTGGTGCCTGTAGCGGAGAGGAACAAGGGATGGTATTCCCCTTATTTTTTGATTTCGAAGACAGACTGGGGATTGAGACCCATCATGGACTTGCGCGGTTTGAACAAACTCCTCAGGAAGGACAAGTTCCAGATGGTTACTCTTTCTCAAGTTCTCCAGGCCCTTCAACTTCAGGACTGGTTGGTGTCTCTAGACCTCAAGGGCACTTATTTTCATGTGCCTATACATCCCAAGCACAAGTACTACCTGAGGTTCGCGGTTGGCGACTCGCACTTTCAGTTTCGGGTCCTGCCGTTCGGATTGACCTCCGCCTCAAGGGTTTTCACCAAGCTGATGTTGGTGGTGGCAGCGTATCTCAGGAAAGGGGGATTCACGTCTACCCCTACCTGGACGATTGGTTGGTCAGGGCGCGCTCTGCCGAGCAAGTCCTGGATCATCTGTCCGTCACCTGCCACTCCCTTCACAAGCTGGGCTTCTCCCTCAACTTGAAGTCCCACTTAACGCCAACTCATCGGCTCCAGTACATCAGAGCAGTGCTCGACACGTCCCTGGGGCTGTGTTTTCCTCCCCAGGTGAGGGCTCATCACATTCAGCAGATGGTGCACAAGTTTAAACATGCCCAGAGTCTCCCAGCGTTCGAGTTCTTGAGATTGCTCGGCCTCATGGCATCCTGCATTCTTCTGGTACCCGAGGCCAGGTTGCGGATGAGATCTCTGCAATGGGCACTCAAGCTCCAGTGGTCGCAGTCCTCCAGCAGGATGTCGGACCCCGTTCAGGTGCCGCCCTCGGTCGCCCAGGACCTTCTGTGGTGGGCCGGCGAAGGCAATCTGAAGAGGGGGGCTCCGTTTTGGCTACCCTGGCCTGAGGTGACGATCGTGACGGACGCATCCCTCACGGGATGGGGAGCCTCATGCCAATGAGTTGACAGTCAGTGGTCATTGGTCTCCGTCGGAGTCCAGACTCCATATCAACCTGTTGGAGCTGAGGGCCATCAGGCTTGCTCTGAAGGCTTTTCTGCCGACTGTGCGAGGACAGAATGTCCCGATTCTGACAGACAACACAGTGGCCATGCAATACCTCAACAAAAGGTGGGGGGGGCAGGGTCTCTTCCTCTGTGCAGGGAGGCGATGCAGCTCTGGTTCTGGGCCATCCAGCAGGAAATTTCGATCTCGGCAGTTCATCTGGCCGGAGACAAAAACGAGATGGCGGAAGCTCTGATCAGGCAGAGTGCGATCTCTCACGTGGGAGTTGGCTCAGGAGATTCTCCTGGAGATCTTCACCCTTTGGGGGACCCCTCAAGTGGATCTCTTTGCCTCCAACCGGAAGTGCGCAAGGTTCTGCTCGCGGGAATTTCCTCCAAGAGGAGCCTTTGGAGACGCGTTCGTGGTGGAGTGGTCCTTCCCACTGCTGTACGCATTTCCTCCAGTCCCCGTCATCCCGCAAGTGCTGCAGAGGTTACGGAGGTTCGGTTCCCGGATGATTCTCATTGCTCCGGCATGGGCCCGGAGGACGTGGTACCCGGACCTTCTCGACTTGTCCATCTGCCCTCCACGTCTTCCCTACCGAGACGATCTGGTCTCAGGGGAGGGAGTTCAGGTTCTCCATACAGAGGTCAGATCCCTCAAACTTCACGTTTGGCTTCTGAAAGGTTGAGGTAGAAGGATTGGGACCTCCCTGAAGACGTGATGGAGGTGTTACTTTCGGCCAGACGGCCGACAACAAAGTCCCTGTACCGTTGCCGTTGGAGGAAATTCTGTGACTGGTGCAGGGTTAACAATGTGGATCCTTTTTCATGTGACATTCCTGTGGTTCTGTCTTTTTTTCTTTCTTTGGCCCACAAGGCCTGCAAGTGGGTACCATTAAAGGTTACCTGGCGGCGCTGTCCATATTTAAGCGCTCGTCTGAGGAGTATTCTTATTTTAAAATTCCTTTTAATTTCTCAGTTTTTGAAGGGGCTCACTAATGTGTTCCCTCCGTCACCTTTCCAGGTGCCCGGTTGGGATTTGAACCTTGTTCTCAAGTTTCTAATGGGTGCTCCATTTGAGCCTTTACATTATTGTCCTTTGAGACTGTTAACCCTTAAAACTGTATTTATGGTTGCCTTCACTTCCGCTCTCAGAGTGAGTGAGTTACAGGCACTTTCAGTTAAACCACCCTTCACTGTGTTTCATAAGGACAGGGTTGTCCTTAGAGTTCCTCCTTCTTTTCTTCCGAAGGTGGTGTCGGAATTTCATTTAAGCCAGAAGGTTATTCTTCCAGCATTTTATCCTCCTCCACATCCTGGTAAGGAAGAGGCGAGGCTCCATAGGTTGGGTCCTAGGAGAGCTTGAAGTTTCTACATTTCACGCATGTCCCGGGTCAGAGTGGACGATCAGCTCTTTATTGGTTACGCTGGAAGGCGTGTGGGACAAGCTGTTACTAAGCAGACTTTGTCTAGTTGGATTATCTTGGCAATTTCTGAATGTTGCCGCTTGGTGGGTAAGGACCCTCCGGTAGGCCTATGGGCCCGTTCTACTAGGGGTATGGCTGACTCTACTGCCCTGCAGAGGGGTGTTCCTTTTCGTAACATCTGTGATGCAGCCACTTGGGCTTCGGTCCATACTTTTGGACGTCACTACTCCCTAGATTCTATCCATAGGCAGGATCTTGCCTTTGGCAAGGTGGTCCTTTACTCTGCAATTTGATTGGGCATTCTAAATTTGTATATTCCAAATTCTTTTCCCACCGCCTTACGTTGGTACTGCTTTGGGAGTCTGTCATAGATATGGAATACATCGGAGGACCCAATTCCCTCGAAGAACAAGTTACTCTTACCTGGTAACGTTCTTTCGATGGGATGGTCCGACGACGTATTCCATATCGCTCCCTCCCTACCTGCCCTGCTACAGAATTTCTTATGCGATTGCAGCTTACGTTTCTGCAAGGTTTTCTGTGGTCATACTGGCAGAAGATTGGTGCCACACGTTCTGGGGAAAAAAACTACACTGAGGCTACGGGCGTCGTGCGTCCTACTTATAACATCCAGTGACGTCGGCTCGACGGAGGCCCTTGAGGACGGCGTATCGACGTCATCGACGCAGCAAGATTTTCCGAAGCAGCACAGCTGTGGTGATTACAGTCATGGAAATGGAATATGTCGTCGGACCATCTCATCGGAAGAACGTTACCAGGTAAGAGAGTAACTTGTTCTTCTTGTCTCTGACATCTCCCCTATCTCCTGGTCTGACCACTTCTGCATCAAATTAGATATAGCTACCCCCACTGTTCCCACTAAGTTTACCATTGCTCTACCCGCAGCACTCTCTAGAAGCTCACGGAAACTGACCAAAGAAAACCTTCTACCTCACCTCCTGGTACCGGCACTCCAGCCCCCGTTCCCTAATGATCCTGTCCTCTTAGCCAGTGCCTTTAATCAAGTCGTAACTCTTGCATTAAGCCATTGCGTCTCTCTCCATCAAAAAAGCCAAGAAAGCCAAGCACTCCTATGCCTGGTTTTCGCAAGAACTAATGGCCCTTGGCTTCAAAAAAAGTGCTTCACTTGCCACTTGGAAGAAAAACCCACTGATGCCTCCAAAGCAGCCTTTAAGGCCATTGCCAGAGATTATAAAGCGGCCATTACTTGGGCCAAAGCTGCATCATTCAACACTAGGATTAGCAACGCTAACTCTGGGACGAAGGAAATCTTTGCGATCTTCATAGAACTGGAGACTCCTTCAGCCCCACCGTCCACCCTCCTTAAGGACGAGACTTGGTGCAACAAAATTCAAGCTGCCATGCTTGACAAACTTGACACCCTGCACTCCAAAATTTTAGCTCACCAAATGGCTCTATCCTCTCTTCTAGCTACCTGTCACACGGCACCCCTCGCAGCAGCTACTAGCAGGCAGACTCCGATGTTTGAATTGTTTGACATGAGCGAAGCTGAAGTCATTGCCCTCATCAAGTCTATTAAGCCATCCAACTGTAAAGGGAATGCTTGCCCAGCACGTATCATCAAGGATTGTGCCCCAGCCCTCGCCCCATTCCTCACTGCCTTCATTAATTCGTCATTCCACTCGGCCCAGGTCCCGACTTCCCTCAAGGAGGCTTGGGTCCGACCGCTCCTAAAAAAAACAAAAGCAAAAACACTCCCTTGACCCACTGGTCCCAGGGAACTACAGACCCATCACCACTGTCCCTTCCTCCTTAAGATTTTGGACAAAGCAGCCTACCTGCAAGTTCAAAAATTCCTTGAAGATAACCACCTCCTTGGACTACGCCAGTCTGGCTACACTCTCTATAACCTCTTTACCAGGCCTCTGTTCAGAATCCTGGATGCCCTGGGCATCCCTTACACCAATTGTGCAGATGACACCCAGGTGCTCATCCCTTTGTCGGGTGACTATCCAACTGATATGAACACCCTCAACTCCATCTACTCCACAATCCAATCCTGGATGGCAGAAAACTGGTTATGTCTCAGTAGTGAGAAAACCGATCTTCTGCTAATTGGCTCCCCTTCCACCTTAAGCAAATTGGTTAAGCAGTACTGGTCATTTACTGTTGACAACATTCCCATCAGTGTCCCAAGTAATCAAGACTCTGGGCGTGTATCTCGAACCTAGCCTTACCATGGATAGGTAGGTCAATGCCATCGCATCCTCCGCAGCTTATCACTCTAAATTGATCAATGCAGTTAGCCCTTCCTCTCCCAACAGAACTGCATCACTATCACAAGGGCCATCATTGGTTCAAGGCTGGACTATTGCAATGCCCTCTTTGTTGGGACTTCCCAGAAGAATCTAGCCAAATAGCTCAGAGCAATGCCTTAAGGGCCGCTACAGGCATCTCGCTCAGGGACCATAATTCTGAGGTCAGGAGGCAGGTACACTGGCTACCTGTCAAGGAAAGGATTGTCTTCAAAACACTGGTCCTCACACATAAATGCCTTCATGGCCTGGCGCCCCTCTATTTAGCACACAGGATCACCAAACGGACATCCGCCAGACCATCTAGGTCTGCATATGCCAACTGTATCACTGTTCCTCCCACACATAGAGTGTGTGCTGGTGGTTCCAGTTTCCCAGCCATGGCTGCAACATTTTGGAACACCCTCCCTGCCCCGACCAGGATGAATGATTCTCATGCAGCCTTCAGGAAGGCCATCAAAACCAGGCTATTTGTCTGAATGGCCCTTTCACATCATGCATTCCTCTATCTGTGTTCTTCCTGTCGCTCGCTTACTGTTTGTTCTGTGAAGTAATTTATGAGCCTGTAACTAAGCATTTTGTAACCATTCAAATTGTATTAAGCATTTCTCCATGGGCCGCACACCTGTAACCGTCAAGCAAGCGATCGTACATATCCTTGTAGCGCCTCGACGCCTGTGGGCTGTAGTGCGCTCTACAAATCCAAAAATAAATTAAATGAATTGAGAGCGCGCAAGTGCAGGGAAGGGGGAAAAGTGCAAGGGAGGGGGGGGAGAAATGGAAAGTGCTGAGCAAGGGATAAACAACAACTGGTAGTGCAGACAGCGAGGTGGCAAGTGCAGGGTGAAGGCGCAGACAAGGGATGTCTGAGTGCATTTAGGGGGACTGTACGGTTACAGATACAGACCCAAGTGCAGGGTTGCCAGAAGGCAGTGCATGAGTTGGCTGGGTGGGCAGGGATCTGGGCCTGGAAAAAAACAGAGGGTACCCTGTGCCGAAGCAGGGCACATCAGCAGGGGAGAGGAAGAGTGAAGGCGGAAGCAAAAAGGAAGTTCTTGAGGTGCTTCCGAACCAGAGATGGTTCTCCTCCAGTTTCACAGAGACAGGGAGGCTCTACCATAGTGAGGCCCCAGCCAAGGAAACAGATCCCCCCCTACCCCTCCAACTCGTTGATTGAAGAAGTGACTTACCTTGAGGGAGTTGGAGGAGGGAAGAGCTCAAGTAAGAAGGTATTTACGGAGGGAGAGTTAAAGGTATTGAGGACCCAGACCCCGGAAGGCCTTGTGGACAAAGGGTCTTGAATGTAATCCTTGCAGCCACTGGGAGCCAATTAGGAGATTTCAGGGCTGGAGAGCTACAATCCCAGGGCTTGAGGCCAAGGACAATTGTTGCAGTTTTGTTCTGGATGAGTTGCAGAGGACGGAGAGTAGAAGCAACCAGATTTAGAAAGAGGCTGTTGCAGTAGTCCAGCCTAGAGAGAACCAGAGCTCGAGAGACGGTGAGCTTCTGGCGGAAGGAGAGGAAAGGAAGAATGCCTCTAAGGAGGTGCAGTTGGTAGTTTGACTTCTTAGTGACTTCGGAGATGTGAGACGAAAAGGAGAGTGCACAGTCTAAGATAAACCAGAGATTCTTAGCCTCGTAGGTAGGAGCAGGAAGAGAGCCAGGGGAGGCCAGCCAGAGAGAAACGGGAAAGGAGGGTGCAGGTGTGCCAATGAGGATAATCTGTCTTACTGGCATTACTGGCAGAGGTTGTTGGCGGCACACCAAGCAGACACAGTCCGAGATGAGAGAGGGAGAAAAGCTGGCATAGGGAAGCCTGAAAATATGAGCGAAGTGTCATCCGCATAGCACTGAAAGTTGGGGCAGAGTGCTGCAATGCGGTAGGCAAGGGGTGCCAGGTATTGGTTGAAAAGCCAGGGAGAGAGGTTAGACCCCTGAGTAAGATAGAGGAAAGGAAAGACTCTGGTTGAACCTGGGAGGGTCGATCAGAGAGGAAAGAGGTCAGCCAAGCCAGGGACTGATCAGTGATACGCAGGTTATCACAGAGACGGTTGAGCTGGATTGCATGGTTGACCGTGTCAAAGGCAGAAGAGCGATCGAGTAAGATGAGTACAGAAGGGATGATGGAGTCGAGGTTGGAGAGCAGGTCTTCACGGATGTTCAGGAGAGCAGTTTCTGCGTTTCTGGCAGCTCTGAAGCCAGACTGATGGTCATGAAGACAACCAACAGAATCGGTGTGAAGATTAAGCTGGGAGATGGCCAGCTTTTCCAGGCATTTACTGTGGAAGGGAGTGGAGTAAATCAGACGATAGTTAGCCGGGCATGAGGGGTCGGCTGAGGGTTTCTTAAGGGGGTGCACAAGAGCTTGCTTCAGTGGCAGGGGAAGACACCTGCCCCGGCATGGGTACTCAACGTGAAGCTGACGAGGCTCATGTGGGTAGGGGGGGGGCTTTCGAGCCTATGCATCAGGCGTCCCTCATGTTCCTCTCGTGGGAAACTGCTTTCCTTGTGCCCATCACCTGTGTCAGGAGGGTATGTGAGATCCAGGCCCTATCCTGCAAAGTGCCATACCTGACTTTCCACGAATCGAGGTTGGTGCTGTGGACGCACCCCTCTTTTATGCCAAAGGTTCAGTCGGAATTCCACCTCAATGAGCCCTTGGTGTTACCAGTTTTTTTTTCCGCAAAGCCTTCGTCACCAGCTGAAAGGTCGTTGCACTTGCTGGACGTTGCTTGTGCTCTGAAGTTCTATGTGACACTCATGAAGAGTTTTCGGAAGACTTCTCAACTGTTCATGAACTTTGGTCCTGTGAACCATGGAAAGGCCTTGTCCAAGGCTTACATCTCAAGGTGGCTTACAGATGCATCATGCACGGTCATCGGTTGGCGAACCGACCACTGCCCGGTGTTCGAGAGACCATTCCACCTTAGCGATCGCCTGCAACAGAATTCCTGTCTGGTGTACCCATGCTGGACATCTGCACGGCGGCTATGTGGAGGTCCACACATGCACTTCACAAAATTCTACTGCATCGACAGTGATTCCAGGGAGGAGTCCAAGCAGTGCTACGCTACCTGTTTACTTGAGATGAGACTGTTCCAGAGGTAAGAGTTAATTGCTTTTGTTGAGCCTTGCCACCTCCCATGGTTGTGTAATGTTGTACTGTTATGTATTCGTTATTCATGAGCATGTGAATCCATGCCAAACCCCATGCTGGAGAAGGAACAAGTTACTTACCTGTAACTATTGTTCTCCAGCATGGGT
Organism: Ambystoma mexicanum; assembly: GCF_040938575.1. Lineage (NCBI taxonomy): Eukaryota > Metazoa > Chordata > Amphibia > Caudata > Ambystomatidae > Ambystoma > Ambystoma mexicanum. The sequence goes on from NC_090929.1 coordinate 794,306,225, forward strand.
CTGGCATGGATTCACATGTGAACCCTACCTCCGTCCCCTCTGCAGCTCTTCTGGGTCATATTGCCTCTGTACATGCTTACCAAATCTGAAGATGGCTGCCAGAGGAGGGGCTTAGGGAGAGGCCTGTCATTGGCTGGGGCAGTATGACCCAGAGGATAGTGATTGGTTTAAAGTAGTAATACAGTTTGTAAGTGAAAGTGAAACTGTTTTTTTCTTTTACTGAGGATTCCCTACCTGACGACAGGGAGTATTCATGAGCTTGGGAATCCATGCCAGACCCATGCTGGAGAACAATAGTTACAGGTAAGTAACTTGTTCCTTCACTGTAGTAAACATGTAGTAGTTGCTTCTGGGAAATATGATTGGATTAATAGCAATCTTAAATTAATTTAGGATACATTAAAGAAAGGCCCAAACCTTTATCCAGGAGGAGTGCCGGGTAGTGTTTGCTTCCTCCTTGGATTGCTCTCCTCTGGCTCTCCGAGCTGCGTATTGTAGTCTATGAGGTCACGTTGCCTGCTGTGATTTCGAGGCTGTATCCCCACATACCTATGTCGAGCTGGCTGGTACTACTCCATGACAAAGTCCTTGTACCTCGTACTTCTCCGCTCACGTTGGGCACGATTCTCGCAAGGCGATGGTCTTGGGTGTGCCCTGCACATAATTAATTTCTGCATTCCTACAGGAGTTATTGCTTGATTCCCCCTCATCAATAATCCTTCGGCTTCATAAATGTCCTCGCTCACTTTTCAGTATGGCCTCAACCCATCTGGTTTGGTCCTTTTACTAGGCCACCCATTTCGAGCCCAGTCTCAGGGTTGCATCTTTGGCTAACTCTTCCATTGAGTGGTTTTCGCTCATTTCCAGGAATTTGCAGCTTCTTGGGTTACTCAGACGCTAACGCGCATTCGTCTTGAAGGAACATAGTGGCTGAGTCGCTGCATGTCACTTCTACTGGAGCACAGTCTGCTTGCACATTCATATCCATGCCAGTCTCGGGAGTGGATATGTCTGTGCCTCCTGGGCTTAGCATGTTAATTAGGGGTTTATGGTGTGTGACCAAATGAAACGTTGTACCCCATACATAAGTTCTGAAATACTCTTACTGCCCAGGCACGTGCAAGCGTTCCCTTGTCAACACTGGAGTAATTGTTTTCTGCATCGGCGAGTGATTTAGATGCAAACGCAAATACTTGTTCAGCGTCACCCTCCTTCTGGGTCAGCGTGGCTCCAAGCCCTTAGGCACTGGCATTAGCAGTTATATAGGTTTCCCATGATGGATTGAATGGTTTTAAACACAGCATTTACAATTCTCCTCTTGACCTCTTCAAAACACTGTCTTTTGTTCTCGATCCCATTCATAATTTGCCCCTTTTCTTACCAGCACTCTCTCAATGGACCGTCGGCTCTGAAAATCATGGTACGAATTTAGCATAGTACTCGGAGTCAAAGAAAGGAACGCAACTTGTCCTTGGTGTTGGGACTTTAACTATGGCTTTTAAGAGATTCTTCTCGGGACTGAAGCCATCCTTTGAGATTTTTTACCCCAGATATTGGACCTCTTTTGCCTTTATCACGCACTTTTCGTCTCTCAGGCGTACTCCTGGGTCTTGAAGTTTCTCCAGCACTTTCCTCAGGACTCTATCGTGATTCTCAGCATCTTCTGCACAGATAACAATGTCATCTTGAAAGTATGAAACATTTCCCACGTTGCGCAGTAGGGAGTCATCATCCTTTGACATGCTGATGCAGTCAATGACAACCCAAAGGGCATTTGGTAGTGCGCATCTCGCATGGCTAGTTATGAGAAAAATGTGGCTGCTTTTTTCATCTTAAGAATTAGTTTGTTGATACTGGGAAATGTGTAACTGTCCATTCTTACCTCCATGTTCAGGCTGCCAGGTCGATGCACACACTTATGCCATTTGAAGTTTCTTGAGAAAGTACCACCAGGCTCAGCCACTCGGACTCAACAGTCTCAATAGTGCCTTCCTTGAACATTTTTGTTAATTGGGCTTGCAAAGCGCTTATTGCAGTTGCAGGCATAGGCCGCGCTTTGTGTTTGATTGGAACTGCACTGGGCTTCAGACTGATTTTGTGGATGCATTTTTTTATTTTGCCTGGCACTTCGGAAAACAGGGTGGGGAATTCTTCTGTTGCCATTGACTCTCCTCCTGTTTTGATTGAGAGCACGTGATCATCAGTGCTGGGATCCAACCTTCTGCTCAGCTTGTGCTGGTCATCTTAACCCAAGACTAACCGACCTTCAGAGAAATCAACTTTGATCGTAGTTTGTCTACTTTTTTTAATTCGATGCTCGCATTGATAGCCCAACAGGTCCTCTGATGCTCCACCAAACAGTGGGTCATTGTTGGGTTCTTCTGACCTCCACTTCAGGATCACCCACCATGTCCTTGTATATTTGAATGGGCAGCATGGTTAAACCAGAGTCATCCATCACTCGAGTCTCGTTGGCGTCTACTTTTATTACACAATGCGGTTTCTCTCTTCTCACCCTCAAACTGTTAACCATGATGACTGTAGGACCGTCATCATTGCCTTCGTCTTCACTCGCGCCTCCTTCGCCATCGATGTAGGTGACTTTCTTTCCCCTCCATTTGCAGGCTATCGCGAAGAAGCCAAATCTCCTGCATTTAGAGCATAATTTGCTTCTCACGTGACAGTCCTCGTCATTCCCGAATTGTTGTGTGCTGGTACATCTGTGACACTTCAGAGACTCTCTTCCCTCCTTCCAGCAAAGAGGTCTCGTCTAGGTTTGTCACGCTGCCCTTTCCATTTCACAGCATTCACATCAGCGGCCGCCGCAGTTCCCACCATTTCTTTGCGTCTGCACAAGGTCTGTCTCCGCTCTGGCGTCTTAAGAGTATGAATTTGTCCTACACGTTCCTGCAGTTGGGATGCACAACCAACATATTGCAAATCATGTCCTCTGCATTGTTGCTGAACTCGAACAGTGCAGCTAACTCCCTCATTCAGGTGACGTAATTCTCAACCGGCTGTGCATTTTCTTGCTTTCTAGTGACTTGGATTGGTGCAGCACAGTATTCTTCTTATTGGAAAATATTTTAATAATCCTGCGAGGGGGGGGAGGCGTGGCCAGCAGCAGAGCTATGAGGACATGAGCCCCTGTAGCTCCTGCAGCCGCGGCAGATATCCTGTAGAAACAGCCTTTCTTACGAATGGCTTTCCTGTAGAAATTATACATTTTCCAGAAGACAAACACACAATGGGCACAACCAGGAGAAATCCCGGCCAAAATCGCACACTCCTGGGTGAGTTCGGAGCTGAAGAAAACAAGCCGTGCGGTAGCGGGAAATCGCAGACAAAATGGCCGCGCCCGTCGGATCGTAGGCGAATGAAGGATCGTCACTCCGACTCGGATCTGCGATCAGTGACCAGTGGCTGGGAATCGGGGCACGCAGCAACAACAGCCGCGCATGACGAGGTGGAAGCTCCACCAGAACAGCAGCACTCACGTCGTCCGTGGAACACTCCCGGCCAGCAAACCGAACCAGGTCGGAACCTGATGAACAATACGGAGAACGGGCCCACCGTCTCCCGAAGGCGGCGAATCTACGCTGTGCCTGTGTGAATTGTGTGGCGAGCCCCAGTGCACCGTTGGGCCGCCAGGGTGACCCGAGAGGGAGGCGGCACCCTAGGGTGACATCGATACGTTCGCCCTACCCCGGCCCTCGCGCTCGTACAGAGCCTGCAAGAGAAGGAGCCCAGACGGCGTGCAGAACCAGGCGTCCCGGTAGTTCCACGGCACGTGACCCGCTGGCTTCATAACCCGTCTTGGGAGACGCCACAGACCCTCCAGGGACTCCGACCTGTGGATACGCGTGGCGAAGACCCGTGCCTACGTAGGCCCGTAATGCGATCAGTGCGGTCAGTGAATTTACAGGACAGCCGGAAAACACGGACAAAATGGCCGCACCCGTCAGTACATAGCAGGGTGAAGGAGTACCATGCTGTGATAGATCTGCGACCAGCGACCTATGCCTGGAAGCGGCTGCCCACAGGCCTAACCAACAGACGCCTGCACCTCCACGGACTAGCAGTCGCCCCCGACCCAGGAGGGCGCAAAAGAAATATTATGCAAGCCGGCCTGAAACCCCAAAAATGTATGCCTGTTCAGTCGGAGGCACCTCACCATCGCCGTACGATATGGGCAAGGATAAACCCAGGAAGCTAATCTCCCAGAGCAGGATGGATCAATTCACGACGCCGACAGCAACCACCCTGTCGGAACAAGACCTACCAGACACTATACCACAAGCAGAAGGCACAATATCGTTAAGACATCATGGCTGCCATAGCAGACTCACGGGCCTCAATGGAGCAAAAAATAGATGGCATCAGCATGGATGTCTCCTCCTCCAGCATGATCTCCAGAAGCTGACGTCCTGTACCGGAGAAGCAGAGCAACGCATATCTGGGACGGCGGACGGCCTACGGCAAGTAGAACAACTGGCCAGAGTTACGTCCCGCCTAAAAAAACATGGAGGAGAGGGTCGATGAAAGCGAGGGAAGATCCAGGCGTAATAATGTTAGAATCCTGGGATTGCCAGAGAAAGTTGAAGGCCCGCATATGGAATTATTTCTGGAGCAGCTACTCACTGACATGTTCGAAACAGATAGATTTTCCAACTTTTTCTCAATTGAACAGGCCCACCGCGTGCCGACGGGTCGCCCAGTACCGGGTGCCCCCCCCCCACACACAGTGATAGCAAAGCTATTAAACTATTAAGATCGTGACGCATTGCTCCAAACAGCACGGGCAAAAGGCACGGGCAAAAGGCACCCTCACATACAATGGATCGAAGATAGCATTTTTTCCAGATTACACCAGAGACATGCAAAAAGCCCGACAATCGTTGGACCAACTCAAACGACAGTTGCAAACCTTGAATGTGAAATATGGCCTCCTATTTCCCACCCAACTTAAAATATACTATAAAGGCACGACGGTTCACTTCACTGACCCCAAAGATGCGTGGAAGTGGGCAGAGCAACACATTGAAGGCGACTGGACCAAGACAAGAGGCAACGGAAACAGAACCCGACCCCCCCCCCCGAGCCCGACCAAGACATGAACCGCCGGACCAACAACCGCCAGGCAACGTTCCGCAACCACAAGACAGAGAAGACTGACTCCTGAGGCACGAATAATCAGGAACTCTGAAGGCCCCAATAAGCAAGGTGTAAAGTACTGTGTATTGTTGACATTCTGTTTACACGATTATAACAGCCATGAAGAGACTCATAGAAAACCGGCCAGAACAGGCGGAAGCCTCCTCCTTCCCCCTGGAAAGCTCCCCCCCTGCCTCCCTGCGTTGGAGCATGGTGGGAACTTACGAGCGATGGGCTGCGAGTCCACAGCTTTTGTTTAATTTGTATTCGAGTTGTAATGGGGTGACAGATGCTTTAGTTGGGGGCGAAGTATGGGGAGGGGGGAGTTGGATATATGTTTTTATGTTTAAAAGATGGACAAACTCAATGGAACATTGAAGTTCTCGAGACACAGGTTTTGATGCGGTCTAGACCGTTGTTCCCTGCCATGGTACAAATGAACGCAATGGCCAGACCCCAAAGGACGTTACTGTCATTTACACCCACATACGCCTAAATGACTCCGCAAGACACTAAGATCCGAACTTTAAAGCTCCTCACCTGGAACGTGAATGGTCTAGGAAGCAGTCTGAAGAGACGATTAGTGCGACAATTCCTGAATAGACACAGCCCAGATATTGCTTTCCTAACTGAAACCCACCTAGCAGGAACATCCAATGCACTGTTTAAGCGGTCCAACTACCGCACAACAATACAAGCAGGATTCACGATGGGAGCCAGAGGAGTAATAATACTGATACATAAAAGACTTCCCTTTACCCTTACGGCCACAACACAGGACACTGGAGGCAGATACAGGCATGTCAAAGGCATGCTCTGGAACAAAAATGATCTCCCTACTGGCGATCTATGCCCCACCCACACTGCAAGCCACACTGATAGAAGACATCACGCCACTGATCACTATGGACACCTCAGACATCCTAATCCCGGGACATCCTAATCCCGAGAGCACCTCCCTGCTCTCTCCGACATGGCAGACTCTACTCCACTGGAACGGAACATAGTGGAAGACCATATTCCAGCCAAGGTCACCACTGTTATGTACAGTGTTATCACCTCCTTTGCCACACCAGAACTGGATTGAAGTCGAAATGGGAGGCTGAAGTGGGAGAAATGATGTCAGAAGACTGGGTCCAAATCCTGATGTACCCCCGTGAGGTCACCATATCGGCCAGACTACACCTAGTACAGCTGAAGATATTGCACAGGATCTGTTACCCGAGGGTAGCCCTGTACCAATGGGGCAAAATAGCTGAGCCCAACTGCCTGCGCTGCCGGGAAGAGGAAGGAACCTTCTTCCATATACTGTGGGAATGCCCGGTAATCCGTAATTACTGGCAGCAATGCTGCGACGTGTTATCAAGAGTCCTGAACCAGACGATCCCCAGAGATCCCAAACTGTTGCTACTGGGAGTGGACAGTGAGATAGATCTCTCAAAATACGAAAAGCTCTGCCTCATGACCACAACAGCAATCATCAAAAGAAACATAGCACGCCTATGGGGGGCAGCGGAACTGCCGCAGGTGAATCAGTGGATCACGGATGTAGAAATCTGCATTGCAATAGAAAGGAGGGTGTACAGAGCCAGAGGTTGCCCTGGAAAAGCAGATGGAGTATGGCAACGCTGGGAAGACACGATATGAACTACTGAACTTCTAATATCATAACATCATAGACTAAGGGTTATGGACAATGCTGCCGAATACCTACTTTTGTACCAAATAATATTACGCTATGCACCGAATGTTACATAATAGCATTTAACATGTGTTCCATATGAGTTCTTCTCCCATCCAACGTTATTTTTTATTTCTATTATTATCATTAATGTTGTTCTTTAAATGTTGGCCCTGGAAGGCCCAACGGTTGTATGTTATAAATCTAATAAATCTAATAAAATATATGAATAATGATTCCCATTGCAGCCATGGTATCACAGAGCCTACCTGGGGAATTGAAGAAACGCCGGTGGGGGCATTGCACCCTGCATGTCGGAGCCGGCGAGTTCCTCCTTCAATCCTAGTCGCCAATTATGTTGTGGCTTCACATATAACCCAACACTATGTGTTGATTGAAGGGTTTCATTGAACCCTACAAATGAAATATCACAGGTAACAGTTAATTCACTGTCATTAGAGCTCTTAGAGTCCTGCAGTAAACATGCAGTAGTTACTTCACTACTGGAAAATATTGTCTTTGGATTAATGGCAGTCTTAAATTCCTTTTAGGATGTATTTAAACAAGTGCAAGCCTTTATCCAGTAGAAGTGCCGGACAGCGTGTGCTTCCTCCCTCACTCTCTGGGAAGCATGCATGCATGTGTATTGGAGTCTTGCGAGGTCACGCCGCCTGCTGTGATCTTGTGAGGCTGCATCCCAACAGTGGTGTTCCTTCCCTCCACCAGACCTGGACAAGCCGTGCTGGCATAGATTCAAATGGACAGACACAAAAATCGCTGTGCAGGGATTTGTTGTGGAAAGGGTATTGCTAATGGCTATTGTGAATTTGTAACACTTTCTTGTCCATTGACAAAAGTCCACATCTCATGGCAGTAACATTAGGACTTCCTCTGCTACCTTTTTATCAAAATGCAGTTTTATCTAATAGATATGTAGGAGTCTCTGGAGAATCATTGTACTTCTTGCTTGGCCAAATGCATATGGATGTCCTGTTTACCCCCCTCATTCTCATCAGCGGCTTTAATATCTGCCATTCTCTTGAGTTGGATTACCTTTGTTGCTTTTGGCAATTCCGGTTGGGTAACTTTGATTTCCCCTCTAATCTGTGTCATTTGTGTACAGCTGCTATTATTGGTAAAGTATAATTTTTTAAGGTGGGAGTATTTGTGAAGGGAATGTGAGATTCCATTTGATCAGGCATTGGGGTCCTGCATCAAGGGAGTTCCACAACACACACTGACCGGAAGCCCTTGCCCGTGTGGACATCAGGAGCCTAGAACTGATAACACAAGCGTTTGTACAGTATGAAGTTTCGTAAAACCGTTTCTTTAATGATGTACTTATAACGCGTTTCAGGACTTTCCTTAGTGTTGTACCAGCAATGGTTCCCTGCCCTAATGTTAGCAGTTTGTGTCGGCGAAAGCCAAGCTTCCAGATTGGTTAAGCAAAGAAGGTTGCTATGGAGAAAACCACTCCACATGGGTGCTAAGCTTCAGTGGTGTATGTGTTTATTTTATTGTAAAACCAGCAGTCCCCGGCCACGCGTTGCTGTGACTCAGTCTGGTTAAATGGAAAAGAAAGAAAAGAGAAAGTGCAAGTTTCTAATATTTTTAATTTCACAATGGCTCTGGCGGTTCTCCAAGTTGAGGCAGTTTAATTTTCCCGGCGGTGCAACACATTCCTTTCGTTTCTCCATTAAATTTCAGAGCCTTGCAATAAGGACACACTTCAGTCATAGTGCTGATGAGAACATGGCGGCTCAAACTATAATCATCACCTGGGTTGTACCGGAAAGCAAGGCGATTGTTGTAATCGCGTGTTTGCTGAGCACGGAGTCATGTGTGAAGCTGATCTGCTGTTTCTTGTTGACGTCTTTCAGCCACTCTTAGCCTGTCACGCTTCATTCTGTTGAGAACGAAGCAGATCTGAAGCTGCAGAACGCGATAGCCGGGCTCGCAACCGTGCATCCTGAAGTCTGGCCGCACGTCGCTCTGTTGCTTCCTCGACACGTATTTGAGCCACGGAAACATTGAAATGGAATCGTAAAATATTTAGTATAGCGTGTGTTGCTTTTACATCCAACAGACGGTGCTGTTTTTCAGAAAATGCTTGCTTTTACCTGTCACAGGTGTGACACCTATGTATAGCAGGCATATAAAAGCACGCACCTATTCGAATGCAACGTTGTATCAAAATTTCAAAGCAATCGGTGAAGAACTTTCGGAGATTTAAGATTTTGAACAAACGAATATTTACATTTTTATTTATGTAAATTATTATAGATGCTTGGCATAGTGAATAACCATTTATCTAATGGTTTAACATGCTTAAATACGGTACTTAACCGATGTAATATCCATTTACTTCATAATTTTTCATTTGATGAAAGCAAAACATTTGACAATTCTGTGCTTTTTGAAGGCCGATAAATTTGACTAGGTTATTCCTGAAGGTCGAGGTGCCACACTACTCAAATAACCACCACTGCTGAATCTTTTATGCCAAGTGCCCACTTTAATTCGAAAATTAGAATAAATCTACATGCTGCATTGAATACGAGTTTGGAGCCTTGGAAGAATCGTTTTTATGTTGCTGCCTGTAACGTGTCACGTGTGATGTTACAAATGTTTAAAGCATGTATTTAAGGTTTTTGTCTCCCCACCTCCTATGTCGACTGACTTTTTTTTCTTTTATTTTTTTTTATTTTTTTTCTTATGCTTTTTGGAGAACCCTATTTTGTATCTTAACACCGAGACTTTGTATTTTCAAGCATAATATTTTGGATAAAAGCTTTTCTCTTGCTAAACATGTATGAAGAAGCTTGAGTTTGCAGAGAAAGCTCCAGACGCTTATGCAGGTGACGACCATTGAGTGACAGATGCAGCACTACCAAAACGAAAACCTTTCTGAATGATGGATGGTCACAAAGGGGTGTCCCAAAATATTGTTCTTAAATTGTTTTGAAACATCTGGTCGCTGACTGAGTGTGAATGCAATCTTAACATATTTTGATGGCATGGTGTAGTTTAGCGTATTGAAATGCAAAAGCGCAGTGGAAAATAGGCTGTTTTTTTGGGGGGAAAATTAGCGTCAGTTGAATCGGTTTGTAACCCCATTCCTCGAACTGCATATGATCACTCACGCAATCAATGTATTAGAAGGAATATGAAGAACTAATTCACTGCATCACAGGTAAAGGGCTTCCTTTGTGCGAAGGCAACTGTGTGGTGTGTATATTATAATGGATAATTTTTCCTGATGCATATTTCAAAGGATATTTTCGGGTTTTATCGAATTTTTTTAAAATGAGCCCAATCGTGCACTTCAGTAATTCCCAAACCCCACAAAAAATTGTGACATTATTTGAATTTTGAACACCTTTTAGGGAGAGGTCGTGCTTCTGTGAAGACAGATGCTGCTTTTGGGAACCGGTGCACATTTACCATCAGCCATTTTTGATTATGTGGTATGCAGATTACAAGGATGGGACCCGTTTATTGTCTTCTGCTTCACAGCATAACAAAACGCGCCAGCCAGGGAGCTGAAACCTAAATGACTTTTTACGAAACGTGATGACACTTTTTTTTGTCACAGCAGGGGCCACTAAATTATACAAATTTTGTATTTGGTCTGTCATGGTCAAACTGGACCATCGGTCTTCGCCCAGATTTGCCTCTGCTTTGTTGAACTAGAATAAACCGATATAAAAACGCATTATGGTGCTGGTCTTTGTTACAATTTGAGACCTTTCTCATCACAATACTATTTAAGAATATGTTATGCATGCTATACAGTAATAACCATGGTATACCATAATTTGTCATTATTTTCATATTGTCAGAAAATAAATACTGCAACACCCCCACTGCAAAGAGGCAACACAATCTACTATTAAAGGCAATAAAAAGCAACCGACAATACACTGACAGTAATGTACTAAGAAAAGAATACAAGCCGATATTTTTTTTTTTAAAAGTCGTCTGATGGATATAGTGCAAGAAGCTTTGGAAAAAGTTGCAAACTATATACCCATGCTCGTGTCTTTTTGGAGCACGTTGCTAGAAGTTTGATCAATTTAGTACATTAGAATCAAACTTTATGGCAGAGATTGGAGTAGTCATTACTTGGTACTCAAAAGCCTAATGATGTAAGCAAGGTAAATGTTAAATCGGAAGAATGGCTGCGAAGTAATCTACAATACACAACTGTCATGTATTGGTAATGTATAATGGACCATAAGATAGTAAAAAAACATTATGCTGGCCCTGATGATATTGCAGCTGATTTACATAAATTGTATCCTACAATTTGGGGTCCCTTATTAGCCAAACCTATTTAACACCATGATTCTTACTATGAACTTCTCAGAATCATGGAACGTAGCAACGTAGCCATCATTTGCCCTCTGTTTAAAAAAAAAAAAAGTCAGAGGCTTTTAATTATCGTTCAGCTTCATTGCTTGATGACTCAAATTATTTGAAAATTTAAAAAAAATAGATTGATGTTAACAATATACTCTCACATAGTCAGATGGGATTTATGAAAGACCTAGGCATCCAGTTTTAAATGTTATGTTAAAGGTACTTATATAGCGCACCGTCACCAACGGAATTGTTTCCCAGGCACTCTGGCAGATCTGTAAACGAGACGGTGGGATGGGTTAATAGGTGAAGAGGGAGTAGGATAGTGAGAGGGGTGGTATACTGTTGGCAGCTTCAACTCAGTGTACACTGGGTGCTGAGCTTTGGTGCAAGTATTGGATCGGTGTCAGTCCACGTGTGCTGTTGGTGCAGCTTATGTGTTGTGGTGTGGTGAAGTGTGTGCAGCTTGTTGTGCGAGAGATGGTTGTGAGTTATTCAGTGATATAAGTATGCAGAGAGTTTGAGCTTGTATTGGTTAGTGGGTTATATGACATTTAACATGCTGTCCTACATAGTTCCGTCTGAGTGTGGCAGATGCTAACATTCACAACCCTATCTAGATACGGCGCAGGCTAATGTTCTCAATTCTAAGTGTGGCACATGCTAACATTCAAGTTCCATCTAAATGTGGCACATGCTAGCATTCACAATCCCATCTGACACTAAACATTGATTAATATGTTAGGATGCAGTGCAAGGTGACATTTCCAATATAGGTTTGGGCTGGTGGTCACAAACCTTTCTAAGTATGCGTGGGCTAAGTCTATGGCAGTCTTTGTTATGGAAATTTAAGGTAGAGTGGCGGGGGCTTTCTGGTGTAGAGTAATTGCTCTACACCCCACCCATGCCACACTTAACGGTTTTTGGTGTCTGGTAGCTGCTGGCTTCGCCTGCTGACACCTGCAGACTCTCTCTGGAGCCGCGATTATAGAAGCCGCCCTTGGCCATGGGGCCCTTAGCCGCAGGGGCTGCCCTGGGGCGTTCCTTATGACTGTGCAGGGCACCAATCGGGTCTCGGTGGTGGTGCGGGAGGCGGGCAGAGGGACCAGGAAGTTATGGGCCTGCAAGGGGATACTGGCGTCGAGGGAGCCTCACATGCTTTTAAAAGCACCAATTCAAATTCTTTTCTCAGCTTTGGGGGCCAGGGGCTCTGAGCTCACTCACCGGCCTGTGGGAATCCCAAAATGTGTATTTATATGCTGCAAAATCATTCCACATTAAGCAATAAAGATTATACATGGCATATATGGATTTGCTACTCCCTTCGATTCAGCCGATTGCAACGAATTACAGCTACAGCTCCGAGAACTAGGTATTACTCTTGAATTTTTTAAAATAATCGCATCTTTGCATCAAACAAACGCAGTAGCAATAATGGTGGTGCAATTTCTCTGTTGCAGCCCCTAAGACAAGACTGTGTGTTGGCACCATTTCATTTTACTTTATTGAGAATTCCGTATATAATTTATTCTTAACAACAAAGGCATATGACCTGCAATTTAATGGGCCAACAATACCAATCTTATCATAGGCTAATAGCGGTGTACAGATAGCATGTGCTCCTAGATCCCGTCAATTGTTAATACATGCTTTCCATATATGCCCGAAAGAGGAGTAAGAATAAACTCTGATTAAATGTGTGGTAATCATAAATGGGCAAGCTGTTTTTTTAATTAATAATGTAGCAATGGAAAATCAAAGGAAATATGATTATTTGGGCATCAACATTGCTTATTTGCAGTAAATAGGAAAGCTTTTTGTAAAACAAGCAGCAAACATGTACCATTCAATTAGTTAATTTTTGTTTCGCACACAGTTTAAAGCACACTCAGTGGAAATACTAAAGCTGTATCGAGCTAAATCAAGAACCATACTATGTACGCCATGGGTGTTTGGGGCATGAGTCAAGTGAACCTGCTACAAATAACAGCAAATGCGTTTTGTAAATATGTATTTGGGCACCCAAACTGTGCTCGTTCGTTTTTTATTGCATTGTTAATTAGACCTGTCCTATCTTGAACTAGATCTGGAAGTGGAACCTAGTAATCTCTTTCTAAATGTTTTAAATAACCCAGCAGCTGCACTATATAGAACACCTTTAACATAAGTCGTTTTTGTGGAGAGAAAGGATCTAATTCTATGAATCTAATATAGTAAAATGTGTCTGAGGAAAATTGATATTTTGGGCACAATTGAAACCATCATTGTACATCTAAGGAGTAAAGTGCAAACTTTTTGAAGGCTATATGAACCATGCTAATGTGTTAAAAAAAAATCGAATTACACAAATACCAATTCTATGTCAAGACCGAAAGTGAACATTATGCTTAACTTATTATTTGCTCCGTCCAACAGCTTTTCAAATCTTAAAACTTTTCCTTTTTTTTTTTTCCAGCAGCCTGAGGCTGTAAAACAAAACGGTGTATGAACAAAAAAGGAACGAGAACCACAAATCCCATGAGTCTCTCCAGTATGGTAGTCCTGAGCCTCTGTCTCCATCCACAGTCAGGGCTCATCCCTAGGTACACATCCCTGCTTCCCCAGGTCCTTTCCTCTTCTTTTTTGCTGCTGCTGACAGTTGTGACATTTTACATTGTAATACTAAGGAAGTGGCTTAGTTCATATTTATGTGCATTTATAATGAACGCGCGTGGGCTTTAGCATTATGGTAAAATGCTTTGTCGTATTGAATTGTATCCCTCAATATTTTCATAGCGTGAACGCTAACAGTAGTATTCCTTCAGAAGAGGCAGACCGGGCCCGCGAGCGAACTCGCTCACCTCAAGGCTCAGGTTTGCATCGAAGTAAATATTTAGGTAGTTAGAGAACCCCCCTTACCCCCCACCATATCATGGTTTGAGGCCGTGTCACAGTCGCGGTCCAGCGTTCATACGCTGTGGTACATCAGCATGACGCACTAAGCACGCAGTGCGCATGAACAAGCATTTCGCTTTATTGGAAGTCACTGAAGGGAACGCTAGGCTGGGTTTCTCGCACTCCAACAGTGGTATTAGAGTAAGAGAAATAACAAGCTAACGCAGCATGTTGATAGGCATAAGGTGGCTAATTAATATGAAAAAAAAGTTCATTGTTCGTTAATCTGTGTGATGGTGTCTAAGATCAGAGATCATTTAAAGTGATAGTGCCTCATTTTTTCAATATAGCCCACAATACACTGCCAAGAAGATAATTATGGCATGTGATATGGGGGTCTACACTTGGAGCGAGGAGAGTGAGCACGACATGGAGGAAGAAGCAGACCTCTCACATAGCTTCAAGAAAATGTTGGGAGACTCCTTAGTCAGAGTGGTCATCCAAGGAATGAAACCCCTACAGGACAGACTGCAGGTCCTGGAAGACCTGTTGGACAAGAGAGCTGGTGACCTAGATGATCCTCCACGGTTCAGCCCCTTAAAGAGGGTGAGAACCGGAGCAAAACAGCCTGGAAGAGAAAAGCCTCTACAACTCCTCCAGGCACATTGATGGGGATCAACAGGAGGCGGCTGGCTCCTTTTTAATGGGCTTAAGAATGCATTCCTATTTAAATCAGCCATGCCCAGCCTCTTACCCTCTACCCCAGGGGCGAGAAATACAGGGGAGACACAGTAATCATCAGGTGTTTGATCAATACGAGGAGGAGGTGAATGATGACAATATGAGCATTGACAATGGGAGCATTGACACGCATAAGAAACCTATCTGCGAGCCTGAACCCGGCAAGGTGGAGGTGCCTCTAGAAGAGGACAACATGACAGACATTTTTGAACCCGACTCTATCAGACACCCCAGATCTACTGAGTGGGCTCGGTCACCAAGAGAGGCGCTTTACATGGCACAGAAGACGTGCAAGCCCCTAGAGAAAGAGACCAGATTCCGCTTAAAGGCAGAGTACCCAAGACCAGAACTTGTAGGAAAGGTGGCAGATGCACCAGAGCTTGACCCGAAAATGCTCACGTTTGTGACCAAAGCGGGAACGACACCGGGAAAGGCATGGATCAAGCTTGGAGATCTTGTCAAGACAAGATCCTAGACCTAGCCAGCCCCATAGCAAAGATTATGGATCTGGCAGAGAGGGCTAAGGATACCAGAGAACCAGTCGACGCACAGATTCTAGCAGGCTGGGCTCAGTGAGCAGTATGTATGCTAGGAAACGTTAACTGTGCAGTCTCCTCCGAGAGGCGCAGGACCATGCTCCTGAAAGGAGATCTAGGCTCCTATGAAGCAGGAGAGGGAGCCCAAGGTTTACTCTTTGGCAAAGCTTTTGTGAAAGAAATGAACACATTCGTCTGGGATTTGGCATTGGAGACAGCACAAGCCTCTGTCTGGAAGGTTTTCCCCAGGAGAGGTTGTTGCAGGGGCCGGCCGACACAGGCTCTGTTCGACTGGCCGTTTCAACTCTCACAGAAGGCCCCAATGTCCGAGAGCACAATATTGGGAGTCAAGGCAGCAAGATGCTTTCTTCCTCAACAGAGGCCAAGGATATAGAGGTTGCAGAGGATATTACAGTCGGCAGGTAGCGCAGGTGAGAGCACACAGCGCACTGTATCCCCCAGTGGGAGGGAGAATGCTACTTTTTATAAGCAATTGGCACAAGCTGTCTTCCGACACGTGGGTCTTGCAAACTGTTCAGGGTTTCAAACTAGACTTTCTGGAGACTCCCAGACAATCCAAGCTACCACTGCGCATTTACATCACACAAGCGGAGAGCGTCTTATTAGACTCTGCTTCTAGCGCAGAAGAACGCTATTGAAAGGGCACACCCCACATAAGTTTTCTGAGCAACAAAGGCAAAGTGCGTGCAGTATTAAATTTAAAGAAGTTGAACAGTTGGTTGGTATACAGACCTTTCAAGATGGAGGGGATCCATCTGTTAGGGGACATGCTCAGAAAAGACTGGTTGGCACGGCTAGACTTGAAAGATACATATCTTACAATACCCGTGGCGACAGAGTACCGTACATTCTTGAGGTTCACCTGGAGAAGGGAGATTTGGCAGTTCAACAGTCTCCTGTTCGGCCTAGCCTCAGCCCCTTGGGCCTTTACCAAGCTGAGGCCTATATCGGCCGCCCTCCAAGAGCAGGTTATCCGGATGATCATCTATTTGGATGACATCCTATTCATGCCAAGCGACAGAGAGAGGCTCAACCAGCAGGTGCAGTGGGCGATTTGATTTTGACAATAGCAGAGCTAGGTTTCCTAGTAAATGATGAGAAATCTGCTTTAACGCAGAGCAAGAGAAGAGTTCTTGGGCTTCACGATAGATACCAGAAAAGTGATCCTGAAGCTACCCGTGTCCAAAATTAGAGTGATAAAGAAGGATCTGGGAGCAGCTCTCAGGAATCCAGTTGTATTGCTTCTTAATCTAGCCAGAGTAGTGAGCCTACTCAAGGCCTCTCTCCAGGCGATCTCTCCCGGTCCCCTTCACTATCAGGCCCTCCAGCGGCCAAAAATCAAATACCTTCAGAAAGGTTTGAGATCCCATCAGTAAGTTCCGCTAGACGAGGACCGCAAGGCAGAGCTTCTCTCGTGGCTTCACAATATGGAAGCGTGCAAAGGCAGAGCCATCTTTGGAGACGTTCCAGAACTCATCGTAGAGTCAGGCGCCAGCTGGTCAGGCTGGATCACCAGACCTGTTCAAACAGACAAGAGACGGGAGGGAAATGGTCGCAAGAAGAACTCTAGCTTCATATCAACTGCCTGAAGCTTCTGCCAGGCTCATTTGCAGTGAAATCGTTTGCCAAAGACAAAGCGCATTGCTGTATACTGCTGCGGATGGACAGCATCTCCGCAGTGAGATACATAAACAACCTAGGGAGAACGAAATCAAAGATGCTAGCAGAGCAGAGCTAGCAAAAGACTTCTGACATTTCTGCCTGGAGAGGATCTCGGTCACAGCGGAGTATTTGCCGGGAGCTCAGAACTCAGCGGGAGTTCCAGTCTGCTACTATCTACTAGACTCTAGCAACTGGAAACTACACAGATAAATTTTCGAGAGGTTACAACAGGTGTGGGGGCTGTTCCAAACAGATTGGTTTGCCTTGATGCCAAGCTGACGAAGTACTTCATTTGGAGACTGGATACAGAAGCCCTACGGACAGACGCCTTTCTACACAGTTGGCGGGGGGGGGGTCAAGTCCATTATGCATTTCCCCCATTCGTGTTGCTGGCATTCTAGCAAAAGTGCGCAGGGACAGAGCAGAATTGGTGATAGTGACACCAGAATTGAAATCACAAGCTTGGTTTCCAGTTCTGATGGAACTTTCTTTGGATTTCCCCCGGAGGAGTCCGCAGAGGGCAGATCTCCTATCAGATCTGTCAGGAGCTCTGCACCCGCTAGAGCAAGGTTGTTATTAGCATGCAGAGTTTCAAGCGCAGATGGTGTTTGCCAGGGCTTTCAGAGGAAGCTCCAGAGCTTATCAGCGTATCATGGGCTCCCTCCACAATTTGGAGCTATAGTTCCGCCTGGGAATTATGGTGCAGGGGGAGGGGTGTTCCTCCCGTTTCAGTCCCTATAGTACAAGTGATAAACTTTCTAGCAAGCCTGCCCAGTCAGGGATGAGCTTTCAGAACTGTAGGAGTTTATAGATCAGCCATCTCAGCCAGACACAAGCTAGTGGACGGGGCACCAGTTGGAGAGCACCCAGCAGTAGCCTTGTTGATTAAGGGAGTGAAAGTGAGCAGACCACCTCAGCTGTTGGAACAATGACCAAGGAACAACCTTCTGTCGGGGAAACCGTTATTAGGAAAGTTGGCCATGTTGTTTTGCCTAGTATACTGCAGAAGAGTTACAGATGTAAAGGCTTTAGAGATCACCCAAAAGGTTTTTTTATCCAGAAGGTGTAGCATTTAATATTGCGCAGCACACGAAGACCAGCTTCTCTGATTTCATATCCACACTTTCCTAATAATGTCAATGTATGCGTAGCACAGTGCCTAAAGAATTGAGACGGCGACAGCGGCAGTAAGACCATAGCGTCAAGCAGTTGATGATGGCGCGCAGGAAACCGTATCGCGCGGTAGCGTCAGCTACTATAGCAAGATGGGTGAAGGAAATAAATAATGGCCTTAGCAGGAGTTGATATTTCTTTGTTTGGAGCTAATTCTGCCAAAGGGGCTATGGCATCCATGGTTATTGCAGCGGTGGTGTCGCTGCAGGAGATCATGAAAGCGGCTGATTGGTTTAGTGACTCTGTGTTCAGAACTTTCTACTTTAAGCTGGTTTCCAATATTGCCACAGCTGTGGTGGAGAGCTTTGGAAAAGCATAATGCTCGCCTACGGTCTTAACTTAGAATGCAGATTGCCCAAGCTCACAGCGCAGGTAGTCTTGATTCTATTAAAATGACGGAGCGGATAATCTATATCATGTTTAAACAGTATGTTGAACTATGATGTCAGAGGTTGCATATTCCCCTCCCTAACAGTATGCTTCTCGTTTGATGCAGGAGAGGATCAGAAGAGCATTCGAGAGAAGGCGCCCGCAGGGTCTGCAGGGAGGATAATCAGCTGCTGACTGCTAAAGTTGCTGGCGCACAGGAATGTTTTTTAGAAGACTCAGAGGAAGTTACCTGCTCTTGTTTCTAGATTTGTATGCAGAGTTTCAGGGATGCACCCAAAAAGAAGAGTAAGGAACCTGGGGAAGCAGGGATTTGTACCTAGGGATGAGCCCTGATTAGGGATTGAGACAGAGGCTCAGGACTACCATACTGGAGAGACGCATGGGATTTGTGGTTTTCTCTTCGCTCCTTTTCTGTTTATACACTGATTTACAGCCTCAGGCTGATGGGGGGGGGGGGGGTGTGCGGGGGGCGGGGAGAAAAGGAAACAGATTTGAAAAGCTGTTGGAAACAGTTAATAAAGAAGTTGAGCATAATGCTTGCCTCCGTGTCATTAATAGAATCAAGACTACCTGCTCTGTGCGCTTGGGCAATATTCATTATTATTTTAGCAATAAAAACAATAGCAGATAGTTTACAGCTTGATGATGACACAGGTGCAACCTCTCCATCCAGAGGTCAAGATTCTCAAACTTCCTGCATGGTTTCTGAGAGGTTGCGATCCAAGGATTTGGGACTTCCCGGAAGACGTAATGAAGACTTTGCTTTCGGCAAGAAGGCCAGCAACAAAGTCCTTGTACCGCTGCTGTTGGAACACATTCTCCAGCTGGTGCAGAGATAAGAATGACGATCCGTTTACATGCAGTACACCTATGGTGGTGTTCTTATTACTACGTCCCAACTTGGGGCTGCAGGTTGGTACAATCAAGGGGTATCTTGCAGCGCACTCTGTTTTTAAGCGCTCCTCTGAAGAGTTATCTTTCTTCAAGATTCCCCTTGTGATACAATACTTAAAAGGACT
Source organism: Ambystoma mexicanum (assembly GCF_040938575.1). Lineage (NCBI taxonomy): Eukaryota > Metazoa > Chordata > Amphibia > Caudata > Ambystomatidae > Ambystoma > Ambystoma mexicanum. The sequence goes on from NC_090929.1 coordinate 794,325,838, forward strand.
GACACATACATTTCCACCATCCCATTTCAAGTCCCAACTTGGGACCTCAACCTAGCATTGAGACATCTAATGTGTGCTCCTTTTGAGCCTATCCACACCTGTCCTTTAAGGTTATTAACCAGACCATCCTTTTAGTGGCCATTACATCAACCCGAAGAGTGAGTGAACTTCAGGCCTTGTCCTGCGAGCCTCCTTATACAATCTTCTATAGGTGGTCCTTAAGGTGAAACTGACCTTCTTGCCTAAGATTGTGTCTGAGTTCCATTTACCTCAGTAAATAATGCTATCATCATTTTATCCTCCTCCTGCAAAGGAAGAGGAGAGATTACACAGGCTTGATCCTAGACATGCACTGACATTTTACATCTCTAGGATAAGACTCGATGATCAACCTTTTGTAGGTTCCACGGGCCACAAGTTGGGTATGGCAATTTTGAAGCAAACCTTGTCAAGATGGATTATTTTGGCAATAACAGAATGCTACAGATTAGCAGGAAAGGATCCCCAAGAAGGTCTTAGAGCTCATTCAACCATGGGCATGGGTACCTCCTCTAAATTACAGAGAGGTGTCCGATTTAAGGATATTTGTGCGGGCTGCCACACGGTCATCCATACACACCTTCATCAGACATTATAATCTGGACTCTTCCTCAAGTCGGGAAGGTTTATTTCAAAAGGCAGTGCTACATTCTGTGCACACAGACCTATGAATGAACTCCTAAATTATTATGAGTCTGAAAAATTCGGACTTTCTCTTCCAGGAATACTTGCACTGCTTTGGGAGTTTATCATAAGATGAGGAATACGTGGGAGGACACAATCCATTTTGAAGAACAAGTTATTTACCCATGGTAACGTTCTTTCGACTGTATTCCTCATCGCCCCTCCCAACCTGCCCTGCAGTGGAATTTTCCATGTGATTGCAGTCTTCGCTCTTTCAGGAGAAGTAACTGCCGGGTGTAGGTTATCCTATACATGCTTGAAAAACAGAATTTAAGCCAATGGTCGCTGCGCGTGCTTTACACCATCGATGATTTCGACATCGAGACGAAGGTCTCAGAGGGACATCGAGTTGACCGACATTGGCCTGCAGCACCCTCTGCTGGAAACTTTTTCCCATAGCAGCTGAATCTGGATATAGAATATCATAAGATGAGGAATACGTGGGAGGAACATCCAGTCGAAAGAATGTAACAATGGGCAAGTAACTTGTTCTTCTATGTTATATATGTTGATCTTCTGCCACATGCCATCCACTCTTGTGCCTTCTTCACTGTGTTTGTTGCTGCATCTCTGCTGCAAGGCAGGAGGGATCTGAGATGTGCTGTGCTTTGTGTCAGTGTTCCGTAAATCCTGGCGGCTTGTTCTTATTGTTCACCCTTTTGTCTGGTGGTGCATTATATAAATACCTAGGGGGCCCTGCAACCTCAGAGACAAGTGTCAGATACAGTGTGATGGGACTTTACAAATAGGCAAGCAATCTGGGTTTTTACTTTATAATGAGGAGCCCGGTAATTTGTCACTCCAGAGTTACCAACAGCAGGGCATCTGTGATGCGTGTTGTATTCCGGATCCCAAACTTGGTAGATAGAATGCGCTTATGTGAGCTGCATCACGCCAGATCAGGGCTATATAAGTGAACTACTGCCTGGCTAAGCCAATTATTGAGATTTGAAATACCTCCAGCAGAAGTGGGCTGGTACCGACCCTGTTCACAATAGCCGCAACCATTACTCTTCCAAAAACAACCCTATGCTCTCCCTGTTGTTCTTGGCAACTACAAGCCCATCTCGGTTTCTTTCACATGAACATTCTCGGAGAAAATCGCATTTTCCCAATGGATGGCTCAATGCAAAGTTAATAATTTCCTATACCTTCAATCTGGATACTGCCCACATAGTATGTGAACAATCATCTGTGGTAAGTCAATCAGGAAACGGACTAGATTGCTATTTGTATGACTGGTCCGTTTATTCAAAAATCCTCCCTTCTATCCCTAACCATCTAGGCCCTATAATAAAGAAAAGAAAGAAAAGAGTGCTTGTTATGATGTCTAATAACATATGGTTTGTTCGCCGTCCACAATCTAACGCATCCCGATTCCTGTCTCTGCCATTAATACAGAAAATAAACCTGCTAAAACAAAGCAATGGCTTCTTGCTCCAGAGATTGAACAGTGATTGGCTTCTTGCCCACTGTTCTGCCCTTTCTTTAAAGAGGGTTCCTTAGCCCTGTTGCTCAGTCAACGCAATTGTCTTTCATCTCCCCTGTATTGGATAGAGAATTCTCTTTATTTCAGTGTCCTTTCTTCACGCTTTTTTCATGGCTTTTAGCTCTGTTGTATACTTTGTACCAGTTCCAGGTGTCTAATAGCCTTGGTAAGTCTGATTCCTGGTCGTCTCTGGGGTTTGTATTTGACACATTCCCGCAATGTCCCCTTCCCCTTTGCCAGTGGTTACCCCTAACACGGGTTTTCTCTCTGGCACACCTCAGGGCAGACTTTTTTTACCTCTCCTTGGGGTCATCTTGTGTGTTCCCCTTTAACCCCCCCACCCCCCAAAGCCTTGGTCGTTCAGTGTTCACCCAGTCACTGGTTGTCTCGTTCTCATAGCCATCTGTGGGTCGTTTCTCTCACCCCTTCTTGGGGGTCTGCTTCTAACCGTGCCTCAGGGTCTGCTTTGACCATATCGGTTACCTCCTGACCACCTGGAGCAGCTGCGTACCTTTTTGCCTTCAGATGGGGGCCTGCCAGTCTGGTGTGTCGGAAGGCTTCAGGGTTTCATCAGGTCGTCTTACTTCATCTTGGTTGGAGAGAGGTTGCTCCCTTCCTGCTAGCCGCTAGCGGTTTCTTGGCGGTGGGTCCGCAACTCCTCTTGGGCTAGTACTTTTTTGGCTGCTTTCACTGGGCTGCCTGCACCAAATATGCCTCTTCCCTGCTGCCTCTCGTAGGCCAAGTCTCCTGCGTGCTCTTCCGTGGTTCCAAGCACCAACTCTGGTGCACTTTACCCTCACCATGCCACGCCTCCCTGAAAGGATCTTCTTTGTGCCTCTGCTGACCTCTTTGCAGGGCTTGTGGCTCACTCACGGCATAAGATGCCTGAAGTATCAGAAACTGCACCACCCTTAGATATTACTAAGTGGGATCCTGCTTGCCCTCTCCCCTAGAGGGTGTTACCTCACTTCCCAATTCCCAAAGGGTAGCTCCCTGGATTCATCACATACTCCCACAGTTGACTTTAAGCCCTCTCCTGTTTGGGTGGTCACCCTGGTCAAGATTCTTTCTTGCCACACCCGCAGTGATTCCTCGTTTTCCTCTGGGAATTCTTCCCAGGCTGACAAAGGAGAGTCGATATCATGGGTTTTTTCCTCTGGAAAGGGAGTGGTAGGGGAGGGGATCAAGGGGTCAGCTGGAGTAGCTCCAGAAATGTTGGGAAATCCATCCCAATAATTTCCTCCTCTGGGATACTTTTAGTAAGATTGGGTCTCCCCTAACCTCTAAAGTAATGGTACACTTCCGCATTCGCAAGTTTACAAGTGATCTTTACGGCCTCATCAAAATCTAGATTGTCTGGGTCGATTAGGTCAGAGCACATGAGTTTGCCTGCTGCCTGAGTCGGTGAAGGCATTGGCGAAGGCACTGCTAGTACACAGAATCACATCTGTTTCTTCTGTTTTCGGTTCTGTTCTCCTCCATTCCTCTGCCCTTCACCAACCGATTTTAACAGTGGTTGACTTCTGACCCCCGTTCTGTCTTCTTCAAACAGAGTGTCCCTCCCGCCCCCCCCTACGTTGTTCAGTCAACGCAATTCTCTCACTTCCCCTGTATTCGTTATAGAGTTCTTCTTTTATTTTTGTATTAATTAAATGATGGAGAGTTCTCTAATTCAGCGCTCTTTCGTCCCTCCTATTTTTTCTGGATTTCAGCTGTGTCATACTTTGTACCAGTCGAGTGTCTGATACACTTGGTCTTGGTAAATCCAGTTCCTGTCTCCATTTGACAAATTCCCCCAATGTCCTCTTCACCCTTGTCGGTGGTTACCCCTTGCTGGGTCTCGGATTTTCCTCCCCATCTTGTTTTTTTTTCTCGGTGGCCCACTCAGGACTGAGTTTCATTTCCCCCCAGCTTGGGGTTAGTTTGCTGCTTATCCTGCGTCTGGGGTCGTTCGGCTTTCACCCCCTCTCACAGTCTGCTTCTCACCCCGCCTTGAGGTCTGCTTCAATTGCATTGCCCACCTACTGACTATTCTGAGCAACCGTGTACCTTTTTGCCCTCTGCTGGGCCGCTTATTCCAGAATTGCCTCTTCTCTGGTCATGTCTGGTGTGATCTCCTTGCTCCAAGCAACACCTCCCCGGAAGGCTCTTCTGTGCTGCTCCACAGACCTCTCTGGCCTTTCAGCAATGTGGATGGGCTCTTTTCCTATGCTGTAGCAAGGGAGAGGTTTTATGACTCGTTCTGAGCCGCTGAGTGTAGGGTCCCTGAAGAGGGTCAGGAACCATACCCCCCTTAGATATATGCCATCACAACCCATTACATTTGCCAATCGCCATGTTTTAGGCAGAATCCAGTGCAGTTCCCTTAGGGAGCACTACACCAGATTAGGACTGCAGGTGAGAGCAATAAATTCCCTTTTGGTATCAGTCTGTACCACAAAGATTTAGTTGGTAGCTGTGGCTGAGCAGTCAGACTTATCTCAAGAGGGAGATGAGCAGTATTCAGGGTTTACACAATAGGCAGGACAGTACTATGGAGCAAGGAAACACTGACCAAAGCTTTGTATTAAAAAAAAGAATATATTTATTCTATACACCTCTAGTTCCAACACATAGATCACAGTTGATAAAGTAAGATAAGTTTAGTCAAGGAAAAGCATATACAACTCCCTATTCATTTGTAGAGAAGTTTGCGGTGAAGTGAAAACTGAGCAAAACGGCACAGTGAAAACCAACTACAAATGGCACTCTAGCAATTCAACGAAAGGGAGGAAAAGCACAAGTTAAACCGAAATATCTACAGACACCCCCTAGCAACACTTCCCTGATGTTTTGTGAACAAGTCATGCACAGTCACACTTTAGCAGAAAGATAAGTGAATGAAAACTGAGCAAAATGGCACTCCACAAGTTAAAACAGTAGGAAGGAAGAGGGGTTTAGAATATTTAGATGCATCAACACATTTCTCATTGAAAACCAATCTAGTGAGAGCAGATCTAACAATACAGCCAGAGTCAATAGGCCTGAGCCAGAGTCAGTGGTACAGGACCAAGAGCTTAGGAGCAAAAATGTTCTTGTTGCTGCAGTCAAGTCTTCAGTAGAAAAATATTGAAGAGGTAGATGCGAGGCAAAAGACCATGTTCAGAGAGAGGGCGGCTGACCCCACAAGTAGTTAAAGGATTTAAAACCCCTTTAGGGCTACCACGGAAAAAGCGCGGCCTGGCGGAACAATGTACCTTAAACGTGGAGAAGTGGCTCCTGCGGTGGCGGTTGTTCCTGGTAGTTCCTGCAGGTCGAGGGGTCCAACAGAGGGAGAGGCTTTTGTCGTGGAGGAAGGTTCGAGTCGCTGCACTACCCAGGGATGAAACCAGCTGTGGTGCTGCCAAACGAAGTTTAAAAGGTACGCTCCTTTTAATCGCGGTCCGGGTCGATAGCTGCCTGGCTATCCGGTCTCCAAGTGCTGGGCACTGTCGCTTTGACAAAGGCAGGTCCGAGGAAGCGATGGGTGAACTGGTTGACCCCACCAGCTCATGGGAAAGAGGCTCTTTCGCGGAAGATCTCCTCTCGTCGTGTGGAAGAAAAGTGGGGATACGATCCGGCAGGGCTTCACCGGTGGTGTAGATGCTGAAGATGTCTGTGGCTTCTCTCACCTTCGGTTCCGTAGTTCCAGTGGTGACGTCTTGCTCTTCCAGTCCTCAGGATCCTGCTTTTATGCAGAAAGAGACCCATTCATACAGCCTAGCTGTCACTCACACAGTGGAGTGGTCTTCTTGGCGGGAGACCCTCCAGCCTATCAGGTTAGAGTGCGACCTGAGTTGCTGTGGCAACTCTGTCCAGGGGTTCTACTCCCCCTCCCAAACAGACCCACCCCAGACTCAGAGGCGCCGAAAGGAGGGCTTCTTGGCAGAAGCCCGCCAAAAGAGCGAACAAAGGATCCCCGACCTGGGTTAGGAAAATGGAGTAAGACTCGAGAAAGAAGTTATATCAAAGTTCTGGCAAATAAAACCTACCGGAGTAAAGTTAATAATAAAATAAACCGGATATATGTTAGAGGCTGTCAGTAAAAGTGTTAGCCTCGAACAATGGGAAAATCCCATAGGGAAATATTTGCGGTCGAATATAAAAGGTAGTAACCACTGCCACCAGCCAGAAACTTTGTAGAGGGGGGACTTTACGGTACCTCTTGAAAATGAACATAGGGGAAAAACTATTAACCCCTTCCAGTACCTCCATATTAAGATGGGTTGTACTGCTTTAGTTCATAGAGATTGACTAGTAAAGTAAATGGGGACTTTACATGCCCTGGGAGACAGTAGTCAGTCCCAGGGTATGGAGTCTGTTTGGGGATCGCCACGACACCCCTGTGTCACTGCACAGAGAGTGCTGTGTGACACGTGCATAAAGATGGTTCCTATGGGTCAGAGAAAAGATACCATAGGCATTAAACACAAAAATAGCCTAGAACACACATAGCAAAAATGCCTAAGAGTGGGAAAAAAGAGTCTCACTCTTAGCAGGTTAAAAGAAATAAACCCTTCAAATCCAGCAAAGCTGGGAAATTAGCCATAAGTGAGAATTCTCCCTAACACTCCCATGTAGCCAACAAATTTATGGGACTCTTGAGACAAGGGAGGATAACGCATATCCCTTCCTAGGGATTGGCTGTTCTCTAAGGCAGAGTGGGTCGGCCCAGCGGCATCCTACTTGCCGGGGCCCCTAAGGGGTGTTTTGTCCACCTTGAGGATTGGGGACAAACTCCCTGGATTTGTCACGCCTTCTTATGAGCGAAGATGCCACCTCTGATCCGATCCTTTTGGCCATCTGAAATTCCAATATGCCTGATATTATACCTTTGGTAACGGATATTGTTAACCTCTGTCGGACTGGGCTCATTCTGGCTGAACTGAAACATGCGACAGTGATTCTGCTTTTGAAGAAGCCCTCTCTTGAGCCAGCTGTTAGGGCCAACTACTACCCTATTTCACTTCTCCCTTTGTCTCTGGTGTCTCTTCTGTCCTTTTTTTTTTTTTTTCTCTCCCCAGCCTGGATTTCGACCTGGATGGGTACGGAGAGTGTACGTGGCAGTGATGGACGATCTGACATGGCTAGTTGATCAAGGAGGAGTGGGGGGCCTAATTCGATCGGTTGGCGGCATTCGACACGGTCAACCACCCCATCCTGTTACTCCACCGTACAATGGCGGGCCTTTCCGGAGATGTCCTGGCCTACCTTACTTCCTTTCTGTCAGATGGGAGTCAATCTCTTTTGCTGTCCCCTTGCTTTTCCACTTCTTGCTCACTTATTTTATTTTTAATAAACATTTTTATTGATTTATTAACTGTAACTTAGACTGATATATACTTTGCATTAAAATATACAGCCGATTGTGTCTGTGAATTCTCCCACACCCCAGCCTATTCCACATACTTTATTCTGACACATTGCATCCAACTGTACTAAATATATCCATTGTCACGAGTCTGCAGATTGTGACTGGGCATTTATTAACCTTTGGGTATCACTGTACGCTGTTAGATTCTCTGTAAAGGCTAATTTCCCAAACCTAGTGAGTCCCCCAGCAGCTTTGCTGGATTTTTGGGGTTTGTTTTTTTCTCTCCTGCTAAGAGTGAGACTCTTTTTCTCCCACTCTTAGACATGAATTGAGGTGTTCCTTTGACTTTGGGTGTGTTTTATGGGCTATGGGGTCTTTTACTCCATAGGGCTTCATGTGTTTTTGGTATGTGGGTTACACAGCACCCTCAGTGCAGTAACCCAGGGGTGTCATGGTGACCCCCAAACATAGACTCCATACCCTGGGACTGACTACTGTCTCCCAGGGCATGTAAAGTCACCATTGGCTTTACTAGTCAAATTATGAACAGAAACCAGTACAAACCATCATATTGTGGACCTACTGGTCGGGGCAATTCGATTGCCCTGGGGTCTGTTGTTCTAGGGGGCACGTCTCCGTTCCCCCTGATCGAGTTTTGGCTGGTGGCAGTGGATACTACTTTTTATATTCAACCGCGAATATTTTCCTATGGGATTTTCCCATTGTTCGAGGCTACCACTTTCTAATATAGCCTCGAACATACCGCCGGTTTATTAAATTAATATAAAATCACTGGTTGGTATTTTTTGCCGAAACTCGGTTCCAAAATGGCGTTTGTGTTCGCTTCTGTGACTCCAACCCAAGTCGGGCCCTTTGTTCCACTTTTTGGCAGGCTTCTCCACAGAAGCCTCCAAAAGTGGTGCCACTCTGTCTGGGTACCACGTGGGGTGTTGGAGGGGGTTTAGGCACCCTGGACTGAGCTGCCTTGACAACTCAAGTCGCACTCTTGTGTGATTGGCCCACCACTTAGCATGTTTGACAGCTAGGCTGAATGAATGGGGGTTTGCTGCATAAAAGCAGGGCTTTGGGGACTGGAACTTCAGATTCTTTAGGTCCTGTGGCGACTTCTGAAGAGGGAGATGCTGAGCCGACCTGCAACGACGACACCACCGGTGGAGCCCTGCTGAACCGTCTCACCACTTTTTCTGACGACAGAGGAGATCTCCAGTCCGGAGAGTCTTCTTCCTTTGACTGGTGGGGATAACCAGTTTGCCCGTCTTTTCGCCTTCCCGGATCATCTCGTGGCCGCCTTGCCTGTGCCAAGCACCCCGGCAACCGGGATACCACGGTTTTTCCACTACTGCGAATAAAAGGTTCTTACCTTTTAACCGGTGAACTCTGCGGCTGGTTTCTTCCCTGGCAGTGCAACGACCTTCAGCTTTTCTCCACGTCGAGACCATCTCTTCCTCTGGACGACGCCGTGACTTGCACCTGCTGCCAGGAACAACTGCCCCCGCTGGAGGATCCTCTCCACTTTGAAGGTACTGTGTCCGCCTGGCCTCCCTCGCAACGGTCTGTGTGGGGCGAGTCTTAAAGCCTCCACTTACCACTTGGGTTGGCCCTAGGCTGGCTAACCGAACTTTTCTGAGCTGACTTAATTCTTTTCTGAACTCCCTGCAAGACTTTTTAGCTGTGTGATCTTGGGCGCATTGGTGCTCTGTTCTCCCTAAAAGGGAGCCTGGCCTCTGAACTTTTTGCTCACAAATAGACTTGACTTTGCTGCCTTGCTGGGTGCTTCTAAAGTATTGTGTTGTGTGTTTTTCCTAATTTCTGCCTTTTTCCCTCCCTTTTTCTTAACTTATTGGAGTGCCATCTTTAGTTAAGCGCTCACCGCTGTCTGGAAATAAGTGGTGTTAACTAAGACTTGTCTAATAAGGAATAAGGGATGTACATCTAGTAATAGTGACTGTGTGTTGAATTTATTTACCTCTTTTTGTGCTAGTGTAATTTACAAGTGTGTCTTTAAATAATTATATACTTTTACACCAAAGCTCTGGTCAGTGTTTGCTTGTACTACTGTTTCTGTACCTATTGTGTATACTCTGCATACTGTCTAACTCATCTTGATAGAAGTCTGACTAAGGCCATCAATTCCTGCACCATTTGCTTGCAGGCATCTAAGTCTATGTTTTGTTCTCCTTGCCCCCGATGGGCCACCTCTTGCCACACTGAGGTTTCTGCCTGTGTCCATTTTTGGAGGTCATTCCACCACTGGTGCACATCCGTACCTTGTGCACTTTCCATCCCATTGCTATCCTACATTTCAGGATGTATGCTAAGTCTTTCAACTTGTTAACATGTCTTGCCTGCTTCGGACACGCAAAAATGCTGAGCATACGGCTGTGGGAGATCCAGTGTCCAACGTTATACCGGCTTTGGCTAAGGACTGGGCTATCTTTTCCCAATATTGTCAGATCTTCGTATAAGCACAGAACATGTGTACTAGGTCTGCATTAATCAATCCACATTTTGGACAGGTCTGTTCCGTTGCCTTGCTAACTTTGGCGATCTTCGGGGTTAGATACGCCCTATGAGTTACGTACAACTGAATCCACTGAAGCTTCACATTTCTGGACACTTTTTTGTGATCAGCTAATGCTCTACTCCAGACTGCGTATGTCAATTGCTCTTGCAGGTCCGCTTACCAGCTACCCCTGGTCTCTCCAAGCATATCCCCACGCCTTGATATTAATAACTCGTATATTCTTGACACTGCATGTCCACCCTCCGAAATATCGTAAAGTGTTTCCATCATTTCATCTTCCTGTATATCTCACCTGTTCCCGGCCATTTCTGCTTTAGCCTGGTGAGAAGTGAAGTGTGTAAATGTGTTGTCCTTCGTGTATGCCTATTTCTGACGTGAGTGCACTGAAGTCCATCAGTCTAACTTCTCATAGTAAGTCTCCCACCGTCACTACCGCCATGGGTTCCCAATACTTCCCCACATTTAGTCTGAGTTGTGGATCCTCCACCTTAAGTGTCACCAATGGTATCTGAGGGGAGTATCATGATTCCTTCTCTAGAATGGGACAGACCCTATGCCATATCATCCTACACAGCATCAGTAGCAGCAGCGGTTTCGGGACATGCAGCTCCACGGTCCATATCACCTACCTCAAGAAAAACGGGGTGCGTGCTGGCTGTAGCAGCAAGGTGTCCTGGGTCTGTTCATCCGACAGCCAGTTTGTGACGAATTGCAGTTGGCACACCACGAAATATGTTTCTAAGTTGGGCAGTTTTATACCTCCTTGATCGTACAGCCTTTGCAATTTCATTAGTGCCATCCGGCATCTCGAGTATTGCCATAGGAAGCTACAACATGTAATGTCAAAGTCTCTTTAAAAAAGCCTTTAGGTATGTTGTACGGGACATTAGTGAAAAAAAATGAAGGAGCTGCGGCAGCCCTCCCCATCAGTGAGTGGCAATTTGGCCCAGAAAGTCATGGACGTCTCTATTTTGTCTACCGCTTTTAGTGTGTTCTGTAAGTGTTCCGTCTTGGGGTCATGGGAGTTATCTCCTCCCAGATATTTTATTTATTGTTATAGTTTTTTTTAGTTCACAGAACTTTAACAACTCTGACATAAGTTTTACAGTAATTGCTCATGTTTATCTATGAGTGAGCACATGCTATACAGGCACTTTCTAATTTCATATGCAATATTACACAATTTAAAGTTACCGTCAAGAAAATGAATGAGCATATATTCAAGCATTCAAACATTAATACTCGCATTCACAAAAATCTACCACTCAATATAAAATTAATTTGCATAATATCACATTCATATCGTTCTAAAAGTCTTAAGACAATTTTCAGTCTTATAAGACGTTCCAATCGTATCATTTGCATATAAAGATACTACCTTTAAAATACAGTAATCAATTACCCAATGCTTTTCAAAACACTATTACAAGAGATAGAGAGGGAAATGCATAAAAATCAAGATCATCCTTTTTTTACATTATATTACTCCAATTCAGTTCAGCCACGGACCATACCTTTATATAATGCAATATGTAGGGAGTTTAAAGGTGAATTTAAGCAGAATTGCCAGAAATGTACAGTAGCTATTGTAGAATGTCGATTTACAGATCTATCATACAGATTTCGATACAAAATGTCAAGTTTTGAGCACTCCGTAAGAATATGCCAAGCAGCTTCAAGTTTAACCTGTTTACTGCCGATCCTACATTGACAGTGATTAACATCAAGTTTCCATTGTGTGCCATAGATGGCTCTAACTGGTAGTTGGTTGGTTCTCATCATAGGTCTAAACTTATGTACTGCTGTGCTAGGACATCGGGTAAAATATATTTGAGGTTTTAGATATGTATAAACTATACCTTCAATGTATAGAATATTATGTGGGCCACCAGTGCTCCAGATAAGATTTTGAGGTGGGAGTATTTTACTTTCTTTTTTTTTTCCAACATTATTTTTATTGATTTTGGCCTAACAAGCCTTACAAATCTTCAAATGTTACATACATTGCGCGCTTGTAGCATTTAAGTGAAGACGACAGCTCTGGATATAACGGAGAGTTCGCAGATCGCGCCTTTTCTTCGAAAGATAATTATTAACAACTGAAAAGGGGGTAAGGGGGAACAGGAGCTGTATACATGGTAGGAACAGAAGACTGCTTAGTTCAACATTGGGGTAGTTTCCAGGGTTCGGAGTGACTCTTTGGCTGGGTTTAGGATGGGTTTCTTTGGTGTCGGCCCTTCAAGGCTGGGACGTCTAGCTTGGGCAGTTTTTATCGACTCTGAGGTCTGCAGGGGCTTTTCAACCCTTCAGGCTTGGCTTCTGTTCCGTTCTCCTCAGTCCTGGGTTTCCATCCAGCGCAGTACTGGGGGATGTCTTGCCACCCCAGGGAATTGTTGCACGTAGTCCAGGAAGGGGTCCCATATGCGCTCGAATTTTGGCTTATTGCATAGTCTGATATCCGTGACTTTCTCAGCAGCAATAATGTCCCAGCATTTGGACCACCACATTTGTGTGAACGGGCCCTCTGGGTTTTTCCCGAGTCTGGCGATGGCGATTTTAGCGGCTGTGAGGAGGTGAGAGCAGAGGTCCACCAGGCACCCCGTGAGGGGGAATTGACCGTCTCCTGTCGCCCCCAACAGCACGATTCCTGGATCCCAGGGGATGGCGGGTCCTGTGATTGCTTTGTTCCAAGATATTCTTCCAGAATCGGGTGGCTTTCGGACAAGTCCAGAAGAGGTGGAACAGGGTTCCACGGTCTGGGCAGCCCCTCCAGCACTGAGCAGGGATTGCAGAGTTGTATTTGTTTAGGATTACGGGAGTCTGGTACCACCTATAACAGATTTTGAAGGCATGTTCGTCACACATTTTGAACTTTTATGTGCGCGGGCCCAGATATGGAGCCATTCCTCTGGTTCAATCGTTTTTCCGAGATCCTCTTCCCATTTCAACATATATGGTTCTTTTTTGGTGGAGTCCGTTCTGTCTAACATTTTGTACAGTGTTGAGATTTTCCCTCTCGGAGGGGTTGCAGAGAGAGTGAATTCTAATGCCGTTAGTTCTCTGCTGTCCTGTTTCCTGACCTGCTGGTTCGATAGCCAATGCCTCAGTTGCGTATAGCGGAACCTTTCAGGTTCCTGAATCTTGAATTTTGCTTTACACTCCACGAAGTTTGATGGGCGGCCATTCTCAAAGAAGTCTGTCATAGTCTCTAAGCCCCCCGCTCTCCACCCCGTAAACAGGTTTGGCGAGATTCCCGGGGAGAAGTCTGGATTGTCCCAGATTGGTGTCAGGGGTCCCATTGTGCTTCTGCATTTCCACCGGCGGGCTGCCTTTTTCCAGCTCGCCACCGTGTTTCTCGTTGCTGGTAGGGGGCCCAGGGCTTGGGTCGCCTTGGTTTCTTTGCGGTGAGGTAGAGATTCAGTCGGGGCCTTACTCTCCAGTCATATTCCAGTTTTAACCATCGGGGGCGGTTGACAAGGAGCTTCCAGGCGAAAGCTGGGGCTAATTGGGCTGCAAGGCAGTACCTCTCCACGTCTGGGACCCCTAGGCCCCCCAAGGTGGCACTTCGGAGCATGATGCGTTTCGGGATGCGTGATTTCTTTCCTTCCCAGACGATGTTCAATATTTCTCCTTGCAGCTTTCGTAGGGCCTTTTTCCCGGATTACCACAGGCAGGGCTTGTGCGAAATATAGCAGCCGTGGGGTTAGGTTAATTTCTATCGCCATGATACGACCGAACCATGACATTTCTTGTTTTCTTCAACGTCCAATGTCTTTTTTCAGATCCCCGAAGAGTGTCGGGATGTTTGCCTTGTACAACTTCTCAGTTTTGTTGGGTAGCTGAAATCCTAAGTAACTGATGCTGCTTCTTGCCCAGGGCATCCGAAACTCTGCTTCCAGAGAGGATTTGAGCATTGTTAATGCCCAGTGCCGCCGATTTGGAGATATTTATTGTGAACCCTGAGGCTGCATGGAATTCTTCCAGGATTTGCCATAGAGCTCTTATTGATTCTGGAGGTCGGCTGAGTGTGAGGAGCACATCATCAGCGTAAAGGGCGATTTTGTAAGATGATTCTTTAATCGTGAGGCCTTGTATTGATGGATTTCGTCGGACTCTGTCCGTGAATGGTTCCATTGATAGGGCCAAGATAAGTGGGGAGAGTGGGCAGCCTTGTCTCGTGCCTCTGGTTATGTTTATTCTGCCGGATTTGGCTCAGTTTAGGCGCAGGGTCGTAGAGGGGCTTTGATAGATGGCTAAAACCCATTTTACGAAGTTTGGGTCGAAGCCAAAATGTCGTAGGATTTCCTCCACGTAGCCCAAGTAGAGCATATCGAATGCCTTGTGAGCGTCCAAGGAAAGGACTGTCAGTTTTGAACCCGACCTGTTCGCTGACTCTATTATGTTGACGTTCTGCGGTTATTATCTTGGCTGCCTCGCCCCGGGATGAAGCCTGCTTGGTCTAGGTGGATGATCTCTGGGAGGGATGGGGCCAGCCGATTTGCCAGAATTTTGGCAAATATTTTCGCATCATTGTTTAGAAGCGTTATGGGCCTGTATGATGCGCATTGTTTCCGGTCTTTCCCCGGCTTTGGGATTTGCACGGGTTATTGATTCGTTCATAGACGCCGTCGTGGAGCCAGAGGAGATGAATGAGTTGTACAGGTTTGCCAGGTGTGGAGATAGCAGGTGAGCGAACTTCTTGTAGAATTTTGAAGTGAGCCTGTCTGGCCCAGGTGTTGTTTTTCAGATGGCGAATCGTGTCACTAACTTCCTCCGCTGAGATTGGGCCCTCCAGGTCGGACATTGACGGGGATGGCTGTATCTTTGGGATAAGGGCCAAGAATCAGGCGATGGCTGGGGCTAACGTCGGAGGTCCTGCCATGATTTCCTCGTGGTGCTGCATCATTATTTCAAGCTTTTCAGAGTCCAGGTGGTGTAAAGAGCCATTTTTGTCCAGCAGGACTTGGATGTGGTTCCTGGTGTGGAGCTTTTTCAGCTTGTGAGCTAGGAGCCGGTTCGCTTTGTTACTGTTAAGGTAGTAGTACTGCTTAGTGTATAGAGTAATGCTCTAGCGGCCCGGTCTGCTAGGTGGATTTCCAGCTCTTTTAATTCTTTTTAGTTCTTGGTGCGTTGTTTTCATGTAGCGTTGTTTGAGCTTGTTTTCTAGTGCTGCTAGTCTTTCTTCCAGCTTTCATTGCTTCATCAGATTTTGGCGCTTAAGTCTAGCTGTTGAGTTCATTGCCACCCCATGGATTACCGGCTTCATGGTGTCCCATACTGTTGCCATTGAGGAGTCAGGAGTAATATTCTCAGTGAAGTAGTTCTGAATCGCCTCCGCAAGGTCTGAGCTGGCCACTATGTCAGAGAAGATGTAGTCTTGCATCTTCCATTGCCGCCGGGTAGGTTCAGGAACTCTGTGGAAAAGCAGCGTCGTCGTGACTGGTGCCTGATCCGAGATTGCGATGGGTCCGATTTGGACCTCCTTTCAAACAGGGGGCCATGGTATCGGCGACTAATAAGAGGTCGATCCGCGAATATCCTCTGTGTACGCGCGAAAAGAAGGTGTAGTCCCTTTCTCCCTGGTTGCGTAGTCTCCATATGTCTATGGTCTCGGTTTCCCGCTGGAACTCCGCCAAGGCCAGGGATTTGCTGAAGTATTCCCTAGAGGCTGGGAGCGTCTTGTCCACGCCCGGGTCTGGGGGGAGGTTAAAGTCTCCTACGATTAGTAAGTGGCCAGCTGAGAAGGCCGTGATCATGGGCAGGAGGCTGCAGAGGAATTGGTCTTTGTTTGGCCCGTAGATTGCCACCAGGGTGATCAGAAGTTCCACTAGGAGGCCTTTCAGGAGCAGGAATCTACCCTCCGGGTCTCTTTTGACCATAATCTGCGTTGATGGGAGGTCTTGGCCTAGCAAGATTGCGACAACTCTTTTTTTCTGTGCGGCTGAGGCGAAGTAACATTTCGGAAAGCGTCGGAAACTAATTCTCTTTTCATCATCCGCTGTCAGGTGGGTTTCCTGGAGGCAGACGATATCAGCTGCTAATTGGTCGAGCCTGTGCTCCACCGATTTCCGTTTTCTTGGAGCGTTGAGCCCCTGTACATTTCAAGTCGTGATAGTGTTTTGTTTAGCGAACCCATCCTGTGCATCGAAAGTAGGTCGGTCCATAGTCTTCCTTGAAGGTATCTTGTTCCCTGTGTTCCAGCGCTACATTCCCTTCTGTTCCCCCCTCTATGAAGCTCCCCCCTCCTCCTTGCCCCCCCAACTCTTCCCTCCCCCCACACCTCCCAACAATAACAAGGTTTCCGGCCCAGCCTTCGACCAACAGGGCATTCGGCCGGACCGGTGTAACAACTCTGCTTGGAGGCAAATTGTGCCTCTTCTTTTGACCAGTAAAACTCAGATTGAGGATGCAGGGCGCTAGTTCATTGTCAGCATTGAGCTCAGGGCTCAGGTTCCGGTGGTTTTCGAGTCTCTTATCCCGAACTAAGCAGGGTAGTGAGCCACCTGGGCGCCCTTGCTTGATGGGCCTGGAGGCTGGCGGAAGGGGGCATCCTGAGACCTTTTGGTATCTCTTCTCGTGATGTGGGTGGTCAGTCCAGGAGGGAGCACAGGGCCACCTCCCGCCCCCAGGCAGCTGTCAGTAGGAGCATCCCACTCAGCGGTTGTCATCGCTTTTACTCTTGGGGTCTGTTGTCCCGGTATCTTGGTCCAGGCTTTAGAGGAGTCCCCGCGGGAACCCCCCTGGGCCTCTGCGGCCTCAGCGGAGGCCCCCTCCTCGCCATTCAGATTCATGAATCGTTCGGCCTCTCTGGGGGAGGGGATTATTCCGTGGCCTGTTGAAGACTAGGCCGTAGGGAAGCCCCAGCGGTAGGTCGTTTTTCCTCTCACGCAACCATTCGGCAAGTGGTTTGAGGGCTTTTCTTTTGGCAATTGTGGCCGCTGCTAAGTCCTGGTACAGGGATATTTCGGCATCTCGGAAGCCAATTCGGGTCGAGCTTCTGGCTTCCTGCATGATTTCTTCCTTGACTCTGTAGAAATGGACTCTTGCTAGGACGTCTGGAGTGGAGTTTGCACTTTGTTTGGCTCTAACCCTGTGAACCCTATCCATTTCCAGGGGGGCATCGTCTGGGAGCGTTAGAATGAAGCGAAATAGGTAGGTCGTTGACATAGGTGTTCTTCCTCAGGGACCGAGAGCGGGATTCCTCTCAAGCGGATATTGTTGCACCTGGACCTGTTTTCAGCTTCTTCTTGTTTGTTCTCGAGGGCTTCCCATCTGGCCTCCAGCGCGGTGATTCTGTCCGCCCCCTCCCCGATCTGGAAGTTTAGCTCAAACAAGGTGGTTTCTATTTCTTCTGTTCTGGTTTCGACATCCCCCCCACTCTCTTGTCGAGGGTCGAGATTTTGCTTTTTAGTTATTCTGTGCCTTTTTGGTACTCCTTAGTTATGGCAGATAGGGGCTCCTGGAGCTCTGCTTTAGTGACTGCTTGTGCTGGCGGTTCGGTGATGGGGTCCAGAAATGCTCCCACTGTGTCATTGCGCTCTCATTTCTTAGGTGGAGGATAGTAGGGTCGCTATGTCTGTTTGGTCGATTTCAGGTTCCTGGACATAGCTCCTTGGAGCTTAGGCAGGAGGTGGACTGCCCCCACCCGGAGGGTCTACTGTTTTGGAGCGTCGGGGGGGGGGGTTCTCCTCGCCCTGGACCCCACGGCTGAGTGGATTTGTCTAGGGGCCCTCCTGCATTGAGCTCCGATTAGTTAGCTGCTATGTTTATGGATGTCTTGGGTCTCCAGAAGGGAGCAGCAGGGCCACAGGACCCCCCAGTCAGGTTGCTTCTCTGGGGACTGGACAAGCTCTCCTGGGAGAGAGTATGATGGGGAGCCCAGAGCTACAGGGTTCAGTTTTAAGGAAGGGGCACGCCCTGCTCTTCCAGTTCGGATCCAGGCCCCACTCCCAGGTGATCCGTTGGCCAGCCAACTCCCCTCCCCCCCCTCTCCCCACGTCGGCCCGGGGGATCCGGGGCTGCTGTGTGGTGCGGCAGGTGCCGCCCTACCTTCCTCCAGGGGTAGACGCCGGGGCCCGCGAGGGACAAGCCGCGACTCCAGGTCACCCACGGACCCCGCAGGAGGCCGCACACTCCGGGTTGCAGGCAATGGGAAGCTGGTGGGTCCAGGTGGGGGGAAGCAGAGGCCCCACACCGCCCCCCTCTATGGCAGGGCTCACCCCTCTGCCAGGGTCCTATGCACCGATCCCCCCGCGCTGGGTCCCGGGGGGCATCTCTGGGCTCCGCCGGAGGGCTGTGTTCGCTGCTCTGGGTTGCTCTGGGGTTGCCGGATTCCCAGGTCCCCGCGAGCACGGGAGCTCGCCCCGGACCGCAGGCGACGTGTGACCGGAGGCAGGCCTCGCTTTCCCACCGCTGGTGGGCTCTGGTGCCGACGCTTCGGCTTTCACTCCGCTGAGTAGAGGCGATCTCCAGGTTCCGTTGGGAGGCAAGGCCCTCTGCTCTCCAGTGTCGGGCGCTATGATGGGTGCGGATACGGGTGCTCACCCCGGGCTGTAGGCAGCAAAGAGTCAGTGGCTTTAGGGAGGGAGAGGAAGCAGAGCCCCGTGCCGGCAACCTCCACGGCAGGCCCCCCCTCACTGCCGCTGATGGTCTACGGACCTGATGCCTCGTACCTCCCACGCCAGGGCAGTGGAGGGGCTCACCAGGTCCCGTAGGATGAGGGATCCGCTACTTTTCCGCTGTCGGGCTCTGCCCCGCCGCGGGTGCACTGCTCTCCCGAGGGCAGCTGGAAGGCTCTGCTGCTTCACACTTCTTCCCGGCACAGGGAGGTGGGCTGCAACAGGTCCTCTGCAGGGCTCCCGCAGTTCCCGCTCGGTTCAGGCGCTAGGAGGGGGGCCGGACTACGCAGCTCTGTAGTCCCCCATTTTGGGACCCCACCGATGTTGGCGCATCTCGCTGGGGGATTCGATTCAAACTCGGTCCAGCACCAACATAGGGCGATGAGATTGCGGCATGCGCTGCCCCAGCCTCTCGGCTCTGCTGGACTCTGGCTTTATTTGCGGAAAAGTTTTACTGGGGCATTTTACGGTTACAACAAAGTCTCGGCCCGGAGCTCTCACCGGACCAGACCGCTCACCATGGCGCCAAGCCACGCCCTTACTCTCTATTTTTAAACTTTGAGAGTAAATGTGATTTTAAGAGTAAAAATGACTTCTCCTTCGCAAAAGTAACATGTATGCGACATCCAGCCGACGTGTGAAAAAACTGTATGGAAATCATTATTATGCGGCAGCTTTCTGCATTGTGACAGAATACACCTTTCATTATTTCTGGCCATTTGATCTCCTGTATATATTTAAATGTTGAAATCATAAAAACCTAGCCAATCATATAGTAAAGCATACATGAATTTGTATTGTGTGTTTTGAGATTCAATAGCATAATTATCTTTTGATGTTTAATGAAAGTCCTAATTTCCTGGAGCTATTACTACCTAATGGAATGCCAATGTTATGATACAACAGTGCAGAGAGACAAGGACTCCATGCTAAATTCTATATCTAATCTAGTGGTCAAATGGTTATTTATATAGCTCTTTTGGCAAAGCGCTGTACATAGAACATATTTATCACAATTACGAACAAACCAAAGTCGGTACTCCTTCATCGACCTCGAAAGGGTGAAAGGCTGAGTTGGACTTGCTAGGATTTGAACCCACAACACACAGATCACGCAGAGATTGCAGCAACGCGTGCTCACCCGGCTGAGCTATCTTATTGGCTAAGATCCTTCAGAGGTTGGTTAACCGAGTATCGACTGAGGTATAATGAGCACAGTACCTAGATGTATGACGAACCATTTATGAAGCGCTACGTAAAGTTAAATACATATCTGGATTATCACAGGCACAGGTTTTGCTGAGTTTCTATTTCAATTACCAATGTAACTTTCATTTGTTTGTTTTTGAACAGCGCTTGCACTTTCTTGAGAGTCAGGTTTTGGATGTTTTATTTGTAGTCTTGAAGATTTGAGAGGCTAGAACACCTGTGATCAGTGTAATGACAATTTCGAAGGGGATGGTCCGACGACGTATTCCATATCTATGACCGTAATCACCACAGCTGTGCTGCTTCGGAAGATTTTCGGCTCCTGCGTCGATGCGCTGTCCTCGAGGGCCTCCTGGTGGCATAGGCTCGACGATGTTCTAAGTAGGACGCACGACGCCCGTAGCCTCAGTTCCGTTTCTTCCGCGAACGTGTTCGCTTCGGAGATCTTGGCGAGCCTCGGTTCTTCCGAGTTCTGTTCTTTCAGTTCTTCGAACCTGTTCGTTGTGAAGATTTCCATGTCGTCTTCGGCTTCTTGCACCCCGCGGCCGGGTTTTAAGAAGTGTCGGGACTGTGGGTCCAAGATGTCCTTGACTGACTCGCACAAAGCTTGCCTTTGGTGCCTCTGTGAGGACCACGACACGGATGACTGTGTAGACTGCCAGTCACTTACATCGAAGGCCTTGCAGGAGCGTAAGAAAAAGCTTTCTGTAGGTAAGGTGGCCAAGCCCCGGAAGTCAAGATCCATGGGTCTTTCGACTGACTATTCGAGGGGCGACTCTCCGCATCGTCGGCACAAGTCTGGTGGGTCCTGGTCCAGGAGTAGGTCCCGCCATTCATCTACCTATTCGAGGCACTCACGGTAGCGCCGTCACCGGTCGCCTTCCTCGTCCGAGGACTCCGCCCGTCGGCGGGTTGCTTGTCCCAACAAGCATTCAACTCCTGCGGATTGGGATTCATTTCGGCAGGAGATGATGGCGATTTTTCAGTCGCAGGGCTCCGTTCCGTCCACGCCGTCGAAAGACGCCGGCCGTGACCGTGCTAGAGACGCCACTCGCACGCCTTCGGGCTCGAGTGGTCGTCGCGATCACCGGGCACCTTCGAGGTCCGGGTCGGACAATGATGGTCGCTCTAGAGATGCCCGTTCCAGGTCCCGATCCTGGACGCCCTCGAGACCGTCTGAGCCTGTGAAGTCTTCGAGGAAGACATTGGCGCCAAGGTCGTCGAGGGACTCTCTCGAGGCTCCGCCTCCGAGGAAGCCGTCAACACCCAGGTTGTCGAAGGGCACGCTCGGGGCTCCGCCCTCGAGGACTGTGTCGAAGCTGTCGGCGCCACGCTCGACGCCGATTCCATCAACACCTTTCGAGGCTGCTTTGTCAGAGGTACCCTGTGGCACTGTGGAACCCCCTAGAAAGGCTCCGGCCAAGGCTTAAAATGTCTGTCCCGTTTTCTGTGCCTTCATTCCAGCCTCTAGATTATATTTCTGAGGTGGATGCAGGGTCTGAGGAAGGTATGGTTCCTGATGAGGTACCTGACGAGATTGTGTCTGGGCATAGCCAGATTGAAGACCTGCGTGGTCTGGACACCTCTCCGGTGGTGGAGTTCTGTAGGCCTGAGCCAGGCACCCATGCCGAGTCATCATACCGCCGCCTTATGTCGAGGGTAACAGACTACTTGGGGTGGTCTGCGCCACCAGTGGATTTTTTGCAGGATGACCTGATGGATATCCTCGACCAAGGTCCACCAACTGACCCGGTACTGCCATTCCATATGGCCTTGCAAAGAAGGGTGGCAGCGGCTTGGACTGCCGCGAAAATTCCACCCAGCCAGTAGCGACCCCTGGTACTTGACCTCGCACCCAACTCTGGAGAGTTTGGTGGTGCAGGCGGCTACGGCCCCAGCAAAGTAGGCGTCGTACCCTACCACCCCTCCTGATAGGGTCGACAAGCGTTTTGATGGCTGCGCGAAGAAAGTGTTTTTACAGGCAGCCAACTCCGTGTGTGCCTTGTCCCATTTCACACACACTCTGTGGAACTGTATTTCGTTAGCGGCTGAACATATTCCCGAAGGGGAGGAACGGGACGGTTTTCTTGCTATTGTGCAGGATAGCAAGGATGCCATGTGTGAGTCCTTTCAGTCGGGTCTGGACATGGCAGATTGTGTCAGCTGGTCCATGGCGGTGAGCACCGTAATACTCAGGTTTGCGTGGTTGCGGAAGTCAGGGTTTCCTCCTGATGTGCAAGCCCGGCTCCTCAACATGCCCTTTGATGGTGAACATCTTTTTGGCAGCAAGGTTGACGAGAGCCTTGAGAGGTTGCAGACCTCCAAAGCTGCAGCAAAGTCGTTGAGCGCTGCAGTTCGCCAACCTCTGCCTTTTCGTCCTAGGGGACAGCAATGGAGGGGAGGTTCCTTTCGATATTACTCACCCTTTAGTAAATCAAGAGGAGCTGCAAGTCAAAGGGGCCCCGTAGGAGTACCAGAGGTGGAAAACAAGATACTCAAGGTGCCAAGGCCGCTCGGGCAGTTGCATCTTTGCCCTCAGGCACTGCCGCAGCTGCTTCAGCTCAGTAATGAGGCCATGTCCCATGGTTCGCCGGTTGGGGGAAGGCTGGCACAGCATCTTGAAGAGTGGTGTGCCATTACTTCAGATGTGTGGGTTCTGAAGATCATAGCCCACGGCTACTGTCTTCCTTTCCGGCAGAGGCCTCACGACAACCCACCACGGAATCTCTCTTTGAAGAGTCCGGATCCGCTCCTTGCTCAGGAAATTCAGTCCCTGCTGGAAAAAGGTGCCATAGAACTGGTGCCTATAGCGGAGAGGAACAAGTGATGGTATTCCCTTTTTATTTTTTGATTTCAAAGAAAGACGGGGGATTGAGACCCATCATGGACTTGTGTGGTTTGAACAAGCTCCTCAAGAAGGACACGTTCAATATCGTTACTCTTTCTCAAGTCTTCCAGGCCCTTCAACTTCGGGACTGGTTGGTGTCTCTCAACCTCAAGGACCCTTAATTTCATGTGCCGATCCATCCCAAGCACAAGAAGTACCTGAGGTTTGCGGTTGCCGACTCGCACTTTCAGTTTCGGGTCCTGCCGTTCAGATTGACTCTGCCCCGAGGGTCTTCACCAAGCTCATGGTGGTGGTGGTGGCAGCGTATCTCAGGAAAGGGGGATTCACGACTACCCCTATCTGGACGATTGGTTGATCAGGGCGTGCTCTCCAGAGCAAGTCCTGGATAATCTGTCCGTCGCCTGCAACTCCCTTCATAAGCTGGGCTTCTCCCTCAATTTAAAGAAATCCCACTTGATGCCAACCCAGTGGCTCCAGTACATCGGGGCAGTGCTCGACACTTCCCTGGGGCAGTGTTTCCCTCCCATGTGAGGGCTCATCACATTCAGCAGATGGTGCACAAGTTTCAACATGCCCAGAGTCTCCCGGCGTTCGAGTTCTTGTGGTTGCTCGGCCTCATGGCATCCTGCATTCTTCTGGTGCCAGAGGCCAGATTGCGGATGAGATCTCTGCAATGGGCTCTCAAGCTCCAGTGGTCGCAGTCCTCTGGCAGGATGTCGGACCCCGTTCAGGTGCTGCCCTCGGTCGCCCGGGACCTTCTGTGGTGGTCCGTCGAAGGCAATCTGATGAGGGGGACTCCATTTTGGCTGCCCTGGTGGTATTACCCAAATTTAGTTTTGACCGAATTTAAAGGGTCACAATTGACCTTTTCACTATTGAAGAGAGAGAGCGAGATATATATTGAGAGATATTTTTGGGGGGTTGGGTGGGGGGTTTCCCCCACATATATGTTGTGAAAAGGTCAATTGTAATTCGAACAGTTGTAAAATGAACAATTTGTATACAACCGCCCTGGCCGGAGGTGACGATCGTGACTGACGCATCCCTCACGGTATGGGGAGCTCATGCCAACGAGTTGACAGTCAGCGGTCATTGGTCTCCGTTGGAGTCCAGACTCCATATCAATCTGCAATCTGTTGGAGCTGAGGGCCGTCAGGCTTGCCCTGAAGGCTTTTCTGCCGACTGTGTGAGGGATGAATGTCCTGATTCTGACGGACAACACAGTGGCCATGCACTACCTCAACAAAAAGGGGGGGGGGTGGCGGGGTCACTTCCTCTGTGCAGGGAGGCGATGCAGCTCGGGTTCTGGGCCATCCAGCAGGAAGTTTCAATCTCGGCTGTTCATCTGGCTGGAGACGGAAACGACTGCGTACGCTCTGAGCAGGCAGACCGCGATCTCTCAAGAGTGGGAGCTGGCTCAGGAGATTCTCCTGGAGATCTTCGCCCTTTGGGGGACCCCCTCAAGTGGATCTTTTCGCCTCCAGTGTCAACCGGAAGTGCGAAAGGTTCTGCTTGCGGGAATTTCCTGTAAGAGGAGCCTTGGGAGACGCATTCGTGGTGGAGTGGTCCTTCCCACTGCTGTATGAGTTTCCTCCATTCCCCGTCATCCCGCAAGTGCTGCGGAGGTTACAGAGGTTCGGTTCCTGGATGATCCCCATTGCTCCGGCATGGGCCCAGAGGACGTGGTACCCGGACCTTCGCGACTTGTCCATCTGCCCTCCACGTCGTCTTCCCTACCGAGACGATCTGCTCTCAAGGGAGGGTGGGGTCAGGTTCTCCATCCAGAGGTCAGATCCCTCAATCTTCACGCTTGGCTTCTGAAAGGTTGAGGTATAAGGATTGGGACCTCCCTGAAGATGTGATGGAGGTGTTGCTTTCGGCCAGGCGGCTGGCAACAAAGTCCCTGTACCGTTGCCGTTGCAGAAAGTTCTGCGACTCGTGCAGGGTTAAGAATGTGGATCCTTTTTCATGTGACATTCCTGTGGTTCTGTCTTTTTTGCTTTCGTTAGCCCACAGAGGCCTGCAAGTGGGTCCCGTTAACAGTTACCTGGCGGCAATGTCCATATTTAAGCGCTCATCTGAGTGTTCTTATTTCAAAATTCCTTTATTTCTCAGTTTCTCAAATGGCTCACTAATGTGTTTCCGCGGTCACCTTTCCAGGTGCCTGGTTGGGATTTGAACCTTGTTCTAAAGTTCATAATGGGTGCTCCATTTGAGCCTTTACATTCTTGTCCTTTGAGACTGTTAACCCTTAAAACTGTATTTTTAGTTGCGGTCACTTCCGCTCGCAGAGTGAGTGAGTTGCAGGCACTTTCAGTTGAGCCACCTTTCACTGTGTTTCATAAGGACAGGGTTGTCCTTAGAGTTCCTCCTTCTTTTCTTCCGAAGGTGGTGTCGGAATTTCATTTAGGCCAGAAGGTTATTCTTCCGGCGTTTTATCCTCCTCCACATCCTGGTAAGGAAGAGGAGAGGCTCCATAGGTTGGATCCTAGGAGAGCTTTAAGTTTCTACATTTCACGCATGTCCCGGTTCAGAGTGGATGATCAGCTCTTTATTGGTTACGCTGGAAGTTGTTTGGGACAAGCCGTTACTAAGCAGACTTTGTCTAGATGGATTTTCTTGGCAATTTCTGAATGTTACCGCTTGGCAGGTAAGGACCCTCTGGTAGGCTTACTGCCCCATTCTGCTAGGGGTATGGCTGCCTCTGCTGCCCTGCAGAGGGGTATTCCTATTCGTAACATCTGTGAAGCAGCCACATGGGCTTCTGTCCATACTTTTGTACGACACTACTCCCTAGATTCTATCCATGGGCAGGATCTGGCCTTTGGCAAGGCGGTCCTTTACTCTGCAATTTGATTGGGCATTCTAAATTCCTATATTCTAAATTCTTTTTCCCTCCTCCATACGTTGGTACTGCTTTGGGAGTCTGTCATAGATATGGAATACGTCGGAGGACCCAATCCCCTCGAAGAACAAGTTACTCTTACCTGGTAACATTCTTTCGATGGGATGGTCCGACGTATTCCCTATTGCTCCCTCCCTACCTTCCCCGCTACAGAATTTCTTATGCGATTGGAGCTTAAGTTTCCACAAGGCTTTCTGTGGTCATACTGGCAGTAGTTTGGTGCCACATGTTCTGGGGAGAAAACAACTGAGGATACGGTCGTCCTGCGTCCTACTTATAACATCCGGTGATGTCGGCTCGACGGAGGCTCTCGACGACAGCGTATCGACGTCATTGACGCAGACGCCGAAAATTTTCCGAAGCAGCACAGCTGTGGTGATTACTGTCATAGATATGGAATACGTCGTAGGACCATCCCATCGAAAGAACGTTACCAGGTAAGGGTAACTTGTTCTACTCGCCCTTGAGCAAAGACTCTGCTGCCACTGACCATTTATAATAATGTACCCCATTGACTGCAAGGTTGAATGGATGTATACTAGACTGTGCATAGTCATCATTTTACACACCGTTATTATAAGTAGACTGTAAATTAAATTAGAAGTGTAAAAATGATCTGCCTCTGCATGATTATGCACACAGCAACGGAACTCTGAAAAATACAATTGTGCAATACTGGTTTGCTTTCACTGGAAAAAAAAGCATAACTTGTTAAAAAATAAAAAAAAATCATTCTCAATTGCAACTTAGTTTTCCATGTTATTAATTATACAATCCTAAAATTCTAGGAAAACATGCACGGTGCTTCTGAAGCTGAATGGAAAGAAACTATTCCTTTTTATCAGTGTGTAGTTTTTTTTTTTTGAAAGGCTTCAGAGAAATACATTGTGTTTCAGAGGTGGCTTGCAATTACATCCATGTAGATAAAAATCACAAGAAGCCTTCTGGTTTCTGTCAAGTAACCTGACCTTTGCACTGCCCTCTGCTCTAAACCTGTGTGTAAATGTACCCAGGAAAATAATAAAGCTGGCGTATTTATAAGATTTTCATGCATAAAAAGGCCTGGTACTCGCCTTATCTGGTGCCCTGTAGGCCACTCAAATAGTCAAAGTTATTAACCCAGTTGTTCTTCTGAAATGCAGTTTTAATGCTCTGAAAGGGACCACATCGGGAGCAGTCTATTGCCCAATTTAGCTCAGAGGAAAGTTATCTACACTTTGAGCCATACATATTAGATTTTTCTTTGTTTTGAGTTTGAATAATATCAGTCGCTATAATGCGAAGTTTAGGGCTCACAGGGTGACTTAAAGCTTTCAGTACAAAAATACCTTGTTGTAGGATAGTACCCCTTAATGAGAACAAACCTAACTCATTACGAATATATTGGATCAGGCACGTTCGTGGTGAACATTAGACGGTATGTGTGAAGAGAGACCTAGGCAGTTTTGCCTGCGGTGTGGGCCGCACACCCTTATATCCCGTTTGGATTTAAAAAAAGATTAGTGTTCTAATTTTAAAACTAGGTTTTTTATGTTCTAAAGTTCTGACTAGCCCCAAGTAAGATGGCGGCTTCTACATGGACAAGTCTCCATGTTGTAGGAGACTGTTGCCGCAGCAACCGGAGCCTCACTTTCGAAAATAACTCGGCGTTTACTTAGGTAAAGAGTTAACAGAGGACTATGACTCTGCGGGACACGTTTCCCGCTCTGCATCAACATTTCACACAAGGTATGCGTAATGGGTTAAGAAAGCTCGCACAACACTTGAAGGTACAAAATGTGTAACAGAGGACGCCAGCGTTCTTGCTGCGCTTCTATAATAGATGCCATTATATTGAAACAGGTTAACGTGTGCACCTGATCGTAAGCGGCTACGCCGCATATTGCAATACAAACTATTGAGTTTGCGAACTCCAGAATCTTTTGTTTTGGGAAGGTCAGAGTTTTGATCATTCATTTAACCCGCATGAAAGCATCATGTTATTGCATGCATTCCCAGCATAGTCACTACGAGATTAAACACTTGAGAATCCATGCAGTTTGTAAATGCCATTCCGCTCTTTTGAAAGTCAGGCTTGTTAATCTGCAGCAGTATCACACGATAATCACACAACAGTCACTATTAGGCATTATAGGATTTACAGAATTGGTCAGCATACACGCCAACACACTTTTATAATAGGCAATCACATGTGCAATGGAAGATAAAAAAGCAGAAAATGTTATGTTTTTTATGAAGATAACTTATGCATATCTGTGTTTTTCTTTTTCGTTTATGATGTCTGTCTTTATGTATGTGGGTACCCTGTCGTTTTAATGCATCTTTTTATGTTATGTCTTCTAACTTGTGACGTTCATATTCAATTATGTTGTTGTTGTTTTTTCTGCATTATCGGATTAACGAACACTGATGTTTGATGTGTGGCCATTAATTTGATTAGATAGGCCCTGATGAAGGACTGTAGTGTCCGAAATGCATTGGCCATCCTGGGTTGTTTTGCCCATCCAAAAAGCGACTGCTTATTATTCCTTTGAATAAATCATAAAAACATAAGAATTAAATATTCGTGAAAGTGAATTATTAGAACACTAATCTTTTTGTAAATCCAAACGGGATATAAGGGTGTGCGGCCCACACCGCAGGCAAAACTGCCTAGGTCTCTCTTCACACGGTCTATTTTCTTCGTGCTGACGCACGGTAGCACGATTTAGTGAGCTGCACCCCAAAAACAGCAGTATCTACTTTTAAGTTTTTGCGCAAAATAAAAATAACCAGCGGTGCCCGCTCCAGTTCTCAGTTTTCTCTCTAAACATTAGACAGTATGCCAAAATTAGCCTTCAATCAGATTAAGCCAAGTGAGGCTTTTGATGGTTATGGCCTCCAAACTATATGATACTACAGGAATAAAGCATTCAGTATAAAGCATAACAATGCCCCTCAAGGAATAGCCTGCATAGTGGAGGACAAAGCTACGAACAAGCATGGTTCTCTGTTCAGCTCGTTGGATCTTCCTAGCTATTAGGGAATCGTAGCCTCTGTCACTATCTATTTCTACTCCGAGATATTTATATGAAGTGATGTATTCAATAGTACACCAGCTAAGGGTCATTATGGGGCGGTTCACTTTTTTAGTTAAGAATAGTATAATTTTGGTCTTGCTAATATTAATGTAATGTTCATATAAAGTTCATTAGTGAAGCGTCCCAATTACTCAAGCAGCAGTTTCATTCCTTTAAACGTATGATAGACTATAGCCAAACCGGCATATAATAATGCAGTTATCTTGGTCCGATTGAATCTCACTGGACAATTGGCACAGTTTTCCAAACGCAACATTGACCCGCCGTAGTCCGCTTCTTCCCTCTGTGTTTGTACCTGGTGTTCGGGGTCTGGCGGCGGGGGACCACGTGCTGTCGCGGGCGCCATCCCGCTTTTCGTGCACCCTGGAGCCTACTCGGCACTTGTAGTTATACGCGCCCTCGCTGCTGTATTCGGCTCCCCGTTCTGCTCCCACTCTTGGGCTCTTCCACCCTCCTCCGCACAGTGCAGCTGCTCGTGCCACGGCGACTGCTTCCGACCCTCAGCCGGACAGGACCAGACCTTGCTGTGGACCAAAAGCAGGATCCAGCCGGTCCACTGGGATCCTTGCTTGTTGGTCTGCCTCCACACGACTGTTGCCTCTCTGCCTACTGAGGTTACTGCCTCATGTCTGCCATTTTGATTTCACCGCTGCTAGTCTGGTCTTATTTTCCACAAGCCCATGCTCCGCTATACGCCCTCCAACAACTCTCTGCTTGCACACAACTGTGCCAGCACTCTTCATCCATCAGGTGAAGTGCTGACATGAATCAACTAGCGCTGGAGCCGGTGTTGCAGGCCAGGATCATATCTGATCGGCAGGGGCTCAAAGACACGTCCTTACGGCATGGTTTCTTAGCCACGCCCCCTCTCGCTCACTTACTTGTGGTGTCCCTCAGGGCCCGACTTTGTCACCTATGCTTTTTAATAACTATGTGCAGCCACTAGTTCTTATCCTCTTCCATGGCTTCCGCTGCTACTCGTATGCTGATGACACCCAGATTCTGGTCTGTTTGGACCAAGGATCAGGTGATATGTCGTCAGGTCTGTGCGGGTGTCTTGCTGTGGTCAGGGAGTGGATGAGTGCGAACTGGCTTAAGCTGAATGGTGACAAGACCGAGGTCTTCTGGCTCAGCTGTATGGACCACCTCTCTGGCCTTCTTCACTGGGTAGCCTTCCCAACCCGGTGACGACTGTTAAGAATCTTGATGTTCTCTTCTCTTCCTCATTTTCTAGAATCCCTCAGATAAGTGTGGTAGGTAAAACAGGGCATTTTCTTTTTAGAAGACTGCGCAAAATACTTACTTTTCGTCCATAGGTTCTGCGGCCGGTGGTAGTATCCTCTGTCATCACCAGTCTCGACTACTGTAATGCTCTCTACCTGGCCTAGCCTGTGGGTATTCTACATCGGCTGCAGTTGCTGCAGAACTTGGCGGCTCGAGTAACTGTCAATGCTCCTTATGCAGAACATATCAGCCCCGTTCTTAGGGCCCGGCACTGGTTGCCAGTGAAACAAAGGATTACATTTAAATCTTTGTTTGGTTCATCTGGCTTTCTATGGTCTGGTAGTTAAATATCACAGGGAGATGTTTGGTCACTACACTCTGGAACGCATGTTACACTCCAGCAATGCCAACTTGCTCCTGATTCCTAAGTTCCGCCTGTCACGAGTTGGCAGACAAGCTTTTTCGTTTGTTGCATCAAAACTCTGGAATGATCTTCCTCATAATCATAGGGCAACAGAGAATCACCTTATGTTTAGGTGTTGTCTTAAAAATGTTCTTTTTCCCTAAGCAGGTTGGCTAATCTGTTCCCTTTTTGTCCTCGCAGCAAGAAGCCTTTGGGCGGTCGTGCGTGCTACAAATAATAACAAAACATTCTGAACTCTCAACAATGTCCATGTCACACTGAACTTCCTGGATTTCTTAACACCATTTGACGCGGTCAATCGTGACCTCACTAGCAGACTGAAAACACCATATACTTGGACGGTACCCTCTTAATAGGATCAGAAACTATCTTGAATACAGCTCCTACCATGTTAAACTGGGCAAATCCTAATTAGCCCCCTTCCAATTAAAAGATGGTGTCCTTCAATGCTCCACAATCGCACCCTGGCTCTTCAATGCGTATCTGAGCTCACTGGCAAGCTTGATAAATTCCTACTGTAAGGAAGGCATGGTATTAAAGTAATACAGACATAAGTGATCACAGTTCAAGGGTGTTTATTAAACTGTAAAAATGGGTGAGGTAAACGTCTAATCTAAACCTAAATCTAAGATGGGAGCAAGCAACAACCATCAAATAAGAATATAGTCCTAGTGGTGTCTTAGTCAAATAAAAGGGGCCTATACTAAATACAACTATTGCCAATCCTTACCGCTATGCTACAAAATAGTGTGGGATAAAGTTCACAAGAAGAAGTGTTCGCAAAATGATAAGTCAGGATGTTATGGTCAGGATCTCCATTCCCCACGTTTTTAGCACAGGGCAAGGCGCTACTCTTGAGCACAGCACACTTCTGGGCTTCTCTGACACAAACTTAAAGTTCCTTTTCCTCAATATCGGGGCCTTCTGTGCCCAAGTCTCTTTTATGCAAAGTCTCTTTTATGCAAAGTCTCTTTTATGCAAAGTCTCTTTTATGCAAAGTCTCTTTTATGCAAAGTCTCTTTTATGCAAAGTCTCTTGCTTCAGAGGGCATGATGTTTCACAACACAACGAACAAAGGTTCCTTCAGTTAATCTTCACATTGGCTGATTACTCTGCACCCCTGGATCCCCCTCCGATCTTTTCTCCACAATAGCCTCCCTTAGTTTGGCTTAGACCAACCATTCATTGTGGACATCCGTCGGTCGTGTTCACGCTTGTAGACACAATGTTCACGGGTGTATCACTGTCCACACCAATAAGTAGGCATCCCTCAGTCGGGTTCACAGTTGCCCCAAATAACACAGTTCACTTTGGTTTCACAACGTGTCAAAGACTTTCGACTGCACGAGAGGGTTATCTACAGGGGCGAATTTACAAAAAACAAGAGAACCCATTCGACTTCAAATTATGTAATACAAGCCTGCACAAGACCTAGTCAAGTTTACAAGTTGATAGCAATATACATCACTGCAGAAACTAATAACATTGAGGCTTATTTAGCCAATATAGAGTATATCTACTAATTATGAAAATCTTGTTTTTCCATCTTTTTCTTTCACTTTAATTAGTTATAGAATCAATCAAGGTTAACAAACCCTCCCTAAGAACCACTTAAACCTTGAGGTTGATTCCAAGATGGCCGCCGACACCAGGTAAACGTGTGTCGATGGCGCTCCGGTCCCTTTAACCTATTTTGGCGGTTCCACCACCCCCTACACGTTGAAGAGCGGAGAGCCTTAGCGGTCTGCATGTCCCCGCGCCTGGGGGCGGCCGCGGATGAGACGGGAGGAAGCAAAATAAGAGGTAGCTGACCCGGCGGGCATTGGAGGCCTGCAGGCTTGAGGCCCTGTGTATTGCGGCGGAACGGGTCTGGAGTCCTCACTCCCAACCCCCCTAGGCAGAGGAAGGAGCTTAGCGGTATTGGCGGGGCGGTCGCAGCCTCCGCTACATTGGGAGCCACCTCGCTGTCCAGCGGGCGGGGGGTTGGCATTACCCCAGACCCCCCGGAAGCTGAGGTGCTCTGACCCGACCAGAAGGAAGAGGAGAATCGGCGGCCGGCCCTGGTGCAGGGGGCAGCCTTTGAGAGCGACCCGGCGGGACTGCCACCCAAATCTGCGGGGCCCTGAATTTTGGCGTCACCCGTCAGCAGCTAATCGGGCGGGTGCCGACCCCGGATCGGGCCGGGACTGGCCCCCCAGCGCCTTTCCCGAGACTGTGGAGCGGCTTGATTCAGCGGCGGCTGGGGGCATAGCGACGAGAGCCAGCAGCGAGGAGAGCGGGCTTGGCAGCGGAGAGGCCCGGCAGCAGAAAGACAGCTGCAGCAAGAGACAGTAAGCGGTGGGGGAGTGAGGCCCGGTTTGCATTGGCCAGGGGGGGGGGGCCTGGAGGGAGAACACCTTGAGTCCGGTGGAGTTGCGGGGGGGGGGGCCCCTCTCTGGACGCGGTGGTCCCCGCCCCACCTGCTGCATCGTTTGGGAGCCGGGGTGGTGTCCGGGACTGGCGTCCGCTCCCCCGGGGTAAAACGGAACCGGGCTCGGCGGCGAAGTGCTGGAGCGTCCAGGATTGGCATCTGCTAGCCACCCCAGTGTAATGCGGACCCCGGCCACACACTGAGGCACCGGTGTGCCCGAGTCCAGCGCCTGCTACCCCCCAGCATAACGCAGAGCCCGGATACATGCCGAGGCGCTAGAGTGTTCGGGGCTGACACCTGCTCCCCCTGGCATAAGGAGGAGCCTGGTCACACACGTCGGGCGAGCACACCAGACTCCCGCACCCCCGCTGACTGGGAGGACGCATCTACATCATACCCACAAGGAGTACCAGATACTGCAGTGATGGGGGGCTGTGACCCAGCCCGGTCAGCAATAGCTTCTCGAGCAGGGCAACTAAGGCCCAGGTCACGCAATTATGGCAACCAAAATAAAAGCAAGGGGAGTAAGAGCGGACAGTCCCAGGGGGAGGCCCCGGCCCCATTATAGCCCTATGGGCAAGCAAAGACGCAGCTGAGGAGCGCAGGGCCACTCGGGAGTGGAGTGGGGGGGGTGGGGGGAGGGGGGGAGCAGGAGCATACCGAGACCTTGGAAATGTCTGGATCAATTTCACGTCAGGATCTGCGCGGGGTGCTGCTTGCACTTCAAGCGTCCTTGGGGAAAACCTTCCAGGAACAATTTCAGCTAATGCGGTCGGAAGTCAACCAGGCAGTGGCAGAAATCAAACAGGAAGTGAACCAGCTGGGGGAGGGAACGGACATCGTGGAAAAAGGCCTGCAGGAGGTAGGCAGGGAGGCTACGGAGAACAGCGAGGCGATAGAGAGGCTTGACACGGCTATGCGGAACCTGGAAATTAGAATGGAAGACATGGAAAACAGGTCTCGAAGGATCAACATCAGGCTGAAACTTCTGCCGGAGACGATAAAAGACAGGGACCTGAAGGAGACGGTTCAAGGGATATATGCAGAGCTGTTGGGGGAGCCCTCACCTGATCGGATTGAGTTGGACAGGGTCCACAGGGTGGGATTCCTCAACAAGAACCCTAAGTCCAGGGCGCAGGACGTGTTAGCCGCATTTACAAGATATGCTCAAAAAGAAGCGGTTCTCAGGGCCGCCAGACATAAAGAGCCGATCACCTTCAACGGCCAACGCATTGAGTTGTACCAAGACCTGGCCAGCAGCACCCTGCTCAAAAGACGACAATGGGGCCGACTCACCTCAAAACCTAAGGAAAAGGGGATCAGGTATAAATGGACCTTCCCGTTTGGGCTCGTCTTCGAGTGGGCCGGCTCTCAGAAGCGGATAACCACGATGCAGGAGGGGGCGGACATACTCCAAATTGACCTGGACCGGGACCCGCACAAGGGCCGGAGTGTGGCGAGCCCGAGTGGCCCGCAGGAGGCGGCGTGCGATCCAGGCCATGGGAATGGTCGGTGGTAGGCGAGGGGAAGAGGAGACCTGCACGGCGGAGGGCCCCCGGATAGGGGGGGGGACATGGAGCCAGTGGAGGAGGAGAGTCTCAGGGTCAAGGAGAACTGACTTGATGTCTGATTTGTCTTAGTGGGTGGTGGACAAAAAGGATGTTTCTGAGCAGGAGGAGGAGAGAAGGAGCTACGAGCAAACATCATGGGAGTGAGCAAACCTAGAGGGGGAGGAAGGGAGGTGGGTAGGCCTAGGGTTAAGGTCATCAGGGGGTGGGGGGAAAGGGGTTGGGGGCGTCTCAGGTGCTGTCAAAGGTGGTTCGTGCACCAGGGAGACTGGAAGGGTGCAAACGGGCGGAAGTGAGGGACAGACGGAGGGCCATGACAGGCAGGGGCAGAAGTCTACTCATAATTCAAATGGGTAACGCATAACGTCAGGGGCCTCAACACCCCGCTGAAAAGGAAAAAGTTGGAGCAATTTACGAAGCTGGGAAAACCAGACTTTCTGGGGCTGCAAGAAATGCATCTGCTCCGTAAGGATCAGTGCCGCTTGAGGCTGAGAGGGTTCGACCAGGTATTTCAGGTATCTGGTCCCATGAAAGCGGGGGCGGTGGCGCTGGCCATCAGAGGCTCTGTGAATTTCCGCATGGAGGACACCCTAAAAGATAGAGGGTAGGTTTGTGCTGGTGAGAGGCAAAATCTCAGAGGAAATGTTTACAATAGGAGTTATTTACGCGCCTAACACAGGGCAAGACCCCTTCCTCCGCGACATTGTAGGGAGAATAGGTGACTGGGCAAGGGGCCAGATAATCATAATAGGAGATCTAAATATTGCATGGGACAAGGCTAAGGATAGATCAGGGGCACCTAGGAATCTGGGTGGAGGGGCGGTGGCCTCGGCGGAACTAAGGGATAAAGTGGCGAGCATGGGGTTGAGGGATGTCTGGAGGGAACTGAAAGGGGACGCAGAGGGTTACACCTTTCTTTCTGAAGTTCACGGGACGCAATCTAGAATAGACTACATTTGGTCTCGGCTAACCTGGTGGGTAGAGTTCAGGGGATAGAGGTGGGGCCCATGGGAATAGCTGATCACAAAATACTGTCGATGCAGCTGGAACTGGGAGCGAGGAGAAAGGGGCTATGGGGTTGGAAATATCCAGAATATTTGCTGAGAGATCCTTTGGTAAGGGAGGAGATAGAGGGTAAGATGAGGGATTTTTTTGATAACAATAAGAGAGGGGACACGGGAGAAGATATAAGATGGGACGCATTTAAGGCTACGATGAGGGGAGAAATCATAGCAGCCAAAGCACAAAGACAGAAACAGCTGCAGGCCCTAGAGTCCCGGCTGTAGGCGGAGGTCGAGGAGGCAAGGAGCAGGGTGGAGGTGAATCCCAGCAGGTCTAATCAGAAGGACTATAGGAGAGCGGTGGGACAACTGGAGGTCCTCCGTACTAAAAAAGCAGAGGGGGCCCTGCTTTTTGTGCGGCAAAATTTCTATGCAAAGGGAAATAAGGCCGGCGTCCTGCTGGCCCGCCTCCTTCGGGGAGCGGCCGCGAAGAACACAATCACGGCATTGAACTCGGATAAGGGGGATAGGGTTACTCTAACAGAAGACGTTCGAGAAGCTATGGCTGAATTTTACGAGACCTTATAGACATCGCAGCACCCCTGTGACCTGACCCAGGAGAAATTCCTGGAAGGCGTTAACTTGTGCAAGCTTGAGGGGGAGGCCCAGGCTAGTCTTCAGCAAGACATATAATGGAGGAGGAGGGGAGTTATTCGGAGGTTGCCCGCAGGAAAGGCCCCGGGCCCTGATGGGTACTCAGCTTCCTTCTACAAGACTTTTGCTGGGGTTCTGTTACCACAGTTAACCTATCTCTTCAACTCCTTTAAAGGTAGCGGCCACACCATCTCATCTATGAAAGAAGCCAAGATTTCCCTGATTTTAAAGGCGGGTAAGGACCCTCTCAAGAGATCCTCCTATAGGCCTATAGCGCTTATCAATGTAGATGGAAAAATATACACTGAAATCCTAGCAAATAGGCTAGAGGGGCTTCTCCCGGACCTGATCCACCAGGACCAGGCGGGATTTGTGAAGAGGAGGCAGACTGCGGATAATATTAGAAGGGTGGCCCACCTAGTGGAAAAGGCGGAAAAGACTAGTACCCCGGCAGCGCTTCTATCCTTAGACGCGGAAAAGGCGTTTGACCGGGTGGAATGGTCCTTCCTCTTCAAGGTCATGGGAAAAATGGGGCTGGGAAGCACCTACCTACAGATGGTCAAGGCAAACTATGAGGGCCCTTGAGCGAGGGTGGTGGTTAACAGTACCTTGTCCAGATCGTTCCAACTCCAACGGGGTACAAAGCAGAGTTGTCCCTTATCGCCCCTGCTCTATGCGATCTACTTGGAGCCCCTCCTGCAGGCGATTCGGGAATTGGAAGGGATTCAGGGAATACCGTTTGGGGGGAGACAGCACAAAGTGGCGGCCTTCGCGGACGATATGTTACTCGCTCTGACCAACCCCATAGAATCTACTAGGCAATGCAGGCTATTGGAGGATTTTGGGGAAGCATCTGGCCTACGCATTAATATGCATAAATCCGAATTGATGGACCTGACGTTGGCAAGGGAGGAGAGGGATGGAGTTAAGAGGGTCAACGCCCTTCACCTGGCGTCCGCGGAAAAATCACGTACCTGGGGGTGAGAATCACTCCGGCCCTTAAAGGGTGGTACGGGGTGAACTACCCCCTCTTTTGCAAAGAAATAAAAAAGACTCTAGTGGTGGAACCTCCGGATTTCCTGGATGGGGAGGCTGGAGGCAATAAAAATGGTCACCCTCCCGAGGTTGCTCTACCTCTTCCAGGCTATTCCCCAGGCGGTCCCGACCAGCTTTTTTAAAGAACTTCAGGCGATGACAAACAAGTTTATTTGGGAGGGGAAAGGGGCAAGGGTTAGCAGGCAGCTGCTTATGGCTCCGAGGAGGGGCGGCGGACTAGCACTTCCCAACTTCCGTCAATATTACGAGGTGGCCCAGCTAAGGGTGATTAGGGAATGGCTTCGGGAAGGGGAGGGAAAACACTGGGTTACGATGGACAGAGCGGTCACGCAGCATGCATTGGGGGAGGTCCTGTGGCCACCCAGACACCATCGGCCATGCCATATGTATCTGAGCTCCATCACCAAGTTGGTCGCGGACAATTAGGACAGACTGGTCCAACGCAAAGGAATCTCAACCTATCCATCCCCATGCACCCCTATCTTTAATAATAAAGATTTTACTCCCGGGCTGGAGGGAGGGGCGTTCAGGAACTGGCGGGAGGGAGGTTGCCGTTGGATGCGAGACATGTTCATAGGAGGGGAGATCAGCACCTTCGTGGAGTGTAAAAGGGACTTCGCATTGGGGGAGGGCAAAAGGCTGAGATACTCTCAATTGCGGCATTGGCTTCTTCACCCCAAGAACAGGGATGCGGCCACTAGACCGCCGACCCCTTTTGAGAAATTCTTGATGACCAATGATGGATCGACGGGCCTCATTTCGCAGCTGTATAAGGTCCTGGAAGAGGCTACCCCGAGGCCGCAATGGGCATATATGGGAAGGTGGGAAAGAATATTGGGGAGGGAAATAGAGAAGACGGAGGGGGAAAAGCTATGGAGGAAAATCCCCAAGCTGGCAAGAGCCTCGCATACCCGGGAAGCTTGGTATAAGATACTGTACGGGTGGCACTATACTCCAGCTCGTCTGCATAGGATTTACCCAGGGTCATCTGGAACCTGCTGGAGGGGATGTGGTCAGGAGGGCACTGCGGAACATATCTGGTGGAGATGCCCGAAAATAGCCCCGTTCTGGGAAGACATCAAACAGGTGATGGAACAAGCGTTTGGATCAGAGGGAAGCATATCCCCGGAATGGTCCCTATTAGGTCTAGGGCCAGCAGTACCGCCAGGCAGCCCAAGGGGTAGGGAAAGAGCAAGGGTGATGCTCACTTTGGCAGCAATGATAATCATCGCTCAAAGATGGAAAGGGGCAGCTGTACCGATGTTCCAAGACTGGTTGCACAAAGTTTGGGAGATGATAGCGATGGAATGGGCCTCCTATGCTATGAACAATGCAATACAGGACTTTGCAAGTGAGTGGGGGGGGGGGTCCTCACCTTCTTCAGGGATGACTTCAGGATTGGCTGGCGCCCGCAGCGTCTGAGACTCCTGGATCTGGAATGATCCTGTATGAACACTTTGGGGGGACGATAAGCCACGCAAACCTTGTTGCAGCACCGTGGGGGACAGGGGAGGGCAGGAAGGGGGGTGTTTGGGGTTGGTTACATTTGTTCAAAAACCTAATAAAGAGAATTTAAAAAAAAAAACCTTGAGGTTTCCAAAAAAGAGGTCTTTCAGAATGATTGCCAAAACAAATATGGAACAAGCCTAGTATCTACAATATAAATACTAAAAAACAAAGACAACAAGTTTATTACAAATGAGAAGTATCAGAAAATAAAAATGACATTCTTAACCACCCAACTATTTGAAAGCGTTTCCTTTCTAAATTACGATGTTGGTGCGACTTGGATAATCCTATTTAGAAAACATATCTACGAGGGGTTTGGTTCGACCCTCGTATGACCACTTTGATACTCCACGCCGCCCTCCCCTTGGCCTCTTTGTGTTTGTAGTTTCTCAATTCAATGCCTTCTCTTTTTTCATGAGAGGTACCAGTTAGAGATATGCGAATGGACGCCCACGTGGCGCTGGACCACTCTACCTCTGGTACGTAGTTTGTTCACAAAATACCACTTTCTATTATCTTCTCTTTCTGTAGAATGTAACCACTGCAACATTGAGTCCAACACATTCCGGTCTTACTATCGGTTCCTTCTGACTCACCGGCTGTGCTGAACTCGTTGGCTTTTCTTCGGTTATGAGAGTCAGGGACGGTACCACAGCGGCAAGCACCTCTCCCCACCCTGACTATCAGTGCGGGAGGGCCCTGTGTACCGTTGACATCTGTCAAACCACTCGACAGCTGCGATTCCTGGTCTTGCGTTTCTTTCTTTGGAGGCTTTGCAGGTCTGGGTTGAAAAGGGCAAGGGCAGTTCCCTCCTGGTTGTCCTCTGAAGTCCTACCGTCTTTCCCCTGCGTATAAACTGCCGTCCCGGAATGGCTGCTTCCTTGTGCATCTGGCCTTGCTCAACTTCTGCTCTCGTGCTCCGCCTTTCATCCCTGAGCGGAAGGTAAAGGGCTGTCTGGTGCAACCCTCCAGATAAGGTGCGTATTGGGCCTTTTTACGCACAGAAATCTTGTCGATACGGCCCTTTTAATTCTTCCTTGTGTACAGCTTACACAGCCTATTTATAGCAGCACCCCCATAAATCTTGGGGGTCACTGGAGACAGGCTGGCCAGCAGCAGCTTGTAAACACACTCTTTACTTTAGCCATCGACAGTTCCTTGAAAGAAGCAACTGAGATGAGTCCTGATCTATTTTTTTTAACACTGTTAAAATTTCTAACACGATAATACTTTCTGAGTAATGTAGAAGGAAATTAGTGTTTTGTTCACTTTGTTTAACTGCCTGCATTGTGTAGGTTAGAGTGTTATTAAAGAATTGTGAATCCTGAATATGCTTTTCACATTGCTTTAGGACACATGTAGTATTGTGTAAAATGAAAACTAGCGCTGCATTTCTGCTTCATTTTCCTCTGTTTTGATCAGCTTTAATAGAGGCAGCGCAGTTGCAGCATCATGGGCACTTCATACTTTTTTTCTTTTCATCACAGAAGCACATCAATTGCGTTTGATGTCTCGGAAGTTTTAGAATTGCCTCCCAGAAAGCAGTTGTTTATGAGAAGGAAAAGCTTTTGGTGTTCTATATGAAGATGTTTTTTATTTAGTCTTAAGATTGTAAGTGTCTGTGCATACATGAAAGGGCACTGTACATGGTTTGTTGTCTTGGAGAGCAAATAATAGCTGGGCATGTAGTCTGATCTTTACTTTAACTCCCTTTCTGACCACCCGCCCACCGCAAGCAGGTATAATGGATGCAGGTAGCAGCAGTACTGTTTATATTTTCAGTGACACAGATTGTACGGGTACCTGTGAACAGGACTGCTATAATATTCAGGCAAAGTAGCCTAATTTATTAGCAAAGCTGCCATATGCATGTCATGGCACAGTGTCAATTATTCACAGCAGGGCTGATTGCATCATACCCACATTTCTTAGCAGGACTTCTATGTTTTGGGACAGTACCTGAATTTCTTAAGAGCTGCTGTAATGACAAAGCACGAACATGTGTTGGCATTTTCTGCAGCGAGCTAAAGTACTGAGCAGGAACAGTGTCTAAGCTCTTTGCACCAGTTTCACTACAGAATTCCAGAATCCCATTATTGCGATGTTGAAAACCTTGCATGGAAAACAAAAAATGTCCCCCAAAGAATAGATGGGGCAAGGTGTTGGGTAGGGAGGGGTGTTTAATAAAGTGGGTGGATGTGGATGTGGAGGTGTGCTGCGAGCGAGCCTCCCCTGCTTTAAAAATGCAGAAAATGTGTTTTACATGCAGGAGTTACGACCTTGCAGTAAAACATTTGGTATTTTCACGTAAATCCATCGCACCACCCTCCTGAGCTGGTGTGATGCACACTGGCGGACATTGTGAGAAGATGGCAATGCTGTCATGTACTTCAATCCCTCCTACTCTGCATTGCGCTTTTCAAAACTTCTAGCCCACTACCAAAAATCTAGCACATTTCAAAGCCTCATGAATCTGACTCACGTAGGATAGTCCAAACAGGCCAAGACATTTTGACTAGCCAGTTATTTAAGGCAAGCCTCACATGGAACTGCCAGTGCCTTAACACAATGTGCCTTTCCAAGTCAGCAGCTTGTTGGGAAAGGTAGCTTAGTTGGTCAATAACCCTGCTGCAGAAATAATTGTGTAACCTGTTAGGTCAAATCCTGTTGATAGGTGAGCTAATGCATCTGCATCAGAGGTATGTTTAAGATGCAGGTAACATTCAATTCCAACAGAGCTGACTTAGCCTTTGACTTATCAAAAGGACTACTAAATGTTCAGTGATTCAGAATACACCTCAGGATCATACAATTGCAGTGCCTTTTTTACAGCGACACTGAATGTTGACTTTTTATTTCGACCCCATATATATGTGGGGGGGATGTGTACAGTATATAATGAATGTAGGAGGTAGCCGGGTGAGGCAGGGGGGGGGTCTCCCCCTGCATATATATCGGGTGAAAAGGGTGTTGAATCTTTTTATTTTTAAATCCGCATTTTTGGTGGTCACAGTAAAAACAGCACAGTGATCACATGCATCCCTTCTCATCAGGCCTGCTAATACCTGTAATGTCTCGAAACACACACATCTGATCAGGGCTGCTATGCATGTAATGACTCAGAAGAAGCACATCCCATGTGGGCTTCTATACTTGTAATGGCGCAGAACACACATCTAATCTGGGCTCTTATACTTGTATGGCATACAGTTCTGGTAAAGCATCTGCATTCAAGCAAGTATTGCATCTGGTAAGACACCTCCAACTCTATATTTCCCAGCCTAATGACCAAAAGAAGGTTTGCACACATCAAAATGGAGCACCCAATGGTAAAGCTGCAGTGGATTTGTAACTGGAAAAGGCATTTTCAGATTTTTAAATGTTATGTTAATAGACAAAAAGGCGAGAAAGAGCAACTCTGAACCTAAGCAATACAGGAGAAAAAAGTGAGGGGTGGGGGGAGATGCAGCGAGAACAAAGAATGCATTAGACAATCCAAAACAGTAATTCAAGCAACAGGAAGAGAGAGACCAATGAGCTACATAAAAGACCAACAAAGAAAGTGAGAATTGTAACGGAGGTAAATAATTGGAGACACACATTAGGAGTCGGGGATAGAAGCAGAGCAAAAGAGACATATAGAGACAGTAAAATAAGAAAGCAGATCAACAGCAGACAGGGAGATCTGGAAATAGAAAATCCAGATTAGAGAAAGGCAGGCCAATATTATAAGAGGCAGTGCAAAAAAGATAATGAAAAGGAGTAGCAACCACAACAGAGAAAATGAAAAAACAGATAAAGCCAGAGTAATGACATGAGAGAGGAAGAGGAATTATATCAACCGATATATAACAATGTAGGAAGGAAACAGCAATAATAGAATGCAGAGATGAGAGAGGGAGAGTGACAGAGCAACATAACTCAAAACTTGGCATAGCAAGAGTGAGAGGCAGAACATCAGAAAGTGAGAGACCAGGGAGACAGAGCGGCAAAGGGAAGGAGAAATGGAGCAAAAATATGGAGTGGCTGTCAAGCAGGTATTGCCAGGCAGCAACAGGAGGCCCGAGAGGCAGAGAAGTGATGCTGGTAGAGTGAAGGACTTGATTTATGATGGAACTAGCTGGCATTTGTTAGTAGTTCTTAACAGAGTTTTGGTGTCAAAGTATAATGAAGATGAAGCTGGGTAGTACGCATCAACAAGTTCTTTGTCACTAATATTTTTGAACACAGTTTGAATTTTACGCTCAAATTGGATAGTTGTCAGACACTTTTTTACTCTCTTGCAAAGAAGAAACTCATTTTGACTCTCTTGAAGTTGGATTTACTTTCCAATTCTAAAAACTGGGAGTAAAATATGCGCAGCAAAATCCTATCTGGAGCACTGGTCGGGTGTGTATAATAAAAAAAATAGTTATCGGCAATTGCCCGACTCTGCCTGACCCTTGTGTTGGAACATGTCTGGTAAACGGCTCTGGTGTTAGTCCGTCGCTCACGTAGTGAGAAAGTGTTTGTGTCAGAAACGGGTGGGGGGGGGTGGGATGTAGAGTTTCTAAATACCCTACTGGGCAGGATGGGGAAAAGGGTGTCATAAGGAAGGGGATACCCCGTCCCACCCTTTGGTGTCCCACTTCCACTCTCCAAAGACCCCTCCCCCCATCCAGGTGATCCTCCTCCACTGGTCTACCCCCGGGAACTGGATCCAATAGCGATGGCTGTGCCCTGGCCACCTGGATGATAGATCTCCAGGGACTAGCGGGTGAGACACCTTCAGGTTTCTCACACCACATTTTCAGATATACACTGGTGATTCTCAGAACCTACTTTCTGCCCTTGCTTGCTCTGATGATTACTTTATTCTCTCCGTCCTCCAAAACTCAAAGACTCTACAATTGAAAACTTCCTCTGCCTCAACCGCTCCAAAGCTGAAATTACCTGCTTTGGTTTTCCAAGACTTTTTGCCTCCCCTTCAACTGGTTAGCCACTTGGTTCTCCCACTGTTTCCAGCACTGCCCAGAAACGTTGGCCTTCTGTTGGGTTGTAACTTGTCTTTCTTTACTTCAGTCCATACAGTTGCACACCCATGCATTTTCAGCTTCACTTGACTTCTTACCTGGCCACACCTTGGAAGATAATTATTCTTCATGCCCTCATACTTTTAGAAATTAGTGTTTAGCACTACTTCTTATGAGGGCCTAACTACGAAGTTCGTTAGAAAGCTGCATCTCTGCCAAACAAGTGTCAGGCACATGTTCCAACTCAAATCTTTTGATCCCTTCTGTCTTCAAAGTGCTGAACTGGTTTCCCATTTTATAGAGCTAAATCTCACTTCTGACCTCTGCATACTGTTAATCTGCTCTTTTGTGCTCCACCTCATTTTGGGGCATCTTAACATATGCAAACTACCTATAAAACTGTAGTCACAGCCAGGACACTTTTAACCCTCAGTTTGATCTGATCTCTCTCTCCCCTGCGCCTCCTACACCCCTACATCTTAACATATATATTATACCTGCAACTCTGCAATCGCAACCTTTTGTAAAGCCAGCACGCAGATCTTCCTCCATTTTGTTCCTCAAAATCTACTGATACATACCTCTAATTGCCCCATGGTGTTCAATGCTTTAATAATGTATGGTGCATTTCCTTTCTTCTGTGTATGTACATCTGTATACACCTACTTTAATAATGTTAAGTGTAACGTTTTTTCACACCCTTGAATGTTTGCCAGCACTGTAATGTCATTCCGTACCCCTTCCTGCACCGAGACGTGTTTTCCTCTGTACGCGGTTATTTAACAAACCCCACAATAAATAGAAAAGAAGAAAGCCTGTGCATGTTAGGCCGGAAATCTTAGTGGGACCTCTTTTTCTAACTGGGGCTGTCTCCCAGTCTCTTAATAGTTTTGGGTGTCTGAAAATTGCAAATCGCTTTTAGTGTTATGTGCATGGTAGCACAGAAAGGTAGCTGCGGTAGGAATACTCCCAGAATACCCAATTCCCTGATTGAATTCTGCCTCACCCAGAAAGTGTGTTAGTGCATAGGCAGCTTTATTTTGCCTTTGGTTTCATCACTCTGGATATTGTTAAGGCCATCTGAGACACTGCAGACTCCAGTAAATGGTTCAAGAGTTTGTTATTAGGCAGAGCTCAAATTATGTGAAAGCTTCATCATATGTGATTAAAATGTGGCACACTAATGGCCATCCCTAGCCTAAAGACCTCCGTTTTTTGTTTGTTTTACCCCTCTGGGATTTTCTAGAGGACAATCTTTCCAAATAGTTGCTCAGGATTTCTGGTTCTCAATATGATCTGGTGCATTTTCAACTGCTCGGTTATTGGCACTCTGCACTTTCATGACTTTGTGTTC
Source organism: Ambystoma mexicanum (assembly GCF_040938575.1). Taxonomy (NCBI): domain Eukaryota; kingdom Metazoa; phylum Chordata; class Amphibia; order Caudata; family Ambystomatidae; genus Ambystoma; species Ambystoma mexicanum. The sequence goes on from NC_090929.1 coordinate 794,370,799, forward strand.
CTGTCCGGATATTAATTTCTCACGGTTCCCCTCTGTCAGTGATTCCACTCCTCGTCCTTCTTCGCTCTCTTCCTCTTTAATATTTGCTCCTCCTATCCCACTGGTGGTCTCACACCACTTTCCCCCCGCTTGTCCCATCCTCTCTTTCCCACTTTACTCTTTCCTCCTCTTCCATTCTCTCTCCTCGTCTCCCTCTACCCCTCTGCCACCTCTCCCCTCCCTATTCTTTCCTCTCCTCTCCTCATTCTCTCCAGCCTCCTCTTCCCCCTCTACTTCCTCTCACCCTCTCCCCCCTCTCTCCCTCTCCTCTCCCCATCAATCTCTTGCACAGTCTCTTCTACGCTCTGTTCCTTGTCCTACCTCTGCATGTTCTCTCGGTCCGCCTCCTCGCCAACTTAACTCAACTGAACAACCCACCTCTGCGTATTTCACTGCATTTCTCGATCGTGGATAACGTAGTTTGTTTTTGCCCATGGGGTTTCTGGGATCTGAAGTCCTTCAAGGAAAAAGAGAACATTGGCCAGAGTAGGGTTTAACAAAGCACATAATGGAGGGTGCAGAGCCTGGGTGCCCTACCAACTCCCTCACCACTTCTGTGGGGAAGGACTGGCTATGGTTCCATAAAAACTTGCTTCTAAGCAACCAAACATCGTAAATGTAGGTTGTAAACGCAACGATCACCAAATTAGCAAATGTGCTTTAAGATAATAAAAATGCTTCATATAAGTATCTAACATTTCTGATGCTTGTTAATCTGCTTAGAAACACATGCTGTGCATATAGTCTGACATCCAGTGGTAACCGCAGAGTATTGCATTTTGTCTTTCGAGAATCGAAAGGGGACGTCGACATAGGCGTGCCTGTAACACTATCCCTAAGTGACGTGTAGTGTACCCAAAATCCCTCGCGCGTCGAGGTCCCTCAGATTGTACTGGTCACCTTATACGGAGCTCATCCAGAGACATTGCTATTGTTATTGGTCTTCTATTATCAAGGTTATTGAATATTATCCTACCATCCCTTCCATCGACGGCTGTTTCCAGATCTCCGCCGAAGATGGTTCCACAGAGCTCCGACCGACAGTGTTCCGGTCGTCACTGCCAACCACGTGGCCTGGCCGACCTACACAGTAGGGAGAGTGGGGTCGGGTGGACATTTCCTTTTCTAAGAATGCCTTTCCCTTTCCCCTCTTTGTTCCCTGGCTCTTTTCGTCACTACTTATTTCCTCAGCTATGGAGAGGACTCCATTTAGGTTTTGTCCTTCTTGCAAGGCCGAATTCCCCTGGAGAGATAAACACTGTGTGTAATCAGTGTTTGCTCCTTAATCACGACGAGACGGTTTGTGCGGCTTGCAAGCTCCTGCGTCTTAAGACACTGAAGGAGCACAGTGTGAAGCGGTGGGCGGCCTACAGAATGTCGCAGGCCGAGTCTAGTTCTCTCACTGCCACAACCACCGATTGTGACGAGGGGCTGAGTGACGAACATGCCTCCGAATCGGAGGCGATTGACCTCTCGGCGGAGCATTCTCGCTCTGCCGTCTGTCCCCGGCCCCACTAGGCAAGACTTGGGTCCTGCTATGGGGACTGTACACCACAATGACGCACATGTTTCACACACTAAGAGCACAACCCCAGGGACGTCTTCGACTAAACAGTCGAAGCGGTCCATAGCGCCAACGGGCACACCAATAACTTCGGATTTGCCCACCGATTCTCAGGGTCAGCAGCCCTTCCCGCAACCGCAGATGCGCCTTGCGACTGGGCCCTCTAAATCGAAGGGCGCTGCCCCCAATATTCAAGAGTCCGTTGAGACTCATCGGAAGAAGGCGTTCACGGCCGAGAAGGCCCCTGTTCCGCCGAAAATAACCGCGCAACCTCAGGCCCGCACCTTACAACTTCCCAACTCTGAGGTGATTACCGAAAGCATTGCTAGGATTATTTCGGCAGATGGTCAGAATTAACGGTCCAAGGATTCATCGAGACCCAAGGACAATTCCAAGGATTTCTCGAAATCCAGGGATAGGCCGAAGGATTCATCGAAACCCACGGAGAGGCCCAAAGACCAACAGGACACGCATCAACCGTCGGTCCCCCGAAAAAACTTTTCGGAAGGCACTGGAGGGATATCTTTGACGTTAAAGGAGAAATCTCGACGATTGGCGACAGATCCACTACGGGAGCCTTTTCCACCCCTGGTCCCCTCTGCTTCATCTATTTGGACCAGAGAGAAATTTGAGGGATGTATGGATAGGCTAGAGAGGTTTGTAGAACTCTCTGAAAAATCCACACCCAAAAGACCTAGAAAGGAGAACCCCCTTCTCCCTGTGGCTAATCTTCAGAAGGTCTTTGATCCTTCTCAAGAGGAAGAATAATACATTTATGACCTCACTGAGGAGGAGTCCCAGGTGTACTTATACAATCAGGATGAAAATCCCTTTGCTGACACTGAGGATGTTCATTTGGACTCCACAGAAGTTTGGGGAGACAACCCCAACCCAATTGATCCTCGCCCTTGGCAGTCACCTACTCCGACACCGGAACCTGATGCCTTGTGCTTACACCCCCCCCCCCGCCACCTCCCCCAACCACACCCACTCTCCAAGCCTCCCCGGTCGACGACCAAATGGCATTTAACACCATATTGAGGAAAGCAGCAGAACATTTCCATATTGCTACCCAGGAGGCTGTCCCAGAAGCTAATTTTGTGGAGGACATTCTAAAAGAAATGCCACCGACCAGCCAAGCTATTCCTCTGCTAAGTTCCATCAGGAAGTGGTTGGCACCTTCTTTGACACCTGCCTTAACTAGAGCAGTAAATCCTAGGGTAGAAAAATTGTTTCAACCCTCCCCCTCTGACCCCTTTTACATCAGGGCTCGCGCTACTCCAGATTCACTTGCAGTAACAACGAGGAAGAGAGCAGGGGTTTCCCTATCAACTGGAGAGGCACCCCCTGACAAGGAGTGTAAGAGACTTTATAATCTAGGGAAAAGGGTAACGGCGGCTGTAGCCTTTTCCACTAACAATGCAAATAATACAACCTTGTTGGCCAGTTATGCTGATGCACAATGGGCCATGCTTCAACAAGTCCCTAAACCGCTGCAATCTCGCCTGCTCTCCACGGTTGCAGAAGGCAGGTTAATCAGAGTATCCTTAAAAATACTTTGGATGCAGCAGAGACAGCTGGCAGATGCCTGGCTCAAGGTACCCTCCTGAAGAGACTCGCATGGTTATGCAGCTCTGGTTTTTAACTAGAGACCCAAGCCTCATTAATAAACCAACCAGTGGACGAAACTAATTTATTTGGAAAGGCGGTTGATGAAGCGCTCAAACCGCTAAGCAAGAGCATGACACCCTCAAGACCCTGGATCAGATCACCCAGAGGCCTTTTCCGAGGAGGGGGGAGCGGGTCTAAATGTTCATTTTATGGTCAACGTTTCCCTCAGAACCAATACAGCTTGGGAAATAATTGGTCCTCTATCCAAGGAGCAAACACCTACACCACCCCGCATCCCCCAAGAGGCCAACGTCGTGGTAAAGGAAGGGGTTGGAATTCTACCCCTCGATGCTCCCCGGCCTCGGGCCAAAAATGACCCACAGATCCGGGTCCCCTTCCATGCCTCCCCGGTCGGGGGCCGGCTAACATCATTTCTTCAAGCATGAGAGGGGATAACTACAAACCAGTGGGTACTCAAGACCGTGGCCCACGGGTACTGTATAGAATTCAGCCCCCCCCGCCCTAAGTCCCTCCAATTAAGACCTCCGTGAGCAAGACGCCAGACGGCAGAACATCTGCGCATCCTGCTACAAGAAGTCGAGACCCTGCAGGAAAAGGGCGCCATAGAAGTCGTGCCTCTTCTACAGGTAGACCAGGGTATTTATTCAGTGTACTTCCTTGTACCCAAAAGGGATCTCACCATGCACCCTGTATTAGATTTGCGCCCAGTGAACAAATTTGTCAAACCCCAAAAGTTTTACATGGTCACTCTGCAGGAAGTAATTCCCCTGCTCACACGGGGATTACATGGCAACATTGGACATGAAAGATGCATACTTTCATATTTCAATGTTGCTGGAGCACAGAAAATACCTCAGATTCATGATACAGAACAAGCACTATCAGTTCAAGATATTACCCTTTGGCATAGCCTCAGCGCCAAGGGCGTTTACAAAGGTAGTGGCAGCAGCACACCTGCATAGGTTATCCATCCTGGTGTACCTCAACGACTGGCTCATAACAGGGGATTCCTAAGAAACATGCCTGTCAAATACCCAAAAGCCAATAGACCTCTTATTCAGCCTGGGATTCTCCATCAACGAGAAGAAGTCAAGCTTAGAGCCCAGTCAAGTTGAGCAGTTCCTAGGGGCTCTAATTCGAACAAGGGACGGCCTCGTCTTCCCCTCCAACAAGAGGGTCCAAAACATGCTGTTTCAGGTCCCACAATATGTAGCCAGTCGAGAGGTGATCGTACGCTAGGCTATGTGACTGTTAGGAATGATGGCGTCATGCATTTATTTGGTTCCTCACGCGCAAATGCGCATGCGTCCAATGTAGGAGTGGCTCAACAGCCAGTGGTTTCAGGCCAGCCGACAATGGGACGATCTAGTGGTTGTCTCGCCAGCCCTCGTTCTCTCGCTACGGTGGTGGTTGAGGGAGAACTTCTTGAAAGGGAAATCCTTCACTACCCCCGCAGTGGAGTCCACTCTAACTACAGACTCATTTCTCACAGGATGGGGAGCTCATCTGCTCCAACAGACACCTCACAGAATTTGGTCGTCAGACATGGCATCCAACCACATAAACCTGTTGGAACTGTTAGCAGTATTCAAAGCACTGAAAGCTTTTCAGACACAACTGCAGGGGAAGACGGTCCTGATCCTCACAGACAGCACCATGGCCATGTACTATCTCAACAAACAGGGGGGCACTCACTCTCCAGGGCTATCCAAACTGGCCCAGAACATTTGTAAGTGGGCTCTCAAACACATGTTCCAGGGGAACACAATCTTCTGGCAGACGTACTCCGCAGAGATTTCCCGCTACCAATGGAGTATGATTGGCAAATAAATGAAAACATTGTCTCCAATGTTTTTGCAGAATGGGGCTTCCCAGAGATCGACTTTTTTGCAACTCTGGAGAACGCTCAATGCCAAGACTACACCTCCAGGTACCCACAGAACCGCTCCAAGTGGAACGGACTCTGGATCACATGGTCAGAGAAATTTGTTTACGCCCCCCCCCCCCCGACTTCCCTAATCAACAAGATGCACCAGGAACCAGCCACCATACTATTGGTGGCCCCCATGTGGGCCCGCCAAACATGCTTCACTCATCTGATGGAGATGTCTCTGAAACTACCTTGCCCTTACAACATGTTGTCTCAGGACAAAGGGGAGACACTTCACCCATGCCCGCAAACATTGAACTTAGTGGCCTGGCCCCTGAGGTCATAGATTTCGGACATCTACAACTCCCTCACTCACCCACGTTTTGCGCCTAAATTTATCTCGAAGTTCCATGTGAACCAATCAATAGAACTGCCTACTTTCTTCCAGAACCCTACTAACGTGGACGAGAGAAGCCTACACACATTAGACGTGCGTAGGGCAGTCATGTTTTACCTGGATAGAACTAAACCACTGAGAAAGACAAACCAATTTTTCAGTGGCAGCTGGTAGAGGAGGGGATCCTGTCTCTAAATGAGCCATCTCTAAGTGGATTGTTAAATGCATCACACTCTGTTACACTCTTGCTAAGAGAGAACTGCCCTTCAAGCCTAGAGCACACTCTACTCGGGGCACTGGGGCTTCCATAGCATTCATTGCAAATGTTCCCCTAGAGTCCATTTGCAAAACGGCAACCTGGAGTTCTGTACACACCTTTACAAAACACTACTGCCCAGACACTCATTCTAGGTCTGATTCTAAGGTGGGACAAGCAGTACTGAGACATCTTTTCACTACTGTTCCTTCTCACAACCCACCTCTGGGTACTGCTCGCTAGTCTATGCACAGCATGTGATTCTGAGCAGATTAACAAGCATCTGCAGACATGCATTACCGTAAAAGCATTTCTGATGATTGTATCTGCTTAGATTCACATGCGCCCACCCTTCCTCCCTGCTTGGATTGGAAGGGACATAGACGTCTTACTACTTTTTCTCTTTTCTGTACTCACTCACAATAGTCATATGCTCCCTCACAGCAGAGAAAATACAATCAGAGGGACCTCGACACGTGAGGGATTTTGGGTACACTACACGTCACGTAGGGATAGTGTTAAAGGCATGCCCATCTCGACGTCCCCTTTTGATTCTCAAGACAAGATGCAATAATCTGCGGTTACCACTGGATGTCGAACTATATGCACAGCATGTGAATCTAAGCAGATGCAGTCATCAGAAATGCTTTAATGGTAAGTAATGCATGTCATTTCAGCAGAACAGGCTTCAGTAGCTTATTTCTAAGACTCAAGTAGCAAAGACATAAGAACAAAAAGTGCACATTATCTTCTATGTGTGATAAACCTAAAGATGTCTCACCCGCTAGTCCCCAGGGTTCTGTCATCCAGGACACGGCCATCGCTTTTGGATCCAGTTCCTGCGGTTGGACCAGTGCGGGAGGATCACTTGGATGAGGGGGAGGGGAAGGGGGAGTGGAATTGGGACACTGAAGGTTCAGACTCGGTATCCCCTTCCCAATAACACCTTTTTTTTAGGATACCTCTGAATTCAACAGCCCCCCCCACCCCTCCCCGCGCCCCCCTTTCCCGACACAAACACATTTTCAGATAGTCCAACAAGACAGAAAACAGACTAACACCCGAGCCGTATGACATGTCCCAACACAAGTGTCAGGCAGAGTTGGGCAATTACTGACAATTACACACACCTGACTTCCTTCACACTTCCCCACATGGATAAAAGATGGAGCACGAAAAACGCACTCTGAGCGAGGCAAAACACCTGAGTAAGCAGCAGTTCTGAGATGGCGGTTTAACACGAGGAGAAAGATGGCAAGTCCAGAAATGGTTGCAAGGAGGGAATTGCCCTTGGCCTTTTCATCGAGAGAAGGAAACCATTACTTTAAAGAATCCTCCAGGATAAGAAACATAAAACCGGGAACTAATGCTGAAGAAAGGTGCATTGTGTGTTGAAGGTACACAGGGCTCTCCTGCATTGATAACCGAGGCGGAGAAGAGAGTTTGCTGCCATGGTACTATACTTGGCTCTTGTAACAAAGCTGTTCCAGTAAAATCGGCACAGCTGGTGAGTAGGGGGAGACTGATGATAGACCGGTCTGTGTTAGACCCACGGTCGCAAGCGACAATATTGTACTAATAGATCTGCAAAGGAAAGCAGAAGGTGTATGTGATGAGCGACGCAAATGAAATTGAATATCCAAGGAGTGAGTGAACTTTTGAAAGCAAAATACCAAACAGAGTGGTCCAGCACCATGTGGGTGCTGATTCGAAAGTGAACTGTGAATACGAAAGGCAAGTGTGAACCTGACGGAGGGATGCCGAAATTTTAAAGTATAAAGTTGCAGTCGAAGTGGTCCTGCAACGGGTCATGCCAAATCCTGTGCCCTGCTGAGTGAGGCTTATTGCAAAAGGGGATATGAGCCCGACGCAAGGGGGATTCGGGGTGAACCGTGAGTCACCCGAGAGATTTTACTACAAAAGGGGATCTGAGCCTGGCTGAGGGGGATACAGGGTGAAGAGTGATTTGCCTTACTTTCTACAAGCTAGAACCATCAAAAAACATTCCAGCAGGACTGTTATTATTTGATGTTCGTAGCTTGCTCCCATCTTAGATTTAAGTTTAGATAGGCGTTTATCACACCCTTGTTAAAAGTTCAGTAAACCCCCTTGAACTGTGGTCACTTGTCTGGCTTGCTTCCATACCATGCCTTCCTTACACCTGCTAGCGAAACATACTTTGCAAAGATCAGAATCGATTACCCGCCACTTGAAGAGTAGCGTGTTTAGTGGCAACATTCCCAGCTTGTTCTTCGCATACAATGGTCTCATCGGTGTCCAGACATTTGGTCGACTGAAAACTGGTCGAAAGACATTTGGTCGACGCAATTTGGTCGAAAACCAAATGGTTGAAGTTTTTTTTTTTAATCATATATTTCTTTTTTGGGTTTTCGTTTTTAAAAAAAAAAGGGGGTTTTTAGAAAAAAAAGGGGTTGGGGGGACCCCCCCCAAAAAAAAGAGGTGAAAATAAAAATTCGACCATTTGGTTTTCGACCAAATTGGTTCGACCATTTGTCCAGTCGACCAATTTCTTTCGACCAATTGTCTGGTAACCGGTCTCATCATGGACATAGTGATGTTATACAGGTAGTCTTCCTTACCTAGAGTTGGTTTACAACGCAAGTATTCCCTAGTCTGGACCGTTGATATGATGTAGTTGTCTATGTTGCATTGCAATTTGAGCCAATATTTTTGCTTAACCTGGGCCTTAATCTGCAAGTGTATACGTTCCGGATTGGTCCATATGTGCAGCATGCCCAATGAGCCCAATTCTGTCCTTGCATGCGTGCACTACTGGATACTTGTACCACGTGGTTGAAACAATACGTTGCACACTTCATCTCTGAATTTGGTGAGTTCAGGGGTTGCCCAGAGTCAGATCCAATATAGAGTGGGGTGTGCTAGCCACTATGTCAGCGACCAGGGACTTTGCCAGTTAGGTATGCAAGAACATTTTCGGTGTGCTATTGGGTGCCCTTGCCTCCACATTATAAAGTTTCAGTGAGCGGGACAACCCCCCCCCCCCCTCAAAACCAAACGCGCTGACTAATTTTAACAAGGCATTACTTGTTCTGTCCAGCATGGTCCCTGCCTTCTCTACCTGGGCACACTATGTCCCTTTGGCAGCAAATCTAATGCCCAAGTAGTTGAAGGTGTCCACCTGCTCAATAGGTTCCCCCTCCTATCTTCACTTCCAACTTGGGCCATTTCCTGCTGCTTGCCGTACTGAATATCATAGCTTTGGTTTTTGAGATGTTAATTGTAAAGTCACTTTCGATGCAACCTTTGTGGAAAGTATCTACATGCCTTTTTAGGCCTGCCGTTGTGTTTGAGATCAAAATGGCATAGTCTGCAAAAAGCAAGAGGGTTATTACGTGCATACGTTTCTACCTGGGATAGGTCAAAGTACAATGTTTTATGTATGGAAAAAAGTGTGGGCATACGTACGCAGCCCTGGCGTACGGCAAGGTTGATATTTATTGGCCAAATAGTGTTTCCTGCTATTTATTTGTTTGCTTGTTAGGCGCTTATACAATACGAAAATACTGTTTCAAAGCGCCATCAAGGGCAGGGAGGGAGGGTGGCAAATAAATTACAAAACAATATCAAGAGAAGGAAGATTAAGAAGGATGAACCTATTATGCCTTGTGAGTATTCAGAACGTGCAAGTGCAGAAAGGAGGGGGAAGAGGGAGTAGGTGCTTGGGAGTCCGAACTAGTGGTTAAGCCATGGACGAAGTGCTAGGAATGTTCTACCTTACTTTTCCAGTATTACCTGCATACAAGCTCGTAATGAAGCGCAAAAGATCTGCGGATATTCCATGGTCTGTTAAATCCCTCCAAAGCTTGTTTCGTGGGACACAATCAAGTGTAGCCCTGAGGTCGAGAAAGATGGTATATAGATTCAATGTCCTCAGGGCTAGATAGCTTTGAGTGAGATGCCCGGGACACTCCATCTTTACCTGAAATCCTCCAGTCTGCTAGGGTCAGTAATCCGTTGAGAAGGGAGTGGTGTTGACCTGTCGGATCCATTAGCAGATCTGGTGATCGGGATAGAAGGATTGGAAAATCCGAGGAAAGTTCCAGAAGATCTGGATACCAGGTCTGAGATGTCCAAACCGGGGCTATGAGGGCAAGCTCTGTTCGTTCCTGGCGGCCTTTGCCAGGGTCCTCGCTAACATGGGGAAGGGGGGAAAGGCGTAAAGGATTCCCCCTGCGTCCGTTGCAGCGGCTGCAGAGTGCGGCCTCCAGCTGTAAAACTCTGGGAGCCAAGTGTTGAGGCGGGAGGGAAACAGGTCCCTGGACATGGGACCCCATAATCTCTGGAAGCGGTGGAAGATCTCCCTGTTGAGCTTCAAATCACTGTAGTCAGTGGAATGGCGGGAGTGTCAGTCCACGACTACGTTCCTGAGCCCTGGGAGATACTCCGCTGTGACTGAGATTTGGTGTTCTAGGCAGAAATGCCAGAAATCTTTGGCTAGTTCAGCTAGAGGCCTTGATCTGGTGCCACCCAGAAGATTGATGTGTCTTACTGCCGAAATGTTAACCATTTCCAGTAAAATAAAACCACTCGCTCTTCCTCTGGCAAATGAGCGTACTGCGAACGAGCCTGCAAGAAGCTCCATGCAGTTTATGTGCACTTCCAGTTCCTGAGGGGACCAAGTTCCCCCTGTCGTGACTGCGCCGCATCTTGCTTCCCAACCTGAACGGCTGGCGTCAGACTCATATCTCTGTCTGTGGTGGACCCGAAGATGGCTCTGCCGTTCCAGGCTTCCATGTGCGTCAGCCACCAGACTAGTTCCATCCTTGCCCGCAATGAGAGTGTCAGACGTGAGTAGGAGAGACTGCGCCTCAAATGCTGGTCTTCAGTCTCTGTAATTCCCGGATAGTAGACCTATTACTCTTGCTAACTCCCGGAGGGAGATGACATTCCTCTGAAGAAGCCTGCGAATCTCCCGATGTGTGGAGTGTATCTTGGGAGTAGGAAGACGTAGTTGCGAGATCTGAGTGGCCACAACGAATCCTAGAAATTCTAGGGTCCTGGAGGGGCAGAAAACGGATTCTCCCAATTGATGAGGAAACGGAGGCTTTGTAATAGATCTATGGCAAGTTTGGCTTGTTCTTCTACCAGGGCTTGAGATTGAGCCATGAAAATGATGTTGTCTAAGTAAATTATGAGTGACACCTTTCTCTCTGAGATGGGCCACAACTCACAACTGGCCTTAGGAGCTTGGTAAATGGCCAAGGGGCCGAGGAGAGCCTGAAGGGAAAGCTTGTGCACTCCCAATCGTGGTCCTTCCAGGAGAACCTTGGGTAGCTTGTGTGTGCTTGGTGAATGGGCACTGCTAGGTAAGCGTCCTTGAGATCAAGGCGAATGAGCCGGTCGCCTGGTCTTAAAATGTCCCCGAGCATGTATATCCCCTCCATCTTCAAATGGCAGACTATGAAGTCGTTCAAAGCCTTGAGATTTATCATTGGATGTCTTTTTTTGCTTTCTTGCAAACCAAAAATATAGGGCTGAAAAAAACGCCCTGACTCGAACGAGGGCGTATTGCCTGTTTTTGGTGTAGATTGTGTACCTCGCTGTCTAGAGCTGCTGCGTCTGCCTCAGACATTATCTGTGCGGGGCGATTCGCTTGGGAGGGTTGAGCAAAGAACTGTAGACGCAAGCCCCGGGCTGCGTCCCTGTTCCAGGCATCTCCTAATAAGGAGTCCCAGGCTTGCACAAAGAGAGCTATTCTCCCTCCTATGGGTGTCTGCGGCGCTGGCGCTGCTGTGGTTAGACTGACCTATTGGCTGTTGGGCTGGATATCTTGCCGCTCTTCTCCAGCCGCGACCTCTTCCTTGTTCTCTTGTTGGGAAGAAGGTGACTGAACAATCTTGCCAGACACTATGTTGATCTCTGGAATGTTGAGGCCTTCTGTCAAAAGAATATCGGCGGCGGAGCGACCCCTACCTCGTCCTGCCCGGAAATTCTTTTTGGTGGCGAAGACCCTTTTGATGTACGCTTGCGCCTTGTCTAAGGCAGTGAAGGTGCCTATGAATTTAGCCATCTCTTTCACAAAAGGATCCCCAAACAGCAGACCCTGATCTGCCGTTCCAGATTCAGTGTCAGCCAGTTCCCCCAGTTTGGGGTCAATCTTTAGGAGAATGCCTTTTCTGCGTTCAGTAGTTCTGGCACAGTTGGCGTTCCTAAGTAAACAAAGTGCCCTCTGAGACCAGCCTGATAGGGCAACTGGATCAAATGGCTTGCCTTTGTCAATGACCTTTTCATCCAGGTCCATAATCTTAGCCAGGGGTCCTGTAATGTCCAGGACCCTGTTTTAACAGGATCTCCAGGCACCCAATGCCTTTACTGGGGTCTTTGGTGTTCTTCCCTAGGAAGGTAATCATCTTATGAGTCAAGTTCAGTAGTTAAGGCTACCTTCCCGGGAATCTCCGGGCGAGGGCATTCTGATTTGAGTTTGGCCCTTACTACTTTTTCTAGGGGCCGACGTAGTCTGGCCTTGATATAGTCTGTGGCTCTAAATGACGGCTCCCAGTCTGTGGATCTGGGGTGGATCAAATCCTCTGGTGGAAACATTCCCTCGATTGCAGAATGCTCTCCAGATGCCTTCTTGGGAATGGGGGCTGCTGCATTTCCCAGAGTAGAGGATCTTGAGCCTACAGCTTGATCTTCCGAGGAGATGTGGGTCTGATCATCATTGTTGTACCCCTCTTTGTCATGCTCGTCATCTGTGCCCTGTTGGTACTCCTCCGGGCTCGAGGGTCTGGTACCCCTATTGTCTTCCATGGGGTAAGAGGGTCTATCGTCGGAAGGGGTCACCTTCAATCAGAAAGGCTTTCTTAAGCCTGGAAAAGGCATCTGAAATGGCAAAAGTGGCTTGCACTGGCTGGCTCGGGGAGTGGGGGGGGGTCAAAGAGTCCTTATTCTTGCGACCCGGGGTACATACCCCATCTGAAAGGCGTTTCCTTTTCTGTTCTTTTCCTCCCTGGTGCGGGTTACACCTGCAAGTGCTCTTCCATGTTGTCCAGGCGCTACTGGATGGTCAAGAGCATCTCTGAAACAGTCTTTTTTTATGGTGGTTTCCACAGAGGATCCCAGCACCTTCTTGAAGCTCTCTGCCATGGCCACTTAATCTATTTGATATGATCCTCCCTCCTCTGACCACTTTTTTTTGTATATATCAGTGGGCAGCCAGACAACCTTCCCTCAAGCCCACTGCACTGAGAGAAAGGGATTGTCCTTTTTTTTTTTCAAAAACTGAATTGATTAGGAGAAAGTTTGTCAAGAGTGAGAAAAACGTTATCTCCGGTGCTCGCGCTCGCAGAATCCTTTGAAATGGAAGGAAACGTGTAGCGCGAGCGCCGGAGAATGAAGGAAAGGACCAGAGCAGTGGCGAGCAGCCTCTGGTGGCAGCGTGGCTGGCAACGACTGGTGGCAGCGTGGTGTGGCGCACTTTAACAATGCTCCGCGCGGCCTCCCCTTCCTGACAGAAGCTCACGCTGTGAGGGGAGAGGTTGCGTGGGCAAACGCAGAACGCCCAATGCGGCGAACTTGTGTAAAACAGACCGGAGGTGTTCCCAGACACAGGGAAGGCGGCAATCGTTCTCTGACGCTAGCTGGGAAAACAGCTGGTGTTGGAGATGAAACACAATGCTAATAAACAAAGAAGGGGGGGGGGAAGCGTGGAATACACGGCGGCCACAATCAAGTAAATAAAGGTATTTGAAAGTATACAAAACGAACAAACTTTACGGTCGACTGCCTACGAGCACTAAATCATTCCATAAGCAATCATATTAAAATCTAAAGGCATATTGAAGCATCAAATAGAAACAAATGTAAAGTAGTACTTATCTTGCTGTGGGCAGCAAAGATGGAGGAAGTTACATACAGCTGGTTCCTATTTGGAAGGACATTTGGACACCTATTGGAGGACAGTTTTGACGTGTTTGTGACTTGTTATGGACTTTAACCAAAGCCTCCTAGGAAATTGAGTTTTCTCTTCAAGTGACTGTCTTTATGGACTGGAAGTTTTTCTTTAATGTTTAAGGTTGTTTATTGGATATTTGTATGCATTCTGGGTAATGCTCATGCTATGTTATAACTTAAACGCATAAAAATACTTGCTGCTGAGCTTTTCTCTTTTTAATTAATAAAAGAAAAAGCATAATGTGAGCCTCCGGTCTTGACATAGAATTCAAATAGAACATAAATTACAGTTATGTTCAACATAGACCTAACAGTTGTATAGCCTTGTAACCTGGGTCGGCTCCCCTTCCCCAGATTCAAAGCAGGATTTTCACTCAAAAGTTCAACTAAACAAGTGTCCGTAGCCAAGTTCGGATTATAGTTCTTCTTGCTCCAAAAGTCTTTCACTTGGACTTTAACCAATAATTCAGTTATCTCTCCACTTATAGCAAAAGGTTCAACACAACTTCTCCCTCTTGAGAAACAAAACACTTTTACGATTCTTCTGTATCAACAGCAAAGTTTTGTCAGGATGATTTCACAACAATTGTATTTAGTTTATTACAAACCTTTGGCATCATCAACAAATAAGACAAACGAAAAAAATGTCAACAATGACAGCGCATTTCAAACACTGAAATTAATCATACAGTACATTCAGGTTTAAAAACTCCAAAAAGAATTTCACCAATTCATCATACATTATATACAAAATTAAAACTCCATGAATTTCGTTAAGACCTTTAAATAAAACATATCCTGTGGTGGTATTGCACTATAAAGATCTGTTTAAAAATGTCATCCAAATATTTAGTTAGGGCAAACGTTAATTTAGCGTTTTCACCCCAACATAAGAGTTCCCAACACCCTTCTACATTTAATGATGACCTCTCCGATATGAAACCACCCAAATAAGTAATTCTCAAGTTTCTTGGTGCTGGATAGGAAAGAGTTAAGTGTTGCAAAGTCTCTATTGCACCATTACACAATCTAAACTTTTTGTCTGTAATATCCCTTTGGTTACGAGATTTCAGGACTTCCTTCGTATAAAACACGTTCACCCGAAACCTCATAAATGGACCACAATGGTATGGGCTAGGAAATGCAACGCAATATTTTGGTGAAGCATTTAAGGGTTTATTTCCTTATTTAAATGCGCAGAAAGCCTATGCTCCTTTTTCCTCGTTTCTCTCTTAATCCAATCTCTTACACAGCCTTTTTTCCTGCATCAGGATTAGTCTTTAACATATATTGAGTTGTTCCCAGCTCCTTTATTATATCTCTACACTGGTCAACCCACTGTTTCAGTACCCAATCATAGCTCTGTCCTTTCATTCCTCATAAAACTGCAAATTGGGGGACCATTAATTACATAATCTTAAGGCGAGAGATTTCCAGACCACCATGCATAAATTGAAAGTAGGCCCAGTTCATATCTTATGAATGTAGTTGGTACAGAGTTTGGTAAACATAAGATCTTTCTCCAAAATGTACCCTCCATCGCAGCCAAGGTTTCCCATGAGAGGCAAAATGAAGACTTTGCACCGTAAAACAGAATGGGTACCCCTTTCTCTTTATAGAATTTTAGGACTGGGGATTAATGAAAATGTTCCCAATTTTGTGTGTATTGCTGCACCCTGGGCGGTCAAGCTCTTTACCCTTGCTTTAAGATCAGCCCTCCGGGGGCATCACTTACACTTGAATACATGCATATTCCCCAAGTACCTTGTTGTTTCTACCGGTCTTACAATCTTCATTCCTAATCACCACTGAAAAGAGGCTTTCTTTCTCCCTTTAAGATGCTGCAGAATCAGGATTTCAGATTTAGCCACGTTTATCTTCAGCCCGTTGCAATCCACATACTCCTACAGTATTTTCAATTTCCTGCATACCTCATCAAGCCCACTGGATTACCATTTATTCTACAAGGCAAGTCCGACTTGAACAAATTAAAACAAAGGGGCCAAAGGGCGCCCCTGCTTTAATCCTCTGTGTACTAATCCTTTTGGACAAAAGGCCTGTGCGGTTCAACCTTGCCTGGACCATTGTTTCCGTATGTAAAGCCTTGATCGCCAGAAATAGATCTGTCGAAGGTTCCAAGTTAGCAACTTCTTCAATAACAGATCCCTGTCTATCCTAGCAAAGGCTTGCGCCAGGTCTATAAATGGTAAATACATTTTAGTTCCTTCCCTTATTGATCTTTTTTTCGGCAGGTTAATCAACAATAAATTTAGATTGCAGCCAACCTCTTTAACCAACACGGTTTGCCTACAATCATGATTCCCAGACTTCACTACCTACTCCTTCAACCGCACCAAGACCAGTGAAGATAAGTATTTTTCCAAAACGTCCAAAAGGGCAATAGGCCGATAGTTTTTAGGATTAGCCCTATTGCCCTTCTTGAAAATTGGATCAATATAGCTGATTTCCATGATTGTGGAACCTCTTTCCTTCATTATTTGGGCAATCATCTCGGGCAGACTTCAACATACTGTTGGTTAGCCCATCTGGGCCTGGGGCTCAAACTACTAGCTTTCCTGATCACTGCCAATATATCTTGGTTGTCAAAAGGCATTTCCCACACCTTAGCGTCAGGCAATAGCAAAACAGAACCCTTTCAATCCTGTACCGCAAACAAACTCCAATAGTGCTAAACCCACTTTTCTTCCGATACCACATTACACTGTAAGGCCTGCTGGGAGTTCCCCACACTATTCAGGACTTGCCACAGAGTCATTGTGTTCTTGGTAGAAGTCATTCTTGGCATAATCTCTGCATTGTTTTGGAGCATGATACTCTTATGTGAAATGAGCCGGTTGCCTGAGGTTTATTTTTTTTTTGCGTCTTTCTGTACTAGTCTGCCGTGGTAAGGAACAAGTATTTCTAATATCCTCCCGCAACTTTCTTTTCTGAAGGAGAATCTCCTTGTCAAAAGAATGTTTTGGTTTGAAAGATGGTTTCCTACAATAAGAATTAAGTGTAGTGAATTCAGAGAGGACGGGGATGTAATTAATGTCAATAGGTGGTTTATTTATAGCAGACTTGTATCTTTTTGTCAATGTGGGGCATGTCTTAAGGCTTTAAACGAAGCATATTTTGCCAGAGTCTACCACCACTTCCTCTTCCCAACGTTCCCCATACAACTTAATAGGCTGACACCATGTAATTGTCAGTAGTTTGTGGTCGCTGTTAATCATTGGAATTACCTCTAGCTATCTCAGCTATCTCACAAGTTGAGTGATGTTTTGTGAAACAAAGAAATAATCATGAGTTGAACATTGCCTTCCTCTTCGCCAGGTGAGGGTGCACGGTAGATCCCTGGCGCGGGTCCATTACACATTTGGAATTTTCTCTCATCCATGTCCCTCAACCATAGTACTGCTGTTATTTCCCCTTACTAGCTCCGTTGGCAACCCTGCTTTTCCCAAGACTTGCTTCTAAACAATCAATATTCAGGTTTTCCACATAAAAGAATTAATGCGTCTGACATTGCGATGTTGTCATCCATCAAAGACGACACACAATCAACAAAGCAAGCTGACTCCCAAGGCTCAGGGTTCCAATACATATTAATTGCTAACAGGCTATTCGTCACCCTTTTTTGTTTCTCCGATTCGATGATCAGTGTTTGGATATACGGGTTAGGATTATGCTCTTTTAGCACTCTCAATCCAATCCAACAAACCGGCTGAAGGGCCTCCCGTTAGCACCTTTTTTTTGTTTGTTGCTATAGCAGTGTTCAAGTAGAGACTAAATCCGTCCACAATAGAGGTGTTACAAAGCCACGTTTCCTGGAGGTATAAAGTATCAAACTGCTCAACATTACACTCATTGTTGTTAAATAAGTGTACAATGCCCCTCGTATTCCAAGAGCCCGTTGAAACATATCCCCCTAAGGCAGGCTCCCGGCATTACTTCCTTTCATTGAGTGTCAAAGCCTCAGCCATCCATCCCCACAAATCATTTTTCATCAAATCATGTTTTGGGTTGTTAGGCAGAAACCTGTGCAGTTCCCTCTGGGACCACTGCAAAAGATTTAAGACTACAGGTGTTTGGCAGTAAACCCACTTGGTAGCAGTCTGTACCACACAGATTCACTTGGTAGCTGTGGCTGAGCAGTCAGACTTCCCTCAAGAAGAGTTGGGCAGTATACCGAGTATTCACAATAGGTCAAGAGAACACAATAGAACAAGTAAACACTGACCAGGTCTTGGTGTAAAAGAGATATAATTATTTATTTAAAGCCACATCCAGAAAAACACACAGGCACTAATAGTAAGTAATTCAAAAACACGGTCACTAAAAGATATACACTCCCTTACAAGAATATTAGACAAGTCTTAAGTAAAGCCCCACTTATTTTCAGACAGCAGTGAGCGCTTAACGTAGATGGCACTCTAATAGTTCGTTTTAAAAAGGGAGAGAAAAACAGAGAATAAATTGAAACAGATCCCAACACTTTTTCACGAACACAACAATAGAGGAAGGCAAAGTAACGCCGTGAATTCAGAGTCAGTAGGCCGGATCCGCTTTAAGAGAATCAAAACGAAATGTGTCCAAGGTCACACGGTTGCAGTGCACAAAAGTCTTGTAACGGTTCAAAAAGGAGTTGGACCAAAGAAAGGGACCAGTTAGAGGGTCAAGGCGGCCAGCCCAGTCCAGAAGGTTAAGGGGTTATTATTACCTTGTAGCAATCTTTAGAAAGGGAGGCCTGGCGGACACGGTACCTTAAAGTGGTGAGAACACTCCAGCAGGGGCAGTTGTTCCTGGCAGCGGATGCAAGTCGGTGCTTCGTCCGGGGGAAGAGAGGATCTCGTCGGGGAGGAAGACAGGAGTCCGTTGCACTGCCAGGGAAGAAACCAGCCACGGAGTTTCTCAGGTACAAGGAGCGGTCCGTTGATTCGCGGTTCAGTGGTGAGTGGCTATCCGGCCGCCGGGGTGCTTGGCACCTGCAGTTCGACCACAAACCGGTCTGGGGTGCGAAGAAAGAAGGTAAAACTGGTTGTGCCCACCAGTCAGGGGAAGAACCCTCTCCAGCCGGGAGATCTTCTCTGTCATCGGGAAGTGGTGAGTCGGTTCCGCAGGGCTCCACCGGTGGTGTCGTCGTGGTAGGTCGGCTCAGCTTCTCCCTCGTCTGATTCTCAGGTCCTGTGGCAACTTCTGAAGTTCCAGTCCCCAAAGCCCTGCTTTTATGCAGCACACCCCCATTCACTCAGCCTAGCTGTCAATCAAACATGCTAAGTGGTGAGCCGGCCGGCTCACCACTTGGGCCAATCACACAAGTGCGACTTGAGTTACCAAGGTAACTCAGTCCAGGGTGCCTAAACCCCCTCCCACGCCCCCTGTGGTACCCAGACAGAGTGGCACCACTTTTGGAGGCTTCTGTGGGGAAGCCCGCCAAAAAGTGGAACAAAGGGCTCGACTTGGGTTTGAGTCACAGAAGGGAACACAAATGCCATTTTAGAATCGAGTCCTGGCAAAAAATACCAACCGGCGAATTAATATTAATTAAATAAACCGGCTGTATGTTCGAGGCTATGAGAATTAAATAATTAAAGTTGGTAGCCTCGAACAATGGGAAAATCCCATAGGAAAATATTCGCGGTCGAATATAAAAAGTAGTTTCCACTGCCACCAGCCAAAACTCGATCAGGGGGGACGGAGACGTGCCCCCTCGACTAACAGACCCCGGGGCAATCGAATTGCCCCGACCAGTACGTCCACAATATGATGGTTTGTACTGGTTTCTGTTAATGATTTGGGACTAGTAAAGCCAATGGTGACTTTACATGCCCTGGGAGACAGTAGTCAGTCCCAGGGTATGGAGTCTATGGTGGGGTGTCACTATGACACCCCTGTGTTACTGCACGGAGGGTGCTGTGTAACACATATAGTAAAAACACATGAGACCCTATGGAGTAAAGGACCCCATAGCCCATAAAACACATTACCAGTCAAAGGAATACCATAACTCATGTCCAAGAGTGGGAGAAAGAGTCTCACTCTTGGCAGGAGAAAATAACAAACTCCAGGAATCCAGCAACGCTGCTGGGGGACTCGCTAAGTTAGGAAATTCAGCCTAAAGAGAGAATTCTCCCTAACATGGTTGCCGTTATTATATAATCTTTCTTGAACTATTTAAACAATTAAATGTTATTTTTAAAGGCGGTTTTTCCTCATCCCTTCCTCTTAAAGGGGTAGTTCGCTCAGAAATCTTATTGACCCAATCGATCGGGCATGTATTTTCGATCATACATCGATCCATCCTAAATAGCATTCGTGTGCACCTTACTGTAGTTTTCCTCTCCTTTATACTTGCAAAAACGCCTGCCTGGGCAGTGCCGTCTTGTGGAAATTTTATCCGTTGATCAATCACCCTAAATTGGTGTCCTTGCGGCACTAAATCATATCAGCCGCCCCTCAAGCTGACATCACTTGTCATAAATATATGCTCCACCTATTTTATTGACATTGGTGGGCAGCATAGCCAAATGTACCCTGTCATCACCCACATCGTAACGTTATTTAACGCAGAACCCGGAACATAAACGCACACATCCAAAAATAATGTAAAAAACGTACATTTCAAAGAAAACGCTGATAATCGGAATGCTAGCAAGTACTTTTATTTTTATCAAATTGGTGAAAAGAGGAGATTATGTCCATGAAAACATCCTACATTGCCTATTCCCTTCAGCGATCAATTACTCAGTCCTTGTATTGTTGGGCAAACATTTTTTTCGATCGATGTACATTGCGATACGGTAGGGAGAAGAACGGAGTGTTTTCAGTTCGAAATGCAACACTTTTGCATCTGCACATTTTCATAATCTATAGGCTGCCATGTTGCTCCTTGTTACTGCAATGGCGAAAGTGCAGATTGGTGTTTGGTGATCGTCCCATATTATGGTCACTCCTGATGCATTGTTGACTAGTATTTTCCAATTTCTGTTTAAGAAGCAGTCTACAGGAAGCATCACCCCATGACAGGCACACATCGGTACAACCTAACTGTAAAATCGACAATAAAAAACATATTTAAGAACACTTTCTGACTGGCCACAAGTGGGCGCATGGAATGTGTTCGCTTAGCCGTGGGCTCGCAGCCCGTGAGGTCTGGAAAAAGACCGGAGGCCCGACTTCAAGACCCCCCCTTGTGGTATGCAGCGCTGAGGGCAGGCAGTGTGGGACCCCGTCGACACCCCATTTCCTCCCCGCCCCCCAATCCCCCCCACCCCCAGCAGCACCCGAGCTTTAACAACGGGTCAGGTCAGTGCCACAGAAGTAGAATACGGGCTGGCCGTGCTGACAGCAGGAAAGTGAAAGCAACTTTCCCCGCCCGCAGCAGACATTTAGAAGGGTAATCCCCTATCTGTGGACTGTGGGTAATGCTTGCACTCGAGGCCTCTCTGAGACATACACTGTAGGACTGCTGAGACAGTGCTTTAGAAGGCTCTTCAGTGCACTGGGTGAAGGCCAGCGGACTGCCATCTTCGGATCCGGCTGGTCCATACCGGTTGCCACAATGGAACCTTAATCCCCAGTAGATGTGTAGGGAGGCGGTGGGTCAGTTCCCCTCACCGTACAGTGAGGTCACCAGATGTCAGATTGAGGCTGTTGTCCCCAAATAAGAGCATCATGTGACTGCTTGTAATGAACTAGAACTAAAGACTCAAACTGGGTACAAGGGTATCCATTGTTGTGTTAAGGGATGGCAAAGATTAAGTGGAAGTGAACTGTCCATTGAGTTGGGCTGGCTCGGGTAGTTGGGCAAGAAGTGGACTTTCTGCTGACTTGCAAGTGCAATAAACGTGATCCAATTTGCCCATTCTTTACGTGGCTTCTTAGTCCTTTATTTACTTTGATAGCAGAGCGAGGACGAGCAGTAGACCACAAGGATAGGGAGCAGTGCTTCAGAAAGATCGGTGTGCCAGAAAGAAGCTGCAAGCTGTAGATTGGGAGAAAAGATGGAGGAATAGCATGAAAGACTGGACTCAAGTTGCATGGTAAGGAGTGAGAAAGGATGAAGGACTGTAGTCTGCAGGTGGTACTAGAGAGCATAATGTATGAGTTTCTAGGGCCTTCTTGCGATATGGGCGGTGTAAGGAAGGCATGGTATCGAAGTAAAGACAGAAACAAGTGATTACAGTTAAAGGGTTTTAATAGGTGAGATAAACACCTAATCTAAACCTAAATCTAAGATGCGAGTTGTTAGGCAGAAACCTGTGCAGTTCCCTTAGGGACCACTGCAAAAGATTTAAGACTACAGGTGTTGGCAGTAAAACCACTTGGTAGCAGTCTGTACCACCCAGATTTACCTGGTAGCTGTGGCTGAGCAGTCAGACTTCCCTCAAGAAGAGTTAGGCAGTATGCAAAGTATACACAATAGGCACTCAGATACAATAATACAAGCAAACACTGACCAGAGCTTTGGTATCAAAGTATATCATTATTTATTTAAAAACACACAGTTTAAAACACTCCAGCACTCTTATTGTAAAATATTCTAAACACAGTTACTATTGTAATATATACACCCCTTTTCCTTTATCGGATAAGTCACAGTAAAATACCACTTATTTTCATACAGAGGTGAGCGCTTAACTAGATTGCACTCCAATAAGTTTGTGAGAAAGGGGGGAGAAAGACAGAATATGGAAAGGTACACCACTCTAAGGTTAAGGAACACTACAAACAAGGCAGAAGAGCAAAAGTCACTGGTGAGCCAAAGTCCAGAGGCTGGGCCCACTCTTAGAGAGGGCAGAGCACAAATGCGCCCAAGATCACACAGTTACACTAGGCTTAGAAAGTCTTGCAGAGGGTTCAAAAAGAATTTAGAGAGGCTTAAGAAAGTTTAGCCAGGGTGTCCCAGGCTAACCCAGGTTCGAAAGCCGGGGGCTAAATCTACCCCATACAGTCGGTAGCAAGGGAAGCCAGGCGGGACACGGTACCTTAAGTGGGAAGGATCCTCCAGCGGTGGCAGTTGTTCCTGGTAGTGGGTGCAAGTTGCGTCGTCGTCCAGGGGAAGAGAAGATCTCGACTTGGAGGAAAGATGAAGGTCGTTGCACTACCAGGGCAGAAACCAGCCGCAGAGTTTTCCGGTTAAAGGTGGTACCTTTGTTTCGCGGTCGTGGTAAAACGTGGTATCCCGGTTGCCGGGGTGCTTGGCACGGGCAAGGCGGCCACGAGGTACGTCGGGAAAGCGAAAAGACGGTGAAACTGGTTATCCCCACCAGTCAAAGGAAGAAGACTCTCCGGCGGGAGATCTCCTCTGTCGTTGGGAAAAGTGGTGAGGAAGTCCAGCAGGGCTCCACCGGTGATGGTGTCGTGGCAGGTCGGCTCAGCTTCTCCCTCGTCGGATTCTTAGGTCCTGTGGCGACTTCTGAAGTTCCAGTCCCCAAAGCCCTGCTTTTATGCAGCAAACCCCCATTCACTCAGCCTAGCTGTCACTCAAACATGCTAAGTGGTGAGCCGGCCAGCTCACCACTTGGGCCAATCAGGATGGAGTGCGACTTGAGTTGCCTAGGCAACTCAGTCCAGGGTGCCTAAATTTCCCTCCACCCCTCCTAAGTACCCCAGACAGAGTGGCACCACTTTGGAGGGCTTCTGTGGAGAAGCCCGCCAAAAAGTGGAACAAAGGGCTCGACTTGGGTTGGAGACACAGAAGAGAACACAAACGCCATTTTAGAATCAAGTTTTGGCAAAAAACACCAACCGGAGAATTAATATTAATTAAATAAACCGGCGGTATGTTCGAGGCTACCGTAAATAATTAAATAAAGGTAGTAGCCTAACACAATGGGAAATCCCATAGGAAAATATTTGCGGTTCAATATAAAAAGTAGTATCCACTGCCACCAGCCAAAACTCGATCATGGGGGACGGAGACGTGCCCCCTTGACTAACAGACCCCGGGGCAATTGATTTGCCCCAGCCAGTACGTCCACAATATGATGGTTTGTACTGGTTCTGTTCAGAATTTAAGACTAGTAAAGTCATTGGCGACTTTACATGCCCTGGGAGACAGTAGTCCGTCCCAGGGTATGGAGTCTATACTGGGGGGTCACTATGACACCCCTGTGTTACTGCACGGAGGGTGCTGTGTAACACACATCACAAAAACACTGAAGCCCTATGGAGTAAAAGACCCCATAGCCCATTAAACACATCTAGATTCAAAGAAACACACTCAAATCATGCCCAAGAGTGAGGGTAAAAGAGTCTCACTCTTGGCAGGAGAAAAAAATAAACCCCAAAAATCCAGCAAAGCTGCTGGGGGACTCACTAGGTTAGGAAATTCAGCCTAAACAGAGAATTCTCCCTAACAGGAGTAAGCTACGACCATCAAATAATAATAATAATACAGCCCTAGTGGAGTCTAGTCAAATAAAAAGGGCCTATACTAAAAGAAAAGTGTTCACAAAATGGGATGTTATGGCCCGGGTCTCCCTTCCTCACATTTTTACCACGGGACAAGGCGGGACTCTTGAACAGCACACTTCTGGGCTTCTCCGGCACGAGTTTAAAGTTCCTTTCAACAATATCGGGACCTTCTGTGGCCAAGTCTCTTTTGCTGAATGTCTTTCCTCAGAGGGCCTGATGGACCATAAACCACAAACAAAACTTCCTTCAATAAATCTTCACGTTGGGCGAGTACTCTTCGCCTTTGGAAACTCTCGGCCGGGCTTCGATCCTTCTGTGTTAGCCTCCCTCTGTCTGTTTCACTACAGGCTTTGATTAAAAACTTAACATTCAAGAGTCTCAATGTCTTTTTTAAACAATCATTCACTGTGGACATACCTCAGCCGGGTTCACACTTGTTGTCACAATGGTCACAGGCGTATCACTGTTTACCCCAATTCGCAGGCATCTCTCAGTCGGGTGCACATCTGCCAATTATCACAGTTCACTCAGTTTTCCTCACTGTGTCGAAGACTTTTGCCTGTACGAGGGGTTTTGCACGACCCTCGTATGACTACTTTGACAACTCACGCCAGCCTCCCCTAAGGCCTCTTGTTTCTTGTAGTTTCAACAAAACAAAACAAGGCTCCAGTCAAAAAAGGCTCCAGTCAGAGTTCTTTGAATGAGCGCCCACGTGGCGCCGGATCACTCTGCATCTGGACCTTTACTGGGGTTTCTTTAAAGTTCAAATACACACATTCTTTGTTCAAACAATGTTGCCATTTGCAACCTTGGGCCCAGCACAGTTCTGCTGAACTTGTAAGAGTTTCTTGCCTCTGGAGTCGAGGCCGGCACCACCGCAGCAAGTGCTTTTCCCTGCCGTGGCTATCAGTGCGGGACGGCCCTGTGTGCCATTGACATCTGTCACACCATACGCCAGCAGTATCTGGGTTGAAAAGGGCAAGAGCAATTCCCTTCTTGTTGTCGCTTCACTTCTCCAGCATTGGATCTTTCATGGATTCACATGCTTGGAATGTTCCCAGTCGTCAGGCTGGGAACCCTCAGTCTTTTTTTTTTTAATTTTATTTTTTTAATTTTTTTAAAGTGTTACCCTTTGGAAAACTTCGACACTTTAGTGTCCTATTGACGTCCTTTTGGGATGCTTACGCACCACCCAATAGGAGGTAGGGCATAAATAGACCTGCCCACGCGGCTTCTCATCAGATTTCAACCGTCTCCAAAGTGTCGGGATCACCTTGTGCGTTCTACACCTTTGTGGGTTGTAGTCATTTCTTTCCCAATGTCGGGGCTGCCTTTATTCCTCTATCCTCATCACTCCGCGGATTCCTGTGACATCTGCAAAGGTTTCTCGCATCAAACATTGAAGGACCGCAATCGGCGTCTGATATCGTTGGCTGAACGAAGGGGCCTACCGTACATCTGAGGTAGGATCGATGCGCAGTCTAGCATCGGAGAAGCCTTCCCCCGCATTTCCTCACCTGTCTGTGTCGGCTGAGCCTCTGGCAAAGAAGCCACAGCCTACAGAAAAGAGCCGTCCCTCTTCGGGGAAACGTATGACGACAGGGGCTCCTTCATCGTCAAAACATGGTCAATCTGACCACTCACGAAAGCCTTAAAAATCTTATTCTTCGTAAAAGGACAAAAGGGACTCTTCGAGACGCCCCTCCTCAGGAGACCATCATAGGCCTTCCTCGACTAGAGAATCTTCGAAGCACCTGTCCAGAGACTCGCAAAAAGGCGGGATCGCCTAACAAGTCTGCGCCACAACTGCCAGCGCAGTCGACGGGAGTCCCGTCGTCGACAGCTTCACTGCCGGCTGCACCATCTGTCTCTACAGTGGTGTCGTCGGCCCCAGTGGTGGCAATCGACGAGGGCCCCAGGCTTTCATCGTCGACGGTTGATGTACCAGGGTCTTGCCAGCCTTCGGCGTACGACGCCATGCTACCGGATACCGTACTGCAACAGAAGTCCGCCCTCTCTTTGTCGTCGATGGAGGAGGAACGAGAGCCCGTGGTTCATCCAACAAATCTGGGCTTACAGTGCGTGGGCCCTTCGACGGCGGGAGTGCAGAATGTTCCACCTGAGTCTCCCCTGTTGAATCCGCAGTCGGTGCTGTCTCTTCAGGTGTTATGTAGACTGCAGTCTCTTTTAAGTCAGCTGGATGCCAGACTGCCTCCTATGGGTACGCCTCCGGTAACCTCTATCGTCGATGCAGCAGGTGCCCCTCCGCATTCAGCGTCCACGGCTGAGTTGCTGGCTTCCCGGCCGATGAGCACAGAACCTCCTCGTTCCCACCCGGAGGAGGGTGAGCTACAGGACTCTTGAGTCGGACCAAGGTCCTAGAGACTCCATCTCAGACATTTCATCGTCACCATCAAGAGACCCAACGTGGGAGTCTGACGGAGAAATAGAGGCTCCGAGGAGTCCGGCGCAACAGTCTCCCCGGATGACATTGGGGCTTTTCATGCCATGATGGCAAAAGCCTGTGTTGAGTTTGGTCTGACCCCAGAGGAAGAACGGAAGGAGTGTTTATTTGACCACATGGGAAAGAGAAGAAAAGTGGTCTTCTCCATTCCGATCATGGACCACATTTGGCAAGAAGGCTTACGTACCATGTGCCATCCATTTTCGGAGCCTGCAGTTAAGGGCAAGTTAGAGAAAAAATTCAAGGCCCCGGACTCTACGCCAAAGTGTTTGGTTGCACAACCTTCTCCTAAATCAGTGGTGTCAGCGGCGGCTAGCAGGAAAGCCAGAACACAGCACAAGTGCACAACACCACTGGACAGTGAAGCTAGAAGGCAAGATGCCTTCGGAAAGCAGGTCCTAACAGTGGGGGCGACGACAGTCAAGGTTAGCGATTATGGCGCGCTACAACCGCAAAATGTGACATTGCCTGGCCCCCATATTAGAACATCTGCCCGAAGAACACCGAAAGGCAGCCATGCTACTGGTGCGTGAAGGTGAGAACATCGCTGTAGATTTAGGAGAATCTGGGTTCAAGTAGATAAATAATGGTGTGGAACTAAGGAGGCAGGCCTGGCTAAAGTGCACAGACTTTAGGCCGGAGGTCCATTACAAGGTGCTTGACATGCCCTGTGAGGGTGAACAATTGTTTGGGGAAAAAATAGATGAAGCCCTCAAAGGCATGAAAGAGGACTCCGATACGGCGAGGTCCCTGGGAGATTTGCAAAGCGGGCTAGTTTTTCGGCTCTTTCGTCGCTTCCGTGGAGCTTCAGGGGAACACTCGATTTCCCGCATCCAGAAACCGAAACTACAACCGGTCTGGATACTCCTCACAAGGATACAGACTAGCAGTTCAGGCTACACGAAGAAGCCGTGATTTTCCAGCATCCAAAAGGAGAGAACAGCCTTTTTCCACCAAGAGCAAGCAAACCTAATCGCAGCAACGACAGTCTTCACGATGTCCTGTGAAGCAGAGTGGCCCTACACGTCGACGAGTGGGAGAAAATTACATCGGACCGGTGGGTATTGGACATTGTCAGGCTGGGCCACTCTCTAGAATTCAAGGACCCACCACTTCCCATTCCTCCTGTGTATTCTGCGCGGCAGAAAGGGGCTATAGAATTGGTTCCAGTGTCCGAGAGAGGTCAGGGGGTTTACTCCCGTTACTTTGTGATCAAAAAACCTAACGGCAAGTGGCGACCCATTCTGGATCTTCGGACCCTGAAAAAGACTCTGCAACGCCTGAAGTTCAAGATGCTTACACTTCAGGAAGTCATCAGGTCGGTGCAACCAGGAGAATTTATGGCATTGTTGGATTTGCAAGACGCGTATTTCCACATACCTATGCATCAACGACACAGAAAATTCCTATGGTTTGTGGTGGGTCAGAATCATTGCCAATTCTGAGTGCTCCCGTTCGGTCTAAAATCGTCTCCCAGGACATTTACAAAATGCTTAGCGCCAGTGGCGGCGTGGCTCCGACAAGGTGGTCATCACATCTATACTTACCTGGACGACTGGCTGATACGAGGCTCGTCTCCGGCGGTGACGCAGGCAAGTCTCAACTTTACCATGCAGCAGTTGCAGCGGTTGCACTTCACGGTGAACTTCGAAAAAATCATTTCCATCTCCCTCCAGGAGCTTGGTGTTTTTGGGCGCGGAATTCCAGACTCAGTCAATTCAAAAACCCAAGCAGAAAGCAGCAGAGTAGAGAGTCAGAACAAGAGTATCGTTCAGGAACTACATGTTGCTGCTGGGAGCCATGGCGTCATGTATTCCGTTGGTGAGGGACTGTCGTCTCTTCATGAGACCAGTGCAGGAATTTCTGGCAGACCGGTGGGCTCAAAGTCGCAGATTATGGTCCGACAAGGTGGTGATCAACAGCGACTTGCAGGAAGCGCTTCGGTGGTGCCAACTCTCGGACAATCTGACACAAGGAATGCCGTTACTGGAGCCAGAATGTCAAGCTACAATTGCGACGGATGCCTCTCAACCAGGGTGGGGGGCTCATCTGGGGTCCTTCCAAGTTCAAGGTCGGTGGTCTCCAGTCGAATCAAGTCTTCATATCAATGTGCTGGAACTGAGAGCGGTTCATTGGGCTCTAAAATTGTTTTTGCTGCGCATACGAGGCTCGGTCGTGAGGGTGTTGATAGACAATACAACCACAATGTTTTACCTCGGGAAGCAGGGGGGCACGCATTCCAGAACGCTCTCGAGGCACAGGAACTATGGCATTGGGCCCTCAAACACAACATCAGTATCGTGGCGTTTCATCTACCAGGGGTGATGAATGTACAGGCAGACTCTCAGCAGGGAAATGAAGCAGCTCCACGAGTGGCAACTGAAGGATCAGCAGGTGTCAAGCATTTTCAAGAAATGGGGTTGTCCTTCACTAGATCTCTTCGCCACCTGAGAAGAAAAAGTGCAAGCAGTTTGCCAGCAGATGGCCTCAGGCAAATTCGCTGGGGGATGCGTTCTTGTTCCCGTACGCATTCCCTCAGTTTCCACTCATTTGG
This sequence comes from Ambystoma mexicanum, assembly GCF_040938575.1. Lineage (NCBI taxonomy): Eukaryota > Metazoa > Chordata > Amphibia > Caudata > Ambystomatidae > Ambystoma > Ambystoma mexicanum. The sequence continues at coordinate 794,399,932 of NC_090929.1, forward strand.
CGGACCCTCCAGTGGATTCAGAAATACCCATGCCGTGTGATTCTGGTGGCCCCTTACTGGGTCAGGCAGCCGTGGTTCTCAGACCTACTCGATCTATCCGTAGCAGAACCAGTGCGGTTTCAAGTGATGCCGGCCCTTCTGTTTCAAGACAACGGGGCAGTTTGGCACCACGACCCAGGCGCTCTCAGCCTGACGGCTTGGCTCCTGACTTCTCCGAGTTTGGATTACTAAACATTCCTAGGGACTGTCGCCGCATTTTAGAGGCGGCTAGAGATCCGTCCACGAATGTCTCCTATGCATGCAAATGGAAACGATTTTGTGTGGTGTAAGGATCAACCTGGGATAGACAATTTAAGCATTTCATCAGAGCAAATTCTTCCATACTTACTACACTTGGCAAAGAAAGGTTTGGCATCCTCCTCCATAAATGTTCACCTGGCTGCCATTTCTAGATTCACTCAAGAGGCACGCTACCCCGCTGTTCCGTGATCGTCTTGTTAAACATTTTCTAAGAGGATCGTTTCGGACTTTTCCTCCAGCCAAGAAGTTCCCTCCTGGCTGGAGTCTCAATCTGGTGCTGTCAGCTCTGATGAAAGCCCCGTTTGACCCTATGTCGTTGACATCCCTGAAACCTTTTGTCGTGGAAAATGGCATTTTTAGTGGCCATTACTTCAGTAAGAAGAATTTCGGAGTTGCAAGCTCTAGTGATTGATCCTCTGTACTTACGTTTCTTCAAAGACAAGGTGGTGTTAGCTACTAGCCCGCACTTTATTCCAAAGGTACCAACTACGTTTCATAAACTCACTTCTATTGTGCTACCATCATTCTTCGCTTCGGCTTCCTCATCGGCAGAGAAGGCGCTGCATATGCTGGACGTTAAAAGAGCATTGAAATTTTATCTAAGTCATTCTCAGGAATTCAGGCGTTCAAGACAACTGTTTGTAGCTTATGGACCTTCAGTAAAGGGAAGGGCAATCTCCAAACAAGGCCTATCGCGCTGTGTCTCATCGGCCATTTCCTTCTGTCACTCTAAGGCGGGAAAGCCTTTGGAAAGGCGCCCAAAGGCGCACTCAACGAGATCCACCGTGTCATCAGCGGCATTATGGTCGGAGATTCCGCTGGTGGACAAGCGCCTCTTTTAGTAAGGTAAGCCCCACAGCGTGGGGGTACCTGTTTCAATGTTACCACAGCTAATGTTTCTTGCTGGTAGTATATGTTGCGTTCCTAATGTATTGGTTTGCATTACGCGTCACCATTTATGATGAATACTGCTATCTAATCTATTCTAAGCATGTGAACCCATGAAAGATCCAATGCTGGAGAAGGAAGTAGTTTCTTACCTGTAACTCCATTTCTCCAGCATTGGTATCTTTCATGGATTCACATGCGCCCGCCGGCCTCCCCTGGATGCAAACTTAGTTGGTGCCTTTACTTTGGAGGTTAAAATCTGAGGGGCCGGCCTATTTATGCCCTAGGTCCTATTGGGTGGTGCATAAGCGTTCCAAAAGGACGTAGATAGGACACTAAAGTGTCAAAGTTTTCCAAAGGAAAACAATTTTTAAAAAAGACACAGGGTTCCCAGTCTGACGACAGGGAATATTCTAAGCATGTGAATCCATGAAAGATATCAACGATGAAGAAATGGATTTACAGGTAAGAAACTACTCTTTTCTCGCCACCTTTCTCCTCAGTTTGAATTGTTTCAGAATATCTGTTTCCTTGTGCGTTCGGCCTTGCTCAAAGTATGCTCTCGTGCTCTGCCTTTTATACCTGTGGGGAAGGGAAAGGGCAGCCATGTGTATGTAATTATCGGCAATTGCCTGACCCTTCTGTTCAGACATGTCAGGTGCTTTGGTGTTTGTTGTTTGTCACATTGTAAGAAAGTGTTTGGGTCGGAAAGGAAGGGTAGAGTTTCTAAGGATGGGGAAAAGGTGTCAAAAGGAGGTGGGACTGCATCTCGCCCTTCGGTGTGCCATTTCCACTCCCTGAAGACCGATCCTCCCCCCCGGTCCACCCCCAGGAACTGGATCCAATAGCGATGGCTATGTCCTTACCACCTGGATGACAGATCTCTGGGAACTAGTGAGTGAGACACCTTCAGGCTTCTCACAGCGGTTATACAAATCATCCAGTTTTAAATATTTGCCATCTGGTGATTCTTTAAGTGTGCACAGCAGGTCCCTGAAATTGCTTTCTGTCACAGCTTCGGCTTCCAGTGCAGGAGTGGCACGAACCAACCACCCCCACTGCGGTCTTGGTGCCTACAAGACTAAGCGTATACAGACCTCCAAGACCCCAGCAGGGAAAGAGGGTTAGGATCACGATGGTTGGACAGGTACAGAGCAGAGATAACCAGAAAGGGGGTTAGGAGAGGGGAAGTGGACATGCAAGGGGACACAGGGTAAACTTAACAGTACTGTATAAAAACACACACATAAGCATACATTCTACAATGCATTCACACACCATATTAGTGAACCAGAAAGGCACTTAGCTCTGGTTGTGAGTGCTGGCCTCCTACCTGCACAGTCTCCGATCCAGTGTCAGGAGCAGTTCAAATGCTGCAAAGAAAGCTTGAATTGGTGGTCTGCGTGTTGCTTACACATGGCTCACAAGGTACACTGTGAACATGCATGCAGACTGGTTGCGCCCCCAGGGCAGGTTAGTGCAGGTTCATGCAACCTAGAACAACTGTAATATTAGGACTGCTCATGCAGCTCTGGTCGTGCAACACGTAGTTCTCTGCACCGCTGAATGATTTAAAGGAGCCTAAAACTGTTTTCCGCCGCGCGTGGCTTACACTAGAAGTCCCAACGTGTAGCTAAAGTTCGCTGCACGTGGCTGTATATGTGCGGTTTGATAGAAGGCTGCACATAGCTTATTTGCATGCAGCATGTGGGAGAAAACGGCTGTGTCCCTGGGCGCTGTGAGCGCATCAAATGCAGTGAAAGGTCGACACGGAGCACTTAGGAGCACGGAGGACACAGCTTCGCAGTCAAAGCAGCTCAGCTGTGGAACTCACTACCACATGACATAAGAGAACCCCAGCCCTTCCTGAAATTCAGGCAGAATTTGACCAAGTGGCTCAGAGCCAATGACAGCTAATTACTCTGACCTGCTGGACCCGACTGTCCCCACTGCCGATCCACCTGCATGCCCCCAGTACCAATACCTCGGTCGGTATTTACACCAATGTATATTACTGTATTTATTCCACTGTATATTACCTTTATATTCTTAAGTATACCCTCACCTGTATCACCTGCTTGCTGGACCTAGTTCCAGCCTTGTACATATTTTGCTTATTGTATACTGTATTATGACCACGCACATGTACCTGTACATATTTTGTCTATTGCATACTGTACTATGACCATGTAGATGTACCTGCAACGAAGTTGAGCATATTCTTGTCTTGTGCGCCCTGATGCTCCAGGGCAAGGCGCGCCTTACAAATAATAAACTAAACTAAACTTAGCTTTTTTACTCAGGGCAGGGGACATGGTTGGTTTGGAGTGTGCCCCCCCCCCTCCCCCTTAAGCGTGCCCTTCAATGTGAGTGCCTCTTGGGTGCCCAGTTTCCCCTCCTGCCTCTGCGCCACTTCCCAGATGCGTTAGGATCTAAGCCTTGGTATCTCCCCGCGGCTTTAGCGTTACTTATCTGGTGTGAGCGAGGGGCCGCTAAGCTTCTTCCTTGTGGCATGGCCCCTCACGTGAATCCCCTTGTCAGAAGCTCTGGCCGATGCGCCTTCTCTGGTCGGATGCTTAAGCACAAGCCCTGTGTCCAGCGTGGGTGTGGAAAAGTAGTTCCCGGCCCGGAGGTTGCAGGGTATTGTAGTTTGTAGGTCTTTTTTCCTGCAGAGAGAACAGAAGCCTTCGATAAGGGTGGAGCCTTTTATCTTTGTCCTGTTTTGTTCTTTTCTTTGTTGTCCTGTGCTTGGGGCCTACTGGGGAGCCTTTCCCCTTCCATTACACACCCTGCACACACCCACTTGCACCTTGTGCGCTGACAATACTCTTTCCCCCCCCCCAACCCCCCTTCACCCCTCTTCCCCCCCCCTGCCCCCCCCCCACACAAGGATGGACTTGGGTTTGGTTTTGCCGGGTGGTTCACATGGAATGTCTTTACCAATCTTGAGGCATGAGCATTGTGCGTGGGTTTCGAAGACCGGTCTTCAGGACCATACCCCACCCAGTCTACCAAGTAGTAAAGCCCATCTTTGCATTGCTGAGAGTTCAAAATAGCCTGGCCCTCGTACTCTGGATGACCTTGTACCAATATTGGCGGTGGTTTTTCAGTACGAATGGAGGGCCGAGCTGGTTTTAGCAAAGATACGTGGAAGGTGGCATGAATCTTCATTTGACTGGGTAAAGCCAGCCTCACTGCCACAGGATTGATCACATCTGACACTGTAAAGGGACCCAAGAATCGGGGCTGCAATTAACGGGGTACAGACAGTTTGATATTTCAGGTTGACAACCAGACTCGGTCGCCTTTTTTATACTGGTGGTTTTTACATCTTTTTTTTAATCTGCATCATATTTATAGGATTGTTTTGCGGTGTCCAGGTTTTGTCCACAGCTGTGCTGCTTCGGTAAACATTTTCGGCGTAGGCATCCTGCGTCGAAGTCGATACGCTGTCCCTCGAGGGCCTCCATCGAGAGTCGACGTCACCGGATGTTATATATAGGACGCACGCAGTTCCGTTTTTCTGCGAACGTGTTCGCTTCGGAATCTCGGCATGCTCGGTTCTTCCACTTCGATTGCGATTATGTCTTCGTCTTCTTCTACCCCGAAGTCGGGCTTTAAAAAGTGTCGGGACTGCGGTTCCAAAATGTCCATCACGGACCCACACGACGTCTGCCTCTGGTGCCTCGCCGAAAGCCATGCCACCGACGACTGCGATGACTGCCAGTCCCTGACATCGAAGGCCTTGCGGAAGAAGAAATTAACGGTAGGTAGGGTATCTGAAACCGCAAGTCGAAATCTGCTGGACTTTCGACCGACGACTCGAGGGGCGACTCTCCGCATCGGCATAAGTCCAGAGGGGTCTCGGTCTTGGAGTGGTTCCCGCCATTTCTCTGCCTCTTCTAGGCATACTCGGTCACCGGTTGCGTTCCCTGTCCTCGTCGGAGCGCTCAGCCCGAAAGCGGGTGACTTGTCCCACCAAGTATTCATCGCCGGCCTGAATGGGATGCATTCCGCCAGCAGATGGCGATTTTCCAATTGCAAGGCACCGTTCCGTCCTCACCTTCGAGAGAAGCCGGCAAGGAACGAGCTAGAGCTACCACTCGCACGCCTTCGGGCTCGGGTCGTCAGCGCGATCTGGACCCGCCGAGGTCCTGATCGGACAAGGTTGATCGCCATAGCCGTGCCAGGTCCAGTTCTTGGTCCTCGATGCCGTCGAGACCATCGCCCTTGATGCCTTTTGAGGAGAATTTGCTAGAGGTGCCCCGGAGGGCTGTGGATACTCTGAGGAAGGCTCTCTGTAAGTCTGTGAGGCCTGTTTTTGAGCCCTTCTCTGCTCCCCCATCTAGATTTGATTTATTCCAACCTTTGGATTATATTTCAGAGGTGGAAGAAGGGTCTGATGAGGAGAGTGTTGTGCCTCCTGAGGTTCCTGATGACCTGTTGTCTGGTCACAGTCAATTGGAAGACCTCCGTCAGTCCTTACATGACGCCAGTGGTCTTGACACCTCTCCGGAGGTTGAGTTTGGCAGGCCTGAGCCTGGTACGCATGCCGAATCTTCATATAGGCATCTCATGTCAAGGGTGACTGAGTTCTTGGGGTGGTCTGCTCCACCTATTGATTTTCTGCAGGATGATCTGACGGATATCCTGGACCAAGGTCCACCCACTGACCCGGTCTTGCCATTTCATATGGCTTTGCAAAGAAGGGTGGAGCGTCTTCGACTGCTCCGGAGAGTCTCTCGGCAGTGAAGGTCGCTTCCGAAAAAATACTGTCCAGCCAGTGTTGACCCCTGCTACTTTTCTGGAGAGTTTGGTGGTCCAGGCGGCTACAGCCCCCGCAAAGCAGGCTGCGTACCCTACCATCCCTCCTGATAGGGACGATAAGCGCTTTGATGGTTGGGCGAAGAAGGTATTTTCATCTGGGGGTATGGCTTTGAAGGCAGCCAACTCCGTTTGTGTCTTGGCAAGATTCACTCACACTCTGTGGAATTGTGTATCTTTGGTGGCTGAGCGTATTCTCGAAGGGGAGGAACAGAATGGTTTTCTAGCCCTCGTGCAGGACGGCAAGGATGCCATGTGTGAAGCCGTTCAGTCGGGTTTGGACACGGCCGACTGTCAGTCGGTCCATGGCTGCGAGCACCGTAATACGCAGATTTGCGTGGTTGCGGAATTCGGGGTTTGCTCCTGATGTGCACTCCCGGCTTCTCAACATGCCCTTTGATTGTGTCAATCTTTTTGGCAACAAGGCTGACTAGAGCCATGAAAGGTTGCAGACCTCCAAAGCTGCAGCAAAGTCTTTAGGCGCTGCAGTACATCAACCTCCACATTTTCATACTAGGGGAAAGCAATGGAGGGGAGGTTCCTTTTGGTACTATTCGTTTGGTAGATCGAGAGGAGCTGCCAGTCAAAAGGGCCAACGTAGGAGTACCAGAGGTGGAAAGCAAGGTACCCGAGGTGCCAAATCCGCTCGGGCAGTTGCCTTTTTGCCCTCAGGCACTTCTGCAGCTGCATCCGCACAGTCATGAGGCCATGTCCCATGGTTCGCCGGTTGGCGGCAGACTTGCGCAGCATCTTGGAGAATGGCGTGCCATTACTTCAGATGTGTGGGTTCTGGAGATCATAACCCACGGCTACTGTCTCCCCTTTCGGCAGAGGCCTCACGACAATACACCGGGGAAGCTCTTTGAAGAGTCTGGATCCGCTCCTTGCGCAGGAAATACTATCCCTGCTGGAGAAAGGCACCTTAGAACTGGTGCCTGTAGTGTAGAGGAAGAAGGGTTGGTATTCCCCTTATTTTTTGATCCCGAAAAAAGACGGAGGCTTGAGACCCATCATGGACTTGCGTTGGCTGAACAAGCTCCTCAGGAAGGACAAGTTCAAGATGGTCACTCTTTCTCAAGTCCTCCAGGCCCTTCAACTTCAGGATTGTTTGGTGTCTCTCGACCTCAAGGATGCTTACTTTCATGTGCCGATTCATCCCAAGCACAGGAAGTACTTGAGGTTTGCGGTTGGCGACTCGCATTTTCAGTTTCGGGTCCTGCCGTTCGGATTGACCTCTGCCCCGAGGGTCTTCACCAAGCTGATGGTGGTGGTGGCAGCGTATCTCAGGAAAGGGGGGGGGGTTCATGTCTACCTGGACGATTGGTTGATCAGGACACGCTCTCCCGAGCAAGCCCTGGATCATCTGTCCATCACCTGCCACTCCCTTCACAAGCTGGGCTTCTCCCTCAATTTAAAGAACTCCCATTTGACACCCACCCAGCGGCTCCAATACATCAGAGCTGTGCTTGACACATCCCTGGCGCTGTTTTTGCCTCCCCAGGTGAGGGCTCATCACATTCTGCAGATGGAAAACAAATTTCAACGTGCCAAGAGTCTCCCGGCGTTCGAGTTCTTGAGGTTGCTCGGCCTCATGGCATCCTGCATATTCCTGGTGCCAGAGGCCAGGCTGCGGATGAGAGATCTGCAGTGGGCTCTCAAGATGCAGTTGTCGCAGTTATCTGGCAGGACGTCGAATCTCATTCAGATTCCGCCCTCGGTCTCCCAGGACCTTCTGTGGTGGGCCGTAGAAGGAAATCTGTTGAAGGGAGCTCCGTTTTGGCATCCGTGGCCGGAGGTGACTATCGTGATGGACGCATCCCTCACGGGATGGGGAGCTCATGCCAATGAGTTGACAGCCAGTGGCCGTTGGTCTCCGCCGGAGTCCAGACTCCACATCAATATGTTAGAGCTGTGGGCTGTCAGGCTAGCCCTGAAGGCTTCTCTGCCGTCTGTGCGGGGGAAGAATGTCCCGATTATGACGGACAATACAGTGGCCATGCACTACCTCAACAAAAAGGGGAGGGGGCAGGGTCACTCCCGATGCAGCTCTGGTTCTGGGCCATCCAGCAGGAAATTTCGATCTCGGCAGTTCATCTGGCCGGAGACGAAAACACGGCGGCGGACGCTCTGAGCAGGCAGAGCACGGTCTCTCACGAGTGGGAGCTGGCTCAGGAAGTTCTGTTGGAGATCTTTGCCCTTTGGGGAACCCCACAAGTGGATCTCTTCGCCACCAGTGTCAACCGGAAGTGCGAAAGATTCTGCTAGCAGGAACTTCCTCCAAGAGGAGCCTTAGGGGACGTGTTCGTAGTGGAGTGGCCCTTCCCACTACTGTATGCGTTCCCTCTAGTCCCTGTCATTCCGCAAGCGTTTCAGAGGTTACAGAGGTTCGGTTCCTGGATGATCCTCATTGCTCCGGCATGGGCCAGGAGAGCGTGGTACCCGGACCTTCTCGACATGTCCATCTGCCCTCCATGTCGTCTTCCCTACCGAGGCGATTTGCTCTCACGGGAGAGGGGTTAGGTTCTCCATCCAGAGGTCAAGTCTCTCAGCCTTCGTGCTTGGTATCTGAAAGGCTGAGGTATAAGGATTGGGACTTCCCCGAAGACGTGATGGAGGTGTTGCTTTCGGCCAGAAGGCCTGCAACGAAATCCCTGTACTGTTGCCATTGGAGGAAGTTCTGTGACCGGTGCAGGGTACAGAATGTGGATCCTTTCCAATGTTCCATTCCTTTGGTTTTGTCTTTTTTGCTTTCTTTAGCCTACAGGGGCCTGCAAGTAGGTACCATTAAGGCTTACCTGGCGGCGCTGTCCATATTGAAGTGCTCGTCTGAGGAATGTTCTTATTTTAAGATCCCTTTGATTTCACAGTTTCTAAAAGGGCTAACTAATGTGTTTCCACCATCTCCTTTCCAGGTGCCGGGATGGGATTTGAATTTAGTTTTAAAGTTCCTAATCGGAGCTCCGTTTGAGCCCTGACATTCTTGCCCGTTGAGACTGTTGTCCTTTAAGACTGTATTTTTAGTCTCGGTTACTTCCGCACGCAGAGTGAGTGAGTTGCAGGCACTTTGCGCCAAGCCACCTTTCACGGTATTCCATAAGGGATAGGGTTGTCCTTAGGGTTCGTCCTCCTTTTCTTCCGAAGGTTGTGTTGGAATTTCATTTAAGCCAGAAGGTGATTCCTCCAGCGTTTTATCCTCCTCCGCATCCTGGAAAGGAAGAGGAGAGGCTCCATAGGTTGGATCCTAGTAGACCTTTGAGTTTCTATCTCTCACGGATGTCTTGGGTCAGAGTGGACGATCAGCTCTTTGTTGGTTATGCTGGAACGTGTTTAGGTCGGGCTGTTTCCAAGCAGACCTTGTCCAGATGGATCATTTTGACGATCGGCGTGTTACCGGTTGGCGGGTAAGGACCCTCCAGTACGCTTACGGGCTCACTCTACTATGAGTATGGCTGCCTCCATGGCTCTACAGAGGGGCGTTCCGGTTTGCGGTATTTGCAAAGCAGCCACATGGCCTTCTGTCCATACCTTTTGTGAGACACTATTCCCTGGACTCTATCCATGGGCAGGATTTGGCCTTTGGTAAGGCAGTCTTCTATTCAGCAATTTGATTGGGCATTCTAAATTAGTACATACTTTTCCCAACTCCATACGTTGGTACTGCTTTGGGAGTCTGTCATAGATGTGGAATACGTCGGATGACACAATCCCCTTGAAGAACAAGTTACTTATCTTACCTGGTAACGTTCTTTCGATGGGATGTTCCTCCGACGTATTCCACATCGAACCCTTCCAGCCTACCCCTCTCCAGAATTTCTTATGCAATTGCAGCTTACGGTTCAGCAAGGCTTTCTGCAGTCATACTGGCAGGAGATTGGTGCCACCCGTTCTGGGGGAAAAAACTACGTCTGAGGCAACGGGCATTGTGCGTCCTATATATAACATCCACAGGACGCCTATGCCAAAAAAACATTCCAACGTGGCACAGCTGTGGACATTACTGTCATAGATGTGGAATATGTCGGAGGAACATCCCATCGAAAGAATGTTACCAGGTAAGATAAGTAACATTTTTTTTTTTCGGGAGTGAATCTACGACTACTACGATCGCGTGTGCTTTTGGACAGGTGGTAAATCCACAATCCGATCCATAGTGACCGTGTGCCAAGGAGCAGGCAGAGTTGGCAGTGGTTGGAGTAGTCCCGCCGGCTTCTGGTGACTAGCCTTTTGCCTGCCACAGGTGCTACATTCTGATACATATACCCATACATCCCGAAGTAAGGTGGGCCCCAGAAATGCCGAGCCACATTTTGCTGAGTTTTAGTCACCCTGGGGTGCCCGGCTAAAGAGGCATTGTGACACCATTGCATAACTTCCTTCCTGAGTGCAAGCGTGGGTAAGTACAAGGCCTTGGTGTAGTATGGAATACCATTCACCAGAGTATACTGAGACCCTTTTGGAGCACCAATCTTGCAGGTTTTGTGTGGACATAGATTTCAATACCTCTTCAAAGATGTTGGGCCTTTCCACCAGCCCGATTATACGGGTCGCCGGAAATATTGGGCGAGCTTCACTTGCACCATTATCCTCCGGTTCTGGATATCTCAATAGGATATCTGCTTTCTTGTTGTCTGTTCCCGGGCGATACGTGATAAGGAAGTCAAAGTCTGAAAAGAATAATGCCCAGCGGAGTTGGCGAGGGCTGATTGTCTCTGCTGTTTTAATAAACTGCAGACTTCAGTGATCCGTCATGACAGTCATCATGTGGCGAGCCCCCAGGAGGTTATGCCGCCATTCATCAAACGCTGCTTTTACCGCCAACAGCTCCCGATCATCTATGGTGTAGTTGACTTCTGCGGGAAGCAGCTTTCGGGAATAAGCCACGGCGTGTAGCAACGCTGTCTTAGGATCTCGCTGGTAAAGGACTCCTCCTAAAGCATAGCTTGACGCATCTGTTTCTACCAAAAATGGTTGGGTTAGATCACAATGTCTTAGTACTGATGCGGATGTAAATGCTGATTTTAGTTGTCGAAAACCCTGTTCGGCCGACTCCTTTTCTGAGTACTGCTGTGATTGGTGTTACTCATTCCGAAAGGTTTTTAATAAAGCGCCGGTAGAAATGTGCAAATCCTAAAAAGGATTGCACCTCCTTGATGGTACTTTTCTTTGATCCATCTTTACTCCAATTGGAGTCAGAAAGTGCCCCATGAACTCCACTGTGGTGCGATGGAATTCGCACTTTTCCAGTTTGGCAAATAGGTTATGTTCTCGGAGTCATTGAAGCAGTGCCTTGACGTGTTCCTGTATGTCTTGCGAATATATCAATATATCATCAATATAAACTACCGCGAATACGTCTAAGTACTCGCGCAGAACTTCATCAAGGAAGTGCTGAAAAGCTGCTGGCGCGTTGCATAACCCGAACAGCATAACCTGGTACTCATAGAGGCAGAATTTGTTTCGGAACGCCGTCTTCCTCTCATCTCCGGCCCGCACTCGTACAAGGTGGTAGGCCCCTAGGAGGTCTAATTTGGTGTAGATAGTTGCATATGGCACTTGATCCAGTAATACTGGGATCAATGGTAAAGGATATTGTTTTTTTACCGTGATACGGTTAATACGTCAATAATCAATACAAGTTCTCAAATCACTGGTCTTCTTCGGTACGAAGAAGAGCAGCGATGAGACCGGCGAGTTAGAGTGCCTAATCAAACCGCTCCGTAAGTTTGTTTCAATGTAGTCCTTTAAATGCGCTGTCTCGGCCTCTGTCAAGGCATGCACGCTGCTGCAGGGCAACAATGCACCTGGCTGTAGGTCGATACAGCAATCAAATGGTTGATGGGGTGGCAATGTCTCAGCAGCTTGTTTACTGAACACGTCTTTAAACGCCTTGCATTCGGATGGTAGTTCACTCAGATCTAACATCTCTACAGACTTAACGGTAGGTCCAGATATGGGTCCCTGAATCAAGGACAAGGTATGTTCAGTTGAGACACAGTGAGTGAGACAGTACGATGAGGTTAAAGATGCTTTGCCCTCAGACCAGATCACATGAGGATTATGCCAATAGAACCATGACAGCCCTAGGATAACGCCAAATTGCAGTGCCATAATGAGGTCAAACTGAATTTACACCAGGTGGTTTTGCTGGCAACGCAACATTAGGGTTTGAGCACATTGAGTAATAGGGCCTGAACACAATGCAGTGCCATCCACAGCTCTCACTGACTCAGGATTTTTCTTTTTACACAAGGGCACCCCCATTTAGTAGCGTAGGCAATGTCTATGAAGTTAAACTTGGTGCTGAAATCCAGGAGTAGGGTAACACGAACCTCCTAACCAAGAAAACCCAGTGACCTAGAAAACGTGATATATGGAGCGTAATTGACAAAACCTACAACTGGGGTAACTTCCGCTACTTGGCTCGACCGTACTACCCCTACAACCGTCGAGCGGAGGAGTTTCCCTGTGTTTTGGGTTTGGTGGGACATTCCTTGACGAAATGCCCTGTAGTTCCACAATACAAACACAGACCCTCCTTACGTCGATGCTCCTTCTTATCTTTGTTAAATGGGCCCCGGTTCGAACTGATGTGCATGGGTCCGTGCCAGACTGTTTTTTTCTGTGGGACGAGATGCACATGATTGGCCTAATCTGGCTATCGGGTGCAAATGCCCTCGTTTTCTGTCCCTGCGCCGTTCCGCCTGACGGCGGTCGAGGCGTAATGCAAGATCAATCATGGCAGGACAATCCCGGGGTTAGGGGTCTACCTGTGCTATAAGGTCCTTAAGGTCATCACGTAGACCTTGATGGAAGAGGGACATTCTTTTATCCCCGAGGCCACTCCGCCTCGGCCACTCCGCCTCGGCCACCAGCCTGTTGAACTGAGTGACATATGTTACCAGGACACGCTCTGATGCAGATTTAGCAACTCCCTGTCCTTACACATGGCTGCAGCTCTACGATTTGAATATTTTTCCAAACTCCAACAGGAATTCGTCCCAATCATATAACACCCTGTCGTCCCTTTGTACCAAAGGATTTGCCCAGGCCGCCGCATCCTCAGTTAAATATGAAATAACAAAGGCCGTCCTTGGTTGGGTAGCCCTGAATGCCAATGGTTTGGTGAGAAAATGAAGCAGACATTGAGTCAGGAAGGTTTGATCTTTCTGGGGATCTCTTGAGTACCTCTCTGGTGGGGCTAACAGTACTACAGGCTCCGGATTCACCTGTGCCTGATCTGGGGTGGGGGCGAAAGCACCTCCAGGGAGAGGGGCTGTCTGCACAGTCAAACTGCGCACTTGGGTTGCCAGGGTAGCGTAGTCCTGCCTGGTGGTGGTGAGCTCGGCTTGCAGGTCCTGCAGGACTTTAGTAAGATCCTCCATGGCCTGGCTGGGTCGTACCACTCAGGCACCTGTTACATGTGGGCTTGTGCTTCTCTCACAGCTTTGGCTTCCAGGCGCAGGAGTGGCACTAACCAACCACCCTCACTGCGGTCTTGGTGCCTGCAAGACTAAGCTTATACAGACTTCTGAGACCCCAGCAGGGAAAGAGGGTTAGGATCACAGTGGTTGGACAGGTACAGAGCAGAGGATAACTGAGAAGAGGGTTGGGAGAGGGGAAGTGGGCAGGTAAGGGGACACAGGGTGAACTTATCAACAGAACTGTATAAAAGCACACACATAAGCATACATTCTACAATGCATTCACACACAATATTAGGGAACCCGATAGGCACTTAGTTCTGGCCTCCTGCCTGCACTCTCAGGTCCGGTGTCAGGAGCAGTTCAAATGCTGCAAAGAGAGCTTGAATTGGTGATCAGCGTGTTGCTCATATGTGGCTCACAAGGTACACTGTGAACATGCATGCAGACTGGTGACACCCACAGGGCAGGTTAGTGCAGGTTCATGCAACCTAGAACAACTGTAATATTAGGACTGCTCATGCTGCTCTGTTCGTGCAACACGTAGTTTTCTACACCGCTGAATGATTAAAAGCCACGTGCAACTATTTTCCGCTGCACGTGGCGTACACTTGAAGTCCCAACGTGTAGCTAAAGTTCGCTGCACGTGGCTGTATATGTGCGGTTTAATATAAGGCCGCACGTGGCTGATTTGCATGCAGGAGAAAACTGCTCTCTGTGGGCACCGTGAGCGTGTCAAGTGCAGTGAAAGTTGGGCACAGAGCACTTGGCTTTTTTACTCAGGGCAGGGGGTGTGGTTGGTTTAGGCTGTGCCCCCCTACGCGTGCCCTTCAATGCGAGTGCCTCCCGGGCCTTCAATGCGAGTGCCTCCCGGGTGCTCTGTTTCCCCTCCTGCCTCTGTGCCACTTCCCAGATGCTGCATGTTGGGATCTAAGCCTTGGTATCTCCCGCGGCTTTAGTGTTACTTATCTGATGTGAGCGAGGAGCTGCTAAGCTTCTTCCTTGGGGCGTGGCCCCTCGCGTGATTCCCCTTGTCAGGAGCTCTGGCCGATGCGTCTGCTCTGATTGGATGCTTAAGCACAAGCCCCGTGCTTTTGCATGCGCGCGCATGTGCCCCACCCAGCGTGGGTGTAGAAAAGTAGTTCCTGGCCCAGAGGTTGCTGTGTATTGTAGTTAGTAGGTCTTATTTCCTGCAGAGAGGACAGAGAAGCCTTCAATAAGGCTGGATGTTCTTTTCTTTGTTCTCCTGTGCTTGGGGCCTACTGGGGGGGGACACACACACACACACACACACACACACACACACACACACTCACACTCACACTCACACTCACACTCACACTCACACTCACACTCACACTCACACACACACACACACACACACACACACACACCACCCCCCCCCCCCCGCACCTTGTGCCCTGACACTTTCCAGCATGATTGATTGCACATGGAGACCTATTTTTACCCAGACACTTAATCCCCAACTCTGCTGCTCTTTTGTTCCTTTGATTTTAACAGCTGTGGTAGTAAAGTTCATGTAGCCCTTAGTTTAGTTTTATTTGTATAGCGGAGCCAAACCCTGGGCGCATTAGACTTGTAGAACAACTTAAGTTACAGAAGGTTGCACATGCGAGGTACAGTAGAGGATAATGCAGTGGATAACGTGAAGGACCAGATTACAATGTGGTCCGCGACAAGGTTACAACTGGCCAGGTTACAGATTGGTCAGCCACTGCAAGCAGGCAACATATTATTGCTGAGTTGTAAGCCACACTTTCACCTTGGCTCTGAACGAAATAGAATGATACATCAGCTCTGATTATCATAGGAAGTGCGTTCCAACATTTCACTGCTAGCACAGGGAAGCTAGCGCCCCCTGCCATTTTCAGATTGAATTTGGGAATGTTTAGCTGGTGCAGATAAGGGGTTCTATTTGGTCTGGATGAGCTATGTCTAGAAAGTCTAGTAGCTTGGGTGTCATGGTCATCGGGCCAAGGACGCAAACCTTACAGGGTCACATACACAGGGGGCCCAGATGGACACAGTCCTGGCACCTTTGTCTGCAGGCTCATGAAAAACAATAAGCAAGAACACTCATTTGGGTCAAGAATACTTTTATTATGAACATAGCACCTCATTTCGGGTGCAAAGTGTATTTGACATGCAAGCTTTCATCTCTAAAGCAGCCCCATTTGTGCTATTGGGTGGGGGCAAGCCAGGCCTAGTGGGCGTGCCCACGATCACAGCTATATAAGCTGCTCCGATCTGTGAGGCAGACGCTCCGCGTTATTCTGCACTTCCATGCGCTCACCGCCACCTGGGATTAAACTTACCTTTGGAAATCCTGTTTCCATACTTAGCACCTGGGAATCCTGCTCTCACCTGTGCGCATCTTCATTGGCATCGCAGCTCATCTTCAAATCTTCCGGAACGCTGAGAGCATCATCTTGGCACCGCAGCTCACCTTCAAATCTTCCATGACGCCGAAATCTTCATCTTGGTCCCGCAGCTCATCTCCAAACCTTCCGGGACGCTGAAATCTTCATCTTGACACTGCGGCACGACGTGCTCCAACCGTGACCGCAGCACCTGCAAATAAAAACAAAAGGCAAGGTTAGACACTTAACAGACATTAAGTTTAAGGTTGCGCTACCACTGAACCTCACGCTTTCCCTTAAACCATCACTCACCTGTTGTCGGACATTGCGGTTTCTTCCATCTTCCTCCCAGCCGCGTTCTGCGCCACCAAAGCTGCTTTTGGGCCGCATCCATCTATTGGGAAGAAAACGTTATTCAGGAATTAACAATATTGAGAGCAATAATACCAAGACAGAAAACAAAGGGGAAAAGACCAGAGACATTGAGAGACACTTACCACCAACCAGGAGAAGCATAGTCGCAGCTGGACTGGACTATTACTTACCAGGGATCAGTGAAGGAACTAGATCCCATCAACAAGCGCCCCTGCCAGAAGTAGCAGGACGGAGAGCTCCTCATCTATAATACCAGGTGAGCCTTATGGGTCGATACATGCCCACAGAAATCGCTTCTTGGGTAGAAGGGTTTGAGAGGTACAACAGTCACCGATCAGCTCACTCACGTTTTCTCATATCCAACAAGGAGCAATGCCACCAATTGTCACCGCCCACAGCTTGTCCGCAGGGGGAAAGACCTGAAGGGGGTGATCTAACTCCTGGGAGGGCTGCAACCATGCCCCAACGCCTCCGCAGAGACCAGGTGAGTGTAACAGAGGGGCTGTCAGCAAGAGGCATTTGTTTGTGATGATGAGCGATCGTAGTTTAATTCTATCCCGGATAGGGAGCCAGTGAACTGCCTTACTGATAGTGGAAATGTGGGCCTTGCGAGGAAGATTAAGGGCACATCGAAGGGCTTTGTTCTGTAAAATTTGTAGTCTGTTCAAGTTGTGATTAGTGGATCCCAGGAAGAGTGTATTGCAATAGTCTAGTCTGGACAATAGCAATGCCCTAGACAGTGTGAGGCAGCTGGTGGGTGATAAAAATGGCTTGTAGGCATTAATATGTTTATTTGTATAGGCCGTGGATGAAATGGTGCCGTTGATTTGTTTTTTGAGTGAAAGTGTGGAGTCGAGATATACGCCCAACGTTTTGACTTCTTTTGAGACTTTTATGATGTTGCCATTGATGGTGAATACCTAGAGGCCAGTTTGTTAAGACGGGCCTGGGATCCGACGATAAGCAGTTCCGTCTTATCGTAGTTTAAGCAGAGGCTATGAGTGGCCATCCATGCTTGAATTTCAAGGTTGATTTCATTTAGTTTTGCAACATCTTTCTCATAGCTCCCAGTGAGTGTAATGAGGACCTGGGTGTCGTCAGCGTAGCTTTGTATATGTGACCCCTAGATCGTCGAGGCGGTCAAAGAGGAGCTTGGTAAAGATGTTGTAAAGCGTGGGGGAAATACAAGATCCTTGGGGTACTCCACATTGGATTGGGACAGTGTCGGCCGCAACAGAAGGTGTGAAAACCCTGGTCGATCTGTCGGACAGGAGGGACCAAATCCAATTGGTGGCATTCTGGGCGAATGCAGCAGCCGAAGAGGTGTTTGGTGAGAATTTGGTGGTCAACTAAGTCGAAAGCTGCAGACAGATCCAACAGGAGCAAAATGTCCAGGTTGCCCTTGTTTTTGGCTTTATCCGTTTGGATTTTTAGGTCCAAGAGGACTGTTTCGGTCCTGTGCCTGGGTCTAAAGCCTGATTGTCGCAACCCTAGGAGATTGTCTTCCAAATGTCGTTGTACTATGAGTTATGCCACTCTATATAGTATTTAAAGTAGAAGGTGATCAGGAGGAGACTGACACTGGAGTGGCATATTGGTTGGCGTAAAACTGTATTCATTCAAAAGGAAACGGAGAAAACTAACTTTCCCTAATACTAAGGGGTTCCCTTGCCTCAGCTAAAACTAAGGATTCTGTCAGGATGTCTGTCCAAAGTAAATAGTTCACTGTTCTGTGTCCAAAACCTTTTTCCATCCCTTACACTTTAAGTAAAGCGGACTCTACTCTTCTTGGTCCAGGAGAATGACTTTCTTGTCCCGGACAGGGATTTACAGTTCCTGTCGGTAAGGGAACTGTTATCTGAGGGACTGTCGTCCCTAGTTTATAGTTCTTTTTCAGGATGTAAATTAAGTATCAAATGGTGTAACAAAACAAAATTCCAAAGTGTGCAAACCAAAGTTCCAAAGGATAACAAGTTCTTAAAGAAAACAAAGTTCATATTCGAGCCCTTTGGATGGAGAAATTAATCTCTTCTCTTTTGGTCTGGCTGAGCCTTCTTGGGATGACAAGAGAATGTCTCCCTTTTCTTGGCTTTCAACTACTTCTTGCCTAACCTATTTACTGTATCCTGAGAAGATTGTGCTTCTCTCTTTGCCATTCTCCACAGATGCTGCACTTGAGCTGCTACTTTGCAGGATAGGGTTATTTTGTCAAGGTCTTTACTTCTGTTTTGGGTCCCGGATTTACACTGGCTTCTTGTTGGTTTCTATCCACCTAGTATGCTTGCCTGCCAGGTGTTGGGACTATGGTAATTTTCTTGAAGGCCTTGATTATTTCCATTTGTGTGGGTCCCAGACTCAGCCTTGTCTTTCTGCTAATTCTGCCCCCCTGGTATTTTAGTCTGCAAGGTAGCTGAACTATGAAGATCTCGTTGGAGGCCTACGGCTTGGCATGGGTCCCAGACCCATTGTTGGTAATCCTCCCTCCTTTCAGCTGCCCTGCCAACCGTCCCAGTCTCCCCCACCTCTCTGGAGAGCTTAACCGTGGTCTTCAGTTGTCTGCAGGTACTTCCGGCCTTCTCAGCTTCCCTCTGCTGCTTCCAGGGACTGCAGCGGCTCCGCATTAATTCCCTGCTTTTTAGGCGGAGCGTCTCTACTTCTCCACCTGCTCCAGCCTTTCCATCTAGCGGGTGCTTAGGCCCCTGCTTCTCTCGGGTGTTCGTCTGCAATGGATGTTTTGTGAATGTCTTTGCCGGTGGCCAAGTGTCCTGCTCCTGATACCCTCTGCGTCCTATCTCCTCTACTGCTGCCTCTTCCTCTCCCTTCCTTTCTCCTCTCCCTCTTTCTTTCTCCTCTCCCTCTTTCTTTCTCCTCTCCCTCTTTCTTTCTCCTCTTTCCTCTTTCTTTCTCCTCTTTCCTCTTTCTTTCTCCTCTTTCCTCTTTCTTTCCCCTTTCTTTCCCCTTTCTTTCCCCTTTCTTTCCCATTTCCCCTTTCCCCTTTCTTTCCCCTTTCCCCTTTCCCCTTTCTTTCTCCTTCCCCTTTCTTTCTTCTTTCTCATTTCTCCTCTTTCAGATTTGCTTGACACAAATAGAGTAGTGAGTGTGTAGTACTGGTTCTATGGAGTATCCACATTCTCCAGCATGGGGTCTGGCATGGATTCACATGCTCATGAATATTCCCCGTCAGGCTGGGAATCCTCCGTAAAAGAAAATACAGTTTGACTTTAAAACTGTTCTCTTATCTAAACCAATCACTGTCCTCTGGTCTCCAGAGAGATCTGTCATCCAGGTGGCCAGGACAAGGACATTGTCATTGGATCCAGTTCCTGGTGCTGGACCAGTGGGGGAGGATCACCTGTATAAGGTGTCTTCAGGGAGTGGAAGTGGGACACCAAAGGTTGAGTCGCGGTACCCCCTTCCTTGTAACACCTTTTCCCAATATTACCCTGTAGGGTATTTAGAACTTCTGCCCCCCCCGCACCCTTTTATGACACAACCACTTTCTTACACTGTGGCAGACAACGGACTAACATCAGCCGTTCACCTGACATGTCCCAACACACGGATCAGGCAGAGTCATGCAGTTGGCAATAACCATCCACACCTGACGGCACTTTACCTTCCCCACAGCGATTAAAAAAGGCAGAGCACAAGAACACACTACGAGCAAGGCCCAACCGCATGAGGAAGCAGCTTTTCCAGGACAGCAGTTCAAGTGGGTGCGAAAGACTGTGAAAGTTGAAAGCGCGAAAGGAGGGAAATGCCCTTTTCAACCCAGACCTGCAAAGTCTCTGAACAAAGAAACATAAGACCAGGATTTTCAGCTGGCATGGGGGCCTCCCGCATCGATAACCCAGGCAGAGAGGGACGCTGGCTGCTGTGGGACCGTCCTTGACTCCAGAGACAAGCCAAGCCTACGGGTTCAGCACAGCCGGTGAGTCAGAGAAAGCTGATAGCGAACCAAACTGTGTTGTGCCCAAGATTGCAATCGGCAACATGCTATGAACACAAGGAACTGATGAACAAAACTTGTGTCTTTGTTAAATGTAAAGAATGCTCAGTTAAGGTCCATGTGCAGAGGGGTCCGGCGCTACATGTGCGCTCATTCGAAAGACTCCGACCGGGACCTGTTTTGTAAACTACAAGTACCAGAAAACCCTAGGAGAGGGTAGCGTGAGGAGTCATAGTGGCCCTGCAAGGGTCACGTCAAATCCCTTGTAGAATCGAAAGTCTGATCCATTTCCGAAATAAAGCTAGGGGAAGGGAACCCTGCTTTCTGATGAGATGATCAAATCATTAACTGTGTTCAAGATGGCTGTGTGAACCTGACGGAGGGATGCCAAGGGGAAAGCTAGGGAGAGTGAATCTTGCATTGTGTTAAAAATAAAGTGACTGTAAAATTGGCATATGTGAACCCGATGGAGGGATGCCTGCTAATCTGGGTGAAGCATAATACACCCAAGAACATTGTGTTGATGCTAAGAGTGAACCTGGCGGAGGGAGGCCCACGTTGCAAGAGAGATCCGAGCAAACGGAGGGAGATCCAAGGGGCAAGCAGCAATCGCTCAAAATGCAAGATCACGGAACTGTTTTGTTTGTGGTCCAGCAGGCCGCCTAAGGCAAGAGACTTTGTAGAAAAGACACTTCGCCCCTGAAGTTCCTGGTATCGTTGAAAGGAACTGCAACCTCGTGCTAATGAGGCCCAGGATTTTGCTGTGCTCTGAAGTCCTGCCTTGTCATGTGCCTAAAACGCAGGGAACGGAGACCCCAGCCATGCCACCCTGATTTATCATTTTGAGAACACGTCTTTATTTTCTGGTGAACATTACCCCATACTCTTTTGTAAGGATTAACAATAGGTCTTTGTAAGTATAGGCCCTTTTCTTTTGACAAGATGCCACCAGGAATGCCTTATTATTATTATTTGATGGCCTTGGCTTGCTCCCATTTTAGATTTAAGTTTAGATTAGGCATTTTTCTCACCCATTTATAAAGTTTAATAAACACCCTTGAACTGTGATCACTTGTCTGTCTTTACTGTTGCCACCATGAGTTCCTTACAGATCGTTCCACTCCATGATCGCTGGTACCCGAGGAAACCAAGAAGGAGGACTTCTTGTATCAAAGGTGAGAGGCCAAAAGGAAGACGATCATGGCGGTAACCTTTCTGGACGATATTTGGCAAGAGGGCCTGGCCCTCATGAAGAACCCTTGCACGGTTCCAGCCGAGCGGAATAGGCTGGAGAAAGTAGTATAGGGTGCCGGACTCGGCACCCATTACCGGACTCAGTGGTGTCGGCTGCTGCGAGAAAACAGTTGGCTAATCCGTCGCCAGTCCCTCCGGACAGTGAGGGGAAAAGGATGGACGCCATGGGGAAGAAAGTGATTTACATGGCAGCATCTACAATCAAGGCGGCCAACGCCCTAATGATCCTGGCCAAGTACCACAGGGAATTGTGGTACACGCTAGGACCGATTTTTAGTTACTCCCCGACGATAAGAAGATGGAAGCCCTTGCACTCTTCCAGGAAGGAGAAGTGACATCAGACCATGCCATCACAGTGGCAGTGGACGACGCTGACTCAGGGTTCCGTCAGATGGGGAACAGGGTCTATCATCGTCCACAGGTGTGGATGAAGGCCACTAACTTCCTTCAGTCGGTCCAGGCGAAGGTATTGGACATGCCCTTTGATGGAGAGAATCTGTTTGGGAAGGCTGTCGACGAGTCCCTCCAGGCCATCAAGACTGACAGACGGCCCGCACCCTCCAGCAGCACCGCTCGACTTCTTTTCACTCCTCAAGGGGAAACAAAATCGAGCAGGTTCCCCACATCTTACAGACAGCCTTCCTGGTCCTCAACGCAAGAAGCCTACAGAGGCCGCTCCCAGGCCTACGGTAGCGGAGGACAGCTTTGCCGTTGCCCGCAGGGCAGGAAGCTGGCACCCAAGCAAGACTGAACCGGCCAACACATCGGGCCCCCATTCATGCACCCCAGTGGGAGGCTGGCTGACGAGGTTTGTTATCGAGTGGAAAAGATCACCACCTACAAATGGGTGCGGGACACTCTTACCCAGGGGCACACCTTGGAGTTCCAAAACAGGTGTCCTCGTATACCGATGGTTCCCTGTCAGGAGCAGCACATCCCTCCGCTTGTGGAAGAGGTACGAGCCATGCTACGAAAAGGGACGATGGAGCTAGTTCCCCAATGGCTCCAGAGTCTATTCCAGATACTTTCTAGTCAGAAAGAAGACAAGGGGCTGGAGACCCATCCTGGACATACGACGTCTGTACAAATATTTAAAGTCCCAAAAATTCAGGATGGTCACCTTGCATCATGTGCTCGGCCAATGGGAGAAAGAGGATTTCTTGTCGCTGTTGGACCTGGAGGAAGCCTATTTCCATATCCCCATTCACATGAAGCATCTGAAGTTTCTACGCTTTGTGGTGCAGGGACAGCACTACCAGTTCAAGGCCCTACCATTATGCATGAAGTCGGCCCCAAGAGTGTTCACAAAATTCCTGGCACCAGTGACGGCACATCTACGTCTACAGGGCATACACGTATACCCGTAACTAGATGACTGGCTGATGTGTCCCATCGTGGGACGAACACACAAAGGCAAGCGTCCGACTAATGACTGATCTGGGATTCTCTGTCAACTATCCAAAGTCCTGCTTAACGCCATCGTTGGAACGCACTGCCATCGTTGGAACGCACTGTTCATCAGCGCCAGACTCAACAAAGTTTCTTGCCTGGCATTGCCCTCAGAGCAGAGGCTAGCAGCCATTCAAGGAAAGGTGCAACGACTGTCATTGGCGAAGACGGCCACGGTGCCGGCCATAAAGTTGTTACTGGGTATGATGTCATCCTTCATCTACCTCGTCCGTCTCTGCAGGTTGCAGATGCGACCCCTCCAGGAATTCCTAGATGCCCGTTGGATACAGGTTTTCGGAATTTTCACAGACCAGATCCCTCTCAATGAGTGGTTCCGACAGACGACAATGTGGTGGAGGGTCCGCTCCCACATCACCCAAGGCGCAGGATTTCAAAAACCCACATACCAGGAGACGGTCACCACGGATGCCTCCCTGGAAGGTTGGAGAACGCACACCAGACGTCTACACGCCAGAGGCCTGTGGCTGCCCGAGGAGGATCTGCATATCAACATCCTGGAGCTACGGGCAGTGTACTGGGCCCTGAAGTAATTCCTACCATCTCTGAAAGATAAGGTGGTGAGGATCTTCATGGACACCACCACCGCCATGTTCTGCATCAGAAATCAAGAGTGCACTCGATCCCCGGCGCTCTCTAAGGCGGCCCAGAACTTATGGCACTGGGCCATCAGACAGGGGATGTTCCTCATCCCTCTTCACCTGGCGGGAGTCAAAAACACCATCGCAGACTCCCTCAACAGGGAATTGCGCTCCTGCCATGAGTGGGAGCTTCATCAGGATCAGATGAACTGCCTGTTCGAATGGGGCAGACCCCAGATTGATCTGTATGCAACGGCGTTGAACTCCAAATACCAGACGTTTGCCAGCAGGTTCCACCAGCCAAGGAGCTTAGAGACCTGTTCTCCTTCCTGTGGGAAGGACTTTCTGTATGCATTCCCTCCATTCCCTCTCCTGCTACGAGTCATCAAAACACTCACAGTGCCAATGCAAGATGATCCTCATCGCCCTGGCGTGGCAGATTTGGTATCTGTACCTTCTCAGCCTGTCAGCAGCACCTCCAGTCAAATTGCTGGTGGTTCTGGATCTTCTCACCAGAGAGGGTGGTGCAATCCATCATGATCCAGGATCGCTGAACCTGATGGCTTGTCTCATGCAGCCTTAGAATTTGGATGTTATGAGCTGCCAGTGGACTGCAGGGAGGTCCTCGCCAGGGCTTCATCGTCTTTGAAGTGCTACGACCATAAGTGGAAAGGGTTTGTTACGACCACATACACGGCACCAGCCGGTCACAGAAGATTACACATCTGAGGCTAACGGGTCCTCAGATATTGCGGTACTTGCTGTGCTTGGCAAAGGATGGGCTGGCTCACGCATCCATCAAGGTACATGTGGCGGCTATCTCCCACTACACCAGAACCCCAGGAAGATCCTCTCTGGTCGCACAGACTCGTCCAGGAGTTTCTCAAAGGTCATTTCCAATGTTTTCCCACCGGCAGAGGCGTTGGTAGGGGGTGCTAATGGGGCTATAGCCCCTGATCTTTTTCTTTTGGTTGTAGCCCCGGATAGAATCTCAGGAGCTACAGCCAAAAGGCTAGCTCGCCCCCAGTTCCAACAGTTCTGACATCAGCGTAGCCCTGGGTCTTTTCCAGACCTAGCAACTCCCCTGCCCACCGGTGAAAGCTCCTGCCCCGGCATGGGAACTCAACGTGGTTCTGACAAGGCTCACTGGGGCACCCTTCGAGTCTATTTCGTCCCCGTATTAGTCATCCCTGTACCCAATGTTCTTCCTCATCTCGGAGTTTCTTAGGGAAGTGACATTGTCTGTTCTGCAGATATACATGGGAGTGTGTAGGGTTATTGTTTCCTGCGCAGGATAAGGGTCTGAGGGAGGATGGGGTGTTGTGGGCTCATACCACAATATCCACTGATAGTTGCCACTGGTCCCATAGGGGGGGAATCCCTCGCCATGAGATCATCCCGCTGAATACCACCCCCATCGAGACGATCGGGTAGCGAACCCACCTCCCTGGCCTTATGGGATGGGGCTAATCCAGGGGATAAGGGACGCCATCCGATGATTTGTCACACCCTCTTTACGAATAGGACTGCACACTCAGGTCAAATATAAAGCAATCACATAAAATGCTCATATAAAACAAATCCAGTCTATACCTTTCAAATTGTTATTTAGACCTGCGATATTTCAGCTTGCAATCCTTGGATCACTGGTTTTGTTTTGCTCAGTTATCTTATGGGGGTTTTGGTCAGTCATCTAATAAATAGTAGTGGGCACGCTATCAAGCTATTACATCCTAGATTTGGCTGCTACTTTGTTTAACCTATGGCCTTGGTGGAGTTATACATGTAGAAGGGTCCGATAATCAAATCTATTGCTAACAAATTAATGGCGAATGAACATTTCTATATGGTCATGCTCTATATGCCCAGGATCTGGGAAGTGAGAACCACCGCTTAAATGTTCTCTAATAATAAAGCAGCACTTTTATTTCTAATGCAGTGGAGGCACTTATTTTTGAGGGACTATTTCCCTTCATAGTAATTGTTAATTTTGGCAACTGGACCATATATATTGTTCTCTCCTTTTCAAGCAATTTTACTTCTAGGGTTTTGGTGCTATTACCCCTTTTGTCCGAAAGTCAATTTGAATTATTGTTCTTTTTAAAAAGACATTTATCTATTTCCTCCAGGGGCCATATCTCCCCACAGGTGGTGGTTGTTTCCTTATAAAACTCCAATTACACCATGAATAGGCATCAGTGCCTGGAGAAGGCTCCTTCCTTTACTTGTGTTTTTCATAGGGTGGCCCTTATTTTCTGTGATTTTGTATTTGCCTCCCTTCAGGCTGCTGACTTCATTTTTCAATGCATTCACTTCCTTCACTAAACCCTCCGCTATCTAGCACATGCTTTTTATTTCTGTATTATATATGGCACATTCCCACATGATATACCTGCCTCAGGTTGTACTTTTACTCTCGGGTGCATTTTTATTATACATACTTTTTTACTCTACAGTGCTCCACTTTCTTAGGATTCATTTCAGGACCATTAATTAAATCCTCTGTAATTCGAATGGAAGGAATATTTTCTGTGACATTTTTAGAATGAAACTGAGACGATCAAACTCATTCAACAAACACTGTCATTGGTAGAATCATAAACATTGGTTTTGAAATTGAATTCAGACATATATACACTCTGGTATTACGTTTGCAAAAAAAATATTGATCTTTCCTTATATCATTTGATTAAATTTAAGGATTGATTTGTCTAATAACTATTAAAGACTCTAAAGTATAAATCTAGTATTGAAAACCTGTAATACATTGCATAAAGATTCCAAACTTTCTCCTGAAGAAGGATCTATGATCCGATATGCATCGAGACAAAAATATTCTTTGGAGTTTGCATCTAATGACAGATGAATACTATATTGAATCTTTCATCACTTTTTTATTTCACTTTAATACAAGAATGTGCTATGAATATTGTTTAGACACATATTTTGGAGGTTTTCTCAAAAGTACTGTTTTAGAATGTAATTTTTTAATACTCATGACAAAAAATATGCATTAGAATTCGATTACTGTTATGATTAGTTAACTTTTATTTTGACTAA
Organism: Ambystoma mexicanum; assembly: GCF_040938575.1. Taxonomy (NCBI): domain Eukaryota; kingdom Metazoa; phylum Chordata; class Amphibia; order Caudata; family Ambystomatidae; genus Ambystoma; species Ambystoma mexicanum. The sequence goes on from NC_090929.1 coordinate 794,426,432, forward strand.
AAATAAGATTGTATATCGAATGTATTTAACTGAATTTTATTTTTTTTGAGTAGTCATTTGTTGACACTAAAAACAAAGGTTGTGCAGGAGAAGTTACCATGGAAGGTTTATCAAGGAAACGTCTGGGGCGGATGTGGCCAGCCGCGGATGCCAGTGGATACTCCTGCTGTGAACATTGCTCCTGTACCCGTTCTATGGGCCCCATTGCCCTCTGAATAGTCAGATTTGCCCCCAAAATAATGTGACCGGTGTTGGATCGTGCAGGGGCCGTATTCTGAAAGTACGGAGCTAATCGAAGTGCAGAAAGCTGAAAAATCAGCACCCGCTGCGGGACACCCAGCGAATACATGATGGCGGTCGTGTGTGGAGTACAACTTCCCGGGAGTCGTCCACAGCCAAGTCTAGCATTGATGAGCCCTCCTCCCAGCCTGCAGTAAGCCTGCATGACCCTGAGGTGGCAAAAGCAGACATGCGAAACAGTCAGGTTGGGAGCAGAGAGGGGTAGCGAAGGGCGGCCCGGACCTGGGAGCAGTGGAGTTGGCGGCCTGACGCAAGATCCATCGGCCGGGCGACCCAGGAGGCCTAGGTCTTCAAGCAAGTACGGTCCTTCAGAGGCAAGTGGGCATAAGTGGATGATTTGGTGAGAAGCTTGCAGGCGACCATGACACAGCCTGTGGGTGCTGGAGGTGCAAGGAATGCAGCTCGGGAAGAAATGAGCACAGACTGAAAGCCCCAGAAAGGGCATGGTGGCAGTAGTCTGGTTTGGAGGATCTGGAACGGCTTGACAGGAGGACAGACCCTGCTAGAAGGTATTGTCTGTTTGTCAGGCAGGAAACCACACACCTGAGAACCCAACTACTTCTCAATCAAGGGCTAGTGCAGCAAGCTCTCAGCCTGGTGCAGAATAGTGCAGTGAGGACCCTTGGAGGGGCTGGACAAATACTGAATGCCTGCATTGTCGGAAATATGGTCTGGTTGAGGGGTCACAGGAGCATTCGAATGCCAAGGCCAATCATATTATTTGTACTGCGCACCGCTACCACTCGGGGGCAGTCATCAAACACTCGCAAGGCTCTGCAAGAAAAGGGGGGGTTAGAGGGTTAGTGAAGAAAGGATGAGAGGATCGGTTCAGAACTAGGAGCAACTGTCATTTGTGAGTGTTTTGCATGGCCCCTCCCCCAGCAGTTTGCCATTTCATTCCCGTTCCCACAACCTCTGACCATTGGCTGCCGAACTCGCTACTACGATCCTAATCATCCGGCAACCATCCCTGCTCTCAAATCTAGCTCAGAGTATGCAGGTGAGTGTACATCCCTCCCCGTGGGTCCCCCTTTTCCTTAAAAATAGTTTTCTGTGGGTTTTCAACCTCTGCCTTTTTTTTTTATACCAGGCGCTTCTTGTGCTCTTTCTGCTATCCCCTTCCCCGCAGTTTGGAATTTTGTTCCCTTCCCCTGCCCCCATTTGCTGAAGTGATCCTCTTAGTAGGTCCACCCAGGGCAGCCACCCTGGCCTACGGCGAAGGTCCCAAAGGCAAAGGGCAGCTTGTGAAGAAGCAGCAACAGACCACGTTTTGCCCATGAAGTGGGAAGCATGCATCCATCAATCAACAGCGACTGACAAGTTAAATGTGCCTTGGGCAGGGGGCACAGCCATTACTGCACCCCACCAAATTGCCCCACCACTATTTTTATCTAATAGCTTATAGTCAGTTACATGTAACGCACAGCTGCAAGTTAACTATATCTCACATCTAGTCCAGTTTTGTTACTTAGTCATATCTCACGCTAGGCCAACTGTGTTACAACCTAATATCATATACCAGGGTGCAAAATTAAGATTCTGTGAGCAGGAGCTAAAACCAGCTCCTGGGCCTGGGTGTCTGGCATCAGCCAGTAGGCAGGAGCTACTGCTGGGGAACCAGGAGCGAGCACCCAACGCACTGCAAATCTACCTTCTACTTGAGATGTGCACATTAACTTTTTGTTAATTTTATGTTTCATTATGTTTAAATGTGTACTAGATGTGCCCAAATTCATCTTTATAAGCATTCTCAAATACTCAAACTTAATGTCACAAGGCATAAAATAAGCAGTGTTGCATAGCAATTTGCTATGCAATTCTGTAGGTTTTCTAATTAAATGGACACTTGTGTAGCAAAACTAGCTATTTAAGTTACCCTGTTCAATGAAAGCACAGCTCACCCTGCATTTGTCTCTTGCCCTCAGGGTACTCTCCTCACCACCTTTTCTCAGTGCAAGTTCAAAGAGGCTAATGGAGGGAGAGCGTGCATCAGAAATCATCCTGTCCACTGTTAAGTGTGGGAGTGCTAGGCAAGATTTTCTTTTTCAATAGATTGCAAACCAGACGTAAATTAGGATACTTTTATTAAGCTTTCTCAGTCTGGCAAAGACCATTATGCATGAACTTATTTTTTTTTAAAAACAGTCCTGCAATTCCATTCCTAAAATTGTAAGCTGTTAAGTCCTTAGCGCTGGTTAAAAACCCTACATTAAACCTTACTCACAGCTTAGGTAGATCCTTCCCTGTTAGGGTGGCCAAAGTCTGGAACTCCCTTCCTTTAGCCCTCAGACTTTTGAAGGAATTCAATATGTTTTGTCGGAAACTGAAGACTGCTCTTCAATTTAGCCTCTTCGATGACTCCCCCTGCTGTCCTGTCTTGCCTATCGTCTGTGTGTTCTTGCACCCTGATGCCTGTGGGCTACGACGCCTTATAAATAAATAAAAATAAATGATGCATAATTACGGTATTGCTATTGTAGAACAATGCATTGCTTCCATGCTTTACAGTAAGGTTTAGGGTAGTGTATCTAAATCACATAGGGTCAACCATAGTTCATTTTGTTGGGAAAGATGTATCATATTGACAAGTGAACACTTTTGAAAATGTATATGATCACACAGCCAAATGCTTTTAATGGCAAATCTAGTTCTGTGACTTACCGGTTGCATACATCTGGGCAACCCACGAAGTGATCCCATACTTCTTGACATTCTATCAACCCGTTGCTTTGTACAAGCTGCCCTGAACGTGAGATGGCCGCAAACTAAAATATTCCACCTAGTTTGGCCAGTTCTCTGACTGCTACTCTATCCAATCTGCTTAGTCTTTCTTTCCTCTTGCATAATGAATACCCAAAGTTAATTAGATATTTACACAAAATAGTGATAGTTCCATCCAATCCGTACATCTACAGATCTACTGCAATACTATGCAGTGTAGTAAGCCTCCAGAGCTCGCATTGCTCTATGATTATGATTGCATTATATATTGGCACCTGAGGGAGACAGCTGGCCAAACTGTTTTCAGAGCTTTTTTTTACAATATCTATTTATTTGTGTCCATTCATGCAGCTAACTGTTTACATTTTTACAGACACTCAGCCAGGTCACGCAAAGTCCACTCGTATAGTTGAGAAGATATTTGGAAAGGGTACCATTTGTAGGGGATGTTTGCAAGTTTTATTTAACATTTACTTTGTTTGCCGTAAATGTCAAATAAA